>NC_143569.1:85993055-86609166 GCF_054136105.1 Typopeltis vanoorti
GTGTTCGTAGTGAAATCAAAAATAGAGTTACAAAATATGGTTGAATACTAAGCAAAAAGAGTAAAATTATGGCTAAGTATTAAATACAGATAAAATCAAGTATATGGTAATAAGCAAAAAAACAAATTTAAGGGTATCAACAGAATTCATTCAAAATGTAAAGGCGTATAATTATTTAGGAGCAATGATTACAGAAAATGGAATGACAATTATGGAAATAAAATCAAGCTAAGACAAAAAGAAGCATTCTGGAATAATAAATTACTAATGATCTCTGGAATAAATAAACAGACTAAAATAAGAAGAATAAAATCCTATGTATGGTCCACATTGAATATGCATGGACATATACAAAATTCATAATCAAGAAATCGCAGGCCTTTGAGATACGGTGCTATAGATGAGGACTGAAGATTTCTTGAAACAAGAAAAAAACTAATGAGAAGGTATTGAAATTAATGGGAACCAAAAAAAAACACTCATGGAAAACCTTATAGAGAGAAAGTGCAAGATGGCAGGACACATGTTAAGAGGATCAGCAGGGAAAATATCTCTGAAAATACTGGAGGGAAAATTAGAGGGAAGAAGATCTCCTGGTAAAGCAAGAACTTCTTGGGTTGATGATGTAAAGAAATGGATGGGTAACAAGAGCCACTACAAAATCAAAAGAATAGCACAGAATTGGACACACACACTGGCATACCATGGTTGCTAACCTCGAAATTGGAGAAGCTACATAAGAAGACATTCACTTGCTGCTTTTCATTTGACTTCTTTTGAATTGCAAGCTGAAAATGCATTCCTTCCTATTGCTCCAAAGAGAAGCAAACCAGAATGATGAAGTGAGAATATGTTGTTAATGAATCTTTTTCTTTTCATAGCCTATACTTGTTGAATATGACGATGAATAATAGTAGAAAATGAAAAAAAAAAAAAAAAATGAAATAAAATAAAATTGACTGTCTTTATTATATGAAATCATTGAAAGGGTGAAACCAAAAAAATAAAAATAAAATAAAATAAAAATTGCCCATTTGTGCATGATGCCAGGTTGTTTGTCCTTACACATCAGCATCGCAGAAAGCACTCTTATGAAGAGTTTCTTCAGTTACAAATACATTTTTTTTTTTCATTGCACAAGATATTCATAATGCTGCAGTGCTGCCACACATTGATGTTTCAAGTAGTTTGAAAGAAAGATGATTGTTTTATATGATAAAATTAATAAAATATTGAATATCACACAAAGTTTTATTCATATGCATGGATGTCTGTTAAATAGAATGTTCATGAAAGGAAAGGTAAAAAAAACACCTTAAAATAAGAGTGCAATATGCTTTATCAGTAAAAGTACTTCAGTTGTTGGAGCTATACTAATTTTAGCACATAAGAACAGAAAGTGAATATACACTTCTACTTTCCCAATATGATGAAGAGCTATTTTAATCAGATAAGTTTATTTCATGGTGCTTATCAAAGGGCATTTAATAGTGAACAAGTTTCTATTCACCAACCAATCTTATTGACCAGAAGAAACCAGGCAACAAAGAATATTGGAATATTACCAATATGACTTCCTAAAGAACTTCCATGATACTACTAAAAAACAAAGCTAAAGTGCTCCGTATCTATGCCAGGCTAGAAAACGCGTTGTTAAGAGAACAGATCCACGAGGCACGAAAGGCATTTACCCAAGCCAAAGTGTTACAACTAAAATTTGAGCTATCCAGTTACGTTAATCCAGAAATTTGGGATATTCTGGACAAAATCACAGATGACTCGGCCAAGCATCTATTACTCAAAAACAAAGAACAATTAACAACAAAGTTTCAAGCATTAAAACTACAGGAAAGCACAAGACAATTATGATGCCATAACGAAAGGAGCAGCCAATCACCCACAAAGGCGGTTAGGAGCAACCAACCACCATCGGACTACTGTCTAGTTATCAACCAATCGGATCACAACCTCACCCAAGGTGAACTCTCGCTACTAGAGAAAGGTTTAAATTACGCCATTGTTCCGAGGTCAGTAAATAAACTAGATATAATCTATCATATAGAGAGAGGTTTAAGATCCCTCCCCGCCAATTTAGCTGACAAAATACGGATCGAAACTGCCTGTTTACTAAATTCAACCAAAAATTAATTAGCAACCTAAACAAAGCTGAAAAACTGGCCCTCAAATCTCTAAAAAATAACCGTGACATTATTATCACAAAAGCAGATAAAGGGAGTGCCACTGTTGCTTTAAATAGGACAACCTACATAGAGAAAATGAACCATTTGGTATCAGACCACAACACCTACGAAATGGTAAATTACAACCCCATGCAACGCAACAAAAAGAAAACTACTGAACTACTTAAATCAGTTAACACATGGCTGGAAGAAACAATTAAAAAATTAATACCACAGTATGCCAGCGCGCGCCCAGAATTTATGGCCTGCCAAAAGTACACAAAACAGACACACCTTTACGTCCAATTGTGGAAGGAATCGACAGCCCGAATTACCACTTAGCCAAAAAATTAGCGGCCACATTCAAGAAATTGGTTGGTCATTCCCCTTCCTACATAAAAAATACACATTTCATAAACAAAATTAAAAACATTACACTCAATGACCAAGATCTATTAGCTTTGACATAACTTCCCTTTTCACTAATGTCCCAATCAATGATACTATCTTGCTCTTACAGAACATATTTCCACACGACATCACGGCCCTCTTTGCCCACGTACTCTGTTCCGGATATTTCATGTGGCAAAACAATTTTTACCTTCAAAAAGAGGGTACAGCCATGGGCTCACCACTCCCCCCCCCCCCAATAGTGAACTTTTATACGGAAGACTTTGAGCAACGAGCTCTAGAGTTGACTTGCCTAAAACCCAAAATTTGGCTCAGATACGTCAACGATATTTTCGCCATTTGGCTCCCGGCCACGAAGCACTAAATACATTCCTTAGCCACCTGATCAACAACACAAATGCATCCAATTCACCATTGAAATAGAAAAAAAACAACTCACTTCGGTTCCTAGACACACGTGTCACACGTCTTCCTTCAGGCTGTCTCTCCTTCTCAGTTTACCGCAAACCAACACACACAAAACTTCTTATCACCATCCAACACAAAAACTAGGGGTCATAAGCACCCTTAAACACAGAGCTCAAACTATTTGTTCAAATGAACAAGCTCTTAACCATGAATATGAGACCATCAAACATACCTTTATAAAAAATGGATACAGTATAAAAACCATTCACAAGATCCTCCACAAAGATACCACTAATAACAAAAAAGATTTCAAGAATGCTATTGCTATACCATATGTTAGAGGCATTTCCGAGAAAACAGACAGAACACTACACAAATAAAACATCAAAACCACCTTTAAACCCCCGACAAAATTAAGACACCTACTCAGTTCTTCCAAGGATCCACTGCCACACCTAGCCCACCCAGGGGTTTACAAAATACAATGCACATGTAACATACCATACATAGGGGAAACAGGGCAAACCATCCCAATCAGGAAGGATGAACACAAACGACACGTTAAATACCTCCATTTTGGAAAAACCGGCCTTTCTGACCACGCACTCCAAACATACCACAGAATTGATTGGAAAGGTACCAAGTCCTTACACTGCACCAAAACCTGGTTCAAGCGGAAATTCAAGGAAACATGCGAAATGCTCAAACATGATCTGAATCTGAATAAAAATGATGGTCTAACCATTCCAAGAATGTGGAGGACCCATCTGCAACCTTCATAGCAATCGCAAAGAAAAATCTCAATACAAGAAGACTTGGTGTTTTTTTTTTCTTTTTTTTTTTCTTCTCCCTGAACATTCAATAGCAACCTTACTGTACAAATCCAGAAGATAATCGTAATATAACAATATGAACTGTATAATTCCAGAAGAATCGTAATATAACAATATGAACTGTATAATTCCAGAAGAATCCTAGTATGTGAGGACTTTAGCAGAGTTTATTGTAGTTTTTTTTTTTTTTAATCACTAGAAGGCAGGCTAAGAAAAAAGATTAGTTAACAACGTAGATGTAATTTACCTGTATAGAGTGCAACAGCATAACAGCATGTAGCTTGGTTCTTATACACATGTATCCTGATGATGACCTCAATACAGGAGTCGAAACGTCAAGTTATTATTTTAATATTAATCAGTAAAATAATCTTTTCAACACGTGTGTTTTGTGTTCCTAAATTCATAAATATGAATTCCATGATACTACATCAGCAAAACAAGGACAAGGACAATTATAGTTGAATTCTAGTTATCAAGGGAGAAACTTTCAGGATGGATCAATATCTTTAGTATAGGCCAGTGGTGTTCAACCTTTTTTACTACGCGAGCTACTTTTCTATAAAAAGCTATTCAGCGATCTACTCTCTTATATAGATCACGTTTCCCCAACTGATATTTGATTACACACATATAAACAACTAAAAACTTTATTTGTGTATTTAAAAATTTATTTATCACTTTTAATTACTTTAATACAAGAAAAAAAAAAATATTGGAATAAAATATTTATTTCTCTATTTTGGAAAACCAAAGTTAGAAAAAACAACAGATTGATTACAAAGTCACAAGTTACTGGAACTGCTGGTTGATAAAAAAAAAAAAAAGTTAATGTGAAATTTGGCATTGTTTGAACCTCATAATATTTTCATAGTCAAGTTGATATGAAGAAGTGGCCAATTGCAGACAATCATCCAAATGATCATTTGTAATTTGGTTTCTTAATTGATTTTTTATGACGCCATATTTGAAAAAGCAGATTCTGACAAGTATGTCGATCCGAAACAGATAGAACTTTTCGTGCAATATCAGTTAATATTGGGGATTTTTCATGTGCATACTTCCAAATGACTTCATTGTTTATTGATTTTAAATGTAAACTATTCTGAATGTTTATTATCTCGAGTTCTACTTCAGCTTGGTTTATATCAAACAGCCCACTAATTTTATTTGAAATATCTGTGATGCTCAAGTTTTCTTGAAATGGATTATTGATAAAAGATACAATCATTTCAGTTTTATTAAAATCTTTAAATCTTGAATTCTTCAATCAATTAATTCTATTTCACGAATAAATTCTTTTAAATCATAGCGAAGCATTTCTTGATTTTGTTCAAAAATTTTTAATAAATATGGGAGATGTCTAAATTCGCGGTCTTTTATATTTTTCTTTAATAAAAGTAAGTATTGTTGGAAAGTTTTTATTGAACTTAACACGTCAATTAAATTTTTATCTCTATCTTGTAACTCTAAATTTAAATTACTTAATTTCGTGCAGAAATACACTAAAAATTATAAGTGTAACAATCATCTTTTATCACTCAATTGTGGATAAATATCTCCTTTTTAATCAATAAAATTTTTTATATCGTTAATTAATACAAGAAATCTTTCTAAAAATTGCCTTCTGCTGATCCAGCAAACATTATTGTACAACAGAAGTTCCCTATCATTATCTGCCTGTAATTTAAATAACCGCCATTGCAGGGCTTTTCCTCCAACAGAATTTACAATTTTAAATGTAATATCCAAAATATCTTTTGTGTTTAATCTTTTACTACACAGTACTTGTTGGTGAATAATACAGTGGTACATTAAAAAATCTGGATATTCGTCATCATTTTTACATAATAAAATGAAGCCTGATTTATTACCTATCATTGCAGGAGCACCATCAGTAGTAATGGGCACAAGTTTAAAAAGCAGAAGTTTGTTTTCACAAATTCATCAAATGCTGAAAAAATGTCTTCTCCCCTAGTCCTTCCCAATAATGGTATAATTTTCAAAAGTTCTTCTTTACTTGAATAATATTGAAATACCATTAACTGAACAATATCAGGGAAGTCGTTTGATTCATCAAATTGTAATGAAAACGCAACACACTGGTGAATGTCTGACATTAACCTGGCCTGGAAGCTTTTCTCCGGCAATTGGAACTCTTCCTTTCGGCCATTGGAAACCTTCTGCAGCCTAGAAGTAGTCTCTCTCTAGCGACGTCTCGAAACGAGAAGCCCCTCTCTCAAGCAACGTGGATCCGGGCAGTCTTTCTGACGACGACTCTGGAGTGGGCGGCCTCCTCTCTAACAGCAATTCTAGAACCAGGACCTCTTCTGCTTGCTTCAGTCCCTTTTTATTAGGCCTCCTCTGAGACCTCACATGAAGTTTGGCAACCCCACAAAGAATCAGTATGAGTCTTTCATCTTAAGTTTCAAGTTCGGCATGCCTTTTGTTCTCCTCTGCTTTCTTTTGATTGTAAGTTGCGGGCCATCGGAAAGTTGTTTGAACACTTTCTGACTGACTTCGGAGATGTTTACACTTAGAGCCTGCAAGCCTTTCTCATACATACAAGTTTGAATAACAATCTTTCTAATGCCGTCATGTGCAGCTTCGGTGACAAAAACATTGCTTTCGTTTTTAACACTCTAGCAGATTCTTATTAAAGCAGTATATACAGTTAGCTTCAAAAGAGTTATTTACAAAAACATCTAATACAAACTACACCGAGACAAAGTTTATTTTTTTACAATATTCACATGGGACTTAACCTAAGTAAAAAATCGATGTAATGTGCTTTGGAATATTTAATATTTAAGCTACAATCGAGTTTTTACACTTTGCTTATAATTGTATTCACTCGGCTTGCTGTTTGACTTCCACTGATCCAAATTAATTCATTTACCCAGACTTATAAGAAAATTACTGATTTGACAATTTTAATGAAAAATAAATAAACAATAGCAATACACTTAAAGCGAATTAAAAATAATACAAAATAATGATAAAAGGTTTCAGTTTTAACTAAATTTGTAAGTAAGGAGGAATACACAAGAGATCGACCAAAAATCACTCTGCAATCGACGGGTTGAACACCCCTGGTATAGGCAATAGCTTTTGATCATGGAAACTAAGATTTACGACCTCACAAACTCATAAAAAGTTGAACTCAAAGAACTCGCATCGTTTCAGACAATTATGCTATATTTAGTGTATGATCAAAAACAGAATAAAGGTGAACAAAACTACTGGTGATGACAAAGGATGAGGACTGGCCCCTACCAATTTCCTAAAGTTAAAGTTAAGTAAATTCTGCCTACTGCATTCTGACAATGAAAAGATATTAGAGGAATAATCAGACAAGTGGATAATTCCTTGCTTTTTTTTTTTTTTTTTTTGCTGGAGTGATTAAATTATCTAACCTGAATTAAATAATTTGAAATAACAAGTAAGGCAACTAAGCACAAAGTATATTTAACAAATACTTGAGTTTATAGACTAGTTTGTCAATTTTTGTGAGAAAAATAACCAACTAACATAATCAAAAACTAACTTCAATTTTTTTTTTTTATGATGAGTGAAATACACTGGAGTATCCAATTTGATTATTTGTATTTTTTTTAATAAACAGATTTTTTTAAAAATCAAATTTTAATGTAATATGAGGCTGATCATATAAAGAAAATAAAAAACATCAATAAACATGCAAAATAAACAAACAAAAAAGATTTGCTCTAAGATCGATACAAAAGCTAAATGTAGAATTTAAATTATTTTATTATTACATGGTGCATGCTCAAAAATAATAAACATTATTTCTGAACACCGAACAATCAACAATGCTCAATCAGCATATTACTGTTTTTATTATGCATTTACCTTTAAATGAGCCAGATGGTATTCCAACAGAATCTTTGCATTCGTAATACTTTCTACTGTTCCAACAAATACAAATGGCACCTATATAAACACAAAATGAAATAATTATTTCTATACACATGTACAAAGAACTGAAATAAATAACAGAAAATAACCACAAATTTTAAGTAACATATCAGTTTATATTACATTCCTAAGAGGAAACCCTTCAAAGAAGAAGAACAAATGATGAATGTTATTACAAGCATATTGATCATAATTTGTGCAATTACTAGAAACATAAGTATCACATGCAATCAACTTATGAGAAATCATCTATTATAAGATAGTGTGATCTGAGCAACAATATAAAAACAAAAGGAATCTACTGTTATGTGGTTATATTTTAGCCACTGAAAACAGCATTCTCATTCTCGTAGTGAATGCAATTTTCAGTTCTAATACTGAAAAATATGTCTACGCTTAATGATCAGCACTGGTCTTGGTGGTTATTCATAATAGCACATCAAGATATGAACACCACAGAAGGACAAAAATATATAGTTCACTCAACTACTAATATTTCAGCATCTTTATAAAGCAATCAACTAGACTTTGCATAAGTTAATTTCATGAACACCACCAGAAGAACAAAAATATATAGTTTACTCAGCTACTAAAATTTCAGCATATTTCAAACCAGCATCTTTACAAAGCACTCAACTGGATTATTGCATAAGCTAATTTCAGGTTGTAATGTAACTAAAAAGGGGACAAATACCCTAAACTGGAGACCCTTTAAGGAATGGCAAAAAGAGGTTAATTTAGAAAAGTCAAGCTAAATGTAGTCTTAGAATGATTGTCTCCCATATTTTATGCAAATTACATCAGCCATACTTACCGGGGTTAGTAGCATGTTTCATAGTTAATGCTCATTGTAAAAATACTTTCTAGGAATTATAGTGAATTCTGTGCAGCATGCATGAAGAAGCATCCAGAGCATGTTCTGCAAGGTTAACATATCTACTGGTCAGCCAAAAGTAGGCAAATTTGCAGGCAAAAGGTAAAAAAAAACTTCTATACTCCTGCATGAGGATGAGGCTGATCCTTCAGAGAAGAGATAGAAGTTGCTAGCTAGAAAAGTGGTGTGAAAGTGGCATGAATTAGTTATCTTTTCAGATATACTCTGGATAAAGGGATGGAAAAAGTTTTGTTGTGTCTTAGTATGTCAGGTGTGGAAAGGGTGGGAGGGAAGAGGACACCCAGTTTGTCTATTTTGCATATGTTCTAGTCACTGTCTAAAAGTGTTGGAAAGATAACCAATCTCTTTGGAAGGACTGAATCACTAGAACAAGAAGTCATAACTCTGTGCATAATTATTTTGAGGATACCATACTGTTCGGATGGATGGATGGTGGTGTGACTATTTATTGTTATCATCATCGACAGACCTCCAGGGAGGCAAGAAACTCGTTGTTGAAAGTCCCACTCTCAAATGCACAGCTCATCATACCTTGACTTAAATGCATTCACTGTCCCTACACTCAACACACTCTCAGGAAAAGCATTCCAATCATCCACAGCTCATCATAAAAAAAATCTACTGCTCACACCCACCTTACACAGCTTTCAGGTATGGCCTCTCGTTCTTCCATCTTCAGATATTCTATGAAAAATCTCATCCACTCTATTCTGGTAATTACGTCTCAATCATGTCTTCCCCTCTTCCTTCTATCCACTAGGCTCTGCAATTTTCATTCTCTTGATTTGTCCTCACATTCCAGAGACCAGAAATCAATTGTCTCTGGACCCTCTCCAACATCTCATCATCCTTTTGAAAAACTGGCAACCAAATCTGTGCACAGTAATCCATGTGGCCTGATCAAAGTCTTGTACAATTGAATCAAAACATCCTTACTTCTACATATCAGTGTTCTCTGCATTATTCCCATAATCCACTGTTTCATCCTCACAATTTTTACAAAATGTCCATAAAATTTCAAGTATCTATCCACCACAACCCCCAAATCCTTAATCTCCTCCAAAATATCCCCACCAATCCTATACTTTGATTCCCATCTTTGCTTCCTAAATTTTAAAGCATTACACTTTATAATATTAAAATGACATCCCCACACACACTTGCCCATTAAGTCTGCTTGCAAAACTACATCTGCTCTACTTCTCAAAATTCTCCGCACCTTTGCATCATCTGAAAACAACTGTATATCACCATTTAAGACCCTTTTCCTTTACAATGTCATTTACATAAAAATGAAACAATAGTGCCTCCAAAACATACCCCTTGTCCTCTTCTGGGATATTCCATCCCCATACACAATCTGTTGATACCTATCAGACAGCCAATCTTCAATCCAACACACTAATCTACTATCCAACCCCATTTGTTGATTTAACTACTAGTTTGTCATGTAGTAATCGATCGAAAGCCATTGTAAAATCTAAATATACCACTGTATATGGATTCCCCTTGTCCAATGTTCATCCCCATATTATAATAATTGTGTGGAAAGGCTTATTATAATAAGTGAGCAGATTGCTAAAACATGATCTTCCTTTAGCAAACCCATACTATTCATTAAAGAGAATTCTACTGCTGTACACCCAGTTCTGAATCCTTATCCTCACTAGCTTTTCCAACACATTGATCACAACTCCACATAAGGCAGATTGGCCTATAATTCGAAGCCTTAGTTTTATCACCTTCTTTATGAGGCGGAACAATTTTGCCATCTTTCCATTCCTTTGGGACCTGAGCTAATCTAAGACTCATGTTAAAAATGTATGTTCAAGCTGTAACTCCCTGGAACATTTCCTCAAGATGTGCAGTGAAATACTATTAAGTCCCATGGCCTTGTTGACATCAAGTTTACTCAATTCCTCACATACTTCAGTGAGAAACCATCAGTAATTCCTTCCCCATTCATACTGCTCTTAAGTTCTGCATTATGTTACAATCACAAGGATGGATACTTTAATGTAAATACTTCTAAATTTAATTAAATTAATTATTTCAAAAATTAAATAATAAATTAATTTTAATTAAATACTTTTATGTAAATACCTTAAAACATATGTGTATAGGTTCCTATAAAAAAAAAAAAAAAGAAATATGTGGTAGTTGTGCAACTAGGGCGTCTAGAAAAGGAACACAATTATTTATATTTTTATGTCCCTTAGAGCAGTGCTTCCTCAACTTCTGGATGCCGGGCCTGCTTTGAAAAAATTAAAATATTTCACGGACCCCCCCCCTCAACAAAACCTACGGCCCACAGTTTGGGAAGTGCTGCCTTAGAGGACAATTTCTTAAGCCATTTGTTTCTTCCTCTTTGAAGTATTTCTGCATCAGTCCAGTCGAGTGCTGTGCGCACCAAAGTTGGGCTTTCTGCTCTGAAGATACTGGTTTGAAATCCAATAAAAGATTAATAACTCAATAAATTCCATATTTATTTTGTTCGTCTTCTGTTATTTATACTATGAAGCACTGTTTTGAACATCTATCACTGTTGATTGAAATAAAATAATGACTGCATTTAATGAAAATAACACTCAGGTTGTTAGAAACAAAGTACTTTTTGTATCAAGTACTTTAAATTTTAAGCATTATTAATAATTGAAGAGAACCAATGTTATGATTTGCTAGTTACTGCTATTGTGCAGCAAATGTCTATAGACAGCAAAAATCATATAATTTTCACCTCGGTGTAAATACATTAATTTTCTTTAATTATTGCAGATTAGTGCCATTGATAGGTTAAGTATTAGATAATCTGGAAACCTATTCTAGAGATTAAACACAACACTTTTTATAATCCATTCGTGCAATAATAAGCAGGGTGAGAGTCAAACAGAAGTCTATTACCAGAAATCTATACCACAAAGGAATTTGAGTTCAGAGACTGTTGGTTGGAGATCAAACAAACACCAAACATACATCAACTTGGCTGACTAAGCCTGCAAAGTTTCTCAAATGTATATCTTACTAGTATCATGGATTACTGAAAGGATGAGTAGAAAGTATTAACTTTTTAATGTTAAATTCAGCTGGCCTGTTAGACCAAGTGGTTATTCTATCTGCTCTCCAACCAAGAAACTGTGTGTTTGAATTACATTATGGGCATGGATGTTTGTGATTGTCTTTAGGTGGGAGATGAATTTATTTGACTGGTGCGAGACTGTTGCCATGTACGCCTGAAGTGGATTGAAAATGCCCCGTTTTCTGTTGTAAGTTTACCCAATTATGTAAAAAATAAAAAATTATCTGAAATTAATGAAAACAAACAAAATCCTTAGCCCATCCACAGTACCAATATACTATAAGTTTACAACCTTTTCTGGATGAGAGTTGCATTAAAAATTAGTAATAATAATAACAACAACAGCATATTATACATTTAAATTTAATATCTATCTATCTATATATATATTACTAAAATAAAACTCTGAAATTTCTACTATAGTAATAATTGTATACAACAGAATTGTAAACTCAAAATATTAACATGTCCACACTCTTCCACATCACTGAATATTCAAGTACTCATCATCATCAAATTCCTGACATGTATCCTCAAGGGGTGTACAGGATATGACAGTACTACATGAAAAATTTACATCATTACTAACTTCCTATCTACAATTTTCCTCCAAATCAGTCTGTTACTTGTCAAGACTCCGATATTATCATTATCAGACCTTATATTTCTATCATCTAAGGCACATTGTACCGTATCAATCCACCTATATCTTGGTCTTCCTCTGGGTCGTTTTGCTGCCAACCTGGCAGAGAACACTTGTTTTGCTAATCTTTCCTCTCCCATTCTGTTTAAGTGACCATACCACCTGAGATTAGCTCTGCTAACGCATTCCTGGATGCTGACAATGTCAAGTTCTTTCCTAATATCCTCGTTTTTAATATGATATTGCCATTGATGCCATCTGTTCACGCCTCTAATCTTTCTCAGGACTCTCATATCTGCGGTCTCTAGTCTTTGGTCAAGTGTTTTACTTCTGACCCAGCTCTCAGATCCATAAATTAAAACTGGTTTGAACACTGTCTTGTATACAGCTAATTTAGTGTTCCGACTAATTTCTCTCTTATTCCATATGAATTCATTTAATTGACTTCCTACCATACCAGCTTTGTTGATTCTGTTGTCTATTTCCATATTTAATTTACCATCCTCACTAAAAAATTGTGCCTAAGTAGCTGAAATGTTTTACTTGTTCCACAGGTTCTCCGTTCACAACACAGTTGACATTTTAAACTATTCTGCCTATTTTCATTGTCTTTTTATTACTGACCTTCATACCATATCTATTACAACAGTTATTCAATTAATTCAGGGAATCTTGCAGACTTGTAGTGGATTTATTTAGAAGTATAACATCGTCCGCATAAAGCAAAGAGCTGACATTAACTTGTCAAATTCTGATATTATGTTTAATACCACTTTCCTTCATAATGTGATCCATATAGATAATGAATAACAGAGGGGATAATGTACATCCTTGTCTCACACCAGATTTAACATTAAACCATCTTCCTGTACTTCCTTCAATTCTAACTGCCGACTTACAACTCAAATAAAGACTAAGTATTGCTTGATATAATGCCCATCGACACCATATAACTATAGCGTATTGAATAGCTTCTCTCTTGGCACCTTGTCATATGCCTTTTTCAGATCGACAAAACTTAAATACGGATCTTTGTTATATTCCCATGATTTCTCCACTATTTGTCGTAAAGTGAAGATCTGATCCTGACAGCCTCTATTTGGCCTGAATCCAGCTTGTTCTTCACCGTGCTTCTCTTCCACAATCCTTCTCAACCATTTCTGAAGTATACTTGCATATATCTTAACAGGAACACTCAGTAATGAAATAGCTCTATAATTCTCACATTCAGGTTTATTTCCCTTTTTATATATGGGTACTACGAGAGCACTACTCCTCATTTGGAATTCGTCTCTCTGTCCAGACCATCGGAACTATGCAGTGCAGCCACTGTAAGACTTTTATACCTCCATACATTTTATTTGATTGGTTTCTAGAGTTCTAGATTTGGTAAGATTCAAACTAGAGATTTTAGGATAGGATTTAAGCAATTCCCATGTACTAAACAACAAACATACTTTTTCAAGCCTCTAATCAACAGGGAAGAGATCTCGCACTGGGTAATGAAAATCATGCCCACTTAAAGGCTCATGCAAACACTTGATCAACCAGGGCAGCAATTATTGATATCTTTTATACCAATTAATTTTTGTATGGAATAATTCTGTAGAGTAATATTGTGCATGTGGCATGTAAATGTAGGGAATTTATTATCAAGTTTTGTCGAGCCATTTCACATCATATGTTTACTGAAGAACTATAACAAAGCAAACTGACAATTGCTAGACCATGTTAAAACTGTTCATAACCTGAAAAAAAAAAGCATAATGTTTTTTGCCAAAAGTAATTTTTTTAAATAATAAACATCCAAAACCAATCAAAGGAAGTAATGTAAGCATTATTAACATTAGACCTTCACGGAGTTAAATGATTTGGAGTGGGAGATCCATACACTAAAGCAAAAAAATTATTGAACCATACTTTTTGGACGTCCTTCACGTGGATCATCTTCAAGGCTGGACGGCCACATTTAATCTCGACAGCCCATTTCTTAATTGTCGAAAACAAAGGAGAAGAGTGTCCATAAACTTTTAGGAACTTCGAATGAATTTCTTTTTGGTGTTAAACCTTCTTTTAGAAAGAATTTTATAACCGCATGATACTCCATTTTATCCATTTCAAGGGATACAGACAACACTTTTGCTTCAGACAGCTGTATAAAACAAACTACTTGATAGAATGACAATTTCACATGGATGCTTATGACAGATGTATCAACTTAGAAAAAAAAAATCTTCCTGATAGCGTTGCCATCTATGGTTGAGGCTGAGAACTTTTCAGACCACTCTTGTATATTACTGGAAAGAAAAAACTGAAAATTTTCCAAACATTTTGCAAAAATATGTCCATAGTTTCAATAAAGCTGACCAGACATATTCCTGAGTACACAAGAGAAGTTAATAGACATTAGTTAATAAAAGAAGTTTTAAAAAAAATATATTACAGATAATCACAAGAATGGTGCAATTAAAAAATATATGGTAAGACCAAAACCTAGACTACAGTGTGTAGATTTGGTCTCATGGGTTCTAAGGGAATAAAGAAGTTGTGGAAAGGGTGCAAAGAAGAGTTACAAAGACAATCCTCAACAGCTTTTTTTTTTTTTTTTTTTTTAACCACCTAACCCTAGAATAACTTTGAATAGACAGACAATCCTTTCGTGAAAAAAATTTAATGCACTTCAAATTTCACCACTTGTTAAAAAGACATCATCAGAGAAGAAGAGAAATAACTTCAGATAAGAAAACAATCACAATGATTTAATCCTATTGCAGTTTCAGTGAATTCTCTGACTAGTATTTATGATGTGAAATTGGATTTATCAGATTAGGAGTATTTGATTAGTAAAATGCTTATGATCCTTGGATCCTGCCTCAGCAGTTTTTGGACAAAACGAGATGGATGACAAAAGTAAGGAATTAACTTCATAGAATACGAAAGAAAGAGTGTGGAGGCACTTTATCCTTGGTTGTAAGTTAAAAAAACAGTTGTAATTTGTTTGGCATTGTAGTGAATTATTCAGATTTCTTTTATACAGGGCAGAGAAATTCTCTTGGTGTCTGTGGAATGTCTTTACAAACGAATATCACTGTAATGCTGAATGAAGTAATACAAATGCAATACAGTAAAATCCCTAAGTTACGCGGTAGGTGGAACTAACAAAAAGCGCGTAAGTCGAATTTGCGTAACTCGGGATGTAATTTTGCATGTAATTTATATATACAAGTATACAAAATATTAGTTAATTGGGACCAGAGGTTTTCAAAAACACCTATATTTTTAAAAAATACTGTATAAAATTGTACGAGATCATAATTGTAGTTTTTTGTACATAAAAAAAAAGAAAGTTATTTCAATGTCGATGGTTTTATAAAATCTAATAGATTCGTCTGACTGCATAATGTCTTTTTCTTGTCATGCAAAATTTCTTCATAGCAAGCCAATGATTTTTTTTATTCCTTGCCTTGTGGCTACAATTCATTCCTCGTTAGAATCTATGTCCCCAAAATCTGTAAACCTTTCTTAATTAAGCTGAGACCTTCTGTTAATTTTGCAATTGGCATGTGCTTTTCTGGTAGAACTGGATCTGAGGTTTCGGTCTCTTCAGTAGTGCTTTCCTCACGCATCTCTCTGAGTTCGTCGATTGTAAGCTCCTTGTTATGTGAGTCTAACAGCTCGCTGACATCTTCACTGTCGACTTCTAAATCTAATTGCCTGGCAAGGTTGACATCTTCTTCTGTTGCCTCAGCAACTTGATCAGTTTCTGGCAACATTTCCGTTTCGCATTAAAAAAAGGATGGACAGTTTTTTCCAGACACCATTCAAGGTTTTTTGGGAAATTTCACCTCAAGAATCTCCGATATTCCTTACCGCATCTAAAACATTAAACTGTTTCCAAAACTCTTTAACAGACAGTTGCTCATTTTGCCTCATAGCTTCATTCAGAATTGCAAACGAACGGCGTGTATAGTACGCTTTGAATGTTTTGATAATTCCTTGGTCCATCGGTTGAAGTAAGCTGGTTGTATTTGGAGGTAAGAAAACAACTTTTACACGTGGATCAAAATCAATTAAAGTTGCAGGAGGGTGACCAGGTGCATTATCAATAATGACATAACTTTAAACAGAATTTTTTTAAACTGGCAATAACGTTCAACTTCAGGTATGAAGTGGTGACCAAACCAGTCTTCAAAAATAGAAGCTATCAATCAAGCTTTAGAATTTGACTTCCAAATCACTGGCAAGCCAGCTTTAGATTTTTTTTTTTTTTTAGAGCTCTTGGATTTTCAGAGCGATAAATTATGAGAGGTTTTAACTTGCAATCACCAGCTGCATTTCCGCCAAGCATTACTGTCAACCGGTCTTTGGAAGCCTTAAAGCCAGGAAATGTTTTTTCTTCACGTGCGATGAAATAACATTAAACAATTGCAAGGTTTGTAGACTATAAAAAGTGTGTATGAATGGAGACCGTGTGAAACACGTCAGCGCTTCTTCACAGTATGTGCGACACTGGCCGGCACCGGAAAGATATGACTAGTGGTGAGGCGTGAAGCGGGACGAGAATACGTACATTTAAGAAACCGCATAACTCCGGATTCACATAAGTCGGGGTATTACTGTATATAATTTTAAATAAATCTTAGTTACACAGTAGGAGTATATTTCTTAGAGCTGATGATATGCACATACTGCACAAGTCATGGCAATCTCTGTCATGTTTGATGAATATAAAAAATTAATATGAACTTGTAAAATCTCGCACCATACGTAATTCTATAATTTATGATGCTCAGTTTTACAAGGGTCTTACAAGGGTTTTACAAGTCAGGAAAATAATTAAAATGTAATATAAAATTGATGTAAAGGGTATATGTGATAATAGTTTATAATACACCCTTTGTCCAAAAAGAAACGAACTTTTGATAGAAAATAAAACACAAGCCAATTATAATTATTCAAATCATTTATTTCAATCAATACACTCTCCCTCAGCTTCGATACAGCATTGGGCACGGTCAATTAATTCGTTAAATGAGTTTTTAATAATGGTTTTTGGAATACTGTTGAGGGACGTGGTTACTGCCGCTTGAACATTTTCAATGGTGTCGTATCGCTTTCCTTTCATCGGAAAATGAAGTCAGGGGAAGAGAAAGAAGTGACAGGGTGCTAAATCAGGTGAATCCAGAGTGATCTGACACACAAACTTGGTTTTTGCTCAAAAACTGTCTCACAATGTTTGAACAATTAGATGGTGCATTATCATGCAAAAGTGAACAGCTGCCTGCATCATAATATTCATGCTGTACGCGACGAATTCTTGCTATCAATCGCTTCAAAACTTCGAGATAAAACTCACCATTGACTGTTTGGCCAGGTGGAATGAATTCTTTGTGGATAATGCCCTTGGAATTAGAAACAAATCAGCATTGTCTTTACTTTTGACTTCTCCAAGCAACTTTTGTTTCGGGCTCATACTCAAAACACCACGTTTCGTCACCAGTAACGATCATTTCAAGGAAGTCTGAATCCTTAAGAGTGTTTTTAATGAGGTCCTTGCAGTGTTCAATTCGATACATTTTTTGGTCGTAGGTTAACTTGTGAGGAACAAATCGCGAATTCAATTTACGAAGGCCCAAACTCTAGGTCAAAATGTAGTGCACAGTTGATTTTGGAATCCCCAATTCATCTTCAATCAATCTCATGGATGATTTCGGGTTTTCTTTGATGAAATCATGCACTTTTTGGATATTAACTTCACTCAGTCTAGTTTTTGGACGGCCTGGCTTTTCGTCGTCCTCAAGCATCTCACGACCACTTTGAAATTACTTAAACCACTCGTAAACTTGAGTAGGGGATAAGCATTCATCACCTTATGCTTTTTGAAGCATTTGATGTGTTTCGGTAAAACTTTTACCAAGTTAAACACAAAAGTCAATTGCAGCTCTCTGTTTGAAACTCGTTTTCCGATCATTTGTCAAAATACACTGTCATTCTTGGCACTATAACCCGGCTTCTGATGAAACAAATGTTATAAATAGTTGACACAACACTAATAAAGGTTGCCGCTTTCAACAACAAAAAGATACAACAGGTGGCACTACTAGTTTCTTCTATTTTTGGAAAGTTTGGTTTCTTTTTGAACAGAGGGTGTACATAATATATGTAAGATTTTGATATTGGTTGCAATCGTTTGTGCTTAGCACAAAAGAAAGAAACTTTCTTTGTTAAATATTGAGTCAGAAAAAAGTTGTCTGGATTAATGAACAAAAGGAAGAAGTCGCAGTGACTTGCGACGGTCAGAGAGCACCAAGAACAGAGATTTCAGAAAAGGTGCATGAAAGTGACATCAACACACCTGAGTGTAGGCGAGTAATGTGCGGAGATGAAAGACAAAGGAAATCGAAAGATATTTAAGCTACCTCATAAGTAGGAAAAGGGGTTTCCAGGTTCTCAGCGCTGACTCTTCCCTGCAACCACCGGCATATATAACCAGGAACCAAAAGAGAGGCCTCAACGTAGTCACAGAACTCCTCTGGCATGATCCCAATTGAAGACTTCCAGTCGTCAACAACTGAGGAACATCACCCGCAGTCCGCATTGAACCTTCACAAAGGATGAAATTCATTGCCATGACATCCTGAAGAATAGGAGCAACACTATGAACAAGACAGAAGAACGGGTCACCCTAACGGAACATTCACCGAGTGTAAAGAGCTGTTTGTGAAGGAAGATCTGTAAGTAACTATGATAAATTAATACTCTTGTGGCACGGAATAAGTTGCTGTATGAATGTATGTAATGAACTATTAATTTTGTAGCATAGAATATGTCAGAGGGTTAGCCTCTAACTTTCCGAGAACATCGTTTCAATTTAATTAGTGCAATATTTAAGTCCTATGAAAGCCTAGAATCAAGATTTAGAAAACCTAGGAAAGTGTAGCTATATCTATTTGATGTTTAAACTGTATATGCATTTCTCAGTTATAATAAATAACTTGTAAACAACACGCTGATCTGGTATCTGTCAATACACTATCTCCAAAAAACTTGTGAACCTGTGTGCTAGTAGTAAATTGTCCCGAATGATCCCACACTCTCAGAAGTGGCAGTCTGGAAAAAAAAATTTGCTAGACTGTAGAGTGTGGGTGATTGGTTAATCGTAAACATATAGCTGGCGGTGATCAAAAATGAAGCCGACCACACGTGCAATAGAGATTAAAGCAAGGCAGGAAGTATAAGAAAGGGAACGTTAATAGTGCGCAAGTAATTGAAGAAATAATGGTAAAACACTTTAGTTATATACAAGATCTGGTAATATGAACTATGTATTTTCATACATAGTTCATATGTAATATAATATATAATAGAGAGAAAAATAAAACTTTACAAACTTTCAGTAAACAGTGAAATGTATAGTTTCTATTAGCATATTTACAGATTAGCAGTGTCCAGAATTAGAGAATTTTTTTCTTTTTCAAATGAAAATTTGATAATACAAAAGTAGCATGGCTTAGTAGGATATATTTAAATAAATCATCTTTTTTATATTTATATAAATTGAAAAATCAATCTGAAAATTTTATAATTTATCTAAAAAAACAAAGCAAGTTTATTTCAGATACAGTACTACTGCAAAGACATTCAAGAAATCAGCGTACACATGATGTAGTTACATATGAACTGTTAACATTACCTAAAGTGAAAAAAAAATTCTGACTGCCAATCAACTTAACCCTTAACATTTAGTGGAACACCATTCCAATACGCTATATAAAAGGAACTGCATGACTAGAAAGAAATCTAGACATATTTGGTGTGCATGTAATCTTTACATATAATGTCACCTTCATAACCTACACTAAGACATGCCCCCTACTACCAAGTATATCTTACTAATCTGAACAAACATCTGACTCATAGTCTCTGAGAAAATTCCCATGCTACTCCTCTTAAACACTATTATTATAATTATGGCTATTATAGCCTGTTTTTTGTTTAGGAGTGTCCCTTATTTTAAATACATTGGCTATTATTACTCAAAAAAGGGGTATATATATTTTAGGGCATTATGGATGGGTATAGAAGGAATTATAGCAGAATAAAAGAGGTAGAAAAATTTTGTACATACCTTGTTTGAATACTAGGATTCCTCCAATTTCACAATCCTGCTGAAGGTTGTTTATAACGAGGGGGGGGGGTTTGACACGGGAAAAATAAATTTGGAAACCCGGGTTTTGTGTTAATAATATATATATAAATATATATATATACTATTGTGTTTAGGGGTGCATATTGGGGGGGGGGGAGAGAAGGGGAAGGGTTTACTTGTGGGGAAATTGGGACAGGGGAGAGTGTTAACGGGGTGTGGACCATTTCGGTCGACTGACCATCATCGGAACATTTCCTTCGGAACCCCATTCCGAAAATGTTCCGATGATGGTCAGTCGACCGAAATGGTCCACACCCCGTTAATGCTCTCCCCTGCCCCAGTTTCCCCATAAGTAAACCCTTCCCCTTCTTTCCTTCCTCCCCCCAAATATGCACCCCTAAACACAATAGTATATATATATATATATTATTAACACAAAACCTGGGTTTCCAAATTTATTTTTCCCGGGTCACCCCCCCCCCCCCGTCATAAACAACCTTCAGCAGAATCATGAAATTGGAAGACATCCTAGTATTATTCAAACAAGGTATGTACAAAATTTTTCCACCTCTTTTATTCTGCTATAATTGCCTTCTATACCCACCCATAATGCCCTAAAATATATATACCCCTTTTTTGAGTAATAATAACCAACGTATTTAAAATAAGGGACACTCCTAAACAAAAACAGGCTATAATAGCCATAATTATAATAATCAGTTATTTTATTTATTTATTTTTATCAAACCCACATGAAAAAGGTCATAAGACCAAAAGCAGATAAGTGTTATGCTGAGAGGATTAGAAGAAAGAAGGAATCTGTCAGTATGCTTGAATAGCTGAAGGTCACAGTCTTTGGGTAATACAGTGAGGGAGGGTGTTCAGAGAGCAGATGGGAAGAACAGGAGGAACATGAGTCTGTTCAGTAACTTTGGATCTGAATGGATGTTGAGTGGTAGCTGTTTTTGTTATTAGGAGTCTTGAAAAAAATAGGAGGAATGATGGTAGGCATGAAAATACCCAAAGAATGTACCCAGCTACCCATGAAAATACCCAGCTTCTATGAGAGTGATGGGAGAAAATCTTGGGAGAGAGAGAGATAGAGATTAGTTGGTTGATTTATGTTTATTGGTACAAGAATAGCAAAGGTCATACTGCACCATAGGATACAGTAGTACACAAGGTATTAATAGTCATAAAGAAATAAATTAATAAATAATATGTATATACAAAAAAATTAAGTTAAGCAATGCAGGATAAATAGAATTTATGACAGCAAGAAGTGGTGTGTGTGTGTTGGGGCGGCGGCTTCAACTGATCTGATTGCCTTCTGTATAGCATCACAATAAACTAAGAGTTTTGGTTGCACTACCCCAAATGTGAGAACAGTATGTTGTTTTTGTTACTTAGCAGTTGTGCAGTTGAAGAGTGATAAAGTTACTTTTTTTTTTTTTTTTTTTTTTTTTTTTTTTTTTTTTTTGTGGCTCTCAAATGAGATGTGCCAGGAAAGACTAGAGGTGCAAGTTATCCCAGGAAGAAAAATCTAATCATGTTTGGATATCTGGATATTATAAAAGTAAGGGGAAAAGTGACATGACATCGTTCTTGTGAAAAACTACACACAATTGTGTTTTAGTAGCATTCAATTTCATAAAGTTTTCTTCAATATATTAAAGAGTAGTAAAGAGAACAAAGTTTAGGACAATGACTATAGAAGATCTTGCTTCTAATGACTGGGAACTACACTGTTCATCAAATGAAATACAGCAGTAAAGTGTTCTATTGTTAGCAAAGCTATTAGATAGGTTTTGAAACCAGTGAGATGAGGACAAATCATTTATGTACAGACAGAAGAGAGTGGAAGAAAATACAATGTCCTGGGATACTACTACATTGCTGGGGAAATTCTGATGAGAAAACCAACTACCAAGACACATAGTGAACTGTCAAGGAGGAACTGCCAACCAAATTAAAAAGAGTAGAAGGCAGACTATTGGATGGTAGTCTAATCAGGCCTCTGTACCAGACCTGATTAAATGCCAAGAGCAATAATGTGAGTTTCTTGAAACTTTCGATGGCTTGTGTCCAAAGGTGAATAGTGAAGAACAGAAGACAACTGTCGACCTAGAGTGGCAGAATCCATACTGCTAGTTATTATTTAATTAGTGGCCTCCAGGTGGCAAGAAGTTGGCTACTAACGACCAGGAAAGATTGAAGAGGCAAGTTTTTATGACATCGGGAGGGGGGGGGATACCATCGAGACCAAGTGACTTGGTGGTATCCAATTCTTCAAATTTCTTTCTTGATGAAAGACTAGGGTAGCATGAGGTACACAGTTGATGATAAAGGGGAGGACCACCTACCTTGGTCATCTATGCAAGAGATGAAGAAAAAGGATGATGCCAATAAGTCAGCCAGTCTTTGGATAATGACACAATGGCACCACCTGGATGTGAGAGCAATTGAAATGTGAATAAGCAACAGTTGCATCCCACATCCTTGATAAGGGACCTGAAAACTCAACTGCAATTTCAGCAGCAGGAAAATCTGCATCATTTGATACTGTCAATTTTTTTAAAATTTTTTCAAGCTGTTATAAGCTGCAGTACACACACAGTAAGTGCAATGACAGAGTTCTCGTCTCAAGTCATGGAAGTCATTCCATTTGGCACCCCTGTAATGTCAGAAGAAATGACACTAAGAATGGCTGGGTGAAGGAAACTTGGATGAGGTTGTGGTTTGGGTTAACAAGAGGAGAAATTATATCTACAATATATTTGGCAAAGCAAGCTTGTTAAGAAGCTGCCTAGGATGTTAGCAGGATGATGTGCGTATTGGATGAGTAGATGAAATACATTCCAGCCTAACTGATCAATGGAATCAAGGAAGCTAGAGTGAGTTGTGAATGTTGTAAAGGTGTAGTAGTAAATGTGTTACATTTACTACTTCAACTGCAGAAAATCAAGCTTTAAAAATAGGAAGTCAAATAACTCAGAGTAGTTCTCAGAGTTTGGAAAGAAATAAAGACAGCAAATGAATGCAGAACATAACAAAGTTTAAGGAGAGCTTGAGTAAGAGTAGATCAGATACACGGGACTGGAGATTTGTATTCTCTGACATAGGATGTTAGTTCTGATGAATGCAAAAGCACCACCTTTTTGACAGAAGGAATTGTCGTTTGGGCAGTTTAGATGGAAAATAGTTGCTGAGGTCAACTATATTCTATTAGATATAGTATATTTGATTTATGTTATGTTAAGGCTGCAAAAGGCAAAGTGGATGCTTTTATTTTCTTTGGGAGAGGGGAAGGAGAGTTGCTCTTTTAACTATTTTTTTATAACTCTTTATTACAAATTTTTTTTTACCCCCCAGAATCTGTAGTAAATCAATTTTGTTACACTGCCTTTCACTTGCTTCATTCAACATTCTGCTTACACATCAGTGTAAGCAGAATGTTGAATGAAGAGAAGACATGTAATGGAAGATGAAAGACAGTGCAAGGTAGCTTCACTGAAAAAAAAAAAAATGTGCAGAACTACAGAGTAGAAGACTATGCCATGCAGATGTGATCTATTGTGACCTGATCAATCAGACAATTACAATATTAGTGAAAAAAAAAAAAAAAAAAAAAAAAAAATAGACATTTGTTTACTTCAAGCTCGACAAAACTTCTAATTAACGAGCACAGAAGAACTAAAAAGAGTTAAATAACTGAATGCAGGTTTTTCCTTCATTTTCTCTTCATGTATATCTTTGTAACATAGAACAGCATTTTGCAATGCTTGCTGAACTTTAATGCTTCATTCAATGTTAGTTTCAGAATCCATAAGAAAATCAGAAGCATAGTCGATTTTTCTGATAAAAAAAAGTTGAAAGCTCACTTAATGAGAATTCTTTTGTAGACACTTCAAGAGACAATTTCATCTAACTTATCTCCATATTCATTATAAACATTGTTAATTCATCTCCATGAGAGTTTCTTCATCAAAGTAATTTGAGTGCAAATCATTGGGTTTGCACGCATACTGTCAGAATCCAAAGTTTCCATCTGAAATCTTTTATAATCTGCAAATTTCCCAATGCTTTCTGAAACAGTTTTAATCTGTGATTCCAAAAATAGTGAAATCATTCCCACAATGAGGTAAAACATATTAACACAGAGCTCTCACACTGCTAGCAGTTACTTCAAGCCATAATTTGCAAATATATTCAATAGCATTCTGATATCAAAACTTTTCCCAAAAATCTGTTCAAAGTTATGGCCCCATCTCCTGTTGTTGTTTTTATGGCCCGAGAAAAAGCTGTTCTCGAATAATAAACCTTAAGCAATGTGGCAATAGCACCCTGATCCACTGGCTTTGATTAATGATGTGTTGGGTGACACAAAAAGGATTTTAATATTTTCATATAAATCAGAAACAGCAGGTTGATAACCTGGTGCATTGTCTATTAACAACATTTTAAAATCCATATCATTATCTTTGCTGTAATGCTCAACTGTGAGACAGAAATAATTGTAAACCATTCTTCAAACATTTGTCATGTCACCCATGCTTTATTTGGTTCTTCATGTTACAGGAAGAACTTTAGCGTAGTCCTTACGAGCCCATGAATTTTCAGCTTGGTAAACAATCTAAGATTTTAATTTAAAGTCTGCGGATGCATTTCCACCTAATAAAAGTGTCAAATCGTCTTTCGAAATTTTATATCCTGATTACAACTTTTCCTTTTCTGCTAAATAAGTGTGAGAGGGCATCTTTTTCAAAAACAAACTTGTTTCATCGACATAAATTTGTTCATCATTGTAGCCTCCTTTTATCTCACTGAGAAATTTTTCAGCAGCATAATTATCAGTACTAGCACTTTCATCTATAATTTGAATGTTATTAGGGACACAAATGCTTTTTCAAGTTATATTTTCCCTAGGTTGAGGTGACTTGTATAGAGTAAGGTTTGTCAAATGAAAGGGAGGAGTGCAATGTGCTGTCATTTGCAAAACTATGTATTGGGTTGTACGTCAACTGAAGTAGGTCATTGACATACAGAAGGAACTGGATCGATGAGAAACCAGAACTTTGTGGAACCCCGGCATTAGTTGAATGGTGAGAGGATAAGGAACTATCCACCATCACATATAGAGTGCACTCAGATAGAAAGCTGGCAATCCAACTGCAGAAGCCATGAGACAGACCAAATGATGGGAGTTAACTTAGTAAGCCTTTGTGCCAGACCACATCAAAAGCTCTGGAGATATCAAGTGCAACCACTAGAGAACCAAACTTCTCCAAGCATTTGTCCAGAGATGGGTGATATATGTGAGTAGATCTCTCACATATATTATCCAACAGGATGGAATCCATACTGTAGTTGTTTATTAGCTGGGTGCCTTCGAGGTAGTGTAGGAGTCGGGAATTGATGGTTCACTTCATTACTTTATATACGACTGAGGTGAGTGAGATAGGGCGGTAGTTTGATGATTTGTCGCCCTTCTTGGGAATGGGTTGAAAATATAGGTCAATTTCGAAGTCCCACTTACTCTACAACCAGCAGAGTAAGAGAATATATATATATATATATATACAGGGTGTTCGGGGTAAATTTGACAGTTTCGTAAGGAAAAAGAAAATCTTCTTTGTATCTATTAAATTTAATGAATTGACAAAAAACATTACAGGCAGAGTTAATTACAATACTATCAACAAGATTTACTCAAAATAACCACCATTAGCATCGATCACAGCTTCAATTCTGCTTCGGAACCTCGAACAAGCTGATGCTACAGTCTCCCTGGGAAGGGCCGCAAAAACTGTTTTAATTTTATCCATTAACTGGGCTTTTGTATTACTGGAAGTGCGATTGGTGTCTTTTTCAACTGCGCCCCATACAAAATAATCCATGGGGTTAAGGTCTGGGGAGTTTGGAGGCCAAACATTTGGACTGGTGAAGTCGTAGAAATTTTCAGACAACCATTTTTGACTTTTCCCAGAGGTGTGGCAAGGGGCCGAATCCTGCTGCCATACATACGGCCTACCATTGGCTACCTTGTTATCCAGGGCTTGACTACAGTTAGCAACTCCACGAACAAAGCCCGAATTCCAATGCCAGGGTTCTTCAACACCTGTTCCTGCAGATTTGCGAGGAATTCTGCTGTACGAACGCAATCAGATCGTCTGCTAGGGATCTTTCTTCTTGCTACATCCTCGTAGTCACCATTGCAAGTCTCTAGTTCATGCCTGATTGTTTTTACTGTATTCAGGGAGCATTGGGCAGCAGTCGTAATATCCTTATTTTGATGGCGGGCACGAATCATCATGATACAAGTTATTCTCTTCCATGATTCAGGTGGGTTCCAGCTATCCATCCTTTCTGACATCTTGTATATGAATGAAGAAGGGTCCAAACTTTTAAATGAAGAGAAGTGTGTGTTAATACATGTAACTTACGGAAAAATATAATTAATTATAAATATGTCAAATTTATCCCGAACACCCTGTATATATATATATAGGCGACACAGGACAGAAATCAGTTCTGGAGCACAAACCTTCAGGACAATTGGAGAAATGACAATCAAGGCCAGAAGACTTTTTCGTGTCTAACTTGGACCATATTTTTCTGATCTCTTTCTGGCAAAAGGATATAGAGAACACTGTATATTGGGCATCTGGAATGGTTAAGGGGGAATTTACCATTGTCAGTCATGGTGCATTGGAGACGAAGTCTGAAGCCATGAGATTGGATTTTTCTGTGGGTGAAGATGGAATAGAGACATTTGGGAATGATAGAGGTGGGAATAGTGTTGGGCAAAAGTTAAGACCAATTGCTTCGGCAAGAGACCAAAAGGATCAGCTACTGTTTTGAACAGGATGCAAGTTTCCTGCTTTTTCCTCTTTCAGACTCTGTTTTGGAAGCATTGATAACGTTCTTGTAGCTATTCCAGGCTTAAGTATAAGCATTAAAGGAGAATGGAGTTCTTGTTGCGGTATTATTATTATTATTACGGGCAACTCCAAGGAGTCTTTAGACTCATCGAGGGAGGCCCTAACATCATGTCAAGAACAACTATTCGACATTCACACAGTATCTATCATACCTCGCCTTGGACTCATTCACAGTCATGGCACCCACAACAGACTCTGGCAGCTTATTCCACTCATTCACCACTCTCCAAGTAAAAAACCTAGCTCCAACACCCTTGCAAACCACACTCTTGCCCAGCTTCCACGTATGGACCCCCTAGTCCTCCCACCACCAGTCCTATTCTCAAAAATATCTTCTGCATTAATCTTATAGAAACCCTTCAGTAATCTAAATGTCTCAATCATATCACCCCTTTTCCACCTATCAACCAATTTCTGCAACCCACAAATCTTCAACCTGTTCTCATAAGGTTCATTCCATAGACCTGCTATCATCTTGGTCACTCATCTCTGGATCCTCTCTACCTCCTCCACATCAAGAATAAACCCTGGTGCCCAAATCTGGGCACAGTAGTCTAGATGGGGTCTTATCAAGGCTCAATACAGAGGAACAACAACCTGTTTGTCTCTGCTTGTTAAAGTATTTTTCAGCAACCAAGTGATTTGATGAGCTGATTTAGCCACTTTTGCGATGTGCTCCCTAAACTTCAACTCCCTATCCACCAACACTCCCATATCCATCGCCTCGTCAATCTCCTGGAGTACGGTTCCACCAATGTGATATACTAACTACTGCTGCTAATCTTTTCACCCCAAAATGCATAACCTTACACTTTGCCACATTAAATTGACATCCATTCTCCTTAGCCCAGTCCTCCAAACTATCCAAATCATCTTGCAAAATTTTGACATCCTGTGCACTCACTATTGCTCTACCCAACTTTGCATCATCAGCAAACAAATGAACACTTCCTCTTAGATCCTTTCCTACATCGTTAATGAACAAATTGAAAAGCAGTGGTCCAAGAACAGAACCCTGCAGCACACCACTAATCACAAGCCGTCTTTTGGACTCTACTCCTGAATAAACCACTCTCTGATATCTCTCCATCAACCACCCACCTATCCATCTCACCAACCCTATATCCATCCCCATATGCCGCAGTTTACTGATTAAAATTCCATGTTGTATCCTGTCAAAGGCCTTAGCAAGGTCTAGTAGAATCACTGTAAACCCATTACCCTTATCCAGTTCAGCCGTCACTGTGTTATAAAACGTGAGCAAGTTACCGAGGCATGATCTACCTTTCACAAAACCATGCTGTCCCCCATACAGTATCTCATTTTCATCTATCGAATCCTGTATTTTTCTCTTGACTATTTTCTCCAAGACCTTGATAATGATTCCTGATATGCTGATCGGTTGGTAATTTACAACAGCAGTCTTGGAACCTCCCTTATGCAGTGGAACTATCTCTCCCCCCCCGTCGGGACTAACCCAGACCCAAGAATCAAATTAATGCTTGATTTTTTATTTGTACATACTTGGTACATATTTCGGAGAACCACAGTTTAGTTAGGAGGATGGCACTTCAGAGTAGTGTAGGAATGTATATTTCCATGCCAATAAGAATTACTTTGGTGATATTTTCGGTGCATATGGGAATGAGGCATAGTATTCACAGAGAGTATCCCACTTGGCACTGTTATAATGCCAAACTAGTCTAGTATGGGAGTGGCTGTGTAAGTGTTATTGCATGTGGGCGGGGGGGGGGATGAGCACCAGATTGTGGTCAGAATTACCTAGTGGACCCACTATATTCACTGTGTATTAGGAAGGGTCATTGAGGAAGAGATCTAGGGTGTTTGGGCAGTAGTTCGGGTTGCCTGATATTCTGGTTGGCATGTGAACAATTTGTGTAAGGTCATTGTCGATGACAAATGTTTCAGCATCTCTGCCTGCTAGATCTCTATAAATGGAAGAGGAAAGTCAGTTGATGTTGGGATATTAACATCTCCTAGGAGGATGAGTTTGCTGTTAAGTGGAAGTGAAGAAAATCAATGAGCTCAAAGTGGTTGGTGGCATTACAGGGTGTGATAGAGTCAGCAAATGAAACTGACTGAATGTGGGAGATTTTCAATCAAAGAAGGTCAAAGTTGGGAGATTCTAGGTTTGGGTGCTCTCTGGAAAGGTATGTCAGAAAGGATATATACACAGATGCCACCCTTTGGTTAAAAGGGGTCAAAGAGTGTATACTTTGGCAGGTTGAGATGAATGGTGCTGGGGAGTTGAAATTTGAGTTTCTACCAAAAAAGAGTAGGTGGAGTTTGGTAGACTGGATATGGTAGTGGACACTATTAAGGTTAGAGTTGAGTATGGATGTTAGTGAAGTGAATATGCAAGGCTCTGTGGAGCATATATATATGACTGCAAGGGTCCTTCACATTTCCTGTGCAGCGCTTGCATACTGGTCTCCATGGTGGCTACTAGCGGCATTACTTGATTTTTGCACTAATTTAATTTGTTTGTGGTCAATGACTAAGCTGTTGTCTCCATTCCAGCATTTTCTTCAATTTGTTTTTGAAGTTAACATCCTTGTTCTCAATAGACAAAGGTTAGGTCAGATTGAGCATGTATGTGTGATTAGGACAAGTGTTCCTGAACTTGTTATTAATTGCTGTTATTAGTTTAGATGTGCTTGTCAGTGGGTTACAAGTCGCTTTCACGAGGCGCGGAAAGTTTGTTCCGTCTTTTCTTTTATTTATGGGTCCAAAATGATGGCACCTGACGATATTTCTAGAATCAAAGTTGCAATCTCTTGCTAATTTGCTTATGTCATCTTTTAGTGATTCATCACTTTCCATCAGAAAGTTCAAAATAATGACGTTGAATTTCTTGTTTTTGGCCTCAAGGGTGCATTTGCGTTGTGGTGGTAATCGTGAAGTATTTCAAGCTTAGTTTTCAGCATTTGGATTTTGGAGGAGAATAATATTAAGGTGCTGTTTGAGGTTTTTGACTTTACAAGTGGCTGATTTTAATTGAAAATATAACTGACTTGATGCACTATAAGTACTTGCAGGCCTTGCTTCACAAGCTTCATTGTGGTATTTATATGTAATAAAAAAAAAAAAAAAATTCTGTAGATCGAGCACTTTGCTGCGCCAAGCTGAAATAATACTAAAACTTGCATTGATACAGCTGTTACTGTAGAATGCTAAATCACTATAGTAGTTTTAGTAAAGTCAGAATGCCAGTAATGCAGTACAGTACTACAATTAAAAAATTAGAGGCCGCTGACTTCATATTAGTTGCCTTAGCATCCCAAAATGCAAGACACTTCCTTTTTGGACAGGCATTATGGAAGGATCGACTACCCAGCCCAGTTTCAACCTTTATCAAGTTTTCATCAGTGGGATCCAGATCCAACTTAAATACCAATATTAAATTAATGCAGAAGTCGCATCCGTACCTACTCGAATGCACTTGCCCTTGGGTAAATCTTGCACCCCTGATTTTACTTTGTGATAAAAGAAATGAAAAAGTTTCGCATATACCTCGCACACAAAAAAAGTTTAAAACTTTAAGAAATAGATAGTGAATGTTATTGTGGCAGTTTCAGATATTTTGAAACTCGGCTGAAGAAAATCAGCATTTCAACACAACATTCATTGGCTTGTCTTCTTTGTTGATTTGCATGATGTTTTATTAATACCACACCAGTCATATGTGAGACAGGAAGTAGCAACAACAAATAGTAGATTTGTGGTAAGTGAGACCCATTTCCAGTTTTTTTTTATTTTAAAATCATGGTGATCTTATGATTCTGAAATGATAAAAGAAGCAATAATGAACCTGTTTAATTTAATTACAGAAGTATTGTCGCTAAAAATTCAGCTATATTGTGACGAAAGTGAGCTGCCAATCGCATAAATAACGTTCATAATTAAAATTTAAATTTGTGCATTTTATAAATAATGTGAGCAATTCTAAATTATAATGAATACCGAGAATTTAATTACAAACATCAATTTAATTTTTTTCCTGAAAAACGTTCGTTTCTGAAAGCAGTATATTTTTTTTATAGATATATCTTCTATCTATAAAATTTCATATATATAGATAGAAAAAAAAATGTATCAGCTAATTATTAAAATACTCTGGATCAGTGACAGTTGTAGAAAGATTTTTCATTTGCTTTAAAAAGTAAATTATACTTCCAAAGAAATTATATTCATGTTTAATCCATTATCCAAGTGTAAGCAAAGGAAGTTTCCATGCCAAATATCTTCATGGCAGCCATCAGTCTCTACATATAAAGCAATCTAGTCATGAAGATTCTTCATGTGCAAACTTTGTTTGCTTACACTTGGATAAAGAATTAAACAAAAGGACAATTTTTTGGTATAATTTACTTTCTATCAAAGTGGAAAAAACCTTTTTACAAATATCAAGATGATGAATTTTTAGGGAATATGATAAAAAAAGTTTCATGATTGTTAGGCAATAATAAAGTGAAACTTTGCCTGAAAAAACAGGTTCATTTAGATAAGCTTAGAAAAGAATAACAAACTTAGATGTAGAAATATGGTCTTGGCACAAGACTGAGCAGATAAGGGAAAAAGAGGCAGCTTAGGCATTAAAGCATCATGACCATAAGCATTCTGGAAAGATTATTTCTGTAACCTACAAAATGATAGATGTGACATTCATATAAATTAATCACTATGCATTTAGACAGAATAAAGAAATATGAAAATGGTACTAGAATAATACCTGGAGTCACCTCTCAGGAAACTGTTAGAGGTTTAAGGAAATTTGAAGCCAAAGAGAACAGTATGTTCTTGGCCTTCTAATAATAAAAAAATAAAATTAAGAATACTTCATAGTCTTCTAAGAATAGCTAAGTACTGATTCTTAGAGATCGGGAAATTTTTACTGATATAAATGCTTAAGATATGCAAACTTTATCAGATTTTGATACTTTTTTTTCAAAAAAAAAAAAAAAAAAAAAATCAAAGAGTTCTGAAATTCCAGCCCTAATGCTGCTGAATTAAGACCTGATTCTAACTGCAGCATATTCATCCCATATGCAATTGGAATCAGTTGAAGAGAATGATGATCATGCAAAAATTAGAATATATCTCAAACATGTCTGATGCCTCCAGTTAGCAACAGAAAAACATTCACTAAGTGCTGTTTAAGACCAGATAATAAAAGGGCAGTTAGCAACAGAAAAACATTAACTAAGTGCTGTTTAAGACCAGATAATAAAAGGGCAAAGATAATACTTACTAAATGTTTAATGGATTTAAATTTAAAGATAAAGTTTGCACTATCTTAAACTTACTGTAGAAAATAAGAGGTAAATTTAAATAGAAATCTAAAATTTTAGTTTTTCTATTTAAAATTTTAGTTTCATTAAAATTGTTAACCCTAACTATTTCTATGTGTGTTTAAAAATTATATATGCAGTAATTTACTGTTTATCTGACCCTGGCATGTCAAATGAATTCTAGTATAGCAGCATGTAATTTTACTTCAATTATACCATCCTCCAATCATCAGACAGGCAAATTGCCTTCCTGGTGCAGTCAGATAAATGGTAGATTACTGTCTTATATATATATATATATATATATATATTTTTTTTTTACCAAAGAGGGCAGGTCTATTGAAAGATGCCTTCATTTAAGCACATAAGAGGTTATATGGAATGGGAAATGCCATTTGCTATATGGTCTGCCTCATAGAATATGCTGCATGTTGTATGTTCTTATAAAATAATCCTAGATATAGTCGTCTGTAAATAGTTATTTCCTACATGGATACATTTTCTACTAACCAGTATGGCTATGGCCCTTGGTTACACATATTATTGACATTTCCTTTTTCTGTCCTCCATTCAAGTTTTTTTCCTTTGTCCTATGTCTCTACATTATCAGTTGTGCTATAACTGATAATGTAGTTTGTGTTGCATCATGATTGTATTAATACTTGTATTATCACGTACTACTTCTTCAGTCTTAATAAATTTCAATTCTTTCTTCCTTTTCTTTTTATTAATATAGATTCTACACACAAGAAATTAAAGAACCTATAAGCATGTAAGTGCTATGTGTAGGATGCAGGTCAAGACTGAAAGAGAAGTTCTATTGAACAGTTGCAAGTTGTAATTGTTTCGTAATACTTCATGAGGAAAGCAGGTGCAGCGTATTTACAGCTGCAATGAAAAGGAATGCTGGGCAGCTGCTGTTTTGGATTTAACAAGCCCAACACAAAGTGAAGGAATGATGGTTGGCAGTTCAGTAGAGCAGTGTATCTGTGAGATAGAGGTTAAAGCAGAAAGGAGAGCATTGAGAATTATCAAGGTTTAGGTGAAGCACCCCAAATATGATCAGTATTCTAAGGATGGCAGATTTGTGATATACATAGTTAGTAGCTGAGTAGGTGATAGCATCTTGAGCAGAAGACAATGGCTACTTTTTTAGATGAAGAAGGACTATGGATGAATTTATGCCAGGAGAGGTTAAAGGTAAATATCAGTAAGCCAAGAGATCTGAACTCTTTTGGCAACTTGTGTATTACTGAAGATAAGAATAAATGAACTGGGATCCCTTATGTGAGAGAAACGGCAATACTGCATTTTGGTGGCACTGAAGGTAGCCCCGACTGTCCTTGTCCCTTTGAAGGATGGTATGGAGATCAATGTTGAAGGCAATGGTTGAAGATAATCTTGAAACTGGGATGTTGGAGAATTGCATAGTTCATGAAATGAGTAGAATGAATAGAGAGTACTATAATCAGCAAAGATGTGAACAATTTTAATCTACCTTTGAAAATGATATTCCACTCTAATGAAACAGCAGTAATTTGAGTGGAACCAAAACACTTGCAGAAGTATCCTTCATGTTATATTAAATAGACAATGAGTGAATGAGCAGTTCCATCTCGATTGTACCACTCATAAACATCATTGTCTAGCATGAATGAGCTGCTCTTAATTGTTTGTGATACCTAGGAATCATGTCATCATTCATTGCAATGACTGAAAATACATAGTATGCTTTATCGTGATATGAGAACAGTGATGAACATGCGAAGAAAATAATACATAAGAAATAACAAAGAAAGATATCTAAAGACAGACTTGTCAAGAATTTCCTTAAAAACACAAAGAAGAGGCTAGCTTTTGCTATTACTGAAAATTCTAATGGATAAATTAATTTGTCTTCAGTAGTAAGCAATGTGATGTGAAATTTTGTGACAATGGAAAGAAAAACTATATAATGTTATTTATGGACACCTTGCAAATGCACCAAATAAAAACACAATTTTCTAAAACAACGGTGTTCTTATTCATCATTAGACAGTTAAAGCTTGTGAGAATAATCATTAATGTCAAAGCAAAATTTAAACAAATGGCACAATTATATGCCAGGATTCTTGGAGTGTCACTATAGAAAATTTAAATGAGAAAGAGTGTTTTTTTTTTTTTAAAGAAGTTTTTGCAAATTTGGTATTCTGCCTATATAAAATTAACAAGGCTACTTCTAGTGGTAATTCCATAGTTGTCTGCAAAATAAAGAATAAATAAAGTGTACAAACTTAACACACACACTCTCGTCAGTTTAGATGAATATATCAAAAAAAGGTTAGGAAAACGATCTAATGAGCAACTGTGCATGATACCAAAATTTAAAGGCAAAGCTAAATCTTTTGTGGAAAATTAAAATAACTAGTTAGCACCTGATGATGATAGCATTGACTATTCGTTCACTGATGGAGGAATATTTCAGAAAGTTGGACTTAGGACCTAACCTAGGGAAAAATTAATTCTTGGAACCATAATCATAGGGAAACTGTGTCTCAGTACTGTGACAAGATTGACTAGTACTGTATGCCATTTTAAATTAGAAAGAAAATATAAAAATTTTATTGACTGAATTATATTTATCCATGTCAACTAAGGTGAAGCTTCCCCTTCAGAAGCAATTAATCATGTATAATACATAACATTATACATGTCCGTAAGGATATGTGCATTGCATTACGGGATACTAAAGCAACTGATGCAAAGCCATCAGCCTCTATATACAAGTAGCCTACTAGTCGTGAAGTTACTTCATGGGCAAACTTTGTTTGCTTACATTTGGATAAAAGATGACACAAAAATATAGTTTCTTGGCATCTTTAATTTATAGCATGACGAATCGAAAAAAACTTTCAAAATCTAGGGTATTTTAATTAAAAGAAACACACGTATTAACCACAGTGAAAATTATTTACTTGTAAATATTTCATCCTAAGTATCTTAGGACATCATCAGTACAGTAGTTTAAACAATAATAGGAATAACATACAGTTAGGGCGCATGATTACAATAGAATCTAGATTCTATTGTAATCATGTGTATCTGCTCTCCAGCCAAAAGGCTGGAGAGCGGATACACTATCCACTCAGCCAACATTATTAAGTAGGTTCTTGGTTATTATTTGGTATTTTAAGTCACATCTTCATTCATATCAATATTATAAAATTTTTCTTCTTTATCTTTCTAGAAAAACTTTTTTTTTTTTTTTCAGATTTAGTAAATTAATATAGGGTCTTTTACTTTTGATCACTTTGTCTTTCCCATCTTTTGATCTCACTAATCTGTGATCATTACCTGTATCGAAACTATTCATTATATCTGTGTCATGGACAATATATTTTTTGTTGGTTAACATATAATCTACTTGATTAAACACCTCTCCATCTCTGATTCTTCCTTTATTTGAAGCAGGTATTCATTATGTAGAGACCTCTGCTTTCAGCAAATTCTATCAATCTTTCTCCATTTTTTTTCTCTTGCCCAGTCCATATTTTCCAATTGCTGCTGTGTGCATCTCAAACACCTCCTTTACCATTGAAGTCTCCCATCAAGATTGTAAAGAACACGTGCTATTTACTAGTTGGTCTAGTGTTTCATAAAAGGCATCGATTTCTTCCTCTGTGTAGTCTGATGTTAGTACATAAACTTGTATAATTCTTAATTTATAACATCTATTTATTTAAAGGTAGAATTCTGCAATCCTGTTTGTGACATTTTATTTCTTGTATTTAATCTTTTATGGAGCAGTTAAATAAATAGTCAATCCCTCATGAGATCTTGGGTTGTCACCATAATTAAAAAGTTGATGCCCAGTCTTTAGATCATTACTATCTTCACCAAGTATCCAAGTTTCACTCAATCCAATGATGCCCCATTTTATCTTTTCTGCTTCCAATAGTAATTTCTCTGGTCTTGTTTGGTCTAATGACTTACAGTCATAGATAATTTTCTGTTATTATTTCTATTAGATTTTATGTTCTTGTGCTATTTTCTCTCTCTTCTTTTCTTTGATTCTTACTCCTTCCTCAAATTCTATTAGAGTATTTGAGGGCTAGGGATGTATCTTTTCTGTTTTACTTAATTCTTTTCTCCACAGCAATGGGAGTCTCTGTTTTTTCTCTCAGGTATATATGTATACCTTACCTAAGTAGGCTGCCCTTCCATGAAGCCTGGATAGCAAGAAAGGATTAGATCAAAACCCTCTTAAATGATGGATAATAAGCATAAAGGAGGCCATAGAGCCCAAAAGCCACAATGGGCATATAAAAAGCATGAAATGACTCTCTCTCAACCATATGACAGACCAGACTTAAACTCTTTCGGGAGGCCTGTTCTTGCTGAGAAACACTATAAACACACTAAGAACATAAAAAGGGATGATAATGTGGTAGAACTGTTTCAGTTTTCATTAGCGCACACACACCATCCATCAAATTCCTTATATGTACCCATGGGAGGAAGTGGGGGAGAAGGGTATAGGATATTATGATAGTACTACATTAAAAGTATACACTGTTACCAACTCCCTATATTCAATTTTCCTCCAAATTAATGTTATCTGTCAGGACTACCAGATCTCATCTTTTGGTCTTCCTCTGGTTTTTTTCATGTTATTAGGGCATCAAATAAATACCTGTTTTGATAACCTTTCCTATCCTAAAAGTATCCGTACCATCTTAGCTCAGCTGACACATTTCTCAATGCAAATAATGTCAAATTCCATCGTAATATAACCTCATGTATAATAAGGTTCTGCAACTGATGTGATCTGTTCATTCTCTTAATTTTTCTCAGAATTTCATATCTGTAGTCTCCAGTCTTTCATCAACTGTTTTATTTCTATCCTAGCCCTCAGTTACTTAAGTTAATATTCATTTGAATATGATCTCATATACTGTTAGTTTAGAGTCTGTGCTAATTCATATGGAATCAGAGAGAAATTAGCAACAGAGCCAGTTTAGAAAGACAACAGCTGAACATAGACAGAGATTCACATATAATTTTAATGTTTTCTTCCATGATCGATGATATCTATGGTTTCTTGTCTGTGTTCATCTGTTTTTATTTCACTAACCCAGCGCTCAGATTCATAACTTAAAATTAGTTTGAACACTGTCTTGTATACAGCTAGTTTAGTGTTTAGTCAGGGAATCCTACAGACTTCTACTGAATATTCCTCAATATTCAATTTATTACCTAATGCCACTTTCAAAATATAATCTGTATATAACATTGGAGATAATGTGCACTCTTGTTGCATTCCTGACTTACAACTCAAAAACAGGCTAAGTATTGATATCTTTCATTTTACACCATATAACTATAGCATTTTGAAAAGCTTTTCTCTTCATATCTTGTCAAAAGTCTTATCCAGATCTACAGAACTCAAATACAGATCCTTGCTATATTCCTAAAAGTTTTAAATTATTTGTTCTAAAGTGAAAATCAGTTCCCCACAACCTCTATTTGGCCTGAACCCAACTTGTTCTTTAAGTTTCTTCTTCAACAAATTTTCATAGCCTCTTCTCAAGTATTTTGCCAGAATAATTATTGAAGAATTACTACGTAATTTTCACATTATTTTATTTTACTTTTTATAGAAGGGCAGTATGAGAGCACTATTCCAATTATCTCCAGAATTTAACCTTTTAACTGGACATTAGTCAGCCTAGTTGGCCAAGTGGTTAGCATATATCTGCTCTCCAGCCAAGAGGCTGAGGGTTCAAATCCCACTAGGGGCATGGATGTTTGTGACTGTTCTATTAATTCCTATTATCTACTGGAAAGGGCATCTGCAACCCTACCACTTCAGGAAGAAAGACTTCACTCCCAAAACCCAATGAGGTATGAGAGGTGACACAACATCAAATGACATTGAATGTGAATAACTAACCAACCAGGCCATCTGAATTATGCAATGAAGCCACTGTAAAACTTTAGAACCTCTGTTTCTGACTGATACTCCAGCAGCCTTTCAAAATTTCAGGTTTTTGTTGGCTTTTTTTTAAAACTCCCTCCCATCTCTGATTCCTTTTATTATTATTACATGACAGCTCCAGGGAGTCCAATGACTCACCGAGGGAGGTCACCTACTCTATAACTCAATGTCTACACCACTCGATTCACCAACTACAACGAACTGCAACTACAACCATCATCTACAGCTACACCAACGCCATCTACTACCCACCACTAGTATTTTCAGAGATAATCACAAACTTCCATGCCACAGCCTTTTGGCTGGAGAGTGGATACGCTAACCACTCGACAACCAAGCCGGCACCTTATAGTACTCTTCCCTACATTCCTAAGTTTTTAAATCATCATGCCACCCCTCTGATATTTATCTTCTATATTCTTACCAAAGTATTCCCATGATTTAGCTAGTTTTACACATTTCCACAGTGTTCTTCAATTTTGCTCTGTATTCTCTCAGAGCATGTGGTGATTTACTTGCTAAGAACTTTCAATATGTTTTCTATTTTTCATGACCACCTGTTTAACTTCCTGATTCCACCACAGAGTTCCAGTTTTCCCACACTTCCAGCTGAATCAATCAATGTTTGCTTTAGAACTTACCAATGAGTCTCCATACTCTAACTTTTTCTTGTATATTTGTATATTTACTTTAACTTTAATCCTGCTTTTAATATTGCCATCATTAGAGAACACAGAATAATGATGTGCATGCAGATACTAACACAGGTTAAATGAGGACAAAGAAAGGAAACCAAAGTTGGGTCTAGAGTACTAAATGCACCCCCCCCCCAAGTGGGATAAATTGGATGGTCTTGGCCATCAGGCTGAAGATCTGAGGAAGAGTGCTTCCCAAATTTGGGGCAGTTCATGGACCCAAATTTCCTAAAGTTCAGAAAGTTTCTCAGGAATCAGATTCGAGGAATAGCCTCTCATATTTGTATCTACTGCAGTGGTATGGCCTTCTCCAGTGTATCATGTGGTGGGTATTCCACCAGAATCTCCAAGTCCCCCATTTTAATGTTTGGAATATCATTTCTGTTTGATAGTATCTAATGCTTGTGTTTAGTGTTGAAGACTACAATTCCTTCCCTGATCACTACTGCCTGAATGTAACATCTAGCAATGGTTATTTAGAAAAATCTCATGTTGTCTTTTTTTGTTTAGTAACACCAATCATATAAGTTCTTCTTCCAGTTCTATTTCTCTTCCATTATGCACTTTATGTTGATGATACCAATACTGAATTCAATTTTCTTAACTACTGTTATTTCTGTGTGTGATTCATGGATTGAATGTAAACATTTGTCTCCACAGACAATTTGAAAATAATAATAGAAAAGGCTTAACCTGTTATTTTTAAAATGTGAATACTTGAGCGAGTGAATGACAGTATCATCATTCAGTACAACTGTAATGGTTTTCTGTATGGTGAATTCACACCCACCCACATAACATGCATATATAGGATAATAAAATACTGAAAGACTAAAATACTAAAATTCCTAAAAACTTAATCCTAAGTTTCAAGTGTGCATCATAGCAAAACATAAGATCACAGGCCTGGGAATAAGAACCTGTAATTTATTTATTTTGTTGTATCATTTTTATATGGAAAGAGTAATATTTGGTTCAGTTCATGACAGATCTAAAATAGCTGCTACAACCAAGCATTTTAATAAAATGGCATGGCTATTTAGAATATTGTTAGTTAAGATTGCAAATTATATATGGTGAAGAGTAGATGAATAATTTTATATGGGATAAGACAGAAATTAGTCAAAATGCTAAACTAGTAGCACATGAAAAAGTGTTCAAACCAAGGTTAACTGATGGATCTGAGAGTTGGATTAGAAATAAAACAGTTGATCAAAGACAAAAGACCACAGATATCATCAATGCCAGAAGGAAGCCCATTAAAAATATCTCTTGATCTCTCTTATCAACTTTATTTCTAATGTGTTTCCAAGATCCAATATAGGTAGCTCTCACTTTACGAATTTTTTGGATTTGAATTTTTATTTTAAATTGTGCATAGCAAAGGCGATTAGGGGTGTGTATGGGGAATTATGCAGTATGTAATGATGTAATGATCAATTAGAATGAGCCTCAGTCACTCATGAACCCTGGTGATGAGAGTGTGTTATTTGTAGATTTCTTCAATTACACCTGATTTTTTCTTTTGTTTTCTTTTTAACTATAATCCTTTCAATTTTCCAACAATGTCAAAAAGAAGCAACAGTGCAAAACCCAAAAATGAGCTAAAGAAACAAAGAAAAGCAATTACGTTAGAGAAAAAATATGAAATTATTACCAGCCATCAAGCAGGTAACACTGTTAAAGCTTTTTCTGAGAAATTTTTTCTTGCTGCTTCTACAGTTTGCACCCATTTTAAAGGATAAAGAAAAATATTTGGAAGAAGTAAAAAAATGCGCAATCTATGAAGTCTACATGGTTGCATAATAAAGGAACAGGCAGTATGATTCCTCATACTTATCCAAGCAGTTAAAACCTGTTAACTGCTTGGATAAGTGACCAAATTCAATGATTAAACATGCCTATTACCTATGCAATGATTTGTACTAAAACACTAGCCATTTTTAAAATGATGAAAGACCAAAAAGGGGATGACTACAAAGAGACTTTTGCTGCAGGGAGTGGGTGGTTTGACCGCTATAAAAAGCAAACTGGTTGGCATAACATTAAAGTACAAGGTGAAGCTGCAAAATCTTATCCAGAAAAATTAGAAGAAATAATTAAAGAAGGAAATTACTCACCATCGCAAATTTTTAACGTCGATGAAAAGGGCTTTTTTTTTCGGAAACAGATACTTGCAAGAACTTAAATTGCAAAAGAAGAATCCTCGATGCCAGGTTTTAAAGCATCAAAAGATCCCATCACTCTACTATTAGGAGGAAATGCTGCTGGTGGTTACAAGTTGTGCATCAATCAGAAAATCCAAGAAACTTAAAAGGAATTAATAAAGATACTCTCCAGTAATATGGAAGACAAATAAGAAGGCTTGGCTCATGGGTTCCCTATTCGAAGATTGGCTTATGCATCACTTTGTTCCTGAAGTGAAACTTTATTGTGAGAAAAAACAAATTCCATTTAAAGTGCTTCTGTAATTGACAATGCCCCTAGCCATCCCTCATCAGTAGCTTACATTATCCCTAATGTAAAAATAGTCATTTTTACCTCCAAATACAACTTCTCTTCTACAACCAATGGATTAGAAAGTGACTGTGACTTTTAAGCGAATTATCTCAAAGAGACTTTAGAAATGTTAATAGAAACAACTGTTAAGATGGGAAATTTTTTTGTCGGTTTTGGAAGAAATTCAACATTTTAGATCCAATTAGAGTAACGCAGAGCACCTAGCATAAAGTTTCTGAAAAAACTATGAAAGGAGTATGGCATAAACTTTGTCCTGAGTTTAATGATAATTTCAAAGGCCTCAAAGACCCAATGTAAATTTCTGAAACTCAAGAATCTTAGGTATGACTAACCAGTTGCAAATGGAACTTTCAGAAGGTGATGTTAATGAGCTGCTTCAATCTCACATTATGGAACTCTCACCCAATGATCTCCTTGAATTAGAGGAAGAAGAAAGAAACAAAGAAGAAAAAGACAAAGAAGATAATGAATATGAAGCTCCAACTTGGTTTTTCACTTTAAAAAGGCCTAGAAGAAGCATTTAAACTTCTCGAAAAAGCTCAAGCAATCTTTGAATCACCAGCTTAATGCTTCTGTTTGCTATTGAGCTATTTTAATCAAAAAGAAGCAAAAGTCAATGAAGCCGATGGCACTCAAGGCCTTCTTTGAAAAAAAAAAATTCACCGAAGCTTCCTAATATATCTCCTACTACATCAACAGCTGCCGATTCACCTGGTGATATAGAAATGAGCTAATATCTTTTTTTCAAGTAATCTTATGTTATTTTTTAAATATGTAAATCTCTGGCTAGTCAAGTCTTTTGTTATCATTTAATATTCATTTTATATGTTCCTTCTTATGAACGTAACCTCTCGCTTATAGCATTATTTCTAAGGCAAATAAACTCCCGCTTTATGAATGGTCGCCAGGAACCAACTAATTCGTAAATGCGGGAACTACCTGTATTCTGTCATTTATAAGAGAGAGAGAGAGAAAGACCTGAGAGAAGATTGTATTGATCAATACAATGTCCATTTCTTCTTTTTAACAACTTAATGGGCCATTTAGGTCTAATGCTGCCATCGTCCAGTTTCTCCACCTGTCTTTATTGTGTGCTGCATCTGAATAAAGTGCTCATCCAGCTGTTTTAAATCTTTCATTACCACATTCATCCCATCATGATTGGAGTCTTTCTGCAGGTCTTTTCTTAATATGTCCTTTAAACATGGCCAAATCATTCTCTGTTCTTATAAATGACATAATGTTGGATCTTTGAAACAGATTTACTCATTATGTCTTTGTTTATACAGTCCAGCACTGTGATTGTAAGATGTAATGCTCTTTCAAAAGTAATATTTCATATTATCTCCCTTTGTTGCTATGTTTCACGACTACTGGTTAACATAAGATATAGAGAAATTAGATTTTCCTTGACTTTTCTTAATACTCTGGATTATAGTAGTTATAAGATTGCAAAATATCTATTACAGGCTTTCTCAATTTTCTCCCTCTATATCTTGATGCATCTCTTAACGTGCATATCTTAATATTGACCATAGTGATAGTAACAGTTGGTGACCTCACAATTCAGACTAGCTTCCCTTCTCCAACTTTATAGACCATGCTGGGAAAGAAGCTGAACTGTTTGCTATCAATTAAGTAATGACTTAACACAAACTTTTACCCAACCCACCAGAATTCAAGTTATTCTTCATCATTCTCCCCAAAACCTGGACGTTTTGGGGAGAATGATGTTCTCTTAACTAGTTCTCCCTGAAAATACACTGGTAAGTTTAACTCTCCTCTTGGCAAATCTGACCTTAACCTTATAATGTGTCAATAAATGCAATACGGACGTGATTCAAATGCTGGTGATTCTGCTTGCCCATGTGAAATTTCCTGTAAAGAGAAAAAGTTACAGATCCATTGCATCAGTATGAAATGCAGTTAATCAATAAAGGGCAGATTATTACTATGTTCTTTTGCAACTATAAATCAGATCGCAGGGTGAGGTCATTTAGATAGTATGCCACTGCATCAATCAATTTGGCCAAATGGAGAACAAATTGTTTAATGCACAATAGTCTCTTTGGGAAAGTATTCAGAGCATTTTTATATATGACTCCATATAAAAGCTGGTGGTGGTGTGAGAAATTCCAATGGTGTGCACTGAATTTGTTTTAGGTATCCCTACAGGTCAGAATTTTTTAAAGGGATGTCTGCAATAATACTTGATATACTCTACATCCATGCGTACAGCTTCAAACACACAATATATATCAAGCTATATACCAAGGGTGCAAAGTCAAAATTTTGGGAGAGCTGAAGCTTAAATTGGAATCAACTAAGTTGATCCCAATTATGGGTCCAGTGCTTAAGTGATGCAGTAATTCATCTAACAAATGAGTGTATGGGGGGATAGGTTTGGGGTTGCAAAAATATTGTTAAACTTTTGTTATTCTGTTTTTGAATAAAAACACCATAAAAATTATAAATAAAAATTAAAAAAAAACGAATCTATTAAAACTAAATATTCTAATTTATTTTGATTTATACTACACTGCAATGAGGGTTTCTGATGCTTTAATGCAGAGAACTTTAATTTAGTGGATACTACACTAACCAATAACATACAAAATTATAAAAATGGAAATATTTTGTGGTTTTGAAATAATGCTAAGAGGATGGAGAAAGATAATTATTGTTCTAACCAAAAACACAAACTCTTTGTGAACAGCTGTCTTTTGCCTGAGATTTACAAAATATGACCAAAAAAAATAAAAAAATCAAACCATCCTTTCATAGCACATAAAAAGAGATGAAAGATCAAATGCAAGTTACAGAGATTAGCACTGCATTATGTAAATCACCTTTCGCTGTCACATTCTTCCCACTGTAAGTTCCCTGTTCATTTTCAGCATGCATTGCAAGTGTAATTGTTTAAAATCAAGTAGAAAGAATAACAAAAAGAAAGGATCAATATATTACAAGCATAGCAAGATTTAAATCTATACTACTATATTATAGTTAAAAATAAGAATTTTGTTTCTGAGTATAAACCAATTAATCAGATACAGTGGTGAGAATATTTAGCAAGACTACGCCTTGAAACTGGAAAAGTGTGGGACAGTTATTCTACTTTATGTTAGAATGAATCAAAGCTATATCTGTATAATCTTTCTAATAAAAGAAGGGTTTAATGTAATACCTGAGTATTTTTCCTAATGCACTGTTTGGAAAATACATAAGACATCATTTTGTCCAACTTCTAAATACTGGGGTTGTCCTACACAAAATTTCATATGTCTTCCCATCTGTCCATAATACATTGGTTTCCATAAATAAAGGAATAAAGAGGCAATTACAATAACTCAAAACATTGTAGGATGAATTTTTATGTAATTCAGTGAAAAGCAGTATGCCATGAGATGTGAAAGAAATATCCACAAAACTAAATAAATAATTTAATTCAGTAACAAATGACTGCCTGCAGACAATGGTCAAAATGAGAGGATCAAAGTGCCTCACAAGAAGAAATGTGGTCAATCCTCACAGCAATACAGCACTCTCAATGATATTTCATCCTGTTTATAATGGTTCCCAGGAGTTCAGTTGGTAATAAAAAGCTACTGATCCTGCAAAGCTCTCATTAGTCCCTCACCTATATTATCCATACATGATCAATAGGATTAAGGTCAGGGTGACAAATCCCCATGTACGATAGCTTCTTCTTGAAGATATTGTCCATGAGCTTTGTTCAATGAGAATGAGCATTATCATCATTATTGCATCACGGTTCTGCTAGGAAGCACATGTGAGAGTGTCCATCCAACAAGATGCATCTCCACCGTAAGTATCCCTTTTAGCGATATTAGAGGAAAGATAATGTGTCCCTGGTTCTCACCATATCAGAGAACACCTGGTATCACTTTGTAGAGTAAAGCAGGACTCTTATGTAAACAATATCAACTTCCATCGGTCTTGAGTCCAGTTGATGTGGACCCTGGCCCATTTCATACGTTCTGTTCTGTGGTGTGGGGATAGGGGAAATGCAGACCATTGGTTGCCTAGCCATACAAACCATCTTTGTGAAGCTTTCTGCACAGAGTGGAAGAAGATATCAATGTTCATGTAGCTGTCATTGAGGACTGATAGTAGCTGATTTCAGGTAGCATTCCTGTTTCAAAAAGCAAATAACACAGTCCAACACAATTTTTGCTGACTTTTATATGAGACTTGTTTTTTACTAATTTGGGTGCGCTGATTTCAAATATCAAACCCATTTTTCTCCATCACTTCAGGTTTTTCCTCTATGGCATTTTCTTTTTGCTAATTTGTAAGTTTTTGATAGTTTTAAGGAGGCAGTACTATTTAGAGGATCAAAAAAATCGATTTCTTAATATTATTTTCTGAAAGTATGTACTTATAAAAATCTGTTCCTAACTTTTTATCAAGAAATTCAAAAAATTCCCGAAGATATAGCCTATTATTCAAAGCGGTGTGTAGATCAGAATCGGAGCGCTCACCGCTCTCGCTTGTTAGTAAACGAATAAATGCGTAAGAACCCCCAACGGCACGTACTGGTGCTTTGAATGCGAGAGAGGCCGATAACTGACCTAATATATTTAGGTGATAAAAGTAGGCGATGACAACTGCCTAAAACAAATGAATGCTATATGCGTCATAGCGGACAAAGAACGATCGAAATCAGTCAATCATCAATCGATCATGAAAGTATGATGAGCGTTTATAACGTTTCAATAAAGTCTCAGGTTTTTTTTTGTCTTGTTAATTGCATGTTAGTCGGCAGTGAAGAAAATACATCATGTCTACTACCCGAAATTGTGTCAATAGTGTAGATTCCTTCTGCTACATTTGTGGCAGCTTTACTGTTCCCAGTCAAAGGACAAATATCACTGATTTCGTTAAGAAAGTGTACTTTGCATACTTTGACATAAAAATTGCAGATCAGGACAAGTCATGGGCTCCAAATAAAGCGTGTAAGTCATGTGTAGAAAATTTACGACAGTGGAGTAAGGGGAAACACCAAAAATTAGCTTTTGGCATTCCAATGATTTGGCATGAACCGAAAAATCACGTAGATGATTGCTATTTTTGTTTAGTTCAGACTTCTGGTTATAAGAAGAAGAATAAGAAAAAAATTGTGTATCCAAATCTCGACTCAGCAATTCAGCCAGTTGCTCATTCCAATGAAATAGCCGTGCCAATTTATTAAGGACTTCCTTTACTTGAGAACGAGCATGATCGGGATATGCCAGATGTTCTTGAGGAGCAAGACCCGGGTGTTGATTTAGACAATGAAAATTTAATTTCTAGTTCTGGACCGCAACGTTTTACTCAAGCGGAATTGAATGATTTAGTAAGAGATTGCGCCTATCAAAGGAATTATCGGAATTGTTGGCTTCAAGATTAAATGAAAAAAACTTACTGGAGCAAGATACGAAGATAACTTTTTATCGTAGCAGGGAAAGTAATCTTGTACAATATTTTAAACACAAGTGTGGGTTTCTTTACTGTAACAATGTGTCAGGTTTACTAACTGAAATGAGTGTTGTACAATATCATCCAAATGAGTGGCGTTTATTTATCGACAGTTCAAGCAGAAGTCTCAAGTGTGTCTTACTACACAATGGGAATGTATATGGCTCAATTCCTATTGGCTATTCAGTCCACTTAAAGGAAACATATGAGGACATTAAAAAGGTTCTGAAGTTATTAAAATATACAGGCCATAACTGGATCATCTGTGTGGATCTTAAAATGGTGAACTTTTTACTTGGCTTTCAAAGAGGATATACAAAGTTTCTGTGTTTTCTATGCTTCTGGGATAGTCGAGCTAGAAACCAACACTGGATTCAGAAACATTAGCCTCTTAGAATATCCTTAAATGTTGGAGAACAGAATGTTATAAATCAACCTTTAATCAACAGAGAAAAAATCATTTTTCCACCTCTACACATCAAACTAGGTCTTATGAAGCAGTATGTTAAAGCTTTAGATTTACAAGGCGACTGTTTCCAATACATATGTGAAAAATTTCCACGACTTAGTTATGAAAAAATTAAAGCCGGTGTATTTGATGGACCGCAAATTAGAACTTTAATGAGAGACCCAAATTTCATCAACTCTATGAACGAAATTGAGAAAGAGGCCTGGACTTCATTTACGACAGTTACGAATAATTTTCTTGGAAACAAAAAAGCGTGCAATTACAAAGATCTAGTGGAAACAATGCATGAAAATTTCCAGTGCCTAGGTTGCAACATGAGCATAAAGCTTAATTTCCAATACAGTCATCTTGATAGATTTCCTGAGAATTTAGGTGCTGTAAGCGATGAACAAGGCGAAAGATTTCATCAAGACTTAAAAACTATGGAAGATAGGTACCAAGGAAGATGGGATTCTCACATGATGGCCGACTACTGTTGGAGTATTCAAAGGGATTGCCAAAACAGAACACACAGCAGAAATTGCTACAAACAAAAATTTATTCCCTGAAACTCATGTGTAAGTAAAATTGTTATTTTTTTATAAATATTCTTGTAATTTTTAAGGAATATTGTTAAGTAGTTATTTACTAATTATCGGCCTCTCTCGCATTCAAAGCACCAGTAGCACCACCTTTTACATAATGAACCTGACTTTCATATTCACCCCCTCCCACCCGCGTTATTGTGATTTTTCTCTTTATTCCTTAATTTATGGAAACCAGTATATGAAAGACTGCAAGAGCACAAAACCATATATATATCCCTTGATGAGATGAAAAAAGTTGTCCTTTGAAGAGTGAGGATCAGCAAGTCAGATTGCAGTCACTATACAGAAACAGTTCTCAACCCTATGCCAGCAGACAATTATTAAATAAGGAAAAAATAAAATTAAAACTAGAAAATATAAGTCTTCTCCTAGTAATAATATTTATTAAAAGCGTAATAAATATATATTTCGGTGATTACATCACATTTTTTATTAGTCAGTTATACAAAATACTGAAATAATAGTTCCCGACAAGTTTCGTAAATCATAGGATTTAGATCTTCAGGGGATAAATAGTATAACTTAAAGTTTAAACAAGAGAAATTATTGGTCCAACAGACATCTTAGCAAGTTTAGACATTATCAGCTTGTTTACAAACGTCCCGAGACAAGAAATTTTGAATCTCCTAGAAGACCTCTTCCCTCCGGACATCTTGAATCTTTTTAAACATTGTATAAACAATACTTTTTTCACCTATAAAGACAGAATCTGGGAACAAAAAGAAGGACTGGCCGTGGGTTCATCATTATCACCGGTATTAGCAAACCTATTTATAGAAAAATTTGAAAACAATGCTCTTAAGAATTACCATAAAAAACCAAAAATATGGCTACGCTACGTGGACGATATTTTCACCATATTCAATGGAAGAACAGATGAACTTATCAATTCCAAAGATTATCTCAACAATTTGCACAACATCATAAAATTCACTTCAGAACAAAAAGAAAATAAAAAAAACTTCATTTTCAGGATATTCTATTAGAAGTTAATGAAGAAAGTAAACTCTCCTTCTCAGTATATAGGAAGCCGACAAACACTGGAAGATTTCTAAATGCAACCTCACACCACCATCCTTCACAAAAAATAAGTTTAATTAAAACTCTTCGAGACAGAGCATACAATATCTCCAGCACACAAGAAAGATGTAATGAAGAACTAAAATACTTAACACAGATCCTCCAACAGAATGGATATGAAACAAAAACCATCAAGAGAATCCTTAAAATGCCTCCAGCTAACAACACAATAAAACAGGATTACAAAAATGCAATCTCACTTCCTTATATCAAAAATGTTACAGATAAGCTAGCCAAATTAATCAACAAACACAACATAAAAGTAGCTTCCTTCCTATGGAAAAAATCTCAAGATTCCTACATCCACCAAAATCACCTCATCATCCTCTTAAAAAACCAGGAGTCTCATTGCTCTTGCGGGATTTGCTATGTAGCACAGACAGGAAGATCTGGAGAAATACGCATGGCTGAACACCAAAAAGATGTACAATACAAAAGAGAACAAAAAATGGGTCTTGCTTTCCATACCACTTCCACTGGACACGATGTACTCTGGCAAAAAACCACGTTGTCATACATACACATATAACAACAGTTATATAAGAAAATTTAAAGAAGCTGCTAATGTGCTAAAAACCCAACCCAATGCAATAAAAATCAAGGTTTAATTCTCCATCAAGTGTGGTCAGCTCTAATAAAAAATCTACCTCAATCTGAGCTCGGACTGTATGAACGAGAACAAGAACACGTGACATCGTCCAGTATTGTTCAACGTCGATAACGTTTTATATCTGCATTCTGTTATTTGATAACTGGTAATTAGTTTACGGAATTAACAACGCATATAAAGTATATTAATTAAAGGTAACTTTAATGAATAACTTCTATATTTCGGCAACGTCACATTGCCATCTTCAAGAACATAAAGATATGGTATGTGCACTCAGGAACTAACACAAAGCAAATGAGGAAGAAAGCAAGAAACTAATATTGTTCCTAAAGTCCTAATGGTGCCCTCTTGCAGGCTAATTTGGTAGTCTTGGCAGTTGGGCTGAAGTTCTCATAATGAAAGTCTCCCAAATTTGGGGCAGTTTCATGCACCCAAATTTGTTGAGGTTAGGAACGTTTTTTAGAGCTGCTGAAGATTCTTTGAATAATCTTTCGTATTTAAACTTGCTGCGATGAATTATTTTTGTTTTCTTCCAATGAATTTTATGGTGGGTATCTAAGGCATGGTCTGCCAGCCCAGAGCGGCTGTACTGGTGAAACCGGATGTAGTCTTGGTGTTCTGAAATCCTGATATTTGTTGTTCTGCCTGTTTGGCCAAAGTAGGACAATTCCAGTACAGCCGCTCTGGGCTGGCAGACCATGCCTTAGACACCCACCATAAAATTCGTTGGAAGAAAACAAAAATAATTCATCGCAGCAAGTTTAAATACGAAAGATTATTCAAAGAATCTTCAGCAGCTCTAAAAAACGTTCCTAACCTCAACAAATTTGGGTGCATGAAACTGCCCCAAATTTGGGATACTTTCATTATGAGAACTTCAGCCCAACTGCCAAGACTACCAAATTAGCCTGCAAGAGGGCACCATTAGGACTTTAGGAACAATATTAGTTTCTTGCTTTCTTCCTCATTTGCTTTGTGTTAGTTCCTGAGTGCACATACCATATCTTTATGTTCCTGAAGATGGCAATGTGACGTTGCGGAAATATAGAAGTTATTCATTAAAGTTACCTTTAATTAATATACTTTATATGCGTTGTTAATTCCGTAAACTAATTACCATTTATGTCTAACCAACGTATAAGTCTTGCTACTAGAATCTGTTATTTGAGTTTTATGAATAGCCAGACGGTTATGATTTGTATTTATTAATTCTCTTGTTTAAACTTTAAGTTATACTATTTACCCCCTGAAGATGTAAATCCTACGATTTACGAAACTTGTCGGGAACTATTATTTCAGTATTTTGTATAACTGAATAAAAAATGTGGTGTAATCACCGAAATATATCTTTTGAACCAATTAGCCACAGAAGTCTACGTATGCAATCGTAAAAAATATTTTAACGTTTATGTTATATCACAAACATTTTGTAATTCCTGTCTTTGAGTGCAGGCATTACCAGTTACAAGTAGTACAGAGTAAAGAGAAATGTTTTCACTTATTGTGTGATGGTTTAATTCAGTTGAATAATAATTGTTACATGTGCATTCATTTTACTTTCATAGTTAATTAATTTGTTAATTGTTATCATTTGATATGATAAGCAAATATAAATTTCCAAAGAAAAAATATTGGTGCCTGCCACTCTCTTTCCAATCTCGAATGCACCCACAACCAGGTTGAGAAGCCCTGCTGTACAGCATAATGGAGGCTAGAACAATTTTTATGATAATTTCTATACAGAATGGATACTTTAACAATGTCCTCTAGGGTAGTAACCATAATTAATTATTGCAGCTGTTAGAACACATAATAATCCTTACATTTGAGTGAGGGTCTAACTACCCCTGCAACAAATGAGTAAGAGTACAGAAATGATTATGCAATGCCAAATGCAGTTTCACAGGTTTTGAATTTGAATGGGTGAGTAATCAGATCACACAAGAGTCACTTTGGTCAAAATGCATGCATACAAATGTCAGAAGCATGAAAAATAGAGAGGAGGAAAATTTTGGAATTGGTCAACTTGACAGGCCAAAAATGATTGGCATTAGTGAGACCTGGTTGACAGAGGATATAGTCACAAGGAATGAATGTAAAGGATATGTTATATTTTTGGGGATGGTAGAAGGAACAGGACAGGAGGAGGAAGGGTATTACTGATGATAGCTAAAGGACTTCACCCAACAAAAACAGAAATTAGGAAGGAATTTAGGTGAGGAAGATGTTTCATTTGAGGCTATCTGGTATAACATAGAGCCAACAGGACAAAATATATTGTTAGTTGCTGCAGTAGACAAGTGATGCATATAAAGATCTCATGCATTGGTAGATTAACATAATGAGTGCAGGCCAAACTATGGAGAACATGGACTGGAGGGAGGATAGGACACATGGCAAGATGAAAATGGAATTTATAGTTACTAAGGGATAATTACCTGAAACAGCAGGAGAGGACCACAGATGTGAGAATGGTAATAACATCAGAAGTGTCCATAATGAGAATAGCTACTCTGCGCTCAAGGAATGTTTTATGTGGAATTACAAATTGGTGATTATGACCTTAGGGAGCAGCTTGAAGCAATGCCATGGAAAGGAAGAAGCTACAAGGAAAGAATGCCAATAGTGCATGGGAAATGGTCAGAGATTATTTGAGAAGTACTATTAGACTGAATATCCAAGGTTAGGGGAATAAACCAAACGGAGATTAAATGGAGCAATATAAAGCAGGAGCAGGAGGGGGGGGGATGTGGGAACACATAAAGAAAATGATGATCAGCACACTCATGAGTAATATAAAGGGTAGGCAAGAAATGAGAAATGTAACTGGTATAGTAAGGTCTAAATCAAAATGTGAGAGAAAATTAGATAAGACGGACAAAGGAAATCTTAGAGGTTTTTTTTTTTTTTGGTATGCAGAAAGAATATGAATGATTATGAAAGGATAACTTTAATCATTGTTGAGGGCAGAAATGTAACAGAAGCATAAGATATAGCCAAATCACTAAGTGAACACTTTCAAGGATGTATTCATTGAGGTGACGATTTTGAACTTACTAATGTATATGAACTGAAGATGCTCAGCAAAAGGAAAAATATAAATGTGAATACAGCAATGGGATTGGATTAGATTACAAAAATGTGTAAGAGAACTAGCAGTGATGAAGGTGAAGTTATTTAATCTAAGTCTCAGCTCTTCCAGGTTCAAAGGTGTGAACCTTTGAGCCTGGAAGGTAAGACTATTTCATGACATAAAGCTGGCTCTAAGATGGAAGTAGCAAAGTGGTGGTTAAAGTACTGGAAAAGTTTGTTAGAGATAAAATCCAGCAAAGGATGGATGGTTCCTGCCTTAGTAATTTACTCATTTTATAACAGAGTAACTGCAGAATTAGATAAGGGAAATGGCCATTGTACACTGTACTCAAAGGCATTCTGACAGAATACTGCACAGAACAGTATTACAAAAGTTGGAGCAAATGAGAATGGATATGAAACTAATGTCATGGATAGGAGAACGGCTGACACACAGATACCAGAGTAGTATACAGCGGAGTGGAATTTAGAATGATGGTAACTACTTTCAAAGAAAGTAGGGAGCTCAAGGCTCTGTACTAGGGCCACTACTTTTCAATTTGTATGTTAATCATATAGGGAAAACTTAATGATTTAAGCAAGGATATTCAGCTGTGTGCTGATGATGCAAAACTGGGAATGGCAATAACTGATAAAGGATGATGTAGAGATATCCTGTAGGCTGATTTAAATAAATTGGCATTGTGGGCGAAGGATAATGGTAAGCAATTTAATATTGCAAATATAAGGTTATGGAATGATGTGATGCAAGAGCATGTAATCTTTTCATCCCAAAGTGCATAACTTTATATTTGCAATATTAAATTGCTGACCACTATCCTTCTCCCACAATGCCAACTGCAAGAAACTGATGAGGCTAGGGATTTGGGGCTAATCGTGAACAGAGTTCAAGTTGCAATGCCATTTTACAAAAGTTGGCAAAGTAGCTAAAAGGATTACTTTGATGTCGAAGAACACATTAGTAAGTATAGATTGAGATTATTTAAATTAAGGGGATATTAAATCCCACATTGTTTTAAAACGAATAAGAAACTCAAAGATCGGAATCAAAGAGTTTCATGCTGAATATAGTAACTATAAATGTATCGGCGACTACTAGCGTAAGCTAAAGCACGTAGTACAAACTAGGGCAACTCGTTGCAAAGGTGGAGAAAGTTCTGATCGCTATTCTTAGTATTTTCCATAATGTAAAACCCATCTCCTAGGAGATGTATGATGTTATACATTATGGTGGGAGGTCACTACCCACCATAATGTATAACATTATATAACATGTATAATGTTTCAATCTTTATTGAGATCTCATCAGCGAGTAGCTAGACCAAAGTATAATACTAAGGGTATAGCGAAAAGAACTTATATACTCTGCTATACGAGTTGTCAAAAAGGTGCACCCATAAATTATTTAAAGTAAAGAGCCAATAGGCTTCATTTCGGCGATGTAAAACATTACTCACTGATGAGATCTCAATAAAGATCGAAACCGGTCTGGGTAGTGACCTCCCACCACAATGTATAACATCATACATCCCCTAGGAGATGGGTTTTACATTATGGAAAATACTAATAATAGCGATCAGAACTTTCTCCACCTTTGCAACGAGTTGCCCAAGTTTGTACTATGTGCTTTAGCTTACGCTAGTAGTCGCCGATACGTTTATAGTTACTATATTCAGCATGAAACTCTTTGATTCCGATCTTTGAGTTTCTTATTCGGTTTAAAAACAATGTGGGATTTAATATCCCCTTAATTTAAATAATGTTTTACATCGCCGAAATGAAGCCTATCATGCATAAACTTGGTTGCCCTTCTTAAGGATGGGAATAAGTTGGAGGAGAGGATCCAAAGACAAGTGACAGGTCTGTGGAATGTTCCTATGAGGATAAACTGAAGATGTGGGAGTTGCAAAGTCTAGTTAACAGATAGAAAGGAGGGGACATGACAGAAACTTACAATTTACTAAAGGAATTCTATAAGATTGCCATAAAAGAAAATTTTCAATACATAATGAGAGAGAGAGAGAGAGAGAGAGGTGTTATCCCTGGAAGTTGTGTACAAGAGTGGTTAAAGGATGATTAGATTTTGTGGTTGAAGAGTGGTGAATAACTGGAATAGATTGTTAGGGGTAGATGCGAGTGCCCTGACAGTGAACAAGTAAGGAGGGGTATGATAAGTATGTACTGTGTCAATAATGGCCCACATCAGTATCTCCATAGAGTCAGAAGACCCTTGTGTCTCCCATGATGAGTCTTCTGACTACATGGAGATACATGTATAATAATATATACTGTTAGCAGTTAGAGTTAGGAAGTAGTGTCTTCAGCAAAATAGGGTATCTAATTTTATTAGATGTATGGAGACCACACAACGACCCCAGCACCACCATATCTATCCCTTTCAAGAACATTCTCATGGTGGTAAGCAGTACCACTTTCATGTGAGGATCAAGTGTCGTCTAGAATTGGAGAAAAGTCTAAAACAAGTCTCATCTTTAATTAGTACATTAGCCCATTGGTGTATTATCCAATTTCTATGGATACAACACCACTGAAAACATGCTCTATGATTAAACTGCGAATAAAGGGATGCAGACTAGCATGCCTTCAGGCATATAGGCTCACTTGTTAAAGTTTGCCACAGTTTGTCAAGATATCGACATACCTGTCTTTGAATGGAGCTGACCTGTCATGGTGCTTCAATTACTTTTTCCTATTATAACCAAAAATCTGTCTTTGTGCTCCGTGGTAGAGCGAGGGTAATTTCTTAGCAAATGCCTGGAAAACATTCCATTGGTTTGAAAGGCTGCCCAGAGCCTGGTCTTTTATATTTATTTATTTTATTTTTTATAGCACAAAGACATCAAGGGTCATACTGCAACAGGATACAGATCACAACAGTATGTATGGTACTCAGTTAGTAGAACAATTGCAAACATCCATTAAGAAAGAAATTAAGGAGAGAGTTCTCCTAAATTTCTGTCTTCCAGGTGTAAAATTCCTAAATTTGTTCAGAATGCCAGCATATGTTCACTCCCCCAACTAAGAGCGATGGGTTTAATTCATGCTGTGTGAATCATATAACTCATTCAGTATGAATGCCTATGAATATCTTTAGGTGGCAGATGGTATTGTGTGCCTGGTGTAAGATTCCCACCCGAGCTTAGAACACCTGTCAGAGCTTGAAAAGCTTTTATGTTTGGTACTCTAAACAAGGGATTCCCCATATAATCAACTGTTAGTCCATCCATGGATCATAACCTTTTGAGACTGGAATTGTCATTTAATTCTAAAAAAGTCATATTCCAAAAGAATATCACATATCATCTTCCACATATCCACCTTCTTCTCCCTTGTTATTTTATTACACTATTATTATTAACAATTTTTAATGCATATGCCTGAGTGATGCATTTCTTGAAACATATATCTGGAAATTCACTTTTTTTTTTGGAAATTGTGCTTTTTTTTTTTTTTTTTTTGCCAAATTTTACCATTTTATGATCAAATTTTGATGGCATGTTTAGCCAAGTGGTTAGCATACCTACTCTCCCACCAACAGGTTCAAATCACTGTGGATACACATTTGTAATTAATTGTCTTTAGGTGGGAGATAAATTTCATCTCCCAGTGTAAGACCACCACCCAGCTCACTGGAAGCCTGAATTGTCGAAAAAATTTCCATGTTCGGTCTCGGGAACAGGGACTATGTAAAAAATAAATATAAATACAAAAAATATATAAAACTGATTAAAAAAAAAAGAAAAAGAAAAAAAATCCTCAACTCACTCACGGTATAAAGTGTACTATAGGTCTAAAAATAATTTTTAAAATTTGATAATAACAGACTCAAGAATCATTTATCACCTAGATGCAAGAATGCAAGATTGTGTTAACAACAAAATTTATCTACACTATATACATTTATACCATGATATATACTATATTTTACACACACACATGGTATATTCCATACATTCTACAATACTTCTGGATTTTAGCAGAGCATCCAACAGGATTCCACATTCCAGGTGGTCAAACAAACTCAAAGGGATAGGTTTGCAAAATTTATTTATTTATTCATATGGAGTTTCCTCCCTTTTCTCCCCTGTCCCTATTGGGGCGAGTTGAGCCCCCTCATGGGGGGTTAAGCCTTAAAGACATAGAGAATTATGGAATAAATTTGTTTCTAATTTAGAACATGATTTATATAAAATAAGACCCAATGTATATAAGATTTTGAAACACCTAAATGCAGATACCAAAGAAAACATAAAATTAAACACTGAATTGAAATGAGAAGAATTTCTAAATTACTATACAGAACTGTGGACAGACAAATATTTTAAAAAAGACAACTGGCAAACAATTAACGAAAATGAAAAGGAAATAATTGAAGAAGAATTAGAAATCAGCCTGAAAGAAACAAGAAACGGAAAATCACCTGGAGAAGATAAACTAGGTTCAGAACTATATAAATATGCAGGAACAAGATTCAAAGAAAGACTCTTATTATTTTTAAATAAAATTTACTCAACTGGTATCCCCCCAATAGAATGGAAAAAAGCAATTGTGATTCCTATCTTTAAGAAAGGTAATAGAGATGACCCTAAAAACTACAGAGGTATCAGTATATTAAATTCATGTTACAAAATATACAGCAGAATCTTAAATAACAAACTAATGAAATATTCCGAAAACTTTATTCTAGAGGTACAAAATGGATTTAGAAAAGGACGATCATGTATAGACCCAGCCTTCTGCCTAAAATTAATAATAGAGAAAAGAAGAGAATATAATTTAGAAACACATATTGCATTTATTGACTTTGAAAAAGCATTTGACAAAGTTAAAAGAAACATATTATTTAACATATTAAAAGAAAGACAAATACCAAATAATATCCTAAAAGCTGTCACAAGTATATATGAAAATAATCAAATACAAATAAGATTAAATCATGAGCTATCATATACAAGAGAGATAAACCAAGGGGTCCGACAGGGATGTCCCCTCTCAGCAACTCTTTTTAATATCTACTTAAATGAAATAATAATAAAATGGAGTAAAAATTTACATCAAGGAATTAAACTTTCACCTACAGTTAACTTAAACACTCTCCTCTTTGCAGACGACCAAATAATAATTACAAATTCTGAAGATAACTTACAGAAAGCTATTTTAAATATAAATGAGATATCCAAAGATTATGGTATGATAATATCAACAGAAAAATCAAAAACTATGGCCTTTAAAGGACAAGATCCAGCAAGAACTAAAATAGTATCAGATAACAAGATCTTAGAACAGGTGAATTCATTTAACTACCTAGGATGTATGATCACTTATGAAAATGAAAAATATATAAACATAAAAATTGCAAAATATTTAAAAATAACAGGAGTAATTAACTCTATATTTAAACCAAACCTAGTTCAAAAACAAACCAGGCTAAAAGTATACAATACATTAGCCCTACCGGTCTTAATGTATGGAAGCGAAATCTGGACAATAAAACAAAAAGACAAACAAAGATTAACAACAGCAGAAATGAAGTTTATGAGAAAAACTGCAAAGTATACCCTATTTGATCACAAAAGAAACGAAGATATTATAAAAGAATTAAACCAAGAACCAGTAATTGAAAAAATTAAAAAATATAAACATAGATGGATGGAACACGTTCAAAGAACGAAAACAGAAAGATTACCAAAACAAGCCTTTATGTACAAGCCATTAGGAAAAAGAAAACCAGGACGTCCTCTTAAACGATGACTTCTAAGGCCGGAACAGGCCATACTAGGCCTAAATCCTTGATACGTATGATGATGATGATGGGGGGGGGTTAAGTAGTTATGGCTGTAGATCCGTGTGTTCACGAGGCCGGTTTGCCTGCTTGCGGAATGAAAAACCCCAGATAAACTGGAAGAAAAAAAAAGAAAAAAAAAAAACCTGCTGTCCACGCCCAAGACCGGCTAACTTGGCTATGGCTGAGGAAGATCCTTAAGCTCCTCACGTCTACAAACGATGGAAATCGAACCCAGGACACTTCTTCCCCAGGCATATGGTTGCGAAGCGCAAAGCCACTAAGCTAACCGTGCAGACGGTTTGCAAAATAAACTTCTGATATGGATTGGAAAGTGGCTGACCAACAAGTATAAGAAAGTGACGTAAGCATGTGCTGAGTCTATTAGGAAGAGCACACCACTGCACACACCAATGGTATGCCACAAGTTTTCATACTTGAGATATTGTTTAACATGTTTATTAATGATTGGAGAGGGCCTCGAAGTGGTGTTCAGTTATTTTCTGATGAGTTAGGGAGAGTGATACGCAATGTAGATGATACAGAATTCTCAAAATTAATTGAAATGATTTGGTATATGAGTACAATTGACAATGAATATTAGCTCAATGTTGCCAAGTGAAAAGTTATACATTTTGCATGAAGGACATTACAGTCAGAGTATTATATTAATGGGAATTTGAAGTTAATCAGTAATGCTAGAGAGTTTCATAAGACCACATCTAGATTACTGCATGCTGATATTATCCTGGATTTTCCAAAGAAACAGAAAGAGATAGATGAAAACTAAGTGGTGAGTAATCGTAATGATATGTGACTTATGGAACTGTGCATATGAGGAGAGATTGAGGATCTTGAAAATATGAGGTATAAACAGAGGAGATATGACAAAAATATACAAATTAGTAAGGTCAACTTACAGTGCAGACAGAAGTAAGATTTTGCAACTTATCGACGATGCGAGAACTCGAGATCACCCTGGAAGCTGATTAAAGCCATTGTATAGGGAGCATGCAATGTCTAGCTTCTCATAGCATGTGTGATGAGTGCATGGAATGGACTAACTGCAAGTGTGTGTTCAAGGAGATATATACATATATATACATATATATTTTTTAAATATTGAATGACTAGAAACTGAGAAAAAAAGAAAACAAAGTTTAATAGCACAACTAGTTTCAGCTTGTTAAAACATAGAGGATATAACCATAAACAACGCGGAAAGTTAGTGTATATATATATTCAACGTAGAAACGTTGAAGTCTGGCATTCAAAACTGTTCTCTCGTTGGCGTTGTTGTTGGGCATCTCTCGAACGCCAGTATTTGATTGTAGCACAATGACAGTCTGAAATGTTGTAACTCGGGTTGTTGTTGTTGAGATGTAGGGGGTTCAGAATGATTTCTTTTGATTCTATTATCTTTCTTTCTAATTCATCCTGACAATGGAAAATGTTATCAGACTTGTCCCATAGGACTGTATGGTTAAGATTTTCTTCATTAGAGTTGGCCGAGAACATGACTAGACAAAGCACTGGCTTGCGTTCTTCAGTAACTGACATCTCTCTTATGTTCTTCGATGCATAACTTGATCGATTTCTCTGTTTGGCCAAAGTATGATATATCACAGTTGCACCAAATCTGGTAAACACCGGGATATTTAAGATTGTGATGTCTAGGTTTCAAAAGGCTCATTAAGGAGCGGATTTTCGGAAGAGGAGTAAATAAAGTTCTTATGTTGTATTTCCTAAGAACCTTGGCCAATTTGGGTGAGACAGAGCTTATGTATGGTATAGAAATATTACCTTTCACCCTATTGGTCTCTTCGATCTAAAAAATCCATCTTTTTACTATCCCCGAAAGAATAAAACGCATTTTGCCAATAGAAATAGATGATACTCAATTAGGTATTCAAAAAGACAAAGGTACAAGAGAAGAAATTTTCAATTTGAAAGTGAGCGGGTGGATTTAATAGGAATTTGACAATTGCCTTTTGTGAATAACCATTTAGTTGAAAAGTAGACCTGAGAAAATTGAGTTCTTCATTAAGTTCTATCTCATCATCAAGGAGAGAGCGAGCACGATGTCCTGGTGTGGTGAAGAGGGATAAAGATTGATTTATCACAGTTTGTCAGTAGTAAGGTTTACCACAACTACAAATAATTCTGTATACTCCTGGGAACTGATGGTTGCGATAAACTTTACTACGGACAAACTGATAAATCAATCTTTTTCCGTCTTGAAGAAGACAAAAGAGATATCTCTTATAATAGGAAATAGGATCCGAGCGAGCGCCCTTGCTAGCCATGTCTTGTTCTCTGTAAACTCTGAAGGCTGCCAACACCAAATAGACTGGAATCAAACTTCTAATATTCACAAATGTTACGATGAACTTGAAAGACATATCCTGGAATCAAAAGAAATCACCCTCGATTCTACCCACATGAATAGCAACCTTAGCTACAATTTGTCAGATTCGCATAGCTCTGCTGTTCAGTGCTGGCATTCTCGCAACACCATACGCATATAAATGTAGCTAGAACTGAAGTGCGGACTCCAATTTAAACTTCATTACAGTTTTTGATAACTCTGTTGTTATTAGTGTGTAATGTTTCTGTCGGTCTTTTTTGTATATACCTTCGTACTTTCGCACCTGATGAAGTTGGCTTACCAACGAAACTAGTTGTGTCCTTATTAAACTTTACTCTTAATTATCTCGGTGGTTTAAGTCATTAAAATTATTGAACATGTTCATAAACCGAGTCGATCTGAATACAAATAAATAAATATATATCTGCATGATTTGTTTCTCAAATTTAATCTCTAAAACATCCTTGAAATAAATGAAATTAATCAATTATTTAGTAATCAATTCCACAAATCTCATTCTACAGTAGACCTCCTCACTAACATTACCCACTTGTAGACAAAAGCCATCAAGAATATGGGAGAAATCATGTAGCTGCTGTTAATATTTCCAAGGAATTTGATTGTGCCTAGTATCAAGGTATTTTTAATAAGTTATCATCTCTCTTCTGCCCTTTGTGACTGGATTGCCAGTTTCCTCTCTGGATGTTCATTAGTGTCATGTTGGATGGTTCCTCCATTCAAATTTCTTTATTAATACTTGGGTACCCTAGGGTTCTGTACTCTTATCATGCTCTTTCTTATATACATCAACAACCATCCCTAACTGATTCAAATGTCTCACTTTAAATCCTAGGGATAGTTCTTCACTCCTCCTCTTCATTTAAGAAACCTTGTGTTACTCAAATGATTCAAACTTCAGGATATTCCATAACCATGTCTTAAGAACTGATTTCCTCATCTCATTATTCTCAACTGGAATGAAGATAATTTACTGAATCCTATTATCCAGAAGAAAGATACTTTTTCACTTCTCCTTACTAGGTTTCTAGCTTATCTGAGCAGATCTTATCATAAATATATCATACCCATAGCCTCCAAAAACACTTCGTATTATTCTTTCCATTCAAATTACTTCTCTTCTACTGAACTCTTAACACTTCATAAATCCCAATTCAAATTAACTTCAGAATAATGTTCTCACATTTTGGATAGTGCACCAAAAACCTCCTTAAGAATTCTTGATTGTATACAGAAGAGTGCAGTATACCTAATAAGTGACACCCCTTGCTAAAAGGCATCTTATAGTCACTTCCTCATGGGCACCCTGTTTCTGCATTATGTTTCTGAAACAGGGTGCCCATGAGGAAGTGATATCTTTTAGTCATCTTAGAGATTTAAACATTGAGCATTCACTGGTTCAATATCCATACGCTGTTCAACTTTAAACATATCAAATCAACTTCTCATAATCCTACTTAATTCCATCTACTTCTTTCGAACAGACTTTCCCACGCCATTCCCAATGAATATAACCTTCAGCTTTTTGAGAAATTTGTTAACTGATTCCTTCTTTTCCCATAACTCTTTGTGAATGCACACATGCATGCACATACACGTTTTCTATGGATTTTATTACCTTGCTTGTGTGGAGTTAACATATATATGAATGAATGTATGTGTAAAATAATTTTCACATAAACCAAGCCAATATTTATGTTACCTGTTTATAACAGGTCACATAAATATTGGCTTTGTACACACATCCATACAGTACAAAAAAAAGTGAGATATGTATAATCTTCTGATATGTCTGTAGTTTCTGCACTATCTGAAACACAGTGTTTACTGTTAAATCTGGAATGAAAGGCTTAATTTGTCCTTGAGCATTTCATTCGGGATTTAACTGGGATGCAAAGATTCCCAAAAGAAATACTTGTAAATAGGTAAAAATCGAAGTTGTAAATATAACAATAATAGTTCTTTTATGTATTTTGCTATGTATTATTTTATAAATGGTCCTGTAAATAACAGACAAGAAACAAGATATTGTAAAAGTAATATTGTAACAGGAAAATCAGAGCAAAGTGCAGACTTGTATAATCGGATTATAAACATGACCCTAGGCAGTAGCTATACGAGGTCCGAGATGCCCAGGTGGAGACGCAACAGAGAGGAGTAAGTACAGTGTGCAAAAGGCTTCAGTGGCGTCTGCAATAGATGACGTAGTAGGGAGAGAAGACACGGAGAAATATAAAAGGCTTGGCGACGCAAGCTCTCGCTCTCTCTTGTGGCGTTGTAGTTGAGTAGAAGTCATTCGGATGAACGAAGGATGGTCGAGCGGCCAATTCCGAGCATAGTCATCGATGCAACAAGACAACCAGCAAACACCGAAATTTCTTGCAGCTCCAGCCGTACCTTTCCGTTAGAGGAATTTCGAGTATGAGGCAAAGAAGTGATTCGTGACCGAAATCACTGGAAGGTCAAGACAGGGAACAACAGTTCCCAGAACGCCGTAACCACCCGAAGTAAGCCTGCAAGAAGTTCAGATGAGAAGTGTCTCCTGAAAGATTGAACTGGTCGGTAATATAGAGTTTTTATGTCCATTGTATTGTATTTTAAGGCCAGAGTGAGCGAAAGTGTTAAATATCTTGTGATCGGACTTGTTGATAGAATTCAGGACTCTAATACCTATCTCCTCTAGCAGAGAACTTTGTAGCTCTAGAAGTATATTATTTTAAGCATTATCATTAGATTAATTTGACGTGTTATATCTTGATATTTGAGGAGAGAGTAAGACATTCATATACGTGACTGTGATAAATGAGCGGGATTAAGACAGCTTGGCTCTGCTAATGTCCCTTAATGTGAAATGCCGATTGTATTATAGATCTTGTCTGTTAGTATAGCATTACTTATAGAGACTTTTTCCTTTAAATTAGTTTTTTTGATTAATATGTACCATTACTTAGGATAAATAAACTTTCATGTTTTCTTTACCCAACATACATGTCTGATCTTTCAAGCCAATGCACCACTTGCTATAAATAGAACCTATAAAAGTTAAAGCGTGGGAACTGGTTATGACTGCAATATAAAAATAAGTATCGTAAGGGTTTCTTTGTATTAGATTGCTAAATCGTGAAATAGTCTGTGGGCTGACTCTCTGACAATATTAATTCTATTGTATAGGAATTAAGATGGCGCAGCTAAACAAATAAATTTTCTTAATTCCGAAGAAGAGTCGACTTCAGATTTTCAGCCAGGGAGAATTTGGCTCTACCTTGGGGCAATCTCTTTGTCTGAAAGATTTGCAGTTAAGAGCGAGGCCACAGAAAGGTTGGGAACTTTGATAGATAGCTGTAACTAAGGGATTGAGAGTTATGGAAGAAACGAAGCTGAAATAACCCAAGGTGCAAACAAATTTAAACTAAGTTAAAAGAAGAACAGAACACACAATTAAGGAAATATTACAATGCCGTCCACGACAGGACATCACATTACATTACATTACATTACCATGAACGAGCAATATTCATTGCTGCAATAAAAATTTCTGTATGTTTATTGGACTGTGACAGCTTTTGGAGTAGGAAACACTGACAAAAGAGTAAGTTATATGTAAGAGACAAGATTACAGCCATATCTTCTAGGAGCCATACCTGAAGTCGAAAATTAATTTCTTTTATTAAAAAAAAAATGCAAACTGTCAAAGCAGAAATGATCCCAGTAGGACCATACAAACATTTTTTTTTTTTAAACACACTTCTTCCTTGATAGGTTGATACATAGCACAATGATACTGGGGGAGTGGATATATCAATGTTCATATAGAACAGTTGTAGAGATTATTTGAAATCAGCAGAGAGATTATCAGCAACCAGTAACAACTAAGTGACTGGTTGCTGATCGTCAAATTCAAAAGAAAGTTGTAAGCAATATATTTAATCATTTATGGATGTAATCAACAGTAAACAAATCAAATGTCTCACTATACAGTTTGTAAGGTAACAAATACTCATATAATCAACAAAGCAAGCACTCTGCTATTAACTAATAACCATTTATGCCATTTGTACAATTATACCAATTAATGAGGTGCAAAAAACTAGAGGGTGAGGCTGTTAGCCTCACCCCTCTAGTTTTACCTGCAAGCAGGCAATAATAATACATTTGTATAAAAATTCAATTCACATGAGAAATTCTAACAAAATCAGAAGGATTCTTTTATATAGCTATACATCAGAAGAAAACATGCCACACCTAAATAGTCTATAATACATGAATATCCTATAGCAAGGAAAACATTATAAATTTTCTATACTAAAAGCAATTGTCAGATTTATGAAAGTACAATTTATACAGTTATGTTGAATGGGTAATTTCTACATCTCCTTAAAATACCATAAAGCAATTATTCATAATCACTTGATGGTAGTCTCATCTGTTGATTAGTTAAGCACTTCACACAGAGAATATGAGAATGGAAAAATGTCTGTGTATAATTTGAGCTTTGTTTAATTGGGTAATCACTTGTAATTGTCATTTCGACCTATTTTATTTTTTTGGTTTAAATATTAACTTACTTGTCAATGCATTTCCCTTGAACGAAATCACAAAACATACGTAAAGGACTTCTGAGGTAACACTGACATATTCTTTGCTAGTTCCTTTAATATTTCTACATTGGAACTGCTGGTACACAGAATACAGAATGAATCTTATCTGAAGTTTAAGTGAGACTAAATAGTTTGACAGTTCATACTAGTTAGTCTTCTATGTTAACCATGCTGTAAGAGCAAATGTCAAAATAGATATTTTGACATCTTAAATTTAGTTCATTTGACCCCTAGTTTTAATTATGCACCCATATAATATGGATGTGAATTTGACACTTTCAGCAGTGATTCTCACCATAATACACTAGACATCACTGACTTCAAAACAGGGATTAAATTGGTTTTTCAGAAGTTATGTTTTTCATATTGTATTATTGAAAACTGCATGGCTTTTTATTTTTAAATTAGTCAGGACCACCGATCCGGTTTCCAACTTGCACACATTATACTTATGATATAGGTGTATTGATTGTAACTGGAATTCATATTTGGAAATGAGGGACGGTGATCTATTAATCTCTCTCTCGCTCTGCTTAATATAAATGGCACAAATGCCACTATGCTCACCAAAAATACTGATTAGTGTGAGGTGGCTGCCTTACCGTGCCATGCCCTTTGTGGCATGCTGAACATATGGCTGCAGACAAACTACTTTCTCTTTCTCCTGCTGAAGCTCTAACCTGTCAAGAAAAAAAGCATTCATTGGATAAATAAAGTAGTGACCTGGAGGGGGGAAAAACATGAGTTAAGTAACTGCAAAACATATGAAGGTAACAAGTTTCAAGGTACCAGAAACAATAACAGGATAAGATAGCATATTTCAAGCCCAGAGGTTTGGGTTGATAACCAATACTGTTGTTAATTTCCACCTGAACAAAGCAATTCTTAGGCATTTCCCCCTCCATGTATTTCAACTGGAACAATCTCAAGCTCCACTGCCTTCACAGAAGAGTTGGATTAAATGTGATAAAATCATTTTATATTTATACCTCATTTGTTCAGAAAAGCAACTGCATTAAAAATGTACGACTCCATTCATAGGTTTAATTCATAGTTTACTTTCTTTCTTGTTATTCTAAAAAAAAAAAAAAAAAGTTGGGATTTATCTAATCTTTCTTTTATTTTTTATCCTCACATTCAAACAAAGTATTCTAAGAAACAACCTTCTATAATAACCATGAGCTGTTAGATTTCTGCCAGGGGCAGATGAAGATTGGTCAGTTAAAAAAAAAAATTATTATTATAATGCAATGTCATGGAGAACAAAACAAACAACAATAATTATTTAAACTTAACTGCTCAAGACTTTATAAGAGCCTAAGATGGATTCAATTTATATGGGTTTAACCCAATGAATCAAATAAACAACATTTTTGGCAGCCATATCAGATTTATTATGAGGTTCCTAAAACTGAAAGGGAAATTATAAGAATTCAAAATATAAATGCCATTCAGAATAAATAATAAATGAGTATAAATTAAAGAAATTAGAATATAAAAGATGTGGTAGAAAATAAGAAGTGTACGTGTCAAAGTCAAATCACCACTAAAATGTACCTTATATCTTCTGTTATTGTAGAAAGCTTTTCTTGTCTGGTAGGGAATAGCCTTTTCAAAACCCTGTGGAAAGTTTCTTATAAATACAGGAATATGATGGTCCTAGAAAACTCATGATATTAAAGAACACTGATGGTAAGACTGAATGAAATATAAGCATTTGTAGCAAAATAACATTCAAACTATTTTTAGATATTTGTCAGGATTATGGTTCACTGTTACAAAGATAAATAAAAAAAAAAACAACATTAGCTATTTAAAGCATATCTGCTTTTCTTTTGTGGTGACAAGCCTTGTTTACTTTTTTGTTAATCATGATTCTCAATGTTATATAATTTACCTTTCAATTTTTTTCAATTTTTTTTTTTAAAAAAACCTTGAATATTAAGTCTGACATGACTGCATGAAATGAACAACAAGAACATGATCTTCACAGACATGTTTTGAGTTACTAGGTTAAAACATTGCTCACTCTGCTTCAAAGGATTTACCAAACAAACTGAAGCCATCTGGGCTCTATCTTCAGCATTCTGAAATTAAAGGTAGGATGACTATAAACATATCTTCCAATTAAATGCATTTGATAATACAAAGTCTGTAAAACAGGTAACAGGAACAAAACATATTTCAATAATTTATGTTTTGTTCCTGTTACCTGTTAGGGAAAGAGAAAGAGATTCCCTATATCATGCTTTGAGCAGATCACTTGCCAGAAGAACTCTTTTGTATATTACAAGCATGTTCTAATAGGTGTCATTAACAGACTTCTTTTCTCCTGACTTATATGTATATGTTACCATGAAAGACTGAAATTAGAGAATGTCAATATTCTCTGGTGAATGTCGACACATACCAAATATGTCAGTGAAAGACCGACATATTTGGTTATATTATTATACATTCGAACCATCGCCGGTATATGTCGACAAGCACAGATAAGCTCTGGTGGGGGTCGAAATGACAAGCTGAGAAGACACAGCCAGAGAGAGAGAGAGAGAGAGAGAGAGAGGCGACTCAAATTGGTGATACCGTACGAATACACATCCCTGATGTCGACCGTGGTCGTACAGATGCCCGAAATGTGTTGGTGGTTGTTGCTGGAATAGAAGAATCTGACTTTTATAAATTAGCAAACAAAAATGGTACCCTCAAGCAGCTTTATACCCGTAATCAGTTCGTTATTTGTAAAGAAAAGTTAACTTTCCATAGATGAGATTTCTTCTCAAGAAATGTCGCTGAGAGAAGCAGCTGCAACTAATTCGAGAAGTGGAGGGCAAGGCTATACACGCTGTAATTGCAAAAAGAAGTGTTCCACAACTAAATGCAGTTGTAAAAGCAAGGGACTCTTGTGCAATTCAAAGTGTCATAACAGTTTAAGTTGTTGTAATAAATAAGTTGTATAACGTTAATCACATAATTTATGTGTAAGTTTATTATTGGTATTATTTTCTTTTCTGATTTAGAATGTACTGTTCGTGTTAGGTTCAACAGTTTATTTACATGTGCTGTTACTTAAGCTTTCTCCTATTTTGACATATATCATAATATTATTTCTCCAATTTTGACATATATCATATGTTAAAAAGTTGCATTTTTGTCTTAACATAATAAAAATATTTTTTATTCAACATTCACCATTAGTGCATGCTGAATGTCGACATTTGCCGGTGTAAGTGAGAAATAATGATATTTAGCAAATATTTCGTACATACACCAAGCGACTATGTGAATGCTGACATTCACCGGAGAATATCGACATTTGCCAGATATCGGTTTTTCACAGTAATATATACAATAATATAATACTGTGTTGAAAACTGAGATGGAGTGCAAATGAAGACAATATCTCACAAAACGAGTTAATACTTTGTTCTCAAGGTCACCAAAAACAACAATAGCAAAACGAACACAATACTTTGGCCCAAAGGATCTCAAAAAATCAATACAGAAATTTTTAAAATTAGCTTATATATGATCATTGAGTATAAATCCAACATTTAAACAACACAATAAATAATATAACATAGTCAGCAACAGCATATGCATCATTTTTAAAATATCATTAACCAATCAATGAAACTCCCCTCAAAAAAAAAAAAAAAAAAAAAAAAAAAAAAAAAAAAAAAAATTAGTGAATTCCCTTACAGCTTATGCCAATGTTATGTTAAAACATTGTGACAAAACTTAGGAACTGACAATGTGATTACTTTAATGTGGATCATTTAATTATTTTATGAGGATTCTTTTATGATGATCTAATTTCAATTATTTGTTCTGAGGTATTAGAATTTCATCTTCACATACCACTAATGGCAATGACACATGACTGAAGCTACTGCTCGTGCCTGGCCCAATTTAGCTGCATGCCTAAAGAAACTAGAAGAGTGCTAACTGAAGTCATCAGAACTTTTAAAATTCTGGCATTTAAAAATGAAGAATGATGACCCAACTTCAAGGTATGTCACCAAAACACTGCTAAATGGTAAATAAACTTAAAAGATATTTCATCTCAGTATATATTCAATAACGTTCAAAACATGCCCGAACATTCATGCTAAATTCATTCTAAATATTAAAATATTTAGAAAGAACCCTTGTAGTAGTATTTAATAAAATAAAAGTTACTTTTGTTTTACTTACACCTGTAAGTAAAACAATAAGGAGAAATGCTTTATTCTCTCGACTTATATGCTGTAGATAGCCAGGGAGATAGGAATAAGTCCTGTACAGGAACATGAATGAGGTTAACAATCACACAATAGGATGTTAAATATGAAAGATAACAATGGAATACTGTGTACTGAATCAATGGCATGTAAGGAAGGGAAGAAGGGATATGAAACCTGAAAGTAATGACAGACATAGGGATGAAATTCAGGTCATGTTGTGAGAGCAATGCAGCACAATTTTAGCTGCTGTATGCTTTTGTTAACTGGTTTAGGAAGCTATGAACAGATTTTGGAGGTGTATCACATAATATCTCTTCTTCTTCTTCTCTACTTCTTGGTATCATATAATACCAAGCTCTGCCATCAGCAGAGGCATTATATGATATGATGGTGGGGGGACATCTCTGATCAATGTATAAAAGATAAAAGTCACCATGTAAACCATATAAAGGAGTGCGGTACAGTCCCCCCCCCCGAAAGTGGTGTGTAAAATTACCATGGAGTGTGGAGAGTGCACAATAAATGAATTTAATGCAGAACATAATGATCAACTGTACTGCATGGCAATACCATTCTGCAATTTTTCCCCCAACTTTTCAGAGGTCAAATAATAATTTATTAGATGTATTTCTTTCCTAAGGAGGCATATAATACACTGCAACTGTCAGCAGCAGAGTGTTGAAGTAATGGAAGCAAGATTATACCGTCTTGTATACCATAATGCATTATATTCCTGAGCTGAGCTTTTCCCGACAAAACTGCACGAATCGTGAGTTATATAGGTAGTTCATTTTTTTCTTGATATAAATATGAACCTTAACACCTCATAACAGTAAACAAGGCTTTCTTTATTATTAAAATTAAGCAATCTTTATAATTTTTATATTCTTATGAAAATAACTTTCATATTAGATATTGAAATATTTAATAGCCGCCGGTGAAATTAGTAATTATTTTTATAAATTCCAAAAATACCCAGGTATATCTATAGGAGTTATAAAATCAATTAGGGTGAACATCACAGTGATATGTGTCATAACAGAGAAGCAAAATGCAATTTAGCTACTTGAAAGAGGCATTCCATAGACTAGCCCATAGCTTTAAACTTTATTCCAAAGAAAATTTCTTGGCACATTGTTTCAAAGAATCAAGGGGAGTTATATTCTGCTCACAAAGAATCCTAAACAAAAATTACCATTAATTCTTCAAGATGTTTAGAAACTTGAATTTAGATCTTGAATGAGCTCATATCTGAAGATTTTCTGAGGAGATGCTCATGCTTTTACAGGCCCAAGGAAAGAGAAGCAAGGATGCTGACTAGTTTGGAAGATGTGCCTGTAAAAATACTGACAGAAAAGAGAATCTGAAATGAGTCATCTATTAACCAGATTGCATTAAGCATTTTTTTTGGGGGGGGGGGGATTTCTGGTATACCACTAGGTTAAGAAGATCAGGATTTATAGTGTAAGTTTCATGGGTGAGAAGTAGAGTTTTGAGGAAAAAAAAAGGCACTGAGTTTCAAGGAGGCTAATGATGCGATATGTTTCTGCCAGTTAAGTTACAGGTGTAAGGTCAGCACAAGAAGAGAAATCTGATTTTGCCTAAGATTCAGTATTATCAAAAGGTAAATGAAGGGAGATTTTCTTATGAGAAATAAAACAGGATTGAATCCTTTCTTTTAGGCTTGCACGGTGATCCGAATGCATTTTTGAAAATTATGGAGACAACTACCGTGTTTGAATGAAAACTTTAGTTTAATATAACTAAAATCTACAATTCGACGGTTCGACCTTTATGTCAAGGTCATCTTCTGGAACATACAACTAAACACAGAAAACAAGCTACACTACAATCAAACTGGTTTGTTAAAGATACTAACCAACCGCTACAACAATTGTTGGCCTGACATACATGCGAATTCATACCACCACCCATCACAAAAATATGGAGTCATTAACACCCTTCAAAACAGAGCTACAACAATTTGCTCTAACCAGCAAGCTCTGAAACAAGAACTAAAAATCATCAGCGACACATTCATAAATAATGGCTATAACAAAAATACTATTAATAAAATACTCCATAAAACAACAACAAAAACGAATCTAGATTACAGTAAAACCATAGCCATCCCATACATTAAAGGGTTATCAGAAATCAACAGAATCCTACAACATTATAACCTCAATGCCACCTTCAAGCCACCCACTAAACTTAAAACCATATTCAGCTCCTCTAAGTATTCTCTCCTCCCATTGGCACATACTGGAGTCTATTGCACCCGCTGCACCTATAACTTACCGTACATTGGTGAAACAGGACGGACAATCCCTATATGTAAGAAAGAACACATTAGACACATTAAATATAACCATTATGGTGAAGCAGGCCTCTCAGACCACACGCTCAACACCTTACACCAAATCAACTGGAAAAGCACCCGCTCTTTACACCACACAAAAACCTGTTATGAAAGGAAATTCAAGGAAGCCTGCGAAATCTTGATAAACAAATCCAAATATCAACAACAAAGAAGGCATGAAAATTCCAAGGATCTGGATGGCACACATTCAGCCTACCTAATATATAAGATCCAGCATAAGCCAGGACTCTAGCCAATCTATAACTATTACTAGAAGCCATTCCACACAAACTGGCTGGAATGTACAGGTATAACATGTTGTTATTATATGTATATAGATAGTTACTTGTTGTTGCGCCCAATGTATTTCTACAACCAACAGATAACACTAATAATAGGACTCTAGCGTTGATGTATAATTTTTTATTTTATTTTATTTTTTTTTCACCAGAGGTCAGGCCAACAATTGTTGTAGCGGTTGGTCAGTATCTTTAACAAACCAGTTTGATTGTAGTGTAGCTTGTTTTCTGTGTATAGTTGTACACTCCAGGAGATGACCTTGACATAAAGGTCGAAACGTCGAATTGTAGATTTTAGTTATATTAAACTAAAGTTTTCATTCAAACACAGTAGTTGTCTCCATAATTTTCAAAAATGCAAATGAAAACAGGATTGAGCTTTTGCAGCATGAGTTTGGGAGATCAGTGTCTAAGGCAATGATTATGGAATATCTATATATTACAAATAAATGTAATATACTGCCACCAGCGAACAGGATTTTGAGATCAGTGAGAGGCGATTTATGTAGAGAAGAAAGGAATCAGCAGAGAAATCTGAAGAGAGAAACCATCTATCCTATCACACAGTTAATGGCCATAGAGGAAATTATGAAACTACTGCAAAAGGTGAAAATCAAACCCAAGTTAGTGGTGTGGTAAGCAGGCTTCTATGTCAGACCTAATCAAATGCTTATCACAAATTCGTAAGCAGCAGATGAATTTCGTTCCAGATGTAACCCACCACCCTGCTTAGTGCAGGCCTAAAATGGCTTGACAAATTATTTGTTGTATAATGAAACCTGTGAAGCAGTCATGATAAACATACACATGTAACCACAGTAATAAGATTTTTTAATAAGTATTAAAAAATCTTATTACTGTGGTTACGTGTGTATGTTTAGTCTCGACAAATTATGATGTCTAGTCTCTAGAGGTTTTCTGGTTATATAGTCTTTTGCCTCTCCATGTTATGAATTGTACTATACTACTGTTCACAACCTTTTAGGTCCAAAAGTAGGCAAGTGTTAGCCAGGAGAAGTACTATGGTGGAATCCATACTTGTAGTCACTAAGTGGTGGGCCTCAGGTGGTCAAGTATTTGGCTGTTGATCTTCAACCATTTTCAATATTTTTACAAAGGTAAATGAACAGGAGTTAACTCTGGAGAAAATAACAGGACCAAAGAGGCATGCAGTGATCTGTAGTAAGTATAGTTTTGAAATGGTCATCTATATAAGAGATGAATAACAATCATGTTACAATGAGAGAGAGAAGCATGAGTAATGGCTAGAAATCTTGGTCAGGAACCAGAAAGATTTCTAGCCATTTGACATCAAGGTTTCATTTCCCCATTTATTCACATTTGTCTGCTACATTTAGTGGTCTCCAAATTCCACTTTGATCCATTCACCTTACTCTCTATGAAGCTCGGCCATCTGCAATCCAGCTATTAGAGAGTGAGGTCATCATCCTAGATGATCCACAATTTCAATGGGTTCCTTTTAATAACACCCGCAACCAAGCTATCTAATCTAACAAATCTAATGCAAATCATATATCTACTCTTACTGAACTCTTGATAACCCTCTTTGCTCTTCTAATATTCTGGATCTCTTTTTAACCAGTTCTCATTCCAGACACACTGGAGAGGTAACAGCTCCTCTTTGTAACTTAGATCACAACCTGATGCAAGTCTCTTCTTAACCAGTTCTCATTCCAGACACACTAGAGAGGTAACATCTCCTCTTTGTAATTTAGATCACACCTGATGCAAGTCTCTTCTTTTACAGAATGCCCTTCCACCAGATGCTCACAACCTCATGTCCTTTGAAACTACAAAGGACATAAGGTTGTGAGCATGTGGTGGAAAGGCAGCTTTTCTACTCAGCCTTTCCACAGTCTGACTGCTCATCTAACCCAAACATCTGCTCCAAGTGATTCACTGAAATTATCCTCACTGGCAACGTCTTCATTCATTTCCCATTCTACCCAAAATGTGGCTTAGATTCAGAACTGCATCTTCACACTCAGTCTATACTGAAGTACTGAAGAAAACTCGTCTCCTGTGAAAATGGAAGTTGTGCCTTCTGGTCCCTAGCTAAGGCCATTTGACACAACTTTTGCTCACCTGCACTTCCACCTCTCTCTCATTCTGATGGTGCCATTGTTATTCACCCAAAGACAAAGCTGACTTGCTGGCATCACTCTTTTCATCCTATCCCTGCATAGATGATGAAGGCAAATCTCCCTTCGTGCCAGTAACTGAGCAATTATGTTTTCTGTGGGTATTCAGCAACAGGACATAAAGTAGAATACTAAGTAACTTGACAGCTAAAAAAATATACTCCTGTTGGTATCTCTCCAGTTGTATTCCAACCATGTGCTCAAAACCTGTCCTCTTTCATCTCTTCAATCTTTTATACTCGAGCTAGCACTTATTCCAACACAAAAGCAAGCTTATGTCCAACTTATTCCAAAAAAAAAAAAAGGAAACAGAAGGCTGTCAACTACTAACCAATTGCCATCACCTCAATCCAACCAAAATAAATGGAGTAAGCTATTGATAGTCAACTTCCCCACTGCTTAGAGGACTACTAGTTAGTCAGTAACCACCAGTATGCATTCCACCAATTTAGATCCATGGCTGATCTCTTAGCTCACATCACCCACTACTGGACACATGCCATCAAAGGATATGGAGAAATGTACTGGTACCCTAAACACCTTGAGGACTTCGAAATGATCATCACATTGTGGCCCTTAGTGAGCTGCTTTTGTTCGGGCAACTATCACCCTCTGTAATTGGATAGCCAGTTTTCTCTCTGGTTATTCACTGCATGGATGGCATCCTCTCTTCAAGCTTTGCCACCATTGCAGAGGTGCCTTAGGGCTCTGTTCTATCACCTACCCTCTTTCTCCTACGCATAAATGACCTACTCTCAATCATCACCAATTCCATCCACAGCTCTACTAATAATAACTCCATTCATCCTACTCTCCCCTCCTCTCTTTTTGGAGTAACCAATAACATAATAACCAAAGTGACCACTGTTAATAAAATTGTTACTTATTTTAAGATTATATGAAAGATCATTTTGAGCTGATAAAAAGCCATTAAAAGGTGTTAATAACTGAAAGTAATTATTAATGCAGCCTTAATTAGACTGATGAAATGCTGAGTATTCTTAATGTACAAAGGAGAAAAATCTACCAACTCTTTGAGATATATGGCAAAAATATTTACCTAGAAAAAAGGATAGATGATAATCTAAGGGCTCATACTACTACTATGTTCACTGGGCATCTACAGATGCCATATAGTCACTCCGATGCTCGGTGATGTACCATACCAGGCCTCGCCATGTAGTTCTGTTGTTTGCTTTTCTGGCAGCCTCAACTCCCTGAAGATCAGTCACTCCACACATGCCATCCATCCATCTCATTGATGGTCTACCCCTGACTCTTTTTCCAAGAACTTTACCTTCTATTACAGTTCTGAGAAGTCCTCCTTCCATCCTTTCTATGTGTCCAAAATATTTTAACTTTCTTCTGTCAATATCCTTAAGGAGCCTTAAAGTTCTACTAATCTTTTCTAACACCCATTCATTTGTACGCCTTTCAGTATATGATATCCTCAACAGCCTTCTGTAACACCACATCTCAAAAGCAGATATCCATTTCTTATCCGACTTCTTTAGGTTCCAAGTCTTGGAACCTAAAGAAGATCCATAAGTCGCTGTTGGAAAAACAACTGCATCTAAAATCCTCAACTTTGTTCCCATGGAGATAGATCCATCCTTCCAGATTTTAGACAGGTCTCTGACTGTTGTTTTAGCCATTCTTAACCTTTTTCTGACATCTTCTGAACAGCAATTCTTCACATTAATAATGGATCCCAGGTACTCAAACTTGCTGACTTCCTCAATTCTTTCTCCATTAAGATACACTTGTTTCTTAAGAGCTTCTCTGTTCGTTTTTCTTTTGAGAACCATGATCTTTGTCTTGCTAGAATTGAGTTGAAGTCCTCTGTTATTACTGATCTTGTTAACTTTGTCAAGAATTAGTCCTAGTTCTTCCATGTCATTACAAAGGAGTACTGTATCATCAGCGTACCTCAGATTACTGATCAATCTACCTCCTATCCTAATTCCTGTCCTGAGCTCATCCAATGCTTCACACATGATGTCTTCTGCATATATACTAAACAAGTGAGGAGAAAGTAAACATCCTTGTCTAACTCCTTTTCCAACTTGAAGCCAGTCAGTCAATCCAACCATCTGTTCTTCCCATGGCTTCCTGCTCCTTATACAAGTTGGCTATCAACCTGATAGCCAAAATTCCCACAGTTTCACATGCTCAACACAGTCAAAAGCTTTTAGAGTAGTCTAAGAAACACATTACCAGAGGGAGTCTGAATTTTTTATATTTTTCAATGATCTGTCTAAGGCAAAGGATCTGATCTCTGGTGCCTTTACCTTTCCTAAAACCTGCTTGTTCCTCGGGCATCTCTGTCTCAACTTTGACCTCAATCCTATTTAACATGATCTTTAATAAAATTTTGCTTTGCATGAGATATCAAACTAATAATTTATAATTCTTGCATGCCTTCATATCACCTTTCTTATGTAGTGGTATGAAAACTGACTTCTTCCAGTTTCTGGGCCATGATCCTGTCTCCCATATCCTTGTAATCAATCTATGAAACACTCTTATCCCTCCGTCCCCTGTGGCCTTAACTCTGCTAGGATTTCATCTGCACCTGGGGCCTTATTGCTGTTAAGCTGCTCTTTTAACTTCATGCTTAAGTGGAGGAGATTCCAAATCAAAATTTTCTTGATGGGAGGGCTCCACATTTTCTTTATCCACTTTGCTGTACAGTTCCTCAGAGTATTCATTCCATCTGTTTTTGATTTCCAACTCTTCTGTTAGTAATGATCCATTCCTGTCTTTCATGACATTCAATTTAGGCTTAAACTTGTGCTTTAAGTCACGAACTAAATAAAACATCCTTTTATAATTGTGCCTTCTCATCTGGAACTCTATTTCTTCACATTTGTTAGTATAGAACTTTTCCTTGTCCTGCTTGATGGCTCTTCTGACTTCTCTATGTAATCTCTTGTATTCTTCAGTCCCTGTGTCTCTTTGTTTTTCCAACCACCTTCTTTTGATTAGTTCCCATGTTGAATCTGATATCCATGGGTTTCTTGGTCTTCTTATTGAGCCCAGATACTTCTTCGCTGTATCCTGTATTATCACCTTGACTCCTTCCCAAAGCATTTCTGGTGAGTTCTCCTCATTGGTCTCCAAAAAATCATCCAACTGAGTTGATGTTTCTTCTGTGAATAATCCACTAGGAATTACTCTAACATCCAAACTAGTGGGATGTGCCTGACCTGGAATTTTTGAGTCTTAGTCTTATTTTGGCTCTTACTAGCTGATGGTCTGTACCACAATCTGCTCCAAGACAAGTATGCACATCAGAGATGATTGTCTTCCACTGCTGGAAAGCCAGGATGTAATCAATCTGGTGCCTTGATCTATCAATGGTAGATGTCCAAGTATAGGTTAGTCGTGGATGTTTCGGGAAGCAGGTATTGGTAATTACTAATCTGTTAGCGCAGGCAAATTCCAACAGTCTTTCACCATGGGTGTTACGACCAAACCAAAACATGCCACAGACCAAACATGCCACACTCTGGCCTGACTCTCATACTCTTTCCCACTTTTGCATTTAAGTCCCCTAAGATGTACAGTATGTCTCTCCTTGGTAGGCAGTCCAAAACGGTTTGTAAGTTTTCATAGAATTCCTCACTCCCTTCTTCAGGCCTATCTGTGTGGGGTGCATAAACTACCACAATTGATAGGCTGAGCCTTAAGTCTAATAGAGGGTATCCTATCATTAATGGGGTTATAACCAAGAAGGCTTCTTGTCTGAGCTGTCTTCAGTATCACAGCTACCCCATGATGTTTTGAGTCACCACCTGAGTAAATAACTAGCTTACCATCCTGTCTTTTGGAGTGACCTTCTCCATTCTATCTGGTCTCTGTAATTCCCAGGATGTCAATTTTATACCTATCCATCTCTTTACAGACAATCTCAAGAGTACCCGGACATTCCATGTGCCTATGTAAAATTCCTTTCTAAGATTAATCTTATACCTTCAGCATTGCTCATTCACAGTATCACTGACTTTTGATGGAGACTGTAATATACTTCTCGAACAGGACCCTCTGCCTAAGCCCTGAACGTGGCTCTGATTATTCTGTGCGACAGCCGATGTAGCATGAGATGCGTTGTAAGGCACAACCATTTTAGCATTCTGAAGTGAGGTCACTCCAAGGGCTCATTCTCGTCAAAAATTAAAATAGTGTATCTTTGAGAAATACATACTCAATCCAACTCCTCCCACGCACACACCAAAAAAAAAAAGGTGCAAAGATTGGCTAAAATATGTCAAGATTTCTGCAATGTGGCATCATGTATCTCAGCCAGCTAAACACAATTTAGATTCTAACTCACTTTAGTGAGTTAGAATCTAAATAAACTGGAACAAATCACACACACTCATTTGATCCTAATAGTATTGAATAGTATTGTTTTTGTATGTCCATCTCATGGCTACATATAACGAGAGAGAGAAAGAGAGATTCCATTTGCTGTATACCTTCGTTGGTGTTTACTTTTCTGATGTAGGGGAAAGAGGTCTGTAGAAAATCTTCTGGATGGATGAGCTGTTGTTACAATTTGAAAAATGTTTACTCGATGAAGTGCAGTTCCAGTTTTCACATATATATATTTAAAACTTGTGAAGAATAAAGTAAGAGCTCATTGAATTACCATTTTAATTATGCTAGCCTTGTGCCTGTGAATAAGTAATGTGGAGAATTGCAGATATATATAACAATCTACACACATCTTCTGTGCGTAGATAACAATAGCAGTGATCATGTTACCTTAACCCTTTGTCTTTGATGCTCATGTGTAACAGATTAGTTCTACAGCTGATGTCACATGTAAGATGATAGATAGGTACTGGCTGCTAGCTCATTTGCATCATGGCCTACAGATTGATAGCATCTCCCAGATGATACATGCAAATACTTCAGTAACAAGTAGGACATCTGAGAGATGACATTTCTTTTATGGTAGCACTAACAATCAGGCAATTTTTAAATGAAATAGTTCTATTTCTGGTTTATTGGTGAACTATTCAAGAGAGAATGATTTATACATTTGATACAAAAGAAAATGTTAAAAAAGTATACAAAGACCTTTTTTCCTTCTTTGATGGTGAAACAGTGGCCAAGCAACCCAAGCTAAGCCACGATTCTCCATTGTCATCTCAGAGACTGTAATCCAGCTGTAGGGGATGTCACTGGTCATAGACATGAAGTCTTAGAGGATGCTTCAGGATGTCAACCCTACAATGCCGAACAAGCACAAAGGGTTAAAATTAAAAGGTGCAGCAATAGTAGTCAGTTGCTTGTTTCAAATTCTAAGGTAACTGTATGATGAAAGATGGTGATGCGCTTAAAGAAATAGCTTGTAAATCTGTATAAAAGGAAGAAGGGCAGAATATCTCAGAATGCTATTTTACTGAGCAGACTTCTCAGCAGATGGAAGGGAATATTATCTCCAATGTTGACATTCCAAGTTCTCTGTAAAACAGTTTACATGAGGTAGGGAGACCACAGGTCATAATCCCTAATCTATTTGTAGAGCATGTTATGCCAATAATGTAACCAGGATGAATTAAATTACCAAAGAATTTGATAATTTCAAGACTAATAATTCCAGGTCATAAGGCAGCTGAATTTTAATAAAAAGTGACACAATATCTCAAGCTATTAATAATTTTGAATCTGTAAGAAAATGATCTGAAATTTTGTTCTTAGTAAAGTCCAAGGAATTTTTAGTGAATAAAGATTACTTGCAAGTGAAGATGAATGTAGGTCAGTATATCCATGCTTCATAACATTACCTCTGCCATAGGCTGACACAATTGAAATGCTAATTCATCAAGATGGTGCCTTACTCACAGATCTTATTAAAATAGGAACTGGAAAAAGAAGAGATCTTTAGCCATGAACAATCTTTGTTTTTCAAATGTTCAAAAGATCTTTCATCCAGAAGATTGTTCATAGCTAAAGATCTCTTCCTACTTCAGAAAAGTTGGTCATAAACTTCTGCTGTAAGTTCAAGGATTTCAGAACACACACTGCTAAGTTATGCTGTTGTATAAGCTCCCAAGTGGCCTTTCTATAGGGTTTTATCAACTAATCTAAGGATATCAGCCCCCCCTTCTTGCTGCTGTTACCCTTACTGTAAACACACAGGAATTTCTGCATCTGTCATGTAATCATGCAGAAGAACATAAACTCTACATATATTACCATGAACCAGAATGATCAAGAATGCTACTTCTGCCTCTCATAGGTTCCACTGAGGAAATACTAAAATCATTCATAAATTCTGATTTCTACTAGAAAACCATTACATAAAACCCATCCAAATAAACAGAATTAATGTTCAGTTAAAGGGAGATGGTAAATCCTGTTTTATTTTATAGCCGGGTACTAAACTCGGATCGAAATCCATCGAAAAAATAAAACGGGATTTACCATCTCCCTTTAACTTATGTCGCTGGTAAAATAGTCTTTTGGCTTATTATAGAATTAATGTTCGTTTTTTTTAGAGTATTCTCAGAGAATGTATATTAAACACCTCACAGAAGTGATCTGACCTCTTTTTTAAAGCATATTATTACATTTTAAAACTATTTTCATATTTTAAGAATTAATAGTATTTAGAACTATGTCCTGTTTATTATCAGCATTATTATATGTATTACTGTCAGCTTTATTCTGCTGTGCATGGGCTTGATTTATTCCACTGGTGTTACTGATTGCTGTTTATTTACATTAATGATGAAGACATTATGGTAATCAAATTTTCTATGCTAATAAGATGATCACTATTCGGTTTTATGTAAATCATTTTTTTCAATAATATGGCATTTTTAAACATGAAGAAATTCTAAATTAAGGGGATAAAAAATCCCTTATTATTTTACAGCCAGTATGCGAAACTCTAAGATTGAAAACTACGATCTGTGAGTACTTGGATTCGCCGAAGAACAATCGGTGAATCCAAGCGTAAATGATCACTTGGTAGTGCAACACCAAGGCAACTCGAAGCAAAGGTGGAGCAAGCTCCCTGACTATCCTTGATATTTTCTCATAATGTGAAAACACAGCTCCTAGGGAGATGTAATACTGCTTTACATTATGAGGAGAGGTCACTACCCAGACCAGTTTCAACCTTTTTTGAGGGCTCATCAGTGAGTAGGTAGACCTGGATGATATCAAAGTTTAAGTGAAAAGAACTTACATGCCTTCACTATATGAATGCCAGAGTGGTGTGCCCATATATATATTATATATTATATTATAATTAAGATGAGAAGCCAAATGGCTATAAATAAGGGTTTTTTATCCCCTTAATTTAATTAACTTCGCCAGAAAATATAGCCGTTTGGCTTCTCATCATGAAGAAATTCTTTTGTGAATTAGTGAAATAAATGTCTTTACACCAGACACAAGGAGCAGCAGCATTCATTTTGCAGGCATTGTAAAGATACAATGCATACAATCTTCTTCTTCTTCTTCTACGCGTTATTCCCGCTTCCTATGCAGGGTCCGCGTGTTACTTTTTAGATGCGACTTCTTGTTAGTACTACTCCCAACCGACCCGTCGCCTGGTCTGCCGCTGGGGGATACAATGCATACAATACTATCTTTAAAAAATAAAAATAAAAAAATTAGGGAGAAAGAAGACAGGGTCGTGGTTTTGGAATCAGAGAAGGTGACTGGTTATCCTCACTTAAGAGTGGAAAGGAGCCTGGTACCATATAAGGGATTGATTGTGGAAGGTAAGAATAGTTGTAGAATACAAGGACTGTCAAATGACAAGATGGTATGCGAAATGTATTATCTGTAAAATTATGGACAGGACCTCAGTGACAGAGCTGCAATTCAGAAGTTTGATCTGTTTATTACTATTAAACTTAACAGACATACACAGTGAAATTATGTAATGAAAAAGAAAGTATTTAATATAAAAATATATCGTGTGATAGGTATTTCATTACATCTTCAGGGTGAACTAACAAACAAAATGTGACATGAAACAAAAATGGAAAGGAAAAAGAATCAATTTAAACCTCAAGTTCAGCCTTGGTTTAAACATTTCCATTCATGCATCATGTATATTCATCAGAGATACACTTTTATTCAATTGTAGTTTCCCTTACATAGTTTTATGGGCATAACCTATTCATTAAAAGAGGACCATATGGGGGATGGGAAACACCCCAGGATGCTCCTAGATTGGTAAGGAAATCAGAAGAGATGATTCCTGTTCTATTTATGGTCACTTAAATAAAGGAGAGGAAAGATTAGCAAAAACACGAGTTCTTTGCCAGGTTGGCAGGAAAAAAAAAACCTAGAGGAAGACCAAGATGTAGATGGATTGATACAGTAAAAAGTGCCTTAAAAGACAGAAATATAAGATCTGATAATACTGGAATCTTTAGATAACAGATTAATTTGAAGGAAATTTGTTGATCAGAAGCTAGTAATGGTGTATTTTTTTCCTGTAATACTACCATAATTATCCTGCACAATCCCTGAGGGTACATATCAAGAATATGATGATGAGTTGATGAAGATTCTCCAGATGCCTTTATGGCAAATGGTCAAAGAAGCAATATGATGCGATGTTTCTTTCTAGCATGGTTAGAGGATAAGAATGATGCCAGTAGCTTAGCTTTGTCTTTTGGTGGTGTTACTGAAGTATTATCTGTGTGTGTGCGTGCGTGCATGCATGCATGTGTGAGAGAACACACAGATTAACAAAAGTTGTATTTAATATTCTGTGCAAGAGTTTTGACTTCAGAAGGAACTACTGAATTGAGATCTGGATATGATGGATTTTTGAAAGATATATACTTTTGTGTAAGCTAAGTGTGGTCTGAAGTGGCTAACATCATTGTTTGCTTTCTAAAGCAAAGTCAACAGCTCACTCTATTTCTCAGATGTACTGAGAATGACAATCTTCAAGGGCATGCTAAATATACTGTGATGATCCAGTATATCTGGCATGTCCTCACACGGGCATCTCTTACACGTGAAAGGTGCAATGTAAGAGATGCTGATGTTCTGCAGGCCAACTTCTAGATACCATCAGGTTCTGGCACATGTACCATCAAACTGTCATCAACTTAGCAAATTCCCTAAAAAATCACTTTGGAGGAATGGGGAGATTTGCAGAGTTTATGCAAATGGTGACAATTGGGCATATATGTACAAGGCACGTCCAGAAAGTAAGGTCCGTTCAGAATTTACCCCCAAATAAAATAAGAGCGAGGAGTCGCATATGCATTGTAGCATAAGTAACACATTAGCTAGCTTGACCACTTTACTTTTGTTGCATTATCATTTGTTGTCTTCTACAAATAATTTATAAATAGTGCTGAGATAAAAAATTGAGTCGGTTGTGAGGTTAGTGGTATTATGCAGTTTTTGTTAGCAGAAAATAAGTGCTGCAGAAATTCACTGACAACTGTATAAGGTTTATGGGCCTAACATAATGAATGACAATAAGGTTAGGCAATGGAGTCATTTTTTTAAAGAACGGTGCTACAGTGTTCATGATGACAAGCCAGGTGGGGTGACAGATGATTTGGTGGAAAGAGTGAACACAAAAATTTGTGAGAATCATTTCACAATTACGGAACTTTCTTTTGAATTCCAGGAAGTTTCACGCTCAGTCATTCATGAAATTGTGACAGGAAAGCTGGGTATAAGAAATAGTGAACCAGGGGAGATCCCAAAAAATGCTGACCGATGAGCATAAACAGCAACGAGTGGAATCAGCTCAAAATTTTTGGAACATTATGAAAATGAAAGAGATGAACTTTTTTCTCATATTGTGACTAGTGACAAAACGTAGATTTTATACACAAACATCCAGTCAAAGCATTGATGCTACTCATCATCTTCGATTCAAGCAAAAAAAAAAAAAAAAAAAAAAAAAAAAAAAAAAAAAAAAAAAAAAAAAAATTCAAACAGTCAAAAAAATGATGGCCACTATCTTCTGGAAACAAAAAGAGACCTTGTTCATCAATTTTATTCAGTGAGGAATCTCAATTAATACTAATGCATACTGTAAAACACTGAAGAAACTCAGACAAGCAATTCAGAAGAAAGAAAAGGAATGCTGCTGTAAGGGGGCATGCATTTGCATGACAATGCATGAGTGCACACTGCAGTTTGAACTGTTCAGAAAATTCAGAAGTTTGGGTTGCTAATATAGGTCTTATTAGCAAACTGCCATCAAATGGTTTTAATTCTGAACTATAACAACATGTCATCAATCTGGTTTACTTTATACCTGTCACATCCTTCTATATTTTGTATTCCATCATTTGTAATTGGGTAATCAGTTTCCTCTAGTCTGCTCAAAGCATGTAATTGTTAATGGCTTCCTCTCTTCAGACCTGCTTACCGATGCAAGTGTACCTAAGGCTGTCCTTTTGCCTACATTCTTCCTTTTTATCAACAACCTCTCCAGTTAAACACTATCTGGTTCGATGATGACAGTACACTCCTCATTTTTGACATATCTTGTAGAGCTGAAGCTCTTCCAATTTCTGGAACATAAATAACCAATATTTTAAGTGCGATTTTTTATACCATTCTTCGTTGAATCGAGGACAATCTAATGTCAGTACAACTAAGACAGTCCAGCCTTTATCATCACCATCCCCTTTTCTCTGGTAGTACCTAGTTTATCACATAAGAGCACCTTCCCCCTCCTCAGCCTGACACATAATTCTAGAATGTCCTGGTGAAACATATCACATCTACAATTTTCTCAGATTCTAAACAACTTGAGGCACTTTTCCACTCAACGGTAGATGACTCTCTTTGCCTGTACAGCTGTTTATCTCATCCTCTTTTAAATCCTAAATCCACCCAAACATAGAATACATAAAGGCATAATTCAAGTAACTGATAACACGTCTATGATAGACTTTTTTTTTTCTAAATAATTTAAGGAAATTACAACGTCAACTAGGATATACATTAAAATAAGTTTTAATATACTTCAATATTTTGGCAACATCATGTTGCCATTTTCAAGAAACTTAAGAACAAAACACGTGCACGTAGGCACAGCAAACAGTAAATGAGGAAGAAGCAGAAAGCTATTATTTCTCCTAGTCTTGATGGTGCCCCCTAGTGGGCAATGTTGGTATTCTTCGGCGATTGGGCTGAAGGTCTTCTGATGTAGGTTTCCCAAATTTGAGGCAGTCACATGCAGCCAAATTTGTTGAGATTTGGATTATTTCTTAGGACTGCAGCTGATTTCATGAAAAACCTTTCACATTTGTATTTACTACGGTGTATTATCGTGGCTTTCTTCCACCGTATTCTATGGCAGGTATCCAGTGCATGGTCAGCAACACCAAAGTGGCTGTATTGGTGAAACCGGATGTAGTCCTTGTGTTCTGAAATTCTGATATTTGTTGTCCTGCCTGTTTGGCCAAAGCAGGACAGCTTACAGCTGCAAGGGACTTGGTATACACCAGGTAGGTGTGGGGGGAGGGGGGTTGGTCTTTAGTAGAACGAATAAAGGATGCCAATTTTTTATATGGTCTGTAACAAGAAGTTAAGTCATGTTTTTTTAGGATTTTTGTAATTTTTTCCGAGGTGCCTCGGATATACGGTATGGTGATGGATTTAGAGTAATCCTTGTTGTGAGGGGGGTTGTGGTTTACTGATTTCAATATTTTTGGATTTTTTTGGGGGGAGGGGGGGGGGGTAGCCATTGGCTGAGAAAGTGTTGAGAATGTGGTTTAGTTCAGTAGTTAGGGCATTGTCATTTGAACAGATAAGTTTAGCCCTGTTGTGTAGTGTCTTAATGAGTCCATATTGTTGCGAGGAGGGGTGGTGAGATTGGTGGTGAATGTATCTTCCTGTATGGGTGGGTTTTCTATAGACTGAGAAAACCAAGGTTCCATCAGGCTGGCGGATGACTAGTGTGTCTAAGAAAGGAAGGCAGTTGTTTTTTTCTTCTTCCAGAGTGAATTTGATTCTGGGGTGTTGGTTGTTTAAGTGTGTTAGGAAGGAGAGGAGTGCATCAGAGCCATGTGGCCAAATAGCGAACACATCATCGTTCCTAAAACATCACCTTCCTAAAATGCTGTCGGGATAAACCAGGTAATTCCTAACTGTGTGAAATTCAAACAACGTTTCTCTTCACAAAAGGCTCTTCGTATTTATAACTGTGCCAGCCAAGCCTTACTCAGGGAACAAATCGCCATGACTCGCCGTTTCCTGAATGATGCTAACTTAGCTATCCAGGCACTTGAAGATGACCTTTCAAGCACCTTAAGCCACGAAATTTGGTCTATTTTATACGACATCTAGTGCACTGCAGCAGAGAAAGAATTTAAAAAAGTACGAGATCAACACATAAAAAAATTTGAAAATTTAAAAAAGAACCCGATCTCCAAACCACAACTTCCTACCGAAACGGTAGTCAACTTTTCGTCATTTAATGTGAAACCAGAAGCACTTGACACCCTTGCACATGGCCACGACTTTGCAATTGCGCCCAGAAGAATACCTGCTGAAGATATTATGATACGAATTGAATGCGGGATACGACACCTTCCAAACCACGTTGCCAATGATATTAGACTGGACGTGTCTTGTGTTCTGACCAAAGCTAAACCACCAAAAGCCAACATGCCCAGTAAGGAAATTAAATCTCTACTAGAATTAAAGAAAAACAAGAAAATAATAATCACCAAAGCTGATAAAGGGAATGCCACAGTATTGCTTAACCAAAAGGATTACACAGGTAAGCTGAAAGCTCTATTGTTAGATCAGGCTACTTACCTCCTTATTGAGTACAATCCCACCAACTCAGAAATTAGAAAACTCCACAGGCTCCTTAAGAAGGTCACTTCTTGGCCTGGGGAAATCGCTAACAAATTAAAACCATTTAACTCCATACCCACCATATTTATGGACTCCCAAAAATACATAAGGAAAATGTGCCGTTACGTCCCATAGTGGATGGCATTGATTCCCCCCACATAGAAACTAGCTAAACATTTGGCTAAAGCTCTCTCACACTACACTGGCAACACACCTTCACACATAAAAAACTCAGCCCACTTCAAAGCCAGCATAGAAAACCTTACACTCAAACACACTGACATAATGGTCAGTTTTGATGTCTCCTCCTTATTCACAAATGTCCAACTCAAAGAATCTTTAGAGCTTATCCAAGCTAAATTTCCTCCCGATATCACAGCCCTATTTCAGTTCACTATGAATTCAGGCTATTTTGTTTGGCAAGGAAAATTCTACAAACAAATAGAGGGGACAGCCATGGTTTTCATCGGAGCCATGTGGCCAAATAGAGAACACATCATCAACATACCGAAGCCAAATGGTTGGTTTTTGTGGGGCAGAGTTTAAGGCTTTCTCTTCAAAAGTCTCTATATAAAAGTTGGCCAAGGGTGGGGAGGGTGGAGAACCAATGGCTGTCCCCTCTATTTGTTTGTAGAATTTTCCTTGCCAAATAAAATAGCCTGAGTTCATTGTGAACTGAAATAGGGCTGTGATATCAGGAGGAAATTTAGCTTGGATTAGTTCTAAGATTCTTTGAGTGGGACATTTGTGAATAAGGAGGAGACATCAAAACTGACCATTATGTCAGTGTGTTTGAGTGTAAGGTTTTCTATGCTGGCTTAGAAGTGGGCTGAGTTTTTTTTTTTTTTTGTGAAGGTGTGTTGCCAGTGTAGCGTGTGAGAGAGCTTTGGCCAAATTTTTAGCTAGTTTGTATGTGGGGGAATCAATGCCATCCACTATGGGATGTAATGGCACATTTTCCTTATGTATTTTTGGGAGTCCATAAATATGGGGGAGGGGGGGGGGTATGGAGTTAAATGGTTTTAATTTGTTAGTGATTTCCACAGGTCAAGAAGTGACCTTCTTAAGGAGGCTGTGGAGTTTTCTAATTTGTGAGTTGGCGGGTTTGTACTCGATAGGGAGGTAAGTTACCCAATCTAACAATAGAGCTTTAAGCTTACCTGTGTAATCCTTTTGGTTAAGCAATACTGTGACATTCCCTTTATCAGCTTTGATGATTATTATTTTCTTGTTTTTCTTTAATTCTAGAAGAGATTTAATTTCCTTACTGGGCATGTTGGCTTTTGGTGGTTTAGCTGTGGTCAGAACACAAGCCACATCCAGTTTAATATCGTTGGAAAGTGGTTTGGAAGGTGTTATATTCCGCGTTCAATTCGTATCATAATATCTTCAGCAGATATTCTTCTGGGCACAATGGCGAAGTCGTGGCCACATGCGAGGGCATCGAGTGCTTCAGGTTTCACACTAAAACGTCGAAAGGTTGACTACTATTTTGGTAGGAAGTTGTGGTTTGGAGATTGAGTTCTTTTTTAAATTCTTTCTCCGCTGCAGTGTACTAGATGTCGTATAAAATAGACCAAATTTCGTGGCTTAAGGTGCTTGAAAGGTCATCTTCGAGTGCCTGGATAGCTAAGTTAGCATCATTCAGGAAACGGTGAGTCGTGGCGATTTGTTCCCTGAGTAAGGCTTGGCTGGCACGGTTATAAATACGAAGAGCCTTTTGCGAAGAGAAACAGTGCTTGAATTTCACACAGTTAGGAATTACCTGGTTATCCTGAAAGCGTTTTAGGATTGATGATGTGTTCGCTATTTGGCCACATGGCTCTGATGCACTCCTCTCCTTCCTAACATACTTAAACATCCAACACCCCAGAATCAAATTCACTTTGGAAGAAGAAAAAAACAACTGCCTTCCTTTCTTAGACACACTAGTCACCCACCAGCCTGACGGAACCTTGGTTTTCTCAGGCTGGTGGACCTGAGAAAACCAAGGTTCAGGTTTTCCCATACAGGCAGATAATTTCACCAACAATCCCACCACCCCTCCTCGCAACAATATGGACTCATTAAGACACTACACAACAGGGCTAAACTTATCTATTCAAATGACAATGCCCTAACCACAGAACTAAACCACATTCTCAACACTTTCTCAGCCAATGGCTACCCCCCCCCAAAAAAAATCCAAAAATATTGAAACCAGTAAACCACAACCCCTCCCCCTCACAACAAGGATTACTCTAAATCCATCACCATACCTTATATCCAAGGCACCACGCAAAAAATTACAAAAATCCCAAAAAAACATGACTTAACTTCTTGTTACAGAGCATATAAAAAATTGGCATTTTTTATTCGCTCGAACAACCCCCCCACCCCCAGACCTAACTGGTATATACCAGGTCCCTTGCAGCTGTAAGCTGTCCTACTTTGGCCAAACAAGCAGGACAGTAAATATCAAAATTTCAGAACACCAGGACTACATCCGGTTTCACCAATACAGCCACTCTGGTCTTGCTGACCATGCGCTGGATACCTGCCATAGAATACGATGGAAGAAAGTCACGATAATACACTGTAGTAAATACAAATATGAAAGGCTTTTCATGGAATCAGCTTCAGCCCTAAAAAACAATCCAAACCTCGACAAATTTGGCTGCATGAGACTGCCTCAAATTTGGGAAACCTACATCAGAAGACCTTCAGCCCAATCGCTCAAGAATACCAACATTGTCCGCTAGGGGGCACCATCAAGACTTTAGGAGAAATAATAGCTTCCTGCTTCTACCTCATTTACTGTTTGTTGTGCCTACGCGCACGTGTCTTGTTCTTAAGTTTCTTGAAAATGGCCAAATATTGAAGTATATTAAAATTTATTTTAATGTATATCCTAGTTGACATTGTAATTTACTTAAATTATTTAGTAAAAAATGTATAACCAACATCTAAGCCTTTCCACTAGTCTATGATAGACACAACCCTTTTATTTCATTACTGCTATCACTATGGCACAGACAGTCTGTAACTGTTTTAAATGTGGTTCCACAAAATTGGTATCATTTCTCTCCAAACCTATAAAAAGCTAAAGGCCTGTGTGGGAAAGGGTGAAGCATGTGTGCATATGCAATCATGTGAATATGTTATCTTCCACTTAATGTGATAAGGCTTAATAAACTGTCATAGGCATAACTGAACTTCTCATAAACCTAATTAATAGCAAGACAGCACTAATTAGAATTGAAGGGAAATGAAAGAATGAGTACAAATAAACTGGAAAATTAATAATGAAACTTTAATTTATTTTAAGTCATTACAAGACATAAAATAATAGTATAATGATTATGACAACTCATAAAAATAAAGAATATTTTTATTATATTAACATTTACAAATATATAGCATTTAAACCAAATTAAACTGAAATTAAAATATTATTTGAACAAATGAAATATTTATACAGTCTAAAATTGTATAAAGTCTCATTAATAACCATTGAAAAAATTTACAGAGCCTCCTATTAGTTTGAATTTTTTTGTGTTTTTATTGAAATAAAAGACTTTATTTTTTGGGGCAAATATCTATATTTTAGGGAATTTTTTAAATCTCAGTGATAATATTTTATATATATAGCCGGGTCTCTTTTTATGCGGTAGATATGTTCCACAGAAAACTGCATATAAAAAATCGCACAAAAAAAGACCTAACTTACATTAAAAAATTAGGGATCCATTCCATAATTTTCTAAAACTGCATAAAACTGAAGCAATGAATTAAAATAAACCTAAAATCGCATAAAAAAGTTTATAAAAATTCAGGAAAATAAGAATGCCTAAGTTTGTTTTAAAGCTTTATTCGTTTAATTTTATTGAGAAGTAACAATTTTTTTTTACATTTTTTCATCAGAATTATCGTCGCTATTAGACAATATTCGGCAACGTTTGCGAATTGGTGCGAAATTACTTTCATCACCAGAAGAGATAGTCAGCGCATCAGATCTGTAGGAGTTCTTCACAAACAGAATTAACTTCACCCTCGTTCTGTGCTGATTTTTTCCTTCTGATAATGTAATCAGTGATTAAACTTTGTGATGATGATTTTACTAATTTTTTATGCAGCTCGCGATATCCAGACATAGTTCTTCAGCTCACGTTGGAATTTAAAGGCTTATTCAGAATTTGTGTCATTAACAAGAAAATGATTTTCCAATTTATTACACAGTTCAAGACCTTCTCAAATTATATTTGCAGTGAGGAGGACAGGTTTTTCGTCTGCTTCACTCTCGTTTTCTGGATCTTCGACGATATCTAAAATTAATCAATATCCAATAATATTATCACTTAAGGCAATATCCGCAAGCAATTTGTCTACATCATTCTGGCCAAATGTATCAAAACCTTCTCCACCAATTTCATGTGCCAAAGTAATGATTTCAGCTGATAATGTACTTGTTTGAATGGTTGCACTGTTTGGAAGAAAGTTACAACACATCCAGGCCAAGCTGTTTTTCACCAGGCATTTAAAGTTTGTAGTCTTATTTCAGTGATAGCAGATGCACCATGATTTAAGCAGTCCAAAATACTGTTACTGTTAATGATTCATTTTCTAGTTTATCCAATATAAATTGAAAAATGTGCGTAATGTAATATTTTTTAAAAGTAGCAATTATGCCTTGATCTAGTGGCTGAATAATGCTTGGTGTATTGGGTGAAAAAACACTACCTGCACATATGGATGTTCTAAATGCAGATGACTTGGTGCATTGTCAACAATTAATAAAACTTGAATAAAGAAAGCTTTTTGCTTCATATATGTTTCCAATTCTGGTACAAAGCAATTATTGAACCATTCAGTAAATACAGCAGTTATTGCCCAGGCCTTTGTATTAGCCATCCAATGTACTGGCAACTGTTTTAGATCTTTGCCTTTTAGAACATGTGGTCTTAGAGATCGATTTACTAGCAGGGGTTTCAACATTCGATCCCCTGATGCATTGCTACAAAGGAACAACGTCACTCGATCTTTGCTTGCTTTAAACCCACTTGCTTTTTTCTCAGACTTTGTGATGTACATTCAACTAGGCATTTTCTTCCAAAACAATCCTGTTTCGTCAGCATTAAACACTTGATCGGGATAATATCTACCATGTTCAATAATTTTGGCTAACTTCTCTTGAAAATATTTGCCTGCTTCTTCATCTACTGCTGCAACCTCGCCTGTAATCTTCACGTTATGAAGTGCATTCCTTTTTAAAAACCCGGTTAGTCATCCTTTGCTAGCCGAAAATTCTTTATCAGCCTGGGAAGCGGAAGTAGATGGCTCCAATTACTTCATCTATTCATAAAACCAAAGAGCATTTTGTTTAATTAAATAACCACTTATAGGAATTCCTCTTTGAGTTAATTCTTCAATCCAAATTATGAGTGCTCACTCCATATTTTCTAATAAAGAATCTCGAGTACGATGATAATTTGGTACTTAGTTTTATGCCAGAAATGATAATTTTCTTATTGCGACTTCATTCTTTTTAATTGCTCTTATAGCAGATTCGCCTAAATTAAAATGTTTATCAATTGCCGTAGATCCCTCTCCTTTTGCTAAGCAATCTGAAATTGCAAATTTCATTTCCAAAAAAATTGCTTTTCTTTGGTGCTTTTTTTTTCCTCCATTGGCCCAAATTAAATCTTTAAAATAAAAATTAGCCAAATTTAGACTTACGATAATGAAAAAACAAACACTTACTCACATGCAAAATTAAACTTCACGGACACTCACTGCTTATACATTACGCTAGAATGTGCTACAACATGCTGTTCATTATGTACAGTGGTACATAAGCATCGAATTTATGTACTGCATAACTTCAAAACCACATAAAAAAGATACGCATAAAAAGAGACTAGTGTGTGTATATATATATATATATTTTATGTTGGGCCCATATACCAGAGGTTGGCTGGTCAACCTATAGTATGTTAGTACTATATATGGGTAGTGGGTTCATAAAAACTTGTTTACATTTGATTTAAAAGCCTGTATGTTGAATTCCTTGGGAAATACATCAGGGGAAAAACTGTTCCACAATACAGCAATAGCAGGGATGAAGGAGGAGGAGGAAAAGAAACGTTCTGTGGGTTTCAAGGTGTATTGTACGTGACGTGTTCCAATACATATACTTGATAATATAATTATAGCAATTTTAAGTAATTTAATTGTAGTATTTTGTTTTTTTCCAACACTTGACAACCTTCATTGTTAACCAGCTTGCCAAAATTTGGACTCAAAGATTGAGAGCATACAACCTTCATTATGGCCGAAAGACTGACGTCGGTTAGTCTTGATCTGTGGGCCGATTTGTTACCTTTCATACATGAGAATAATTGTTTGTATAAATAAGTGCTTCCAAAATAACATAGAATATTTGCTGCAAACTTTTTTTTTTATTTCAGCATATTCAGGCCTAAATAACTATATATTTTTGGAACACCGACTTCGTGGTATTTCTCTTTTAGAATGGAATCATTTTGGAAATCAATAAGTTCCATTTGAATAGAAATAGGAGTTTTTCAAAATTAAATGAAAAAGGACCTGTAAAAAGCGTAAAAAAACTTCTTGCTCCTTAAAATCTTTAAATCACCTATCAAATTCTTAGTTTGGGACAATGTTGAGAAAAGGTAAAACATTGATTCTTATTGTTCAACTGCTCACATATAGAAAAGTAATTTAGAATATTCTCTTTTAAATGATTTTGAAACAAAACTAATTAACTTATCTTTCCCCTGAAGTTTGACATTTAAATCATTCAAATGTCCATAATATCAACTAAAAATGGTAGATCTTGTACCCATGTCTGATCATTAAGAAATGCAATATCATGATTTTTCATTTCTAGGAACAATTTTATCTGTTCTAAAAAAAAAAAAAAAAAAAAGAAGCTTTTTAGAACTTTATGACAAGATAACCAACGAATCGCTGTGTAATAAGGCAGTGCTTTAAATTCACTCTCCAAGTCTTTAAGAAATTGTGAAATCTGGCAGTGATTGAGGCCTCTGGATCAGATGAAGTTCATAGTATTTGTTCACAGCCTTGAGTATGCACTCATTTCCAATGCTTGGGAGCACAGGACCTGCTGATGAATAATGCAGTGGAAAGATTGCAGTTTTGGAATGTCCAGATATTCCAAATTTTTATTATTGCAATTATATTATAGCAGGTCTCTGCATCCATATTATAACTATACATGTCGTTATTTCTGTCTTATTATAAAAAGCAACCATCCTTTTTTTTTCTACCTTTCCTTTAGACGTCAAGAGCCACAAGAAATTGGTTTGGGGGGGGGCCGCATGTGGACTGATGACTGCCAGTTTGACACCCCTGCATTACTCTGTATGCAATTAGCTAACTAACCCTCAGCTGGAAAGACCTAATAAATATATGCTTCATATAATAGTCATCATCAAATTCCTCATGGATCATAAGATAGGATCTTATGATAGTACTATTTACTATATGTTAGTAGGTTACTATGATAGTACATCATTACTACTTTCTATAAACAATTTTCCACCAAATTAGCATGTTATCTGTCAATCTTTCAATATAATCAGACCTTATATTCCTGTCTTCTAAGGCACTTATTGCTTGTTTTTAATATGATATTGTCAATGATGCCATCTGTTCATGCCCCTAATCTTTCTCAGTACTCTCATATCTGTGGTCTCTAGTCTTTGATCAAGTGTTTTATTTCTAACCTAGCTGCCAGATCAATAAGCTAAAATTGGTTTGAACACTGTCTTGTATACATCTAATTTAGTGTTTTGACTAATTTCTCTGATTCCATATAAATTTATTCAGTTGAATTCCTACTATACCAGTTTTGTGATTCTGTTGTCTATTTCCAGATTTATTTTACCATCTTCACTAAAAATCGTGCCTAAGTAGCTGAAATGTTTTACTTGTTCTGTAGATTCTCCATTCCCACTGCAGTTGATATTTTCAATGTTCTTTACCTATTTTCATTGTCTTTGTCTTGTCATTGCTGACCTTCATACCATATCTATTACAACAGTTATTGAGTTTAGTCAGGGAATCTTGCAGACTTGAACCGGATTTATTTAGAAGTATAACATTATTTGCATAAAGTAAAGAGCTGAGGTTAACATTTCCAATTTTGATATCAGGCTTAATACTGCTTTCTTTCATAATGAATGACAGAGGGGATAATGTGCATTATTGTCTGCCAGATTTAATATCAAACCATCTTTTTGTACTTTCTTTGATTCCAACTGCTGACTTACAACTAAAAATAAACTAAGTATTGCTTGATATAAAGCCCACTGACCATATATAAATGTAACGTTTTGAATAGTTTTCCTCTTGGCACCTTGTCATATGCCTTTTGCAGGTCTACAAAACTTAAATACAGATATTTGTTATATTCCCACGGTTCTCATCTTTTGTTATAAAGTGAAAATGATCCTGAGAGCCTCTATTTGGTCTGAACTGTTTCTCAAGTATACTTCCATAAATCTTACCAGGAACACTCAGTAAGGAAATAATACCTCTGTCATTCTTATTACAGAGTTTTATTTCTCTTTTTGTATATGGGTACTATGAGAGCTCTACTCCAATCATCTGGAATTCATCCCTCTGTCCAGGCATTATGAAATATGCAGTGCAGCTACTGAAAGACTTTTATAACTCCACACACGAGCATTTCAGGTCTAATATCATCTACTCCTGCTGCTTTTCCACATTTCAAGCTTTTGATGGCTGTTTCTAATTCAAGTATGGATATGTATTTCTGACTGCATGCCTATTGAGTGTTTTTTTACCACTGTGCTGTCACTGGTTGTTTCATTTAGCAATTTTTTGAAGTACTTACTAAATAACATCAAGGATATCTTTTTTTCCAGTTTTCATATCACCTTTATCATCTCTAATTCCTTTTACAGCACTCTTTCCTTCATTTCTGAGCTGTTTCAACAACCTCCAGAATATTTTGCCACCTTCTTAATATTTATTTTCTGTGTTCTTGCCAAAGCCTTTCCACGACTTTTATTTAGCTAGTTTTACACAGTGTCTTGCTTTCTTACATTTGTCTCTGTATTCTCTAAGAGCACAAATTGACTAATTCACCAGGAACTTTCCATATGCTTTCTTCTTTTCCTTCACTGCTTAAGTTCCTGTGTCCACCAAGAAGTTCTAAATTTTCTATCCATGTAGACAACCTCACCACATGCCTCTCTGGCTGAATCACCAAAGTTTGGTTCCTGTTCTCAAACTCTTTCATTTTTTCTTGAATAATGTTTGTGTATGTTAGTCTACAGTAAACATCTGAGAGCTGCTCAACTTTTATTCGCTTTAAAACTTTCTTAAATTCTTAAATGTTCTTCTTTTCAATATGTAATTCAATTTAATCCTGCTCAAGACATAATAGTGCCCAATTTCAAATCCTCTGTACGCTCTAGTGTGTCCTGCATCAGTGAGAAAACATCATTATCAACAATAAACTTGGCCAATGAGACTTTTCTTATTCTTGCATCTTCTCTCCATGTGAATTTATGCACATCTTTATGATGGAACATTATTAATAATAACCAGTCCATGTCCTAAGCAGAAATCCAACAGGTATTTGCCATTATTAGCTTTGCTCTTTTCTCCAAATTTTCTCAAAATATTTTTGTATGTCTGACAATCATTTCATACTCTGCTATTTAGATCCCCAACAAGGACCGACTTTTCTTTTTTCCTTGTGTCAGTTGCTTTCTCTAAAGCCTCAAAAAATTCCTCCATTTCTACCTTAGTAGAACCCTCTGTGGGACCATAGGCACATATAAGTCTCACTGTCCAGTTCCCAATTCTGATATTTGCCCACATCACTGCACTTGATATTGCTTACCATTCAAGATTAGCCTAGTATTTAGTGTTCAATACTATAGCTACTCCTTCTTTTCCCTGATTGTTATTGCCCGAATATAACATTTTGTATTTATTGCTGATAATACAAAATACAAGATAGTACCGATCTTGAACTCTAATGATGTTGAATTCAGGTATGTTCCAGTAGCTGACTTTTTGCTGTTCACCTGGTTCCATGGCGAAAACAATGGGGGCTTTGTTTAATCAGGCGATGCCCTAGTCGCATAAAATTCTGTCATGTTGTACAATCATTTTATTTGTGGTTTAAGCCAATAAGAATACAATTTGGTCAGTTATATCCCAAACTTGTTTGTTCAGTATCCAGGTAGATACTTAACAGGGTGTACCACGAGAAGGCGAGTATTGGACATTAGGTCAGAAGTCTTCGTTGGTTCTCTGCATTCCTTTAAAATCTATGTGGAGGTCTCCTCTCAGTTATGCAGATTTTACCCTTAAACAACTCCTTAAGACAACTTGAGAATTATTTAGCTAAGTGAAAAATGGAGAAGAAATAAAATGAAATGTTTTAAAGACAACTTAACTTCTACTATAATGATTGTGTTATTATGTTATGAAACATTCAACCAACATAATGCCATTTTTATGTGGTTCCCACCTATGAAAAGCTATCACCCTTTGGTTTGGTAATCATTTAGGCTAATGTTTAGACAATCCAGAAACACTGCTCTTGACACCAAGCATGGAATATTACAAATCACTTCAGATCTCCATAGTATCACACCAGGAAATAAAATTCATCTATCACTTCAAGACATTCACAATCATTTGCACCCACTGTGGGATTCAAACTCAGACTCAACAAACTGACAATTTTTAAATCATCTACTGATTACTAAAAGCCGATGTAGTGCAATTGGAAGAATAGCGGAACACTGCACCCTTCGAATGGAAAAGACATGGGTTCAATTCTTGGCGTGACAAGAAGAATCCTTATATGCTTTTTCAGATGAAGGTGAGTAGCCGATCTCATACGGTGGTAGGATGGCTTTTTCTCCTGGAAATTCGAGTTTTTCATCCTGCGTACACACAAATCGGGCTTCAGAACACATGCAATTAACAGACAAAAAACAACTGTCGTTGGAGATGATGGGCAATAGATGCCGTGGATAGTAGCAGTGTCATAGTATTTAGCGAAATAGAGTAGTGTGCCCTCCCACGATGAGTCCTTGGACTCCCTGGAGGTGCCACGTAATAATAATAATAATAATATTATTATGTTTATATACCACTTTATAAAATATAGTCAAAACTGCATGCAATTAAGGTTTTCTTTCTGCTTTCTTTTTTATATGAATTCTGCCAATCGAAAGTTATAAACCTCTTTTAGGTAAGAAAAGTGTCTACAAAAGGTTTAGAGAAAAAATATGGAAGTTTTTTTTAAAGCCATTCCAAGCCTTCTAAATGAAGGGTGGAGGTCTCACATTTGGTGTTTAGTGATAAAATTTGTCTATTAGTTAAAGATATTCACAAGCATCCATGCAGAATGGTGCAGAGTGGAATTTGAAACTAAGGCCTATTTAATTGTTGAGTAGAAAAGCATAATCTAATCACCCAACTTAACTAAATTGGTTTAATTACCATGCATTATAAAATTACATAAAATAACTCATTTTTTATTTTGAAGATGGCATGAGGTAGCTTTAAAGAACTTGGTAATTTAGTGCTAAGTTTTTAGTCATAATAGTAACACTTCAATGCTATTAAAGTACCAAAACTCTTTAATAGCTAGCAGTGGTTGTACTGATAGCTTATGGGCTTGTGCTTTTATTATTATAATTATTATTTTAAAAAGTCTTATCATGATATAGCTGCTTGAAATTCATGAGCCTACTATTCTTACTGATAATCACTAAATCATTAAATTGATTTACAGTTTTTGGAGATATGATATTACTTTATTCAGTTAAAAAATTTCCAGATATAAGATGCTCTACTATATTTCAAATCTTTAAGTCATAACTTATTTTACTACAAAGGAAAAATAAGAATCATAAAAATCTCATTAGAATATTATAACCTTGGTAAAGACAAAATTATCAACCTGCTGTATGAAATATTTCTCAAAACTAACATTTCTTATTATCCATGGCATGATATATATATATATATATATATATATATATATGTGTGTGTGTGTGTGTGTGTATACAGTATATATGATCATTAAAACAACGGCAACAAATTACTTTCAAGATATATGTTAAATTTATTATGTACAATATTAGTAAAATATTTTTATTGATATAAAATTCCATATAAACAAAATAATATAAAGTATATTTTCCATATTATTAAGGTTGGGAGAGTACACTAAAAATGTACCAATTAAAAAGTATTTGCTTTTTTTACACGAACATTGAAAACCATTTACAATACCTGAGGCATCTGAAGCAGAGTTACTGAAGTATGTCAGGGAAACAAACTAAATTATAGATATATTTTCATTCAACTGAAAAATGATTCTAATGTATGTTTCAAATAGTAAGAGATGTACTTCAAAAGTATCAAGTAAGAATAATATTTGAAGTGCTAATTAAAATCTCAGTACTTCACTCTGTCCAGTTCCATTTGCTATGGACACTAGAAGGCATGCACGCATACGCACACACACAAACAGGTGAATTCTACTTTTGAAAAAAAAAAAAAAAAAAAAAAGGAATCAAAATGTGAAGAATCAAATTAAAATGAATAATCACAATCATAAAAAATAATATAAAAAAAAAGCCCAAAACAAAAAGTTATATAACAGCTTTTACAATAGAAAAAGCATCCAAGTTTGAATTAAAAGCTTAAATTTAGATATTATACACTAGTCATTATTTCAGTGCAGTTCATAATTTACAAAAAATGCATATATATGCAACCAACATTAAAAACAGAATTTATTGTACTTGACAAAATTATTCTAACATAAATTATTTTAGGTTATAATGAAGCAATTTACCATCGTAAAGCAAAAATAAGCAAAACCAAAAATTTAATGCATTGAAACCACAGTATCCATTGGTACAAGGCTTACCACCTGTCTCATAACATATACATTTATTTCAGATTACATATACGTGGGTGGTCTGAAAAGTTCTCAGCCTCAACCATAAATTGCAACACCATTGGCAAGATTTGTTTTCTAAGTAGGTACATCTGTCATAAGCATCCATGTGTAATTGCAAGTCATTCTATCAAGTAGTTTCTTTTATACAGCTGTCAGAAGCCAAAGTGATGTCTGTATCCATTGAAATGGATAAAATTGAGTATCACGCAGTTATAAAATTCTTTGTAAAAGAAGGTTTAACACCAAAAGAAATTCATTCGAAGTTCATAAAGTTTATGGTCACTCTCCTCCTTCATTTTCGACAATTAAGAAATGGGCTGCCGAGTTTAAACGTGGCTGTACCAGCCTTGAAATGATCCATGTGAAGGACCTCCAAAAAGTGTAATAACACCAGAAATCATTAATCGAGTACACGATATATTATTGGATGGCCAGTGAGTCAAAGTGCATGAAATTGCTGAGACTATAGGCATTTCAAAAGAACACATAGGATACATTTTGCATGAAGAATTGCAAATGAAAAAGCTTTGCACAAGATGGGTGCCGTGCAGATCAAAAACGCACTCACATGAAAATCTCTGAACAGTGCTTGGAGCGTTTTAACAAGAATAAAACTGATTTTGTGCGTCGATTTATTACTATGGATGAGACTTGGTTTCACCATTACACACCAGAATCCAAACAGCAGTCAAAACAGTGGACAGAAGCCAGTTGTTCAGTGCCAAAGAAGACAAAGTCGGTTCCATCAGCAGGAAAGGTCATGTTTTAGGATGCTAAAAGCATTTTGTTTATATGAAAAGGGTAAAACAATAACCAGGAATATTATTCCAATCTTTTAACCAGACTAGACAAAAAAAATCGTGAGAAAAGGCCTGGTTTGCAGAAGAAAAAAATCATCTTTCATCAGAACAACCCAACTGCCCACAAAGGTGTTTTGACAATGGAAAAATTAAGGGATCTGCACTATGAATTTTTGGAACATCCACCCTATTCCCCAGATTTGGCTCTCTCTGACTTCTATCTCTTCCCAAAACCAAAACTCTTCCTTGCTGGTCAGCGTTTATCTTTGAATCAAGAGGCGATTGCAGCTGCAGTGGGATATTTTGCAGATCTTACTGAGAACCACTACAAGGAATCCTGTATCCTGTCCCTGTAGGGAACAGGTGCTGGAGCATCGCTAGTATTAATGTATTAGTCTTAAGGGAGATTATGTTGAAAAATACAAATAACTTTGAAATTATAAATTTGTCTTTTCATTGTTAGGCCGAGAACTTTTCAGACCACCCACGTATATTACTGAATTCATTGCGACTTACTCAAACAGTAGTATCATATAAATAAGATATAAAATTATCCCATAACTGTAAATATATTTATTAACTTAAGCCAGTGTTTCTCAAACTTCAGATATCTGCATACCCCTTCTTAAATTTTCATTATTACCAGGTACCCCCAAATAATAAATAAATAAAGTATATTTCATTGTAAATATCTATTTTATTTGAATTTATATGTAAGCGGAGTTTGTGTTGAAACGCTAATTCTCTTCAATTGAATTCCATAATATCTGAAACACATTCACTATATAGGAATATATTTCTTAGTTTTAACACGTTCACGACAGAGTGGTGTCAAGCAAAACCATATGTTGCACTGGCAACATAAGGTTGTGCTTGAGTCTATACAGCAGTTTCTGTTGGAGAAGAGATGTAATTCATTAGTTAGTCCCGTTTTTATCTCAGTTGTGTCTAATTGCACTATTTGTTGAGAAATATAATGAGTCCATGCGTTAACGATGCATAGCCGAAAATTGTCATATACCCCCCCCCCTCCTGAAGACCTTCCGTGTACCCCCCGGGGTACGCGTATCACACTTTGAGAAACACTGGCTTAAGCAATTGCAATGGTTTGGAAAAACCCATCTATGCATAACATAGGAAAAAAATACCATTCTTTAACAATAGTGATTATTGACAATTAGTTATATTATGTGGACAATGGAAGTGAAAAACAAAAAATAAAGAAATGTAACATAAAAAAAATTGCACTAAATCTGTGTACCACAGAATTTTTGAACAGGCATCTTGTTTCCAATCTTACTACGAGTCTCTTGGAGAGACTAAGTTTGGAACAAGATGTCTTATTAAATGAATCATACATTGAGGTATTTTAATATTCGTTTTAAATTATGGAATTTACAACCGTGTTAAAAAACTTTTTTATTATCCCAACATTTCAATCTTCATATCAAGATCATCATCTGGAGCATACATAAATATACAAGACAAGCTTAGTTACATTATTAACTGTAAACTAGAGAAACAATGATTTGATCAAGTTATTCTACTAGCATGACCTCTAGTGAAAAAAAAAAATTATTTATAAATTACATCAAGCTAAATTCTATTTATGATGACTAAAGAATGTTTAATCATTCTTTAGTCATCATAAACATTCCTTCTTACAGATGGTTTTCTTTCAGAAACAATGATGTCCTATTTTTAGTATTACAATTGTTATTTAAGATACTGGATTTTCTATAGTCCTGTTTATAGTTGTTCTTAGTGAGGAAGGTTCCATGGGTCGACTATATGCCTTCCATACATTTGGGATTTTAAGACCATCATTACTGTTCAGATTGGGGTGGTTGATAATGATCTCATAGGCTTCCTTAAATTTCCGTTCATACATGTTTTAGTGCGATGTAGGCTAGTGCTTTTGCAGACAATTCTGTGTAAGGTATTCAGGGCATGATCCGAAAGGTCAGCTTCACCATAATTATTATACTTAATGTGTTGTTTATGTTCTTTTTGTCTGATAGGAATTGTGTGTCCTGTTTCTCCTATATATGGTATGTTGCAAGTACAATAAATACGGTATACCCCAGGGTGGGCTAGTGGAGGAAGTGGGTCTTTGGATGAGTTGAGTAAGCTTTTTAATTTTGCGGGAAGTTTAAAGGTGGCTTTGAGGTTGTATTTTTGTAGTACTCTGTTTATTTTGTCTGTTGTTCCTTTAATGTAGGGAATGGTTATAGTTTTACTGTAGTCTGGTTTGTCTTTGTTTTTTATTGAGGTTTTGTAGAGAATTTTGTTAATAGTGTTTTGGCTGTATCTGTTTTTCTGGAAAGCATTGCTGATAATTTTAAATTTGTCTTTCAGTGCCTGTTCACTGGAACAGATCGCCTGAGCCCTGTTTTTTAGAGTGTTGATGATACCTAGTTTTTGTGTTGGGTGGTGGTAGGAGTTTATGTGTATATATTGTCCCATATGTGCCGGTTTCCGGTATACAGTGAAGGAAAGATTGCCAGAGGGAAGACGTGTGACAAGTGTATCTAGAAACAGAAGTGCGTTATGTTTTTCAATCTCAAATGTGAACTGTATGCGTTTGTGTTGTTTGTTTAGGTGGCTAAGGAATGTGTCTAATGTCTGGCGGCCATGGGACCAAATCACAAAAACATCGTCAACGTATCTAAGCCAGACTTTGGGTTTTAGAGGGAAGGAACCTAAAGCAAGTTGCTCAAAATGTTATATGTAAAAGTTAGCAATGGGGGGATAATGGCGAACACATGGCTGTGCCTTCTTTTTGTAGGTAGAAAGCATTCTGCCATACAAAATAACCAGAACGTAATACATGCGTAAAGAACGCCGTGATATCTGGAGGAAATTTGTTCAGTAAAAGAAGGATTGCGTCATTGATTGGGATATTCGTAGAGGGCAGAGACGTCAAAACTGACTAATAAATCATCTTTTTTCTAGTGTAATGTCTTTGATGATGTTTATGAAGTGTTGTGTATTTTTGATATAGGAGGGAGAATGACCTACCAACTCCTTTGTGTTGCCGCTAATTTTCTGGCTAAGTGATACATTGGGCTATCAATTCCTTCAACTATAGGTCTTAGCGGTGTGTTTTCTTTGTGATTTCCATAAAATTTCATAAAATTTTAAAATGAATGCTGATCGCTGTATAACACTAAAAGAAAGGAGGTATTTTAATACTTTTATTCTAGGCAATTATGTGATAATCTGCAATGCATGTGACACCTGCAACATTTCCTAGACACTGCTCCAGCATGAAGCACACTGTCACATCACACTGTACTTATTCTTTGTTGAATATGCAATAGATAGTCTAGTTGCAAGCAACAAATTTACACCATAATCTCCATGACTATCTATGGTTGATGATATTATTGTTATTGACTTTCATTGTGGTTTTTCTGGGATATTTTTATTGAATACGCCTGCTCTATAATAAACCAAACAGGTTGAAGTGTTAAAAAAAAAATAAACATTTCCTCGTTTGTGATTTTTGGGAAGTACATTATCATTTCAAACTTTTTCTTTTTAGAACATAGACAGATCTAAAAATCTGATCATCTTCAATTGTTTCAAAATGATTGCAGTCATCTGCCTTACAGCTATATTGACAGTCAATAATAAAAAAACACTTAAGTTTCAGTACAAACATCAAAACTTGTAGGAGGATTTTAAGTTAGTAAATAAGCTGGTAAAATAAGATAAGCTTATTTTACTAACAGAATTACTTCTATCTCAAATGCAAGTGACCTGCACTTTGGAGGAAAATTATGTTGTTTTTCATGGTGGTGTATAGTATGTTTTTCAACATACTAAACACCACCAGAAATTATAATTCTCATGAGTCACTGATTTATCTAACTATAATCACAAACAAAACAAAGTAGTTAGCATATTCTTCTCTAATAACAATGTGGTAAGCAAAAATATTAGGGACAAAAACCATGGCAGTACATATGGGAGAGTACTAAGTTTTAAAGTTCTAAATTCAAAGATAGAGAGAGAGAGAAGGAATACAACAAAGCATAAAAGAAACAAATTCAGATTAGATGAACTACAGTGTTATGTGTAATTTACTGTTTACAGAAATCAGAAATAATAATAAACCAATACTGGCCGATTGCAACCTCGAAGCTTGAGCTTAGCTAGATGATCAGTAACTGGGGGAAAAAAGGGAAATGATATTGCCATGTAGAAGTTATGCTATTCATATGCATGTAGCTGCATTCTGTATTAAATCCACTCCTATTCTTGAAAGTTTATGGTATAAAGACATAAACATTCAATGTATACAAGTACTACACACGAGAAATCTGTTTTGGCAAAGGTTTTTTCTAAGCAATGCCAATTTAACAATCCAAAATACAGGAATGTTTTTTATTCTAATATAATTCACAGTTACAACAAGAAGAGCTATTTCTTACAATAAGTAATTTCAGTGATTTTCAACAGCTGAATAAAGTGCATGTATATCAATCCACAACTGTTTGTTGCAATGTGGATTACCATTGTGTGGCAAATTAATTTAATGTAAAATTATTATTACATGACACCTCCAAGGACTCATTGCAGAAGGGCACTATACTACAGTCTGCTCCAATGCTGTACTATATCATCTAAAACTTTAATCACACTTGTAATTAAGTTTAATAAACTAGTTCATTCTGGGCTACAAAATTAATGTTCAGATATCATTTTTGCTAAGACTGAAATTTCTTAACATGATATACTTTGTGTAATTTCTTGCTTTGAATGAAACTTCACACTAAATTTTGTGACAAAGTTATGATCTCTCTACAGTATTCCTGTTTTCTATGGAACCGACTCTCTCTCTCTCTCTTCTTTCATTGTCTTCAACATGACACGACAAGTGGATCACCTTTACAAATCATCCTACTTTGTCCTAAAGAGAACATGCTGCATGAAGAGTGTTGAAGTAATTCGAAAATTTTGTCCATTACATGTTAAATATAAAGAAGAGTTACTGCACTTTTGTATTCTTGCTTATATGCCAATGTCAGAGTTGTTTTTTTTTTTTTTTCAAAATCTTGTTGATCATCTCATACCTATATTCATAAGCACCTTTAATGCCTCAGCCATCTGAAAATAGATATAGGTAGAAGACAATGACAATATCTTTCAAAAACCTTCATTGTCAACTTTTTGTTATTATCCAAACTTCTGAAGCTTGGACAATAACAAAATAAAAGTAGCTTTCAACCCATTACAAGATCTCAAGTGTTACAAGATCTCTTCCTAAACTACCTCATCCATCATAAAAAAAAATAAATAAATAAATAATAATAAAAAACACATTTTTATAAAATGTACTGTTCGTGTGGCATATACTATATAGAATAAACAGAGAAATCTCAAGAGATTAACTTGTCACAAAACATGTTATATATAAGGGGGGGGGGGCAATTTCAGATTAGCCTATCATAGAATCAACACAGGTTATCCTGCATTTTGCAGAAAAACAGAATGACATACATGGACCATAACTGCTTTGGCAGAAAATTCATGGAAGCTTCAGAAATGCTATACACGTATACACAATGGAATAAAAACCAAGGAGTCATAAAACAATAAGTCTAGTCATTGTTCATTAAATCTCACAGACTTTGGATATGTTGCACATTAAATTCTGAAATGTGATAATTCCTGCAAGTATATATTCAATTAAGCATCCATTGTTAAACCATTTTTCAAGCATCAATAACATTCCAGTTTGATTTAGTAAAGTTCTCTTGCCATTTAAATTTTTAAAGGGAGAATTTGTTACATGTATGTAATGAACTCTCCCAAAGGGTACAAAACAGTGCACAATACTACCAGAGAATTATAAATCTATAATTCTCAGAGAATTATAAACCGTATATTATCGCGTATAATGCGAAAAATTTATGGTAAAAAATACTACTTAAAGTTAGGGATTCGCATTATATGCGGATCCTAAAAAACATAACATCTTATTAGACTTGCACACACAATATATACTACCTAATGCCTCTGCAACCAAATCTACTTGACCCACTCGCATTGCATCTGCGCATGCACTCTCCATCGCCGAATGATAGAGCACAGTTAGGTATATCGGTTTAACCACAGTTCATTTTAAATATTATTCGTTAAACAAACCTAGCCTGAAAATGAGCCAACAGAAATGTAAACGTTCATCTTTTGAAGCAGGATTTAAATTGCTTGTTGTGCAGTTTGCAGAAGAACATAATAACAGTGTTACTATGAGAGAATTTGGTTAGCAGAGAGTAATATTAGACTTTTGCGTAAGCAAAAAGACAGTCTTGAAAAAATCCCCAAAGCGAAACATGCCTGTTGTGGAGATGTAGCATCCTTTCCAGAACTCGAAGAAGAGCTAAATGAATGGATTTTGACGCAACGACAAGATGGCATTATAGTAACAAGAAATGCAATTCATTTTCGAGCTCTACAACTCAAGAATGGTTAATTCAAGGACACACCAGGTATTTCATCTTTTCTTGCTTCACCTGGGTGGTGCAACAGATTTATGGAATGCAAAGCATTAACATTAGGACACCGAACAAAAATTGCACAGAAGTTACCAAAGCAGCTTGAAGAAAAAGTGCAGTCCTTCCATAAATTTATCATAAAATTACGGAAGTGTCACGGATATGAACTTTCCCAAATTGGCAATATGGATGAGATGCCCATGTACTTTGATATGCCTTTGAATCGAACAGTAAACTCAGTTGGTGAACAGGGTGTCTTCATAAAAACAACGGGACATGAAAAAACGCATTTTACCGTTGTTCTAGCATGCATGGCAGATGGAACCAAATTAAAGCCAACAGTGATATTTAAAAGGAAGAAAATTCCGAAGCATATGAAATTTCCACCAGGTGTAATTGTTCGTGGCAATCAGAAAGGTTGGATGGATGAAGAAGGTGTACAACTGTGGCTGGATCAAGTATGGAACATACGTCCAGGTAGCTTGTTACATCAACAAAGCATGTTAGTCTGAGATATAGTGTTCGTGAAAGCTTCGGATAAGATAAGTATTATTTTCAGTTATCGTTTATAAATTTATTTAATATTGCATAGTTTTGTTTGCCTTGCATCTCTCAGTGCATCTTTTTGTTTGTTCTTGGTGTGTTATAATTTATAATTTGATAAAATACGTTGCAAGTAAGTATGGCTCCAGTACGAAGGAAAATGGCGGCCAGTAATGATGATTAGCCATCTTTATCAAAGAATGGTAGTATAAAAGAGATGATTCAGTGTACTAGCTGCGAAATATACGCTTTGTGGAGTGCGGTCAGAGTGTGGTTAGATGATAATAAAGGAGTGAATGTGTGTGTAGAAAATATAGGGAGAATGGGAAATTGAAGAGTATTTCGGATCGTGAGTGTGATATTTTTGTCAAACTTCAGAATGAAGAAAATAGGGATATGACAAGAAACGGTGAAGTTGTACCAGAGAATTGTGAGAGTGTGAATGTAGAAAGTGTGAATGATAGTATTAATGGTTTTACTGAGAATAAAAAAGATGAGATAGACGCAATGAGTGAGATCGCGTTGTTGAATGGTGCGATACAAAGGGCAAAACAGCAGCTAGAGCGTATGAGCAAAAGTCAACTGAATGACCAGCCAATAATAAAAAGTATGACAGGAAAAATAGACGTATGAGTGTGAACATGAACAAAATGAAGGATAGAGTGCTGTATGGAAACTTGTTAGTACGAGGTGTGATAGTAGAGGATTTGACAAAATCGTACCAACCTGGTGCGACCATAAAGGATGTAACTGAGTCTATTAGAGAGCAAAAGGAAAGGGTGAAAGAAATGATTGTTGTGGCAGGTACGAATGATTTGAAAGGAGACAAAATGGAAATGATAGAAGACCTGAATGAATTGTTTGAGGTAGCAAAAGAAAAGAGTGAGAGAGTTAGAATGATTAGTCTTTTGCCACGGTATGACAGTGAAATTTTTAAAGGAGGGCCATAATTGTGAATGACTTTATGCGTGGGTTATTTATGACGAGTGGTGTGGAATTTGTGGACGTGTGGAGCGAGTTCGATGGGCAAAAGGATCCATATAAGATAGATGGCTTGCATTTGAATGGTTACGGTGTAAGAAGACTTGAGAAAGTGTTGCTGAATGTGGTGGAGGTGCAAATTCAGGGAAACTAGATTTATTAAGTGGGGGGGGGGGGTAGATATAGTCCTTAGGGAGGCAGTTGAATGTATGAATGAATATAATATGCTGGAGCAAATAAGGACAACAAATCAGAGTGGGATAGTTAATATAAGGCATCAAGGTAGGATTGGGGCTAATGGGGGTCTTAAATTCATGAACACTAATGCTAGGAGTATTAGGAACAAAAAGGAAGAGTTTTTGGCCATGGTTGGCACTTCCAGACCACAGGTTATTGGTATTAGTGAATCATGGCTGACTGTAGATGATATAGCTAGTGGGACTGAATGTGATGGGTATAGTGTGTTCAGGAATGACCGGGAGAATAAAATGGGGGGTGGGGGAGTATTGTTGATGATAGCTGATGAGTTACAGCCAAGGAGAATAGAAGTTGAATTGCAGGATAGAGAAAAGAGCACATTTGAGGCCATTTGGTGTGAGATTGTGGCTAGCAGAACTAAATATACAATTGGGTGCTGCTATAGACCAGGTGATGAAAAAGATGGTGGTGACAGCATGCACAAGCAAATAGAAGAAATGAGTGGAAGGAGGGTAATTATTATGGGAGATTTCAACTATGGTCGCATTGATCGGAGTGAGGAGAGGACACACGGGAGGAAGGAATTGGATTTTATGCCGACAGCATGTAATGGAAAATACTAAGGGTCAGAGACTGCTTGACCTAGTAATTATATCTGAGGTTTTGGCTGTAACAAATATGACCACATTGCCACCAATCGGTGAGAGCGATTATAGGGTCTTGACTTGGGAGGTAGCTAAAGGTGTAGAATTTTCAATTAAGACAGGGTACATGTGGAATTATCGGGATGGAAAGTATGACAAGCTTAGGAGTTTGATTGGTTCAGTGCCATGGCATGTACAACTGCAAGGACTAGAAGTCGATAGTGCATGGGAGGTAGTTAAGAAGTGTTTACATGAAGCAATGGCTGACTGTATACCTAGAGTCCGAATAATAAATCAAATAACAAATAATAAATCGAATAATAATAATAACAAATCATCAAGCTTAATGGTGTTAATCAATGAATAACACCATTAAGCTTGAGCTGCAAAAAAAGAAACAACTATGGAGGGAATTTAAAGAGAACGGTGACCGGCAGGCACACGAATGGTATAAAGCGCAGGCCAGAAGGGTAACGAGTGTGGTAAGAAAAGCAAAAAAGGATTACGAAAGAACATTGGCCATGCAGGCTAAAGAGAATCCTAAACAGTTTTTTTAGATATGTAGCAAGTAAAAGGAAAAATGTACATGGCAGAATGATTTTAAAGAATGCTGATGGTAGGGAGGTAACTGAATCAGTTGATATAGTTGAGTTACTGAGTGAGCACTTTGCAAGAATATATCATCCAGGTGGTGACATTGCAGAAACGAATGTACCAGTAGATTATACGGGAATTGTGGTGAATGAAGTGGAGGTGAGTAGTCTATTGCATAACCTCAATGTCAATACATCTGTGGGATTGGATGGTATACCAGCTCGTGTTGTACGAGAAGCAGCTAAAGAATTGTCAGTACCCTTGACCATTTTGTTTAATTTGAGTCTCGGGTCTGGGTTAGTCCCGAGGGGGTGGAAAGAGGAGAAAATAGTTCCACTGCATAAAGGTGGTTCCAAGACTGCTGTTGTAAAATATCGACCGATTAGCATATCAGGAATCATTGTCAAGGTGTTAGAGAAATTAGTCAAGAAAAGAATACAGGATTGGAAAGATGAAAATGGGATATTGTATTGGGGACAACATGGTTTTGTGAAGGGTAGATCATGCCTCAGTAACTTGCTCACGTTTTATAATACAGTGACAGCTGAACTGGATAGGGGTAATGGGTTTACAGTAATACTACTGGACCTTTCCAAGGCTTTTGAGAGGATATCACATAGAACCCTAATCAGTAAACTGGGGCAGATGGGGATAGATATAGGGTTGGTGAGACGGATAGGAGGTTGGTTGAAGGAGAGATACCAGAGAGTGTTTTATTCAGGAGTGGAGTCTAAAAGACGGCTTGTGACTAGTGGAGTGCCACAGGGCTCTGTTCTTGGACCACTGCTTTTCAATTTGTTCATCAATGACATAGGAAAGGATTTGATAGGAAGTGTTCACTTGTTTGCTGATGATGCATAGTTAGGTAGTGCAATTATGAGTGCACAGGATGTCAAAATTTTACAGGATGATTTGGATAGTTTGGAGGACTGGGCTAGGAAAAATGGATGTCAATTTAACGTGCCAAAGTGTAAGTCTATGCACTTTGGGATGAAAAGAATAGCAGCAGTATATCGCATTGGTGGAACCGTACTCCAGGAGATTGATGAGGCCAGGGATTTGGGAGTGTTGGTGGATAGGGAATTGAAGTTTAGGGGGCACATTGCAAATGTGACTAAAACAGCTCACCAAATCACTTGGCTTCTGAAAAATACTTCAACATGCAGAGACAAACAAGTTGTTGTTCCTCTGTATCGAGCCTCGATAAGACCCCACCTGGACTACTGTGCCCAGTTATGGGCACCAGGGTTTCTTCGTGATGGGGAGGAAGTGGAGAGGATCCAGAGACGAGTGACCAAGATGATAGAAGGTCTGTGGAATGAACCCTATGAGAATAGGTTGAAGATTTGTGGGTTGCAGAAATTGGTCGATAGGCGAAGGAGGGGTGATATGATTGAGACATTCAAATTACTGAAGGGTTTTTATAAGATTGATCCAGAAGATATTTTTGAAAATATGACTGGTGGTGGGAGGACTAGGGGCCATGAATGGAAGCTGGGCAAGAGCGTGGTTGACAAGGGTGTTAGAGCTGGGTTTTTTACTTGGAGATAGAATAAGTGGAATAAGCTTCCAGAATCTGTTGTGGGTGCTACGACCGTGAATGAGTTCAAGGCAAGGTATGATAGATACTGTGTGAATGTCAAATAGTTGTTCTTGACACGATGTTAGGGCCTCCCTCGATGAGTCTGTCGACTACTTGTAGTTGCCCGGAACAACAATAATAATAATATGTTCCGGGCACATTTAACAGAGGCAAGCAAAGAGAAAGCACGTGAGCTATGTACAGACCTAGCAGTCATACCGGGTGGTCTAACTTCCGTTTTGCAGTCGCTTGATGTCAGCTTGAATAAGCCATTTAAAGATCAAAAATGGAGAGAATGGATGTCATCTGGTTTGGTGAAGATGACAAAGGGTGGGAATTTTCGGAAGCTTGAGATCACCCTAGTCACCAGCTGGGTTAAAGAAACATGGGATTCGATACCATCTGAAATGATTCAATGCTCATTTCTTAAATGTGGAATAAGTAATTCAATGGATGGATCTGAAGATCACGTCATATACGAAAGCGAGGATGATGCACAACAAATTGGAGAGCATGAAGACAATGACAACTGCTACACTGATGATGCAATCCCTACAGATGAATTTATAAATGAAATGTTTGACTACTCAAAAGATGAAGAATTTAAAGGATTTTGACATTTTGTTTTAAAATAAATATTTCTTTCGTTAATTCGTCTTGTATTTTGACATTTTGTTTTTAAATAAATATTTCTTTCGTTAATTCGTATTGTATTATTTATAATGTTATGGAACAAGATTAACAGATCGCATTATACGTGGACATGGCATTTTAGGGCTAGTTTTCAAACAAAATTTCTAGTTCGCATTATACGCAATAATATACAGTTATAAAATTTTATCTTAGAATTGAATTCAATATCCTATAACTTATCTTGATCAACACTCTTACTGAAAACCAATCTAAAGATATCATTATCAAAAATAATGATATGATCCATAAGAATTTTGCAAGGGGTTGTTAGCAGGATAACTTTGCAAAGTTGTGAGAAACAGTCAGAACTATAAATATTTGACTACGTAATTGTGTGAATTTAAAAGCTGTTGCTAAAAGCAAATGCAATAAGAATTCTTAATTTTTGCTAATGATTGTGTAACCAATCGCAAGAAGCTCTGCAACAACAGATTTCTGTGGTTTTACAAAGAGATGGCAATACTGGGAAAACTGGTTTGCTGGTAAATGGAAAATTCCTTTAAAAATTTACTAGTAAATTTTGTGGTTTCTACTGTATTTTAGTAAATGAAAAACATTTTTGATTAATGCTGTAATGATTTGAAGACTAATTTTGTAAAGTATAGTTCTTGTTTGAATAAATTGTTCAGACATTAAGTCTTGTGGCAGTGGAACCACATGCTTATATTAGCAGGAAACTGCTCATGTTATTACCTCAAATATTTCATGATTAGTTTAACTTTGTTGTACTAGTAACTTGCAAAGTTAACATATTTAAGCCAGTCTAACACTTGTGAGAGTTTGAGTGTCAGGTGGGAACTTGTGTGATCATATAACACAGCATTTGGTGGACACATTTTTAGACAACATTAAATATATACTTGCCAGTTTCAATCCAGTAAACTTATTTATAAAAAAATAGTTTTGGTGTTGCATCTTAATAGTACAGAAAATCCCAAGTGTAAAACTATTATATTTCAAGTCAGAATAAAAAAAAAAAAAATTACTTATGAAAATTTTGATCACCTAAATCTATTTGTTTATGCACTTAGTTAAGTACATGTAAATCACCAATTTTCTGGCAACGGATGGTTTGGCATCAGACAATAATTAGAGAGTGCACTTGAAATTCCCCATGATAACTGACTGGTTCACTGGGATGCCACAGAGATGCGTTGCATGTTTAATTATTTATATTTACGCTCACTAAGTTACTTACATCTGTGAGCCTCCGTAGTTCAGTTGGTATAGATGAAGCCCTTTTGGTGGGAAAGACCTGGGACTTGATTCTGGTCCATGACATGAGAAACTTTATCTGGTGTCTCTTCTGACTGAAGGTGAGTTAGCCAGTCTCATACGGAGGTGGAGGGTTTTTGCTCCTGGTATCTCTGGTTTTTTTCACTCCTCAAAATGGGCAAGCCAGCCCCCATGAATACACATATCTACAGACATAAATATACCCCAATGTCAGGCTCTGCAACAAGCCAGTTGGAATCACTTAAAGTCGCATCATGTAAAATAGTGGACCCTGCACCAAGTGAGTATAATGCGAGGAAGAAGTTATTTATATCTGCACTTGATTGTGATTGCTTGATTTTTAGTGATTCTTAGTTTATATTTGCTTACATTTAATCCTAGACAAAGATTCTACAGTTTACAAATCTGCTCCTTGTAATCTGTATTTGACACAGACAAATCTGTATCCACTTGCACTGTATCATTTATACTAATGTATTTCATTTAACCATGCTACCGGCCAAGACGTCTATAGACGTCAAGGTTATTATGGATGCGAAGTGCATATTAAAATTTTAATACCATTGAAATTATATTGAAATATATGATGGATACGAAGCGAATGAGGATGTGTATTTGATCCATAATGGCCGGTAAGGTGGTTAAAGCACTTAATTCACATTTAATAATTAAGTTTCTAGCAGTACATGGTGTTTTAGATATAATTAGTGGGTCACATGGGTACTGACGAATTATTAATGTGTGATTTGTGTTGGGCTGGCAAAACGGCTAATTCGGCAAGGATCTGGAACCAAGTGTGCAGGAAAATCAGTGGTGTACCTTCATCATCAAATTCCTAACATGTACCCTCAAGGGGTGTACAGGATATGATAGTACTACACGAAAAACTTACATCACCGCTAACTTTCAATCTACAATTTTCCTCCAAATCCATCTGTTACCTGTCAAGACTCCAACATTATCGGATCTTATATTTCTGCTTTCAAAGGCAGCGCTTCACAAACTGTGGGTCGTGTCCCACAGTTTTGTTGAGGGGGAGGGGGGCATGAAATAATGAAAACAAATTTAAAACGGTTTAAGACTAAGTAGATTTTTTTTTAATCTTAAAAGAAACGTATTTAATTTTTATTATTTCTTTTTTTTTCTTTTTTTTTTTTATATTTTAATGGAAAAAATCCCACATTGGTGTTGGTTCACAAATGTTGCTTCCTATGTATTTCAGTGCTTAACCCGTTAACATACAAAGACGTCTGTGACACGTCTTTTGTTTATTGCACCAAAATTGATTTTGACGTATCGCAGATGTTACGAAGTTTGCGTCAATTTCAAATGAATTTCATACAAAGACTTCTGTGACATGTCTTTTGTTTATTGCACCAAAATTGATTTTGACGTATCGCAGACATTACGAAGTTCACATCAATTTCAAACGAATTTAGAGTTTAAAAATAATTTATATGTCAAAGGGTTAATGAATATTAGTAAATATGTGCATATTTATATAAGTTTCATTTCAACGGTATTGATAAGAAGCACAAAAAAGATTACAAACACAAAAGCTTGAATATAAATTGTATTGAATATAAATTTTTTTTTTTTTGGATGGGGGGGCCGTGAAATATTTTAATTTTTCCAAAGGGGGCCTTGGCATCCATAAGTTTGGGAAGCACTATTCTAAGGCACATTTTATTGTATCAATCCACCCATATCTTGGTCGTCCTCTGGGTCATTTTCCTGCCAACCTGGCACTTCTTTTGCTAATCTTTCCTCTAAAATTCTGTTTAAGTGACCACACCACTGAGATTAGCTCTGCCAAAACATGCACACACACATTCTTCCTCAATGCTAACAATATCAAGTTCTTTCCAAATATCCTCGTTTTTTAATGATATTGTCATTGATGCCATCGGTTCATGCCCTTAATCTTTCTCAGGACTCTCATATCTGTGGTCTTCATTCTTTGGTCAAGTGTTTTTGACTAATTTTTCTCTTATTCCATATAAATATATTCAGTTGACTTCCTACCATATCAGCTTTGTTCATTCTGTTGCCTATTTACATATTTAATTTCCCTCTTCCCCCAAAATCATGAAAGTAGCTGAAATGTTTTACTTGTTCTATACGTTCTACATTCACAATGCAGGGGATATTATCAATGCTGCTGCCTAGACCTTCATACCATATCTTTACAATAGATATTCAATTTAGTCAGGAAATCTTGCAGACTTGTAGCAGATTTATTTAGAAGTATAACATCATCCGCATAAAGTAAAAAGCTGAGGTTAACATTACCAATTTTGATATCAGGTTTAATACCGCTTTGCTTCACATAATGTAATACATATAAATAATGAATAAGAGAAGAGATAATGTACATCCTTGTCTAACACCAGATTTAACATTAAACCACCTTCCTGTACTTCCTTCAATTCTAACTGCTGAGTTACAACTCAAATAAAGACTAAGTATTGCTTGATATAATGCCCCATCAACACCATAAACTGTAGTGTTTTGAATAGCTTTTCTCTTGGCACATTGTCATATGCCTTTTCCAGATTTACAAAACTTAAATACAGATCTTTGTTATGTTCTAATGATTTCTCAACTATTTGTCGTAAAGTGAACATCTGATCCTGACAGCTTCTATTTGGCCTGAATCTAGCTTGTTCTTCATCAAACTTCCCTTCCACAATCATTCTTAACTTTCTCAAGTACATTTACATAAATCTTACCAGGAACACTCAGTAGGGAAATATTTCTAATTCTCACATTCAGTTTTAATTCACTTTTTGTATATGGGTACTATGAGAGCTCTACACCAATCATCTGGAATTTGTCCCTCTTTCCAGGCGTTCTGAACTATGCAGTGCAGCCACTAAGATTTTTATACCTCCATACTTGAGCATTTCTGGTCAAAATGCATCTACTTCAGCTGCCTTTCCACATTTCAGGCTTTTGATGGCTTTTTCTACTTCATGTATGGATATGTATTCCTAATCGAATGTCTGTGGAGTGTTTTTTACCACTGTGCTGTCACCACTGCTTGTTTCATTTAGCAATTTTTTGAAGTAATTACTTCATACTTCAAGGATATCTCTTTCTCTCCAGTTTTCATGTCACCTTTATCATCTCTAATTCCTTTTACAGCACTCTTTCCTCCATTTCTGAGTTTTTTTCAACAGCCTCCAGAATATCTTGCCACCTTCTTGATATTTATTTTCTATGTTCTTGCCAAAGTCCTCCCATGACTTTTGTTTAGCTAGTTTTACACAGTGTTTAGCTTTCTTACATTTGTCTCTGTATTCTCTAAGAGCACAAGCTGACTTATTTGCCAGGAACTTTCGATATGCTTTCTTCTTTTCCTTCACTGCCTCTTTAACTTACTGTGTCCACCATGAAGTTCTGATTTTTCTATCCTTGCAGACAACCTGATCGCATCTCTCTGGCTGAATCAATCAGTGTTTTCTTCAGAGTATGCCAATGAATCTCCAAGGTTTGGTACCTGTTCTCAAACTCTTTCATTTTTTCTTGAATAATATTTGTGAATTTTAGTCTACCGTTCACATCTGAGAGCTGCTCAACTTTTATTCGCTTTAAAACCTTCTTACATGTTCTTCTTTTCAATATGAAATTTAATTTTATCCTGCTCAAGACAAAATGGTGATCACTTCCAATTTCAAATCCTCTGTACACTCTGGTCCTGCACCAGGGAGAAAATATCGCAATCAATAATAACATAGCCAGTGATGACTTTTCTTATTCCTTGCATCTTCTTTCCATGTGAATTTGTGCACATTTTTATGCTGGAACATGGTGTTAGTAATAATCAGTCCATTTCCTGAGCAGAAATCCAACAGGTATTTGCCATTATTATTAGCTTTGTTCATTTCTCCAAATTTTCCAAAAATATTTTTTGTATGTCTGACAATAATTTCCTACGCTGCTATTTAGATCCCCAACTAAGACCAACTTTCCTTTTTCATTGTGTCAGTTGCTTTCTCTAAAGCCTCAAAAAATTCCTCCATTTTTACCGTAGTATAACCTTCTGCAGGACCACAGGCAAATAAATATCATTGTCCAGTTGCCCATTTTGATATTTGCTCACATCACTCTACTTGATATTGCCTGGTATTCAAGAAGATTTATCAATTCCTTTCAAACAGACTGTTATGACATTGCACTTAATTTAGTGCTAAAATAAAACTTATATGTTGTTTGACTTGCAGTGACCATACATAGTCACCATACTGTGCGGTATGGTTACTGTGAGGAAGGATTTTTTCTATAGAGATTGTAAATAAACACAATGTATTGACTTTATATGCTGTATTTAACGCTACAATAAAACTGAATGTTCTGGTTGCAGCTATGTAGCATGTTTTTTTTTTTTTTTGGGGGGGGGGGGGGAAAGGTGGGGATGTTTTTACACTATGCAAGGTCACTGTTATTTTCATTTCATTCTAAGATATGGATATACAGGGACTTTTTATCATTGGTTAGTTTAAATATACCAACCAAATACAGAATTTACCTTAATTACTGGTTTCTAATATATCCTGAAACACAGATTTCCCCATGTACATACATATTTGGTTTCCCTGGAAGTGCTTGTCCTTTCCCATTACTTCTTCTTCTTCTTCTTCTGCAGCTTCTCCCACTTAAGTTATGAGTCTCCTCCACACCTTCCTGTCTTGGGCTGTCACCACATCCAAGTTCTTCATCTTCAAGTCCTCTTCTACCAGCTCCCTCCATCTCTTCTTTGGCCGCCCACGCTTCCGCCTTCCTTGCACATCCATCTGCATGACCCTTCTTCCCACATATTCGTCCTCCCTCCTCATCACATGACCAAACCATCTCAACCTTGCCTCCTGTATTTTCGCTCCTAAGTTTGTAACTTTCACTGTTCCCCTTAGTCATTTCTCAGATGATCCTTTCTGGTCACACCGCACATCCACCTAAGCATCCTCATCTCTGCTACTTCCATCCTGCTAATGTTATTTTTCCTCAGGGCCACAGTTTCTATAGCATATGTCATAGCTGGCCTCACTACTGTCCTATAAATTTTGCCTTTCAGATTGATCGGCACCCTCTTATCACATAACACTCCAGCCATCTCCCTCCAGTTCCTCCAACCTGCTTGTATCCTGCATCCCACTTCCTTCTCACCTCCTCCATCTTCTTCCACTGTCGAACCTAAGTATCTAAAGTCTCTCATTCCTGATGACATTTCCTTCCAGCTCCAGGTCTGTCTCCTGGCCACCACCCACTGCGCAACACATATACTCTGTCTTACTTCTGCTCAGTCTCATACCTCTCTCTTCCAGTACTTTTCTCCATCTTTCCCATTACAAATGTGTTAAATTAACCAAGTATTTTGACATTACACATTAACATCAAAAAATATATTCTGCGATTCTATGTTCCGATTGTTTGTTAAGAGAGCAATGTCAGTTATTTAAATGTTATACCAAATAATGAAAAGTTAAAGGTAAGAATTAGAATATTTCATGTGACTTGATATTTCATAAAATGAGATACTGAAAAGTGATTTTTTTCCCCTTTTTCTTTCTTTTTCTTTTTTTTGTAATCAAGGAAAAAAAATTGACTGTCATATTTGAAGTGGGAGATGCAGGCGTGTGTAAACAGTGCTCATGAAAAATTAAAGTAGTTGGTGGAAGTACTAATGGATTAGATAACTATCTTAAAAAGTCAGGACAAAATTAGAGAGAAAGGAAAAAAACTGATGATACAGTATCCTTCAACTGAAATTAGTGATATCAAGACACTATAATCAAAAATTAGTTTTTTGATTATAGTTCAAAATATTTTATAATCAACTATTTTTAGGTCATGTTTTATTTCAAATTTTTGTTTATTAATATTTAATATCTTTTAAAAATGTTTTTGACAATATCAGAAATTGCCAGCAACTGAAAAGACAGTAAATTTGCAATCCCTAGTTCTACACTACATGGGTAATGAAGCTTGAGAATGTAAGTTATTTTAATTAGAGATAAATACCTATCAGCTTACTAGATATTAGATACCATGGGCTTTCACAGAACAGGCTTGATACACATCAAATTCTCTGAATTTCCTCCTCCTCCTCAAAAAACTAACCCATGCAGACAGTGTGATTTTCTGCAGTTCCATAACAAATGGGACTGGATTTTAGAGTTTCAGGGGCTGCTAATACTTTAAAATAAGGCCATATAGTAATTCTTGGATGGCATGGCATGGCATTTCAAGTTACCTTGTTGAAGGTTCCATCATATGCAGGAAAACAATGTTTATTTTTGTAAACATGTTTTAATTTGGTGGAATACAGTAAATCTGAATTTTTTTTTGGGTAGAGAAGGTAATCATTTTATTCTTCTCCACTTGTAAATTCCCTTAATAACACATCAAACACATATGCAAAAGTGTGGGATTTTAGTACAATCTTATTTTAATAAGATTTATAGTAATCCTAAACAAGAAAAGTTTCTTTCCATTCCTATTTTAGTGCTGCTGATGGGTTGAAGATTTGAAAAAAAAAAAACAGTTATAAATGTTGTCTAAATAATAAAAACACTGCAATTTTAAAAAATACACATCATACAGGGGTACTTAAGGATCAAAGCTATATAACCAAGAGGAGACCTCCACATAGCCTGCAAAGGAATGCAGAGAACCGATCAAGGCTTTTGACCTCATATCCAATCCTCACCTTCTCTTGGTGCACCCTGTTAGGTGTGATACTGAACCTGGATACTGAAGCCAATAAATATTGGCATTAAGTCAATAAGAATACAAATTGTATTCTTATTGGCGTAAACCAAAATTTCAAATGATGGTACAACATGACAATATTTCATGCCGGCTGGGGAGTCACATGGTTAAACAAGGCCTCGTTTTCGGCAGGGAACCAGGACAAACAACAAAAAGTCAGCTACTGGAACAAATCCTAAAACTTATCCCAACTCAACATCACCAGAGTTAAAGATCAGTACTATCAACATAAGAAGCCTGAATGGCAAAGAAATGGAACTAGCTGAGGAATTGGACAAGTACCAGATCGACATAATAGGGGTGACTGAAACAAAAAAGACAAAAACTGGTGAGATCTTACTGAGCAATACATACAAAATGTTATATTCAGCAAATGACAATTAAGGAAAAGAAGGCGTAGCCATAGTATTCAACACAAAATATGAGGCTAATCTTCTTGAATGGCAGTCAGTCTCAAGTAGAGTGATGTAGGCAAATACGAGAATGGAGAACTGGACAATGAGACTTATTTGTGCCTATGGTCCCACAGAGGGAACTACTAGGATAGAAGTGGAGGAATATTTTGAGGCTTTAGAAAAAGCAACGGACACAATGAAAAAGGAAAAATTGGTCCTTGTTGGGGATCTAAATAGTAGAGTAGGAAATGATTGTGAGACATACAAAAATATTTTGGGAAAATTTGGAGAAAAGAGCAAAGCTAATAATAATGGCAAATATCTGTTGGATTTCTGCTCAGGACATGGAATGGTTATTACTAACACCATGTTCCAACATAAAAATGTGCACAAATTCACATGGAGAGAAGATGCAAGGAATAAAAACAATTGTCTCATTGACTATGTTATTGTTGATAGTGATATTTTCTCCCTGGTGCAGGACACTAGTGTACAGAGAATTTGAAATTGGAAGCTATCACTATTTAGTCTTGAGCAGGATAAAATTGAATTTCATATTGAAAAGAAGAACATGTAAGAAAGTTTTAAAGCAAATAAAAGTTGAGCAGCTCCCAGATGTGAACTGTAGACTAAAATACACAAAGATTATTGAAGAAAAAATGAAAGAGTTTGAGAACAGGAACCTAACTTTGGAGATTCAGTGGCATGCCCTGAAGAAAACAGCTAGGGAGACATGTGGTGAGGTTGTCTGCAAGGATAGAAAAAACAGAACTTCATGGTGGACACAGTAAGTTAAAGAGGCAGTGAAGGAAAAGAAGAAAGCATATCAAAAGTTCCTGTCAAATAAGTCAGCTTGTGCTCTTAGAGAATATAGAGACAAATGTAAGAATGCTAAACACTGTGTAAAACAGCTAAACAAAAGTCATGGGAGGACTTTGGCAAGAATATAGAAAATAAATATAAAGAAGGTGGCAAGATATTCTGGAGGTTATTGAAGAAGCTCAGAAATGGAGGAAAGAGTGCTGTAAAAGGAATTACAGATGATAAAGGTGACATGAAAACGGGAGAAAAAGATATCCTTGAAGTATGGAGTAATTACTTCGAAAAATTGCTAAATGAAACAAGCAGTGATGACAGCACAGTGGTAAAAAACACTAACCAGGCATGCAGTCAGGAATACATATCCATACTTGAAGTAGAAAAAGCCATCAAAGGCTTGAAATGTGGAAAGGCAGCAGGAGTAGATGATATTCGACCAGAAATGTTGAAGTATGGTGGTATAAGAGTCTAACAGTGGCAGCACTGCATAGTTCAGAAAGCCTGGACAGAAGGACGAATTCCAGATGATTGAGTAGAGTTCTCATAGTATCCATATATAAAAAGAGAAATAAAACTGAATGTGGGAATTACAGATGCATTTCATTACTGAGTGTTCCTGGTAAGATATATACTTGCAAGTATACTTGAGAAGGATTGTGGAAGAGAAGCTGAATTCAGGCCAAATAGAGACTGTCAGGATCAGATTTTCACTTTACGACAGATAGTTGAGAAATCATGGGAATATAACAAAGATCTGTATTTATGTTTTGTAGATCTGGAAAAGGCATATGACAAGGTGCCAAGAGAGAAGCTATTCAAAACGCTACAGTTATATGGTGTTAATGGGGCATTATATCAAGCAATACTTAGTCTTTGAGTTGTAATTCAGCAGTTAGAATTGAAAGAAGTACAGGAAGGTGGTTTAATGTTAAATGTGTGTCAGACAAGGATGTACATTATCTCCTCTGTTATTCATTATCTATATAGATCACATTATGAAGGAAAGTGGTATTAAACCTGATATCAAAATTGGAGGTGTTAATCTCAGCTTTTTGCTTTGTGCAGATGATGTTATACTTCTAAATAAATGCACTACACATCTGCAAGATTCCCTGACTAAATTGAATAAATGTTGTAATAGATATGGTATGAAGGTCAGCATTAAAAACACAAAGACAATGAAAATAGGCAGAAACATTGAAAATATCAACTGCATTGTGAATGGAGAACTTATAGAAAAAGTAAACCATTTCAGCTACTTAGGCACGATTTTTAGTGAAGATGGTAATTTAAATATGGAAATAGACAACAGAATCAACAAAGCTAGTAGTAGGAATGGTAGGAAGTCAACTGAATAAATTTATATGGAATAAGAGAGAAATTTCCAATGGCTACAGCGATTACAGAATTAAAAAATAATCAATTCCTCCCTAACTTCCCCGCTATTTCTTAAGAAGGATTTCAGAAATGCCATTACCATCCCCCAACATCTAAACTAGTCAGGTCCTTAAAAAAGTAAAACCTCTACACAGCTTTTAAGCCTAACTGTAAACTTGCTACCCTTATCCATTCTACCAAAGACATTCAAAAATTCTAAGGCATTAATTTTTAAGCATTATTTGAACATAAATATTTCTGTGGTTTAGCAAATCTTCATTTAATTTCCAGTAGGGAGACTATGTTTCTAAATATAAATAGCTTTATTAAAATGAACAATATAACGTGACAAGTTTTGTATGTTTTGTTGATTAATTTTAACAGTACAGATGAGAATCACAGACTTATAAGAAAATAACTATTTATTAACTTATTGCTGATATTTCACTGGTATTCTACCCAGCATCTTCAAAGCCCAAAAACAGTTTGTCACAGTATGCAAAACAACAACAATCTGGTATAACAATGGGACTAGTTTGAACAATTGTAACATATAACACAAAGACTAAAGTCCTAATTAGGCGGCATCTATGTTGGAGAAAAAAAACCACACAGAGAAAGCAGGTATTAATTAGGTATTGAGATGACTGTCTTGCATATCTTTGGAAAATTTATACAGCCATAATTTTTGAGGTTTGGAGTATGTTTCAAGGCTTCTGTTGATTCCAAGAACAATCTATCTGACTTATAACGACTTCTGTGCAGCACTTTTTTTTTTCGAACTGATCCTGTGTGCAGGAGTATCCAAGGCATGGTTGCCATAGAGATTGTGCTGGGTGTATTTTTTTGTTCACTAAGGCAGATGTCCACAGTTCTTCCTGTCTGTCCATAGTAAGCTTGATCACATGAACAGGGCACTTCACAGACTCCTGGATGTGATAAAGAAAAAATTCTGTCCTTGGGTGAATGGATGAGAGTCACCAATTTGACATATGGTTTAAATTCAGTGTGTAGTCTTGTATGTTGTTGGATTTATATCATCAGGAATAAAAGTATAAAAGACCAGAAAAAAATTAATTACACATTACATATGTTATAGGAACTTCAACACTAGTATAAATAAACAGCGTGACCAATGAAACATACTATTGTCGAATTATACCATTGATTTAAAAAAAAAAAAAAAGTTTAATTATTTAAACACATGTGGTCTGCCTATTGGAAATTAATTTAAGTTGAGCATAATTTGTAAAGAAAAGTTTACTGTGCAATGGTTCATATTTAGAATAAACAAAACATAAAAAAATGTTCTCTTTCAATAATCTATCTTTATTTCTAGTTATAAAAATCTACATTAAAAGCATGGAATTACTAATTTGTGATTTAAATAAAACTGAGAAAGTTTACCTCCTCTCTTGGAGCTTGATTTTCATTGTCACCTTCAATTTTCACTCTCACAACTCCAGATTTGTCAACTATTTCTTGAATAATACGACCATTTTTCCCTATAACTTTACCTAAAATATATCATATTAAGTAAAATATAAACTTAATAAAATGTCTGCTTATCAAGCATGCTGTGACTATGATTTTATGATATCATAAAATCATAGTCACAGCATGCTTGATTTTATGATTCCATAAACTGAATAAAAAGAGATTTCAAAGGGATTCTTTATTATACAGGCAGGGTCAGAACTACATAAACTCCTTTGAGTCTATGTAGTTCTGACAAGTTTAGGCTAATAGTATGGTAAGTGTCTGTTCAGATTTCAGAAAAGGCTCAGTTCTGTTAAAAAATAACAATTTAACATGAAATGATTAGAATTGGATTTCACAGCACACAGAATTGAAGATTTCTTCCTGGAAACTTCAGTATATCAACATTAAATGCAATATTTTACCAACTCAATGTGAAAAGACAATATGGCTAACATGCTTTGTGTGTAATTAGACAAACCAATGCTTATCAAGCCTGTATTGAGCCAACTCTAACTGAATACTCACTTACTACAAAGAAATATCACTAAATTTCATACTGACACACATAGCAAATTTCATAAATGAATTAAATCATTATATTACAGAACTATAATTATTAACCTTCATGATATAATTTGAGTTCTAAGAGATTTTACTATACTAGAAATGAGTTTCAATCTGACGTAACATGCACTGAAGTACTGTACTGTACTACCAAGTTCATAATATTATATCTCATAGAGAGAAGGAAACAATCTTACCTTGTAAAATACCTAGAAGCATCATAACTTAGCTTAAACTTACTCGTATCCACAAGCATCTTCTGGGCAGTTGTTTTAAGTGAGGGATCTAAAGTGCCTGAATTAAACCAAAGGAAAGTTTATCATTCTGCAGGAAAACCTCCATAAAATATTTGTTGAGATTTCACTTCTATTTTGGATTGTGTATGTAGCCACAATAGTAGCACTTATGTTTGACAGTATGATTGTAACATATGCAGTATTCTGTACCTTCTTGCCCTGAGTCCATTTTGTTTCTTTCAGCAAAGTGTTCCACACTTCCACCTCTCCTCGACTTCTTTCTTTTCCTTCCTTGTGTATGTGACCAGCAGAGATGAATAAGATAATTGCAATAAATAAGATCTTTACTGCATATGAGTTAGCATGCAGGACTGAAGATAAGTTATATGCTCAACAGTTTCGTTCCTTTCTTAGTGTATAATATCATATGTTAAAGCATGTTCTTGTAAGAATTCAGGTGTGGATAACTGATGATGCTAAGATGAATTCATATTCAGCTTAAAAGACTATCATGGAACAGAATCAATATGTAGAGATGTGAATAAAATTATAGTTGATTGTCAAGAAGAGAGCAAACTCTACAGCACATTTGGAGGGAGAGGTGGTTAAAAAAAAGTCAAGAGTGTTGGAAGAATGATGAAGATTGAGTAGTATTCTAGTTGGTGAGTTAAATCTTTGCTTGGCAAATGATTTGGCTTTCCTTCCAGCCTGATCTATGAAGTCAGAAAAGGGAAGCCACTTGTGAATGTCATATAAAGTCTCAAAATAAGATAATCTTATATTTGGATAATCAGTGTATGAAATAAACTTTTAGAGATAAAGAGAATAGCATGGCAGTCTGAATTAGGAAAGAAATAAAGATAAAGCTATAATTAATTGAAAGAAAGGAATCTTCAGCCAGAGAAGATCAAAAAGTGGAGATTCCAAGTTTTATACTCTTTGTTAAAGAATAACTGATCTGACAAAAGTGCACAACACATAATTAGGATAGCTAAGGTTGACTGTAGTCACGAAGAAAACCAACTGGGTTTGGTAAGGAATAACAAATCATGTTTGTATGTCTATAAGTACTGGCCTACATCGTTTGATTTGATACCCTGGATGTTGACAAAAAAGGATGAGGAAGTATTTATTTTATTGAATGAATTATGGTGCTATTTATCATTTATTTTATTTTAATTACTAAAAAAAAAGACCCGTATGGCTTCATTTTGGCAAAATAAAATTACACAGACAAAGTGGATATTAGATCCAACATTATTTCAAAGCTGAATGTTTGTAGAAACTATGAAAGTTTTGTATGACCAGAGAGCTTATGAGAATACAATCCTCTGCATCAGAGTTGCCTTAGCTTGCACTACTTAAAAGACATGATCGTTGCCCAGGTCTTTTAAAAATGGACTAATAAAAGGCATATATCTGCCTTTTATTAGTCCATTTTTGTAAGGTTTCACTGACCTGAAAGCTGTTTCAAACTGGTTGGTTCTCTTCAGAGACCAGGCAGAAACCTTAAGAGAGAGAGCAAAAACTCTCATTACTAAGGAAATCAAATGTCAGAAAAATATATTTCCCTGACATTTGATTGACATACAATGAATACAATTCCTGAATACAAGTCTTCAGGAGATGTGTTACTTCTGATAACTGGCTACTAAGTGACTAACAGGCATGCACAGTACAGCATAGATACGCTGGACAAAGGGATGATTCACACCCCGGGCAGGACAGAGTGATATTTAATCATACTACTCAAAGTGGTGCACAATTTAAAACTTATGAATTGTTTATTTCTGAAATTTTCCATTTAATATTTTCATGCCGGAGTTGACCATGGGAAACTGAAACTGCAGATGGGGGGGGGGGGGTATTGTATGCAGATTTACAAAGTTCTCTGCAGGCAGTAATATGTCTAAAACTGTAGAAACATTCGAGGCTCTCTCTCAGATCTAATAAGTTCTTTCTCAGTTATGAAAGCTACTCCTGGATGTATGCTTCTTTTCGATTTCAGATCATATTGAGATTAAAGGAAACAAGACGGCATATACTACAGCTAGATCAACTTTATTTCTCAAGCTTTCACCATCTGCCTGTCCTATATACTGATTACTGGCAGATCATCAGACACAAACGTTTATCTCAGGAGCAGTTATGGAATAGAGAGACCAATAGTAAGGTCCATCACATCAAGATGTGGCAGTTTAGTCTACACAGGGACTATAAAGAGAAGGTTATTCTCACTTGGCTCCAAATAGGTCATAGTCATCTGAACACACTCCCTATTGAGGGATGATGACATACCTATGTCATCACCCCATAATCTGTCCGAACCCTATAAACAACACACACAGTTTTCATCAGATTCATCAAGTGTCATCCCTGTTTTATAATTTTTACAGAGTAGCAATGTATATCATCATATATAAATTTTGTACATATTTAGTTTTATTAGTTTAATTAGTATATACAGGTATCCCTCGCTTTATGCGATTAATTGGTTCTATGAAATAATCGAATAAAGTGAGTTGAATTTAGCATGGGTGAGATAGGGATTTCTTCAGATAAAAAAAATTAAAATTTTACACCTGTGAGCAAAAGAAATTTTAATGAATTAATTATTTAAACTTATAAACAAAACATACAAATTTCGTCAATTGAACACTTGCTGAGGCAAATGACCATGTTCTTGAATTACATTTAGAAATTTTTCTGGAAATTTCTCAGCAGCAACATCATCTCCCGAAGCCTCGCCAGTCAGCTTAAGATTATGGAATCCATGTCGCACCCTGAAAAGTTCAAACCACCCAGCAATTGCAGCAAAAGATTGCACTTTAGGATCACGATCTATTGCATTCAAAACATCAAACAAAATTTTCATTTTAGCCTGGATAATCAAGGTGGATAACAGAACAGCACATTGATTTTCATGTTCAATCCATTGGGCCAACATCCTTTCCAATTTCTCCATAATTGGTGCCATTATCTGTATCTTAGTTGTCGACATTTTCATTGCACTTTTACAACTTTCTTTTATTTTCTCTGCTTGATTTCTTATTGTTCTTAAAATTGATTCTGAAATTCCTGTAGCTCTGACTATGTCGACTATGCGCTCATTACATTCATACCTCTTTATAACTTCTCATTTTTCCTCCAGTGTTATAGCTTTTCTCTGTTTTTTATTCTTGGAAATATTTTGATCACAATTACCTCTTTTTTCCATAATGTTTGCGTTGCAGAAGACTCCAACAATGGGACTTACTAGTTCTACACCTTCTGTGAGACTGACATGCAGCACGATTCTGTCTTGTCAAAGTGGTGCACGCACAAAGTCACATCACTATGCACAGGGTGACTGCGAAATTGCTACCGGTTGTGATTTTTTAAATTAATATGGCTCGATGATCCTCCTATTGACATATCATGAGAGGGTCAATAGTAACCTATTAAACATTATCGTAGGTATGTGAATAGGAAAAAGCATAGCACTTCAGTAGTATGTTTTTTTTTCCTATTCACATACCTATAATATCCAGATATCCACTATAACAGACAAAACCTGCGGATAAGGGGGGTTCCCACCCACCATCTGTGGGTTCGCTATTCCCGGTTTCAGTTATCTGCGGTCAACCCCGGTCAGAAAGTATTAAATGGCAGATTCCAGAAAAAAAAAGCTGGCCTGGTTGGCTCAGTGGTCAGCAAATTAGCTCTCCAGTCAAAAGGCTGCAGGTTCGAATCCTGCTGTGGGCATAAATGTTTATGATTGTCTGTGGAAATAGTAGTGGTGGTGGGCGGTAGATGGTGTTGGTGTAGTTGGTGAACTGAGTGGTAGAGACAGAGCTGCAGGTTCGAATCCTGCAGTGGGCATAAATGTTTGTGATTGTCTGTGGAAATAGTAGTGGAGGTGGGCGGTAGATGGTGTTGGTGTAGTTGGTGAACTGAGTGGTAGAGACAGAGTTGTAGAGTAGATACCCTCCCTCGATGAGTTTTTGGACTCCCTGGAGGTGTCACTTATTAATAATAATAATAAAGAATTTATAATTACATCGGCAAAGTGGATATTAGATCCAACATTATTTCAAAGACGAATGTTTGTAGAAACTATGAAAGTTTCATAAGTTGACTTGAAAGTTATGAGAATACAATCATCGGTATCCCCGAGTTGCACTACATACTTAAGTAGCTAAGGCAACTCGAGGATACCGATGATTGTATTCTCATAAGCTTTCAAGTAAGCTTATGAAACTTTCCTAGTTTCTACAGACATTCGTCTTTAAAATAATGTTGGATCTAACATCCACTTTGCCTATTTAATTTACATCGCTGAAATGAAGTTATATGGCTCTTTCTTTTAGTAATAGACAATTCAGCTGATCCCAGAGGTAGCCCAACACCAGGGCAACTCATTACAAAGGTGGAGACAGCTACACACACCTTGCAGACTTTTGGAAATCAGGAATAGTGAACCATTCTGAGTAGTTTTATCAGATCGACTGTCACGGTATCACAGTGCTTGTGTCCAAGTAACCCTCATTTTACTTAATAATGGCCCCAAAGCGCAATTTGGATACGCCAAAGAGAAGCTGTAAAGTGCTTCCTTTTAAGTGAAAAATGTGAAAATTCTCGACTTCATAAAATAATAAATAATTAATAATAAAAAAAAAGACGTGTGCTGAGGTTGCTAAGATTCCATTTACATTGAGATAACTTTATTACGGTATATTGTTATAATTGTTCTGTTTTATTATTAGTTATTGTTGTTAATCTCTTACTGTGCCTAATTTATAAATTAAACTTTATCATAGGTATGAATACATAGGAAAAAAACATAATATACAGGGTGTTCGGGATAAATTTGACAGTTTCGTAAGGAAAAAGAAAATCTTCTTTGTATCTATTAAATTTAATGAATTGACAAAAAAACATTACAGGCAGAGTTAATTACAATACTATCAACAAGATTTACTCAAAATAACCACCATTAGCATCGATCACAGCTTCAATTCTGCTTCGGAACCTCGAACAAGCTGATGCTACAGTCTCCCTGGGAAGGGCCGCAAAAACTTTTAATTTTATCCATTAACTGGGCTTTTGTATTACTGGAAGTGCGATTGGTGTCTTTTTCAACTGCGCCCCATACAAAATAATCCATGGGGTTAAGGTCTGGGGAGTTTGGAGGCCAAACATTTGGACTGGTAAAGTCGTAGAAATTTTCAGACAACCATTTTTGACTTTTCCCAGAGGTGTGGCAAGGGGCCGAATCCTGCTGCCATACATACGGCCTACCATTGGCTACCCTTGTTATCCAGGGCTTGACTACAGTTAGCAACTCCACGAACAAAGCCCGAATTCCAATGCCAGGGTTCTTCAACACCTGTTCCTGCAGATTTGCGAGGAATTCTGCTGTACGAACGCAATCAGATCGTCTGCTAGGGATCTTTCTTCTTGCTACATCCTCGTAGTCACCATTGCAAGTCTCTAGTTCATGCCTGATTGTTTTTACTGTATTCAGGGAGCATTGGGCAGCAGTCGTAATATCCTTATTTTGATGGTGGGCACGAATCATCATGATACAAGTTATTCTCTTCCATGATTCAGGTGGGTTCCAGCTATCCATCCTTTCTGACATCTTGTATATGAATGAAGAAGGGTCCAAACTTTTAAATGAAGAGAAGTGTGTGTTAATACATGTAACTTACGGAAAAATATAATTAATTATAAATATGTCAAATTTATCCCGAACACCCTGTATATATAGGGTTAAGTACCAGATCGACATAATAGGGGTGACTGAAACAAAAAAGAAAAAAACTGGCGAGATCTTTCTGAGCAATAAATACAAAATGTTATTTAAGTATAAAGAGCTAATAAGCTTCATTTCGGCAATGAAAACATTACTTAAATTAAGGGGATACTAAATCCCACATAGTTTTAAAACCGAATGAGAAAATCAAAGATTGGAATCAGAGAGTTTCTTGCCGAATATAGTAAACTATAAAGTATCGGCGACACTAGCGTTAGCAAATGCAAGTGATCCTAGTATGTAGTACAATACCAGACGACTCGTTGCAAAGGTGGAGGAAATTCAGATCGCTATTCTTAGGTATTTTCCATAATGTAAAAACACATTTCCTAGGAAATGTATGCTGTTATTACATTATGGAGGGAGGTCAGTACCCAGACCGATTTCAGCCTTTTTTGAGGCTTCATCAGTGAGTAGCTAGACCTAATACCGAAGTGTATAGCGAAAAGAACTTATATACTCTGCGAACGAGTTTTCCAAACAGGTGCAACCATTAAGTTACTGAAGTATAAAGAGCTAATAAGCTTCATTTAATAAGTATAAGTTCTTTTCGCTATACACTTCGGTATTAGGTCTAGCGACTCACTGATGAAGCCTCAAAAAAGGCTGAAACCGGTCTGGGTAGTGACCTCCCTCCATAATGTAATAACAGCATACATTTCCTAGGAAATGTGTTTTTACATTATGGAAAATACCTAAGAATAGCGATCTGAACTTCCTCCACCTTTGCAACGAGTCATCCGGTATTGTACTACGTACTAGGATCACTTGCATTTGCTAACGCTAGTGTCGCCGATACTTTATAGTTTACTATATTCGGGAAGAAACTCTCTGATTCCAATCATTGATTTTCTCATTCGGTTTTAAAACTATGTGGGATTTAATATCCCCTTAATTTAAACAAAATGTTATATTCAGGCAATGACAATCAAGGAAAAGAAGGAGTAGCCATAGTATTCAACACAAAATACGAGGCTAATCTTCTTGAATGGCAGTCAGTCTCAATTAGAGTAATGTGGGCAAATATGAGAATGGGGAACTGGACAATAAGACTTATTTATGCCTATGGTCCCACAAAAGGTTCTACTAAGGAAGAAGTGGAGAATTTTTTGAGGCTTTAGAAAAAACAACTGACACAATGAAAAAGGAAAAGTTGGTCCTTGTTGGGGATCTAAAAAGCAGAGTAGGAAATGATTGTGAGACACAAAAATATTTTGGGAAAATTTGGAGAAAAGAGCAAAGCTAATAATACTGGCAAATATCTGTTGGATTTCTGCTCAGGACATGGACTGGTTATTACTAACACCATGTTCCAACATAAAAATGTGCACAAATTCACATAGAGAGAAGAGGCAAGGAATAAAAAAAAATTGTCTCAGACTATGCTATTTTTGATAGTGATGTTTTCTCCCTGGTGCAAGACACCAGTGTGTACAGAGAATTTGAAAATGGAAGTGATCACTATTTAGTCTTCAGCAGGATAAAATTGAATTTCATATTGAAAAGAATAACATGTAAGAAAGTTTTAAAGCGAATAACAGTTAAGCAGCTCTCTGATGTGAACTGTAGACTAAAATACACAAAGATTATTGAAGAAAAAATGAAAGTGTTTGAGAACAGGAATCAAACCTTGAAGAAAGCCCTTAATGATTCAGCTAGAGAGGAATGTTGTGAAGTTGTCTGCAAGGATAGAAAAATTAGAACTTCAAGGTGGACACAGGAAGTTAAAGAGGCAGTGAAGGAAAAGAAGAAAGCATATCAAAAGTTCCTTGCAAATGAGTCAACTTGCGCTCTTAGAGAATACAGAGACAAATGCAAGAATGCTAAACACCGTGTAAAATTAGCTAAACAAAAGTCATGGGAGGATTTGGGCATGAATATAGAAAATAAATATTAAGAAGGTGGTAAAATATTCTGGAGGTTGTTGAAGAAGCTTAGGAATGGAGGAAAGAGTGCTGTAAAAGGAGTTAGAGATGATAAAGGTGACATGAAAATGGGAGAAAAAGATATCCTTGAAGTATGGAGTAATTACTTTGAAAAACTGCTAAATGAAACAAGCAGTGATGACAGCACAGTGGTAAAAAACACTAACCAGGCATGCAGTAAGGAATACATATCCACACTTGAAGTAGAAAAAGGCATTAAAGGCTTGAAATGTGGAAAGGCAGCAGGAGTAGATGATATTCAACCAGAAATGTTGAAGTATGGTGGTATAAGAGTCTTACAGTGGCTGCACTGCATAGTTCAGAAAACCAGGACAGAGGGACGAATTCCCAATGATTGGAGTAGAGCTCTCATAGTACCCGTATATAAAAGGGGAAATAAAACTGAATGTGAGAATTACAGAGGTATTTCCCTACTGAGTGTTGCCTGGCAAGATCTATGCAAGTATACTTGAGAAACGGTTGAGAAGAATTGTGGAAGAAAAGCTGGGTGAAGAACAACCTGGATTCAGGACAAATATAGAGACTGTCAGGATCAGATCTTCACTTTACGACAAATAGTCGAAAAAGCATGGGAATATAACAAAGATCTGTATTTAAGTTTTGTCGATTTGGAAAAGGCATATGACAAAGTGCCAAGAGAGAAGCTATTCAATACGCTGCAGTTATATGGTGTCGATGGGGCATTATATCAAGCAATACTTAGTCTTTATTTGAGTTGTAAGTCGGCAGTTAGAATTGAAGGAAGTACAGGAAGATGGTTTAATGTTAAATCTGGTGTGAGACAAGGATGTACATTATCCCCTCTGTTATTCATTATCTATATGAATCACATTATGAAGGAAAATGGTATTAAACATGATATCAAAATTGGAGGTTAATATCAGCTCTTTGCTTTATGCGGATGATGTTATACTTCTAAATAAATCTGCTACAAGTCTGCAAGATTCTCTGACTAAATTGAATAACTGTTGTAATAGATATGGTATGAAGGTCAGCAATAAAAAGACAAAGACAATGAAAATAGGCAGAATTATTGAAAATGTCAACTGTGTTGTGAATGGAGAACCTGTGGAATAAGTAAAACATTTCAGCTGCTTAGGCACGATTTTTACTGAAGATGGTAAATTAAATATAGAAATAGACAACAGAATCAGCAAAGCTGGTATGGTGGGAAGTCAATTGAATAAATTCATATGGAATAAGAGAGAAATTAGTCGGAACACTAAATTCGCTGTATACAAGATAGTGATCAAACCAGTTTTAACTTATGGATCTGAGAGCTGGGTCAGAAGTAAAACACTTGACCAAAGACTAGAGACTGCAGATATGAGAGTCCTGAGAAAGATTATAGGTGTGAACAGATGGCATCAATGGCAATATCATATTAAAAACATGGATATTAGGAAAGAACCTGATATTGTCAGCATCCAGGAATGCATTAGCATAGTTAATCTCAGGTGGTATAGTCACTTAAAGAGAATAGGCGAGGAAAGATTAGCAAAACAAGTGTTCTCTGCCAGGTTGGCAGCAAAACAACCCAGAGGAAGACCAAGATATAGGTGGATTGATACGGTACAAAGTGCCTTAGACGATAGAAATATAAGATCTGATAATGTTAGTGTCTTGACAAGTAACAGACTGATTTGGAGGAAAATTATAGATAGGAAGTTAGTAATGATGTAATTTTTTTATGTAGTACTATCATATCCTGTGCACCCCTTGAGGATACATGGCAGGAATTTGATGATGATTCAGTACTATCTGCAGGGTGTCCTGGAATGTATCCCCCCATGGTGGTGGTGGGGGGAAACTACTGTATATATAGGGTTCAGTGCTATCTGCAATTTCAGGTATCCACTGAGGGTCTTCGAACGTATCCCCCCACAGATGGGGGGGAGAGGAACTGCTGTATATAATATACCCTAAGTGCCACTACAGTCTTTGTACTTTAACACAAGCTCTACTGCATACAGCTCAGCAGTAAAATTGTTACATTTTCGGAATTTGCTCTTCAAATGGAAGTCCCAAAGCAAACTATGCATGTGCATGCTTGCACATGCATGGTTTATATCTTTGTCATCATAACTTTGGTGATAAGGCAAAATAGTGGTTTAATAATTTATCTAAATAAATGGGATGCCTCCTCAAACCATCACACTACCTTCACCCATAAGTACTATTTGCATATGAGTCTTCTGCAAAAAAAACTATACCAGGCATGCTCTTATCTAGAGAGAGAGAACCAGAAACACATTATTAAACCTCTGATATCCGTGAAAGGGAAACTTATGGTGGAGATGGTTTGGGAAGGCATCTCATTGGATGGATGCATTGACCTCTATGTGCTCCTTAGTGGAACCATGAATGCTGCAACTTAAAGATAAGAGGTCCAGGATCCCTATGTTTATCCATATGTAGGTGCAATAGGGAGACATTTATCCTATAAGATGATAATGCTCATCCTCACTGAGTGGAGCTCATAGGACAACATCCTCAAGAAGATACTATTTATGTATGGATTGGCTAGCCAAATCTCCTGCCTTTATTCCTGCTGAGCAATACTGGGATGCTCCAGGCCAGGGAATGGAAACCTGAGGTCTGTTCACATATTTTGTCAGTTATGTATCTTAATCGTTTACAAATTACACATTCTCAAATGGCATGAATTTTAATTAATTATATTTAAGATTGTTATTTTTAAAGCACAATACTAAAAAAAATCAACCACTATAATCGACCTACTCATTGTTCTATGTATCCATTGTTCAATGGTTAGCACACTATCAACTTGATTCAAAAAAAGAAAAAAAAAGTTTAGTTTTGCATATATGTTGCTATATTGCAGTGCTGTCGTACATATTGTCATTTTATAACAAGCTGAACAAGTAGAAGTTTTTCTTACTCGGTTTAACAACAATTATGTCAAGCGATGACAGTACAAAATAATGAAATTACCGAAGCAAATTATAAAGTAGCATATATACTCAGGAGAAAAGATAAACCATATAGTGATGTGGAAATTATAAAAGAGTGCATTGTTGAAGTTGTAGCATGACTGGATTCAGATAAACTTAATAAATACAAACAACTTCCTCTTTCACAAAGAACTATAAACCAAACAACAACATGAATTAGTTGACAATATTACTGAACAGCTTCAAAAAATTTGCCAAAATGAAGACACTAATTTTTTGATTGTCCTAGATGAGTCCACTGATATTATTGACACAGCACGAGTTTTATTTCACAGTAGTGAACAAATTAATCCAAACAAGCCGAATTTTTGCCAAGGTTTTGGTTTTGTTTCAGTTTGCACTAATTTTGATTTTGTTTTCAGTTTATTGGTTTATTTATTATTGGTTTTAGCTCACTATTTTGATTGAGTGCTACATGTTTTAACTGTTGCTACGATGTTTATTAATAGTGTTGTGTGTTTTTAATAGTGTGAACAAGCTGACATTCATAGCGTTTTATTCCTATTGTATAGCTACAAAATGAATACATCTAAAAGAAAGCATTCAAAAATATGTACTCTTTCTTAGCACAATTTGTCTTTGAGTCCTTGACTCAAAGACAAATTGCCAACGTGTGTGGTATTGGTTTGGATACTGTTATTGCAATTTAAAAACGGTTTAGGGAGACGGATACTATTTTTTACTGACAGAAAAGGAAAATGTGGGAGAAAAAGGAAAACTACACTTACTCAAGATTGTTTATTAGTCAGGAAAAAAAAATTAATCCCAGGCCATCTGCTGTAGACAGAAATAGAAACTTGGTAGCTAGTGGGATTAATGTTTCTGACATGACAGTCCGTCAAAGATTGTTTGAAGTTAGGACTGCAAACAGACCAAAAAAGAAATAGCTGTCGAGAAGGTATGCAGAAAAAGGGTTCCAGTCGACAAAAGTGTACAAAAGATTGGACTGTTGAGAAGTGGAAGAAGGTCATATTCTCAGATGAGAGCCATTTCTTTGTCCGAGGAGTGTGAGTACACACAGCTGAGAAGACCCTCCCACATACCTTCTACAAGCTCCTAAACACCCAGCTAAAAAGATGTTCTGGGGTTGTTATACACATGATGGTCCAGGATCACTTGTGCCTGTTGAGGGTATGATGAAAAGTGACCAATACATAAAAATATTGGAGAAAAGAGTAGTCCCACAGATCTAGAAAGACAAAGAACTCATCTTCCAATAGGATCTCACTAAATGCGACGCTAAAAAAGTGAAAGAGTTCCTTGAAAATCACAACATCCAATTGATTCTGTGACCAGGTAACTCTTCTGACAGTAACTCAAACAAAAATTTGTGGGCCACAGTGAAAAAGAGACTTGGAAATTTAAATTGTGATACAAAGGATAACTTAACACAATCCATTATAAAAGTATGGTTTCGAGATGCAAAAATAAGAAAAAATGTGTTTTATGTTGGTAGAAGTTGGAGTTTAATTTTGCAAAATTCAAATTTTTCTTTAAAATGCGAGTGTTCGGATTAATTTGTTCACTACTGTATATTCAAGTTATAACTGCAGATTTGTCAATGTTATGAGAAGCTACTAACTTTGGATATTCTCATGGGGAGAATACATGGAATACTAATATTTTTAAAGATAAATTTCAGCAAACAAAGTTTGATTTGTGTAATTTAGTAAGTGTATGCACAGATGGTGCTCCTTTAACGAGAAGAAAACATGAAGGATTTGTTGCACTTCTACAAAATGAAATACAAAATTCTAATGAGTCAATTTCATTGCATTGTTTATTATATCAACAGAATATTTGTGCCAAATCTTTCTTTTAAAAGACACATTAAGGGAAGTTGTTGATATTGTTAGCTATATTCGAGCAAATGCTTCAAGGCATTACCAGTTTCACAGCTTGGTTCAAATTGATGAAGAAATTAAGTTTGGATCTTCTCTATCACTCTGAAGTATGCTGGTTGTCACAAGGAAAAGTTATAAGTTTTAGCACTAAGAAAACAAATTACAAATTTTTACATGGAACAAAATAAACCTTGTGAATTTTCTAAAGAGGATTTCTGCAGAAAAGCTGCATTTTTATGCGACTTGTGTCAAATCAAAACAAAACTAGCTAAATGTTTGTCTACAAAGCAAAATTAAATCAATATAAGAAATGCAGAAGAATATTTAAGCATTTAGGAAGCAGTTGATTTTTTTTTAAATTCTTTCCAAACCTGTAGTTTTCCTTAAATGGCAAAGGTAGTTGAAGAACAGTGCACTAATAAAACTTGAAGGAGAATATTAATGAATACAGTGGTGTCTTAGACCGAGGGTCTCAAACTCAAACGCAGCCAGTCAATTAGATGTATATCAGACGTGGGCCGTATTCAGTATTATTCTGTGAACCAAAACATAAACTAAAAAAAGAAAGGATCTAACAAAGACACTTTTGTTGCTGGGCCTTTACGACTTACGTAAACAGTTACACCACCATTTAAATTTTAAATTTATAATCATTTTTATTTTTAAAATTTAAAAATATAACAAGTTTAGAAAATATAAGAAATCCAAATACATTTTATTCATACTTTAAGAAAATTATTTAAATAGATAAAGCTGTCATAAAACATTTAGAAGTCTGAATTTTTTCTGTTTTAATCCTCGTAGGATGTTAGAAACATTGATTTTTAGAAAAAAAATTATTAAGGTCGTGGGCCAGGTACGAAGCCTTCACAGGCCGCCGGTTTGCGACCCCTGTCTTAGACTCATTGATCAAAAAAATATAATGACAGGTTTAAAGATTTTGAAAAACATGCGCTCACACTAAAACTGGTTTTCCAACCACATCTGGTTGATATCTGTAGTGCACCTGAAAATTTACAAATGGAGCTGACTGAGCTCTCAGCAGACAACATTCTGAAATCTCACTAAAATAAGGAAGAATGCTGTCAGGTATCGCAAAATGCTGTCTTGTATTTGGCAAAATGTTAATGATGTGAACCAATGTTTCACACTTAGTTCAATTTAAGTTGTGCTTCAGATCACAAACTCACTTGTAACTAAAGCTAATGTCAACAATGCTGAAACCAAATATCTACTTCTTATCCAGCAATAAGCAATCTCAAATAACTCATTATATCACTTAGTTAAATAAATAAATGTAAAGCTCGCATTCCTAGAATATAATAAAATAAAGTGTTTTATTAACTGTTGAGATTTAGTTTGTAAAACTCCATCCTTGAATTATTAATTTTTATGTAAATAAATAAAACATTTTTGAGAGTTTTAATAGATTTTTGATATTTATATTCCTACTATATGAATTTGACTTTTTAATCCTGCAGAGGTCGCGGTTGAAAAAACTGCAGAGTAGGTCGCGTGTATCTGAGAGATACATTCATTACTAGTATATGCTAAAATGAAATAAAAAAAAAATGTTGCAAATATAATACATGATGTTTTATTTATTTTCAGTTACAATCTAGAAATTATTGAAGAAACAAAAATTTAAAAAAAAAAAAACAACTAAACCAAAACTATACTGACATCGATTATTAAATAACTTAAGGAATTCACAACGTATACTGGAATATAAATTAAAATAAACTTTAATATATACTTCCTATATTTCGGCAACGTCACATTGCCATCTTCATGGGAACATAAGACTAAGACACGTCCATGCAGGCACTTAAACAGCAAATGAGGTTGAAGAGAGAAAACTACTGTTTTTCCTGAAGTCCTGATGGTGCCCTCTAGCAGGCTATATTAGTATTCTTGGCCATTGGGCTGAAGTTTTCATGATGTACATCTCCCAAATTTGCGGCAGTCTCATGCATCCAAATTTGTTGAGGTTTGGCATGTTTTTATAGGGCTGAGACTGATTCTAAGAATAGTCTTTCAAATTTAAATTTGCCGTGGTGTTACCGCAGCAAGTTTAAATCTATTAAAACTCTCAAAAGTGTTTTATTTATTTACATAAAAATTAATAATTCAAGGATGGAATTTTACAAACTAAACATCTCAACAGTTAATAAAACACTTCATTTGAATTTCCTTCAAAACACAATCAATGCTGTGAAATTTGGCTAGGACATTTAAATACTTTGGGAGTTCATAATGGTTTTTATATAACGAAACCTGTGGTGAAATCATAATTAAAAGAAACATGTATTAATCACAGTGAAAATTATGTTACAGAAGTAAAATAAAAACTAATAATTATTTTACGCAATTTTGTATGACAATTTCCCATACTTTATAAATAGTAAGAACGTCGTTGCGGTTTAAATTTGGTCTGTGTAGTAGGGCTTCGGAAAAATCCAAGCCATAGGATCCATTGGGAAAAGTCTAAACTTTTACAAAGATCTTTATATAAACATGAACGTTTATATAAAGAAAGTTCTGAAGCCCTACTACACAGACCAAATTTAAACCGCAACGACGTTCTTACTATTTCTAAAGTATGGGAAATTGTCATATAAAATTGTGTAAAATAATTATTATTAGTTTTTTTTTTTTTTTTTTTTTTTTTACTTCTGCAACATGTTTCGCACATTTAATGAGATTCTATTGTAATCATGCACCCTAACTGTATGTTATTCCTATTATTGTTTAAACTACTGTACTGATGATGTCCTAAGATACTTAGGATGAAATATTTACAATTAAATAATTTTCACTGTGGTTAATTACTTGTGTTTCTTTTAATTAGTTCATAATGGTGTTTACTATAATAAAAGATGGCTATAAAAATACACTGCAGCAAGTTTAAATTTGAAAGACTATTCTTAGAATCAGCCTCAGCTAAAGTTTAATTTAATTTATGTTCCAGTATACGTTGTGAATTCCTTAAGTTATTTAATAATCACGTGCAGCTAACATATAAGCCTTTCTACAAGAATATACTGCATCGGAGTTCGCAGTATCTCTCAGATACAATTGACTATCAAATATCACTTTCGCATTCGACTCTATTATTCTCATCATCGGACTCAAGTAACATTCGTTGAATCTTTTCAGCATTGATGGATTATCCAATCAATATATTTATCCAGCCATTTTGAATGGTAAATAAAAAAAAACAACTACACCAATATTATGCTATGCTGACATCGGAGTTCATGGTATCTCTCAGATACAATTTTACTATCAAATATCACACACCTTTACATAAAACGTGTTAAACCAAAACTGACCACATGAACAGTGCGGAATATCACTCATAATATATGCATGCAGAGCTAGTCATGACCTCCAAGCTATACGCTGGATGTGTGTAAGAATATTTACATTAAACAATTTGTTTGTATCTGTCAGATCAGCCGCAACCTCCACAGAGTTAATTTTACCAAAATTTATTATATATGAAGTGTGTGTGTGTGTGGCCTTCTAGTACCTAAACGTTCCCCACTCTAGGTAGATGTCTTGTTGCTCTCAACCATCTCCCCCCATTTCTCCAAAACCTCATGGTACTTAGGAGAACTTTGCAAGACCAATACCTGTTATTACCAAGTCAGCTCCTGGACACCACATAAACAATATGAAACACTGTTGTGAGCACTGTATGACCACATTCTTTAATGAGCCACTATGACAATCTCAATTTAACCTCGTTTTTGATTATTGTCTTCATGTATCCATTCATTACTGAATTAAACTATTTATATACAATTTTTGTGGGTGATGTTATAGTGGAATATTTGGATTTCCTTCAAAACACAATCAATGCTGTGAAATTTGGCTAGGACATTTAAATAGTTTGGTAGTTCATAATGGTGTTTACTATAGTAAAAGATGGCTATAAAAAAAAATAATAAATAAATAAAAAATTAAAAAACAACTATTTGAATAAACATGGATTAATAAACTGAAATTTTACTCACCCACAAGCATTCGAGGCACTTGAACAGACTCTTCAGCATATTCCAACATATTCCGAGCTTTCTTTACAGCCTCTTGCGTCTTGAAAAGAAATGTTTTTATAATGCAGCAAATGATGATTACACAAAAATTATTGGAGAAAGTTTAAAAACGAGAAATGTTATCAAAAAATGTAAATTATAAACCACAACTACCATATCCCAATAAATGTGCAAATTAATGTCACTTCTAAAAATTAACATATATTCATAACATAACATATATGAAAAATATATTCATTTAAGATATGTTATAAAAAATATAAATAATGGAGAGTGAAAACATTTTCTATAAGAACCCTACATCTACAAGTCTAACAATCTCATTATTATACAACATAACTTCAAATCACCAATCAACAACAACAGCAGAGTTTATATTAAATAGGTACTCTGCTGTTTTTCTTGTCAACTGCAGATGTTGGCAGACTAAGCTACCTATTTTTTTGGGAGAAAAAAATCTGAGTTTCCTGGAGGAAACTCAGATACGCCATCATGAGATTAGACATGGTGATACTGAGTTATAACTATTAAGATAGCCAAATATTCTTTAGACCAGTGCTTCCCAAACTTCTGGATGTCAGGGCTCTCTTTGGAAAAATTAAAATATTTCACGGTCCACCTCGAAAAAAAATCATAATATAGACATATATTATAATATTTATATTCAATACAAAACATACACAGCGAATATTGCAAAAATCAAATGCAAATATTACATTTTTAGCATCTTACATACACCTTTGACATGGCACATTATCTCATATTTTTATATAGATAGTTTTTTTTTATATTAATTTAATAACAATTTAATGTGTTTCAATACTGCTACACAAAAAGTCAATATCAGGTGAAATATTTGAAACTGCAATTCTTAGATTTCTGCTTTGAAATGAAACTTATATGAATAAGCATATATTTACTAACCATATGAGAACAGGTTGAAGATTTGTGGGTTGCAGAAACTAGTTGATAGGCGAAAAAGGGGAGATATGATTGAGACATTCAAATTGCTAAAAGGATTCTATAGGATTAATTCAGATGATATTTTTGAGATCAGGACTGGTGGTGGGAGAACTAGGGGACACCCATGGAAGCTGGGCAAGAGCGTGGTTAGCAGGGGTGTTAGAGCTGGGTTCTTTACTTTTAGAGTGGTAAATGAGTGGAATAAGCTGCCAGAGTCTGTTGTGGGTGCTATGACAGTGAGCGAGTTCAAGGCAAGGTATGATAGATACTGTGAGAATGTTGAACAGCTGTGTGAACATGATGTTTAGGGCCTCCCTCGATGAGTCTAAGGACTCCTGGAGTAGCCCGTGGTAATAATAATAATAATAATAATAATAATAATAATAGATATATTGTTATTGTACATTTGCAGTACAAGCACATGAAATGTAAAACGATTAGTAATAAAGAAAGAATTAAAAACATAAAAGAAATTTAATAACAATTTAATGTGTTTCAATACTGCTACACAAAAAGTCAATATCAGGTGAAATATTTGAAACTGCAATTCTTAGATTTCTGCTTTGAAATGAAACTTATATGAATAAGCATATATTTACTAATATTCATTAAGCGCCGAAATACGCAGGAAGCAAAACTTGTGAATCTGCACCAATGTGTGATTTTTTTTCCATTAAAATATAAAAAATAACAAAAAAGAAATAATAAATAATAAAAATTAAATACGTTTCTTTTAAGATAAAAAAAATCTAAAATTAAATATATTTCTTTTAAAATACTATACTTATTAATATATATATATAAATAATGAAAACAAATTTTAATTTTTTCATTATTTCACGCACCCCCCCCCCCCCCTCATCAAAACCTATGCAGTGCTTCCCAAGTCTAAAGCAGTGCTTTAGACTTGGGAAGTGCTGTATAGTCTTTAGTCTAAAGTGATATCCAAATCTTTAGTCTAAAGCAGCACTTCCCAAACTGTGGGCCGCAGCCCACAGTTTGGGAAGCACTGCTTTAGACTAACCTACCCTACTAAGATCAAAAAAGTATACATAATAAAACTTGCGAAATCAGTAAATGAGATATGTGTCAAAAGTATACACTTGGTGGGGGAACTTTACAGGAAGTAGAGGAGATGAGAAGAAATCTGTGCATAATAATCCATATGAGCGCTTGATCAGACCTCATATGGATTATTGTGCACAGATTTCTTCGGCAGGTTTTCATGGTGACAAGGATATGTTGGAAAGGATCCAGAGAAGATTCACAAAAGTGGTCATTATGGAATGTGCAGTACAAGGACAGATCGAGAGAATGTTGCAAAGCCTCGTGAATAGCAGGAAAGGGGGGGGGGGAATATGATTGAGACACATAAGCTAGTCAGAGGTTGTTATGAGGTTGACATAGAAGTGATTTTTCATAGAATGAGAGAGGGGTAGGAACATGATACCATCACTGGAAACTGTATAAGGAGGGTGTGAGCAGAGGGTACACGACAACTGGGCGACTGTCAACTGCGCAATTCACAATGGGCGACCATCATGTGGGGTGACAGAAACTGACAAATTTTTGCACGTTAAGCAGGCATACGATTTGGCGGAGTTTTTTTGTAAATATTGGTAAAATATATATAAATATGGTTAAGACTTATGAGGTATGAGTTATAAGTTATCTCCACATAATTGGAAAAAAATAAATAAATAAAAAATAAAAAATCCAGACCTAATGACCTAGACTCACCCTGAATTTGGCTCCGATGTTCTAATTCTCGATAAATTAAAAAATTTTATTTTTTCAAAGAATTATATCATATATCAAAATTTCTAGGATCATTTAAGAAAGAGATGGTTAAAAAGAGTCGTTTAAAGTGAGTGGTTAAAAAGAATGATTTAAAAATGAAAAAGTATAATTGCACAATATTAAAATAAAGAAAAAATACAATTTTTTAATTAATTTATTAATATTATTTTGTAATTAACAAACATATTTACACATGTTACATATATACATTAAAACAAAAAAAAGTATATGAAATTTAAAACAAAATTTTCATTTTAAATTTATTAATTCATATTATAGTTATATGCAATACCACATAATATTCTATTATATTTTCCCTATCTTAATTTATAACTTTTTTCAAAATGCTTTGGTCAGCTTCATTGCAATCTACGTTTGTGCTGATAACCTGCTACTGCTCTTTCATAATCAACATCATATTTTTTTTAAATTTTTTGTAGTCCATTTATAAAAAACCATAAATTTGGATGACTTGTGCTGCTGCCAAAGCTCAACTGCAATTTTTGATGATAGGCTTCCCCAAAATTATTTGTCCTATAGCTCCCATTTATTGTTCTTTGGTACACAGACCAAACGTTTAAGGGAAAAATCGGTGGAGCCCTGGTTCTATTATTCCTTAGACGACCTACGTATGTGTTCATAACCTATTCTAAAATTGGTTCAAATTCATTGGATAAACGATTCTCAATTTTAGAAATAGCATTAATAATATCTTGTTCTGGAACGAAAGCAAGCAAAGTGATAATTTTTGAATTTAAAGCGAATTGCGCACTAGAATTGTATCTGGTTAAAAGATTGCATGAAGCTAAATGCTTACGAAGATTTTGTACAAGATGAAAAAAAAGCAACCATTTATGTTAGCTTGTGGAAATACGTAAAGCTTGATGAATGGCAATCTCATAATCAACATTTATATTTTCGGGATCTAGTAAGGGTGATATTTCATGTATCATATAAAATAATTTTGTGTATGTTTCAAGAGTCTTATTAGGTAGTAAACAATACAAAACAGGACCTCCATCCTTTCTAGCCAAAAATAACAAAAATTTGAGCAAAAAGATGGGGAGAAAGTAAAAATGTGCCATTCACAAATAATTCATTCATGCTTTGACTCCACATTACGACTTTCACAACCAAAAATTAATATTCTGATTATGATATAAACTAAAATATTAACTAGCTGACTCATTTTTTGCATGGGAAATTTCAATATAACTTCTCTACGATTTCGTAATTCTACACAATAAAAATAAACTTCGCTATAAGCGAGATTTTTCAAATTTTATGTTAATATTGTTCTTTTAACTCGTTTATCAAAAAATTATTATTTAAATTTACTGAGTAGTAGATCAATAGAATAGCACTGCATATTTGATCTATTATTTTGTCACCCACTTGACCATGTCCCTGAGCAGAGGAATGAGGAGAGGTTATTTGCATACAAAGTGGCTGGTGAGTGGAATGAATTGCCTGAGTGTGTTGTGAATGTAAACACACTGAATCAGTATAAGGCATGGTTGGATGAGTATTATGTGCATTAGCGAGTACCTCCCAAGATGAGTCTCTGACTCCATGGAGGTCAGATGATAATAATAAAAAGCTGCTGTATGTGATTTAACAGATTTTAGAGTGGGAGAATTATAGATGCCAATTGTAATGAACAGTGACCATAGAATTATAAGTAGAAAATACAAGTTAGAGAAACGGAACATCTGTGAGAAAGATTAGAGTACTGGCAACAGACAGATCATTTTAGCAGCGCCTTTCCCAATTTGATTACTTTTACGCTGTTAAAAATAATCTGTAGTTTTAGGTTTTACAACTAAAAGAATTTAAAACACTAAGTATTTAAGGTATTCAAACTCCTCTTAGCCACTTCTAGGCAATAATGTGCTCAAATATAAAATGAAGCAACTTAAATATAAAATGTGAGTACCATGAACCAAAAAAAAAACTTCAAAAAGCAGAGGCTAAAAATTCACATCAAAATCTGAATCACCACTAAACTTGTCAATATAGGTTTATTTTAATATGTTCACTTACAGCTGATGCAAGATGCATCTCTTTGAAGCAAACAAGTCATACCTGGCTTGTTTGCTTCAAACTAAAATGATAGACGAAACAGGTAAAAGGCCATAAAAGCTATATGATGAAAATAGTCATACATAGAGCAACATATTTAAGTTGCAACATGACATATTTCAAGACATAGTAGTATGCTATGACACCAATTAAGTTTTTTTAAAAAGGAGGCCCATATAGCATGACGTTTATCGTATCTACTATCATCTAGAAGAGTAGATGGAGATGCACAGTGTTTGCAGATAAGCAAGTTAAAGAATTAGAAGTGTAGTAGAAAACCTGGTAAATAGTCATGTACAACACACACACACACACACACACACATATATATTTATTTGTTTGCTTGCTGAAAATAACCATATCCACTGTGGATAATGGTATGACAGTACTGGATTCCCCCCCCCCCACACACACACTTCAGCTGTGGTATGGTAAAAAGCTTTAACATGTTACTGAGTGAACATTAGTAGGAAAGTTTTAGGCATTCTTCAAATATAAAAAGAAAGCCATTCTTCAAATTGCCAGTAAAATGATCACATGAAAAATTCAATATACACAATTTCTGTATTTTTGGCAAAGTTCTCGATCTCATCATCATTGGTTGTGGGAATTACTATACTGCATTTATGTTTTCTTTTAAACATCTTTAAAATGTTCTTACATGTGGATTTCTCCAATATCTTTTTGGCCAACATCATAAATGGAACCAAACAGTCACCCTTGTAGATATTTATAAATTAAAGATGCAAGAAATTATATTCGTGGTTTATTTCTTTATCCAAGTGTAAGCAAACAAAGTTTGAATGTGAAGTATTTTCAGGACAGGGAAACTCGTATATAGAGGCTAATGACTTCACATCTTGCCTTATTATCCCATGATGCAAAGCACATATCCTTACATACATGTATAATGCTATGCAAAGGGTCACTACCCAGAATGGTTTTGATCTTTATTGAGTTCTCATCAGTGAGAGCTAGTCATAGAAGTGATACCAAGGTTGAAGTAATGGAGAAATCAGCCTACATATATATATATATATACAAGTTACCAGTTGTGAAGTTGGGAAGGGTCACTACCCAGAACGGTTTCGAGCTTTATTGAGTTCTCTTCAGTGGGAGCCAGAGGTGATACTACGGTTGAAGTAATGCAGAAGAGACCTGAAGAGATCTCAATAAAGGTCGACACCAGTCTGGGTAGTGACCTTTCCCATAATGCATAGCATTATACATGTCTGCTAGGAGATGTGCTTTGCATTATGGTACACTAAGGCAAATGATGTGAAGTCATACCACCTTGACCAGGAGTTTCCCCAGTCCTGAAAATACTTAAGATGCAAACTTTCTTTGCTTACACTTGGATAAAGGATTAAACCAAGTATATAATTTCTTAGTATCTTCAATTTATTGGTACATCAGTCATAAGTATCCATGTGAAATTGCAAACCATTCTATCAAGTAGTTTGTTTTATACAGGCTGTCTGAAGCAAAAGTGTTGTCTGTATCCCTTGAAATGGATAGGATGATAGAGTGCCCATAAAGGTTCATGAACTTCATCCGAAGTTCATAAAAGTTTATGGGCACTCCTCTCCTACGTTTTTGACAATTAAGAAATGGGCTGCTGAGTTTAAACATGGCCATACCAGCCTTCAAGATGATCCACGTGAAGGACGTCCAAAAGTGTAACAACACTAGAAATCATTGATCAAGTGCGTTGATATGGTATTGGATGACCGCCAAGTCAAAGTGCATGAAATTGCTGAGACTGTAGCCATTTCAAAAGAACATGTAGGATATATTTTACATGAAGAATTGCAAATGCAAAAGCTTTGTGCAAGATGGGTGCTGCACTTGCTCACAGTAGATCAAAATCATACTCGCATAAAAATCTCTGAACAGTGCTTGGAGCGATTTAACAAGAATAAAACTGATTTTGTGCCTCGATTTATTACTATGAATGAGACTTGGATTCACCATTACACACCAGAATCCAAACAGTGGACAGAAGCTGGTTGTTCAGCACCAAAGAAGACAAAGTCGATTCCATCAGCAAGAAAGGTCATGGCATTGGTATTTTGGGATGCTAAAGGCATTTTGTTTATTAATTATCTTGAAAAGTGTAAAACAATAACCGGGGAATATTATTCTGATCTTTTCACAAGACTAAAAAAAAAAATAATAATAAAACACCCAGTGTGTGCAGAAGAAAAAAATCATCTTTCATCAGGACAATGCACCTGTCTACAAAGGTGTTTTGGCAATGGGAAAATTAAGGGATCTGCACTGTGAATTGTTGGAACATCCATCCTATTCCCCAGATTTTTTCTCCCTCGACTTCTATCTCTTCCCAAAACTAAAACTCTTCCTTGCTGGTCAGCGTTTTTCTTCGAATCAAGAGATGATTGCAGCTGTAGAGGGATATTTTGCAGATCTTACTGAGAACCACTACAGGGATGGATAATGGTGCTGGAGCATTGCTGGAATAAATGTATTAGTCTTAAGGGAGAAGATGTTGAAAAATAAAAATAATTTTGAAATTATAAATTCGTTTTTTCATTGTCAGACCACCCCCGTAAAGCCTCTGGATGTCATATTGTTTTCAAATCCATGTTCCTTTCTAACCTTCCATAAATGGTATTTTAATTTATTAATTATAAAAATCAAAATTGTCTTCTTTCCACTGCTGACAGGTGGTGGGTATTGTAAAAAAATAACATGTTCCGTTGTAAGTAACGGAATGTCCAACACATTACATAAACGGTTCCAAACATGTAGGGCAAGAGGGCAGCTTAGAATGTAAGTTGTACTCTTTCCAATTGGTAACACATCACTGATTGGATCTCCGATGTTAAAGTACCTCCATTTGATGGTATTGACTTGAAGGCAGTCATATGCAATTCTCCAAGCAAGATCTCTCCTGTTAGGGTACCCTTGGAACTTCATCAAGTTATGAAACAAAATATTGTTTTCCATACCTAACTTTGAAACTTTGCGATGAAAGAGATTAAAGATTTCTTGATATCAAGTTTTACTTTTTTTTAATTGAAAGAATGTCAATTCCAGAGTGTTTTAGCGGTCTTAGAGTTAAGCACAGTGTTGTAGTATTCAGGAACGATCTTAGCTTTTGGACCTGTATAATCATTAACTCCAAACAGGGGAAGATGAAAACCAAAGTAGTATTGGAGAAGGTCTGCACATGTGTATCAATCTGCAATATTTCATGGATTTTAGAAGTTGTATTGCTTAAATAGCAGAATTTTAAGATTGGAAGTTCAAATCCTCCATGCTTCTTTGATAGTTGAAGAAATTCCTTTTTAACTTCTTGGTATCAGTTGGACCAAAATTCCAGAGGTTTACTATATAACTGCTTTTCTTCAGCTTCTGAGATGTCTATAATATTTATTATGTACAACTGAGCAGGAAAGTTTATGGGTTTGAGCACTATGACTTAAGAAGAAAAGGAGAGTGGCCCTATTTTCCAGTCTTCTAACATTTCAAAGTTCTTGGACTGGTAATATTGGGTAAGTAGAGAATGGAATTCCAAGTATGATGAAGGGGGTTCTCTTTAAAGGGTTAGTCCAATAGGAATACCTCCAAGATCCCACTTTCCATAAACTTTTAATTTTGTCTTGTCTTGTCTGCATTAATAATTAATCCACTGCTTTTGCTGAATTTTTCCAAAATACCAAAAAAGATATACAGTAAAACCCCATTTTTACGTTCCCACAATTTATGTCATTTTCTGTTGGTCCCATCTTAAGGCCTATTCTCATGATGTATTGTTTTCCCGCCATTAACAACTTGATGTGGACATTATTTCCCGTGATTTGCGTTTTTTTTTTCTCAGTGGCAATACTGATTTTCGCATCAATTTCAGCGGAAATCTGCGCATTTCTGTTCTCAGGTGGCGTTGCTTTCAACTGTAGTTTCGTTTCCGCCATCACGGTGACTTGCGCGCATGCAGCACTTCTGTAGTGATGAGCAATACCGTGATTTTTCAATCACAGTACGAATTGATATTGCAGAATTTCTGCAACGTAATTTAGCGTGTGAAAGTTGCGGTGGTGGATTATCCATGTTAGTAACATGGAGAAAAAAAGACAGAAAATGTATTTCAGTAGAAGAAAAGATGGCAATTCTGCGACGTGTAAATTGGCATGCCGGAACACGTGTGCATTTAGCATAAGATCTTGGACTCTCCGTGTCCCCTTTGAACATGATAGTAAAAAAACAGGTCAAGCATTGAACTCAATGCAAAGCAATCTGGCGCTAAGTCAAAAAAAAAAAAAAAAAAAAAAAAAAACGAAAAGCAAAAACAATCAACAATTAAAGATTTTTTTAAATAGATAAATGTGAGTACATTGTAAATTCATTTATTTTCAGTTATTAAATTTTGTAATCTAATATGTAGACTCACATACTAGCAGTAAGTCATCTTTTAGCCTTTTTTTAATGTTTTTTTTACATTTCCTGCTATTTGCACTTTTTTCCATCAGTCCCCTGAAAAGTGTAAAAAAGGGATTTTACTGTATATGGAATCATTATCCATCAACGTTCCCACTACATTATTGGCATATGCTAATACCTTATTTTCCTTTATAGCTGAAGGAACTATTATTTCTCACACAGCATATGTATTGTTGACTTCCTGTAAGAAAGGTTCAAGAACCAATGCAAAGAGCAGTGGACTGAGAGGGCAACCTACCTTGACTCCTTTTTGAATTTTTACCAGGTCTGACAAGAAGCCATTAACTAGGAGGAAGGTGGTTGAATTGGCATAGGCTCCTCTGATAATGGATAGCAGGTTTTTACCTACACCAATTTGCTGGAGGATGTGGAATAGAAAATGATGCTGGACATTATCAAATGCTTGAATAAGGTCTACTGATAGCACTGCCATTGACTGCTTTTTTGTGTTAACTAAGTGAATTAGATCACATAGCAGAAATAGATTAAATTCTACTGCTCAACCTGGTACTCCATACACCTGTGTGCTATTAATTATATATCTCATTCCCACTTTGAGCCTGTTATAGATAATGCGGAAAAATATCATGCAGTCAGTATTAGATAGGGAAATAAGTCTCCAGTTACTGCTTAAGGTGTGATTTCTATTAGGTTTAGGAATGAGGACAGTATGGATTGCTACAAATTCACTTGGTATATGTCCTGATGAGAGAAAGGAATTAAATAATGTAACTAGAATGGGAAAAATAAAATCCCAGGCCTCGTGGTAAAGTTCTATCATATCATATCACAGAAGAAAATCCCCAGGACCTGATGGTCCTGGGGATTTTCTTCTCTGGCATTCTTTATAGGCTGTGGTAACTTCAGATGCTGTAATGAGTTTGTCAAGCCCATCTTGGATATGAACAGGAAAGCCATTAATGTTTTAAGAGTTATAATTTCCAACAGTACTACTGTCTTCAAACAGATTTTTTGTAGTGTTTTTGAAAGAATTAAGGATGTCTTGAGTGGTGGACATGTCTTCACCATCAACACAGATTTCAGTGATAGTACTTTCATTGTGAAATTTTGTGAATTGTCTATTGAAGAATGCAGCTGAAGGGCTATCTGCTAAGTGCTGCTGTATTTTTATCTTAAAATTTCTTTCTTCTACTTATTTTGCTTTTCTGGTTCTATCTCTATATTAATGTTTCTAATGATGTTGCTACATTCTATACCATTACATTTTTTTGTTATGAACTAGCTTCTCTCTTTATACAGCTCTTTCAAATTTTTTCCTTTTGAGGAAAGCCTGTTCGTTTCCCCATTCCATCATATTCTTCTTTACTGCTTGTTTGAATTTTAACCACATATTCCACACATCCACAGTATTTGAACAGAGGGCCTGGAATTTCAATGAAAAAATTAATGGAAAATTTGGTGGAAGTCTCCATAGTCCAGAAGAGGTCTCTACTTTTTCCATGCAGTGGAACTTAAGTAGAACTGGATCATGATCTGTCATGTTGATGTCAAGATGTTTTTATCTCAATTATCCTATTTATAAGGGAAGAAGAGATATAAATTCAATTAATACGAGTACCAATAACTTGATTCATGTACGTGTATGCCTGGAGATTAGGACTGAAAATCCTCCATATGTCTACTAGTTGAGCATTGTCGAGACATGTTTTTAACTGTGCATATCCCACTTTTCCACTCCTGGGGATTTTCAATATAATTCCAATCTCCAGCAGTTATGATGTAGTGGGTACCACATAAATATGGCTCCAATTCCTGGAAGAATTTTCATCTAACTGTTCCATTTGATGAGACGTAAACCTTCATAAATCTTATTGCACATCCACAGTATTTCCAATCTATTGTCAAGATTCTCCTTTCTGCATCCCTTTGGATATTACAGAATAATCCCAAGGAGGGGGGGAGGGGGAGCAAGAATAAGAACTCCTATGCCAGCCCTGTCAAATCTTCCAAAGCTCCAATAAGAAAGAAGTGGATATCTATCTGCTAAATTTTATATCTTTACGATGGGGGGGGGAGGCTCCTCCCCCCAACACCCCCAAGTTCCGGACTGGTAGGCAGGTTTTCCTTGAATTCTGATGAATCAAATTTTGAAAACTCGAAAGGGGTCCCCCCTCTGGTGGCTATGGCATCCAACCCCCCGAGTTCCGAACTGATAGGCCTGTTCTCCTTAAATTCTGATGACTCGACGCTCAGGGTAGCCCAAGTTTCAAAACGTTTCAAGTAACTTGACAAAAAACGTGACACTAAAACATTACAAAAAAAGCTTATCATTTTTATATTATAGAGTAGATATCTGCAGAAGTATGTTTCTTGGAGAAACAAAAACCCAATAGTATGGAGTAGCATTAGTTTCCATATAGTTTCTTTAATTTGCCTGTGGAATCCTCACATTTAAAGGCAATGCAGAAAGGAGATGCTATGATTAATGAAGTGTCACTGGTAAGTCTTTAACTTCTAAATTTTGGATGAACCAGATGAGGTCTTCAATCTGTGAAGGAGCAATTATGTAACCAGTTTCTTGTAAACTGTTTTGCAGTTGCTTTTCATTATTTCAATTTCATGCCTATTGTTCTTGATTTGTAAGCTGGTTATTTTCTTTACATGTAGGTGATAACTGTACTGAGAAAACTTTGAAGCAGTAAACTTTATTATATTTTCTTTAATTGTATCTCTTGCTTTCTCCTTATTAGCATGAGTTGGTTCTTCATAATCGATGAACTCTTCAGAGCCTGAAGAGTCTTCATTTTATGATCCCCAGCCTTCTCCATTTTTACATTTATTATTTCTTTTTCTTTTAGATGTAGTTTTTTTCAATTTTTTTATTTTTGTTTATCTTCAATTTTTTTTTTATTAATCATCTTTCCTTTTTGATGATCTTGTCTACATATTAAGTTCTTTCAATTGTCTTACTTGATTTTCTGTTTTTCTTATCCAGTTTCTCCTTGTAGAAGAGTTTCATGTTTTTGCATTTCGTTTTGTACCTGTTAAGTTGTTATATTAGGTTCATTATTGGTAACTTCAACTGGTGTTCCATTGGTATTTGACTGGGTTGAAGTTGCTCCCGCAGATCTGGAATTTTGGGACTAATTTCTAGCTGATTTGGTCATGCACTTTTTGTGATTTTACCAAGTGTGCTGCTTTTACTACACTGAAGACCCTTTGGTATATTACTAATCTTACCCCATTTCAAAAATGTCTGTATAAGAATTTTATTACTGTTCTCTATATATTCCATCGGAAATCTTTCGATTTTTACCGTTTTTACCTGACTCCTGACCATTACAGGAATAACTGTGCTGCCTTCAAAAGTAAAACCTTGTAATAGTTTGTCCCTTGTTTCCACTTTAACTACAATTAAATATTTTCCTCTGCCTAAGGATTGAAAGAATAAATCTTGTTTGCGCTGACTATCTCTTTTAAAATCTAAGTTAACCATCTCACTTCTTCACACCTGAGAATTTCAATTCCTAGAGTTTGCGCCCTTGGAAAAATTGGTACCATTATCTCAAGTGGGAAAAAGACTATACTGGGTTTGATTGTAAAAAAAGAAACCTTTCAGTCGTAAGACTGAGAATTAAATAATCCCATGATACAGAAATAACTGTAAACCACGAGCAAATGCTTTATTTGAGCTACTATAAAACTGCGGCAGTGATGCCGCTAAAAGTAATCCCGTAATGCAGATATTAACTGCACTACCAGCAATCTTAATACTTAATTTAAAAAAAATTTAAAAAAAGTGCTAGTGGGGAAGAAACCACCACTAGCACCAGTAAAATAAAATCAAAATGAAAAACAAATAAAAGAAAACCAAAGTACTCATTCTGCCAAAAACCAAGATCTCGTCATTTGGAGCCAGACCCAGAGGTGATAATGCAAAAGTCATGAAGAAGTCATATTTTCATATATGAATAGCCAAAAGGTGTCACACCGTATTATTAATAAAATACTCTGGAATAGAGATAGAAGTTGGAAGTTTTCCCACTTGGTTATACTATAAATTAAAGATGCCAAGAAATTATATTCTTGGTTTAATAATCCTTTTATCCAAACGCAAGCAAACAAAGTTTGCACCTTAAGTATTTTCAGGCATCTTTAATTTATAGTCTAATTTTAATTTAATATCTCAAGGAGGATAAAAAGATTTCAAAAGCTGTAAGAATCAGAGTCTTGAATAGTGCAGTGCAAGCTAGTTTTATGTTGTGATTTCAAAGAAATTTTGTCTACAATGGATGTAAGGTAAGATGATTGCATCTTTATATAACAAGACGTACTGTGGGAGGGGTGAGCTGCAAAATTCCGCTGACCCTCTCACAAAAGCATGTTGGATAACTCAAGCACTTTAGGTTTAATGAAGTTTTCTTTTCTTTTTTTTTTAAAGATTAGTTCTTAATGTTATTATCAGCAATTTTAAGAATGTCTTCACAACCATAGAGATGAAAAACTCTCACTAAAAGCTCAGCAAGTTCATTTTTCTACAGTTAAAGTAGCATACTTCTGAACAGACTAACATTTCTGCTTATATGCAGAGACAATGATGTCATACCAAAGTTCTTATGCTTAAGAACAAGTTCAATTCTGCTAAGGTAAGCGAAATACTAAAATATCTGTTCAAATATGCTATGCTATGCCATGACTAGATTTGAACTATCTAAGAATGATCACCACACATTCTCCTTACATGCTGAACTGGCATCCTCACTTTCTGTGGATTTGTGAGATGACTAGAGACATCAACAAAGGTTGATTGATTTCTCTTAGAAAACAAACCCAATGGGGTGCTTAAGGGTCAAAGCTGTATAACTGAGAGGAGACCTCCACATAGCCTTTAAAGCAATGCGGAGAACCGACCAGGGCTTCTGACCTAATGTCCAATCCTCACCTTCTCGTGGTGCACCCTGTTGGGTATCTACTTGGATACTGAACGAACGAGGATGGGCTGGCAATTTGGGATTTAGCCGACCAAATTGTATTCTTATTGGTTAAACCAAAATAAAAAATGATGGTACATGACAAAATTTCATGCTGGCTGGGGCATCGCCCGGTTAAACAAGGCCCCCGTTGCTTTCGCCAGGGAACCAGGGCGAACAGCGAAAAGTCAGCTACTGGAACAAATCTGAAAACACACCCGAACTCAACATCACGAGAGTTAAAGATTGGTACTATCAACATAAGAAGCCTGAATGGCAAAGAAATGGAGCTAGCTGAGGAATTAGATAAGTACCAGATCGACATAATAGGGGTGACAAACAAAAAAGACCAAAACTGGTGAGATCTTTCTGAGCAATAAATACAAAATGCTATATTCAGGCAATGACAATCAAGGAAAAGAAGGAGTAGCCATAGTATTCAACACAAAATACGAGGCTAATCTTCTTGAATGGCAGTCAGTCTCAAGTAGAGTAATGTAATATGAGAATGGGGAACTGAACCATGAGACTTATTTGTGCCTATGGTCCCCCAGAAGGTTCTACTAAGGTAGAAGTGGAGGAATATTTTGAGGCTTTAGAAAAAGCAACTGACACAATGAAAAAGGAAAAGTTGATCCTTGTTGGGGATCTAAATAGCAGAGTAGGAAATGATTGCGAGACATACAAAAATATTTTGGAAAAATTTGGAGAAAAGAGCAAAGCCAATAATAATGGCAAATATCTGTTGGATTTCTGCTCAGGACATGGACTGGTTATTACTAACAACATGTTCCAACAGAAAAATGTGCAAAAATTCACATGGAGAGAAGAGGCTAGGAATAAGAAAAGTCTCATTGACTATGTTATTGTTGATAGTGATGTTTTCTCCCTGGTGCAGGACACCAGAGTGTACAGAGGATTTGAAATTGGAAGTGATCACTATTTAGTCTTGAGCAGAATAAAATTGAATTTCATATTGAAAAGAATAATATGTAAGAAAGTTTTAAAGCGAATAAAAGTTGAGCAGCTCTCAGATGTGAACTGTAGGCTAAAATACAGAAAGATTATTGAAAAGAAAATGATAGAGTTTGAGAACAGGAATCAAACCTTGGAGATTCAGTGGTAAACTCTGAAGAAAACATTGATTGATTCTGCCAGAGAGGCATGTGGTGAGGTTGTGTGCAAGGATAAAAAAATCAGAACTCCCTGGTGGACACAGGAAGTTAAAGAGGCAGTGAAGGAAAAGAAGAAAGCATATCAAAAGTTCCTGGAAAATAAGTCAGCTTTTACTCTTACAGAATACAGAGACAAATGTAAGAAAGCTAAACAGTGTGTAAAACTAGCTGAACAAAAGTCATGGGAGGACTTTGGCAAGAATATAGAAAATAAATATCAAGAAGGTGGCAAAATATTCTGGAGGTTGTTGAAGAAGCTTAGGAATGGAGGAAAGAGTGCTGTAAAAGGAATTAGAGATGATAAAGGTGACATGAAAACAGGAGAAAAAGATATCCTTGAAGTATGGAGTAATTACTGTGAAAAACTGCTAAATGAAACAAGCAGTGATGACAGCACAGTGATAAAAAACACTGACCAGGCATGCAGTCAGGAATACATATCCACACTTGAAGTAGAAAAAGCCATCAAAGGCTTGAAATGTGGAAATAATCTTTCTGTATTTTTAGCCTACAGTTCACATCTGAGAGCTGCTCAACTTTTATTCGCTTTAAAACTTTCTTACATATTATTCTTTTCAATATGAAATTCAATTTTATCCTGCTCAAGACTAAATAGTGAGTAGATGATATTCAACCAGAAATGCTGAAGTATGGCGGAATAAGAGTCTTACAGTGGTGGCTGCACTGCATAGTTCAGAAAGCCTGGACAGAGGGACGAATTCCCGATGATTGGTGTAGAGCTCTCATAGTACCCATATATAAAAATGGAAATAAAACCGAATTCAGGCCAAATAGAGGCTGTCAGGATCAGATCTTCACTTTACGACAAATAGTCGAGAAAGCATGGGAATATAACAAAGATCTGTATTTAAGTTTTGTCGATTTGGAAAAGGCATATGACAAGGTGCCAAGAGAGAAGCTATTCAATACGCTGCCGTTATATGGTGTCAATGGGACATTATATCAAGCAATACTTAGTCTTTATTTGAGTTGTAAGTCAGCAGTTAGAATTGAAGGAAGTACAGGAAGATGGTTTAATGTTAAATCTGGCGTGAGACAAGGATGTACATTATCCCCTCTGATATTCATTATCTATATGGATCACATTATGAAGGAATGTGGTATTAAACCTGATATCAAAATTGGAGATGTTAATGTCAGCTCTTTGCAGATGATGTTATACTTCTAAATAAATCCGCTACAAGTCTGCAAGATTCTCTGACTAAATTGAATAGCTGTTGTAATAGATATGGTATGAAGGTCAGCAATAAAAAGACAAAGACAATGAAAATAGGCAGAATCATTGAAAATGTCAACTGTGTTGTGAATGGAGAACCTGTGGAACAAGTAAAACATTTCAGCTACTTAGGCACGATTTTTACTGAAGATGGTAAATTAAATATAGAAATAGACAACAGAATCAGCAAAGCTGGTATGGTGGGAAGTCAATTGAATAAATTCATATGGAATAAGAAAGAAATTAGTCGGAACACTAAATTAGCTGTATACAAGACAGTGTTCAAACCAGTTTTAACTTATGGATCTGAGAGCTGGGTCAGAAGTAAAACACTTGACCAAAGACTAGAGACCGCAGATATGAGAGTCCTGAGAAAGATTAGAGGCGTGAACAGATGGCATCAATGGCAATATCATATTAAAAATGAGGATACTAGGAAAGAACTTGACATTGTCAGCATCTAGGAATGTGTTAGCAGAGCTAATATCAGGTGGTATGGTCACTTAAATAGAATGGGAGAGGAAAGATTAGCAAAACAAGTGTTCTCTGCCAGGTTGGCAGGAAAACAACCCAGAGGAAGACCAAGATATAGGTGGATTGATACGGTACAAAGTGCCTTAGACGATAGAAATATAAGATCTGATAATGTTGGAGTCTTGACAAGTAACAGACTGATTTGGAGGAAAATTGTAGATAGGAAGTTAGTAATGATGTAATTTTTTCATGTAGTACTGTCATATTCTGTACACCCCTTGAGGGTACATGGCAGGAATTTGATGATGATGATGAACAAACCTAATTTATGGGAAAAAATTCAACAGACTTCTCCAGGAAGAAGAAAAGAGAACAAGCCATTTAATCTATTCCAAAGTTATAATTCTGTCTTCATATGCCTCATTTTAATGACAAAAAATTTAATACCAAAGGGATCCAAATTTTGCTTAACCACTTTGCAATATCCCCAAAGTGGACATCACACCCAATGAAGAAAAAGGAAAGAAACTTTGCAGAAATATAACTGACAGATCTCAAAAAATTATGCCATAACATCATAGTTATTAAAGCAGATAAAAGAAACGCTAAACTGTCATGGATTCTGAAGGATCCATTGCCAAAATTAATGGCTATGGATCCTTCAGAATCCATCGCCATTCTACTAGGTGATGACAACAATACATATTTGGAGCACACACACAAACAATAAGACCAATGAGTTGATTTTAAAAAAAGAAAAAAAAAAACCTCTCTGCAAGCACCCGCTAGATCCAAGCATCTGCAAAGACAATTCATTAACCGGAAGTATCCTTGAGAACCCACTGTAGATGCCAGAAATTTATTTCCCTCAAGTGCTGCAAAATATCTATTTCTTTTGGTGGTACAACACAATAGGAAAAACAAAATCATTCATTAAAACAGATTACATTTCATTCACAGAATGATAGAAATAGTAAAAGTAATATTCCAGCAAGATTAAATGTTGACATTCCAGCAAGATTAAATGTTGCTAATCTGTTCAAAAATGTACCTAAACAAGAAATTTTGGAGCTATTTCAGGATCTTTTCCCACTAGATCCTGCCATCCTATTCAAGAAACTATACAGAAAATACTTTCTATTAACTTAAGGAGGGATACTGGGAACAATCAGAAAGTCGTGCTCTGGACTCCACCTTAACTTCAGTTCTGGCCATCTTATTCATGGAATCCTTTTTAAAACAAGCCATAGAAAGATACAGTCAAAAAACCTAAAATCTTGGCTATGATATGTTGATATTTTCATAAACTGAGATACAGAGTTGGAAGAGTTCAAGAATTATTATCTTAACAGCCTACACCATACTATAAAGTTTATCCTTGAAATTAAAAATATCAGAATATTAGCTTTCCTTGACATTGTTCCAGAAATCGCTGAAGAAGGCTTTCTTATTCAATGCACAACCAACACTGGCAGACCTACATGCTTCTTCTCCTATCTCTTGCAAAATGTGGTAATAATCTAAACACTGAGGCACAGAGCCTTGCCCACCCACACTTAGTGGATATGGGGTACAAGACAGTCATCAGGATTTTGCAACCCTCCACAAGACATCTACATATAAACAAGACTTCAGAGGTGAAATTGAAAGAAGTTAAGCAATTTTGTTAATAACAGATATAAGGTTTCACCCTACCTTACATCTGTTATTAACAAAATTGCTTACCTTCTTTCAAGTCACACATAAAACTAGTGTGTGTGCACTCCTCTATACAAGATCTAGATTCTTATAACTTCTGAAATCTCTTCATCCTCCTTGAGAAATTAGATGTCTATAAGATTAATTGTTTGGTTGTATTTAACATGTTGGCAAAACAGAACATCCTGGAGAATTCATTGTCATAACATTTTAAAGATATAGAAAATAAAAAATGCAGTTTAGCTATGCACCCAACCAATGATGTCATCCAGTACTTTGGCAAAAAACGGTGTATGTCAAATTTTTGTCAGAAGATTAAAAAAAGCTTTCAAAGTGCTGTGCACTTCCACTCAATCCAATGCATTATCCTTCACCAAGATTGTTCTTCGTTTATCAAAAATTTCACATTTACAGATCTCAGCTATGATAACGTATTATGCTGTAGAATGCAACAATACCAGAGTAGGACAACCACTTTTCCATCATTGTTTTAATGTTCTTCTATTATATTGTGTTTGTTTAAAATTATGTTTTATATTTCTAGCTATTTACTCTTACAAAGTGAACCCGTCAGCATGTGAAACTTTTCATTTTAGGTTAAATAAGGTTTTTCTTCTATGTTAGTTCTAGTCATGTGGTCATTAACTGCCAATTTGAAGATTGTCTTTATAACCACAGAAATCTAAAACTTTCCTACTATTGTTCACACAGTGGCATGATAAATGTTTCTGCCACAGTCCAGTTGAGGGTGGGAGGAGGAAAGGAGCGTACTTTCATACTATCATTGTGTGTGTGTGTGTGTGTGTGTTAACTACAACAAATGATTAGTTTGGTCCTTACAAGTTGCCTAGGGTTAAATGCCCAAGCTTTTCTTTATATAAATTTTGACTGGTATATGCTAATTTCTAAAATAGAATATGCGGAACTATGCAAAACAATAAGGAAAAACATGAGAAATGAAATAAGATCTTATAACACTAAAAAAAATAAAAGAAACAATTGAAAACAATAAAAATATGAAAATACCAAGAAAACATTTATATCAGTTGGCAAAAGTTAAATAACTGCAATAAAAGATAAGAATGGAACTACAATAAAGAACCAAGAACAAATCCTAAGAGGCTAGAAGAATTTTATAAAGAACTCAATAGTGATCCTTCAATAGATAAATCAAATATAACTCTTCTCCATCGCATATAGAATTTATCACTCCATTCACTTCAGATAAAATAAAACAAGCATTAAAACAAATGAAAAATGTCCTGGTGAAGACCTAATTCACACAGAATTATTTAAATGGGGAGGAAACAATATAATTCACCATGTCACAAACTTACTAAATCTATGCCTAGAAGAGGGGAAGATACCAGAAAACTGGAAAAATGCTACTCTGATACTGTTATTTAAAAAAGGGGACAAAGAAAAAATAAAGAACTATAGACCAATTAGTATTCTCTCTAATCTGTACAAAATTCTCACAAAAGTAATAAGAAACAGGTTAACCCCTCTTCTAGACTCAAATCAACCAGTAGAACAAGCAGGATTCTGCAAAGGCCTTAATGCAATTGCTCCTATTCATGCAATAAAACAAACAATAGAAAAAGCAGAAAACCAATTGCCTCTCTGTTTAGCCTTCACTGATTATGAAAAAGCATTTGATTCCATCAAAACTAACGCAATAATCAAAGTACTCCAGAATCAGGGAGTTCCTGGAGAATATATGACCCTCCTCCAGGCAATATACCACACTGCAACAGCAACAATCCAACGTCACACAAGTAGCAATAAAATATCAATTGAAAAAGGTGTCTGACAAGGAGACTTTCTATCACCCAAAATCTTTACAGTAGTCCTTCAAGAAATGTTTAATACTATAAACTGGACAAACCTTGGTATAAAAATTAATAACAGAAACTTAACACACCTAAGATATGCAGATGATATCATAATTTTTGCAAACACCCCAGAAGACCTATATCATGAAAACAGAAAATCGGTCTAAAAATAAACAGAGAAAAACCTAAAATCATATTTAATCATTTTGTAACACCAAAAAACATAATAATAGAAAACAATTTCTTGGAAAGAGTCTCTTCATATGTGGAGTCCAAAAGGAAATAAATGAGAGTTCAACTTGTCTGGAGTGCATTTAGAAAACTGAGAAGCATTTTTCAAAACAATGATGTCCCACTCTGTTTAAAAAGGAAGACATTTAACCAGTGTATACTTCCAGTCATCTCATATGGTTGTAAAACTTGGTCACTAACAAAAGCACTGGCAAATAAATTAACAACTCAAAAAAAATGGAGAGATTGATGTGAGGCATCATATTAAAAGATAAGAAGCAAAACACCTGCATAAGAAGCCAGACTAACATCACTGACATCCTTCTTCACCATAAGCATCTAAAATGGAAATGGGCTGGACATCTATCCAGAAGAGAAGATGAGCGATGGACCAACATACTAACAAACTGGATTGCAAAAGAAGGGAAACGAGGCTGAGGACGTCCTAAAAGAAGGTAGAGTGATGAATTGTCAAATTTTGTTGGGGAAAATTGGTCAACCATGCCATGAACAGAGAAAGGTGGAAAGAACTGGAGGGGGCCTTCGTCCAGCAGTGGACAGAAAATGGCTGAAAAGAAGAAGAATATGTTACATCTTATATGTAAGAATTCCTAAAAAACACTATATGCTAAGCAGTTGAAGCAATTGTTTTTCTGTATATATTTTTAAAATGGATTCAACAACATAACTGCTTTACTATCGTTTATACCACGGGTGGCCAAACTTTTAGACGTTGGGGCTACTTAACTAGTGAAAATATCTCTGCGGATCTATAGATGCGATCGAAAATTGTGGAATATTTTTGAGATTTTTAAAAGTTTATAAGGCAATAAATATAACAAAAAAAAAAAAAAGAAAATTTATTGTTCATAAGTTTATTAAAAAAATAATAACAATAAAAAATACAAAAAACTAAATAAAATTATACAAAAAAAATTGAATATTTTAATTTAATTGGACAATACCTGAATTGCATAGATGCAGCTAAGCGATCATAATCTGGATCATAGAAAGTTAAAGAAATTCGTAAACACGATTCCAGATGTTGATCACTTAGCTCCAATCTATGCTTTGTCTTAATAGCATTCATACATGAGAATGCCGATTCGCACAAATAAGTTGATCCAAAAAATGCGTTAAAATAAGAGGTGATTCTCCAAATATTTGGATATTTACTTTTGTGGATCAACTTCCCAAAACTATTATTTGAAGCAATTGATTTGAGGTGGATACCGCATTTCATATTTATAATTTCTTTTTCCAAATCTGTTCTATTTGTGTCGAGAAATTCATTCAATTTTGAAGCAGTATTCTCAACATTAATATTTTCATTGAAGGGATATGATAAAAAATTAGCAATATCATCGAGCTTACTGATTCCTACAAATCTTACCTCAAATTCATTCATTAAAAGCCTTATGCTTTCAGCGTGTATTAAAGGTGACGTTTTGTATATCCCTTGACTGGTCGGCCAAATTTTTAAAATGTTTCAATTCGCACTGCTTTAATTGTATTTCAAGCATGTTTAATTTTTCCTTGAATGATTTTACGGAGCTTATCATATCAATGATTGTTTTATTTTTTCCTTGTAATTCTAAGTTTAGGTTATTTAGTTTTTCTGTAATGACAAAGAAAAAGGCGAGGTCAATTGATAAAGCCATTAAATGATAAAGAATGGCTTTATCAATTAAATGATAAAGCCATTCTTTATCATTTAATTCTGGATGTGAATCATCTGTTTTTCAAAAACGAATTTATTTCTGGAAGAAGTTCTCTGAATCTTGCTAAAAATGTGGCATGGCTTAACCATCTTACGTCAGTATGTAACAATAATTCACTATGCTCACTCTCGCATTCTTTTAGCAAAGCCCGAAATTGACGACGCAGCAGGCTATTTGATCTTATTGAATTAAATTTTGAAAGCAACATTCATAACATAATTGAATTTCAGTACTTTTGAACACAAGGCCTGCTGATGGATGATGCAATAATAGTCCACAAAACTTGGTATATCTTCATCGTTTTTACGAAGAGTGACGAAACTGATTTTATTACCTACCATTGCTGGCGCTTCATCCGTAGTTATTGACACTAACTTATGAATTCGAAAACTTGTACGTACAATGTAATTCTTAAATAAATCATAGATATCTTGACCTCTTGTTCGTCCTTGAATTGGAATAATGGTTAATAATTCTTCTGTGGCCGACATCCTCAAAAACCATTCGAATAAAAATACATAATTGTGCAGTACCAGCATAATCAGTAGATTCGTCAAACTGCAGTGGCAAAAAATTGCACTTGTTTATGTTTTCATGCAGAATCTCTTCAAGGTTCTGGCTGGTTTCTTCTGCTCTACGCATGATTGTGTTTCGTGATAATGACATATTGTTAATAGCAGTTATTATTTCTGATTTATTCTTAAAATTTTGAAATAATATTTCACCAGCTTTGATGAAGGCTTCCTTCCATAATTCTCCATCTTGAAACGGCTTATTATGTTTAATTAAAGTTTCAGCAACTTTTGAATGATGCAATTGTAGCAGCCTTTGGGCCTGTATTGTACTTGATGAAAATATTTTGTTGTGCTGTCAGTAGTGTCTTCATTTGATGTACCTTTGCTTTTCTTAAGACAGTGCCCTGTGGATAATCTTCTTCATAGTTTTTATGAACAGTTCGATAGTGTCTTTCACCATTTGCTTTTTTTGGTAAAGTCACATTCGCATTGCAAATTATACATACGCATTTGTCTTTCATCGTAATAAAGAAAAAATCTTCTTCCCATTCTTCATGATAGTGATAAGTTTTTATTTCTTTCACACTTGTTCTTGGCTCACTCATTGTTATCCTTATTTTTTTTTTTTTTAACAATATTAATTGCATTCAATTGCTTAATTTAATACTCAGTACTAAAATACTGGATAATCGGGACACTTTGGCTGCAAGAGTCTTGATCAAGCAATACAGATGGACTGTCAACTGCCAGTGTACATGTCATCAAACGTGTTACCATTGGGCATGTTCAGAACCGTTAAGCGAACGTTTCTGGACGAAGCGAATCATGTGACTGCTGTAAAGCGATGGCTTCGTTGTTAACCGCTAAATTATAAACTTTACATCAGATTAGAAATAAATTAGTTTGACATGTTTGACAATTTTTTTATGAATTAATAATTTTGATTATCTCATTTAATTTGCTACATTCAGGTACCTTGCGGTCGACGTCTTGGCCACCCCTGGTTTATACGATGATAATTGCTTAATATCATTTGCTGCTGTATAACAACATCAAAAAAAGTTTACCAGATAATTATTATAATCCAAGAAATTAATATTTTGCAACTTCCCTGTCATCTCTTACAGTTCAGTCTTAACTTCATTAACTGACATAAGTTTTTTTTTTTTTCCATTTCTACTTCAAATATCTTTTGTTTTTTGTTTTTTTTGCTAATCTTACATTGCCCATTATAGAAAAGCAACTATGCCATCTCTTATACATTTCTGAATTACTACTAACATCAAGTTCTTTCCATTATCTTTTTTTTTTTTTTACTAAGATTCTACCAATGAGGATATCTGTTCATTGTCCATAATTTCTAATATCGATTATTCAATTATTTTATTTCTGAAATTATTTTCTTACCCATACATCTGCTTTGAACATGCTTTTCATATTGAATATGCCACTTCCATTAAAAATACTTCATCTAAAAAATTAAACTATGTTATCTGTCTAACTTCACAACTGAGAATGCAATAGATATGTATTTCCTAATTTTTTTATAATTTTAATATTTTTTATGGCTGATTTTCAAAATTTGCCACTACACATACTGACTTTGGTGAAAGACTCTTGAAGAATTGCTTCATATTTATTTCAGGGAATAAAATCACCTGCATAGCATAAAGAACTATGCTCAATATACATTATCTCAAGAGCAGGATTAATATCATTTTCTTTAATGATATAGTTCAAATAATTATAAACAGAGTTCATAATTTTTGTTTGCTGGCTGGCGAGTAGCTGCAGAATGAACAACATTAATTTAATAAAAATAAAAAACTTTTTCCATCACAGAATATTATTAATCATTTTGTGGAACTCCTATTGACTTATTGGGCAAGATGATTAAAAAACTGGGAATCTTCGGCAAGTAAATTTTTTTCATGGCAAGTGGAGTTTCAATAATTTGTCAACACCCGATTATAAATAACAATGAAATAGTATGAAAAATAAAGCCAAGAGAGAAAAAGATTTAAAACTTTCTCTACAGAAACTTAGGCTAAAAGCTCCAGACATTGAAACATCTTCTTGTACAAGCCTCAATTTTAATAGCAGATCTGCAAATTTAGTACAGTACAATGCTTTGTATAAAGTGTATGATTTTGAGATTACAACTTATGTTCCAATGATGTTTGATTACATGTCATAAGATAAAAATGTGGTATTGTCAATCCCATCTGGCTTAAAGGTAGGGCAGCAAAACCCGAAAATTTTCAAGTACCTCGTGCACATGAATTCCTAAAATTGGAAATAATCCTTTCAGCATTAGTGATTTCTCCATGTCCTTTCCATTGAGGCCTAAAAGATTTTGAAAGAAGTTGTACAAAAAATTAGGACTTCTTTGTTAAATGTCACTATCAACATAATATGCCATCATCAAATCAGTTTGCTACTCTGCTATCTGATGTCATGGAAAAAGCTTCTGGATAGTAAGACCATGCGTGCACTTCGACAAAAAATGTAGGGATGTTAGAGAAAAATTCCTACTTCACAATTATGGATCAAGCAAAATTTTTTCATGTCACTATAAATAAATATCATATATAAATATCGATAAGGTAGAAAGAGTACTGTAAAAGGAATTGGAAAAAAAATAAGTCATGAAAACTGAAAATAAAGATATTTTAAATATCTGGAGTAATCACTAGGAAAAATTGTTAAATTAAAGAAGCAGTCACATAACATTCATAGAAAATATTCAAGAGGAATGCAGTCAGGAGTAACTATCAATACTTGAGATAGCAAAATTCCATCAAAAAACTGAATGTGGAAAAGAAACTGGAGTAGATAATATTCAACCAGAAATGTCCCTCCAATATGGAGGGACAAAAGTTTCACAGTGGGTGCACACATAATACAGAAGCCTGGTCCAAAGGTCAAATTCTGGATGATTCCAGAAGAGCTCTCATAGTACCTTCTATAAAAGGAAGATAAAACTGAATACGAAAATTACAGAGAATATCTTTACTAAGCGTTCTAGTAAGATTTATGCAAGTGTAAATCAGGATCGGTTTTCACTTTATGACAAACTGCTGAAGACATCATGAGAATATAACAAGGATCAGAACTGAAGTTTTGCAGATCAGAAAGCTGAAAAAATGTGAAAAGCAAGGATGTTCAAAAAAACCACAATTATGAAATGTAATTTATTTATTTGTATGAGATCTCTCTTTCTCCCCATCCCATTGTGGGGGGGGGGGGGGTTGAGCCCTCCTAATGAGGGATAAAGTGTATATATATATATATATATCTTATGACTATAAGTTTGTGTGTGTGCAAAGGGACGTTTGCCTGATCTGAGATATGAAAAACGAAAGTTCCGGGTGAAAAAATCTACATCCCTATGAGACTGGCTAACTCACCAAGAGACCAGGATAAAGGTTCCTCACATCATGGACGGGAATCAAACCCAGGTCTTTCTAACGAAAGAGCTTTGTCTATACCAACTGAGCTATGGAGGCTCTAATGTGTAACTGAAGATGTAAGTCATCAGTTAGAATCGAAGGAGACAGAGCTGTAGATGGTGTAATATAAAAGTGGGAAAGTATAAAGTATTAAAAGTAGCATTAGCCTAGATATCAAAATTGGAGGTATTAATATGAGCTTTTTTTCTCTTTAATGCAAATGATACTTGAAATAAATCTGACATAAGTCTTAAGGATTTCCTAAAGTGAATAACTCCAGGAACAAATTTAGAATGAAAATCATTGATAAAAAGACAAAGAGAATGAAAATACGCAGGAACATTTTAAACTTCTGATGCATCCCGAATGGGGAACACATAGTACAATAAAATATTTGAACTATTTTAGGCATAATTTTTAGTGAAAACTGCAAATTAAATATGAAAATAGACAACAGAGTAAATCATCATCATCATCATCAAATTCCTAACATATACCCTCAAGGGGTGTACATGATATGATAGTACTACATGAAAAATTTAGATCATTACTAACTTCCTATCTACAATTTTCCTCCAAATCAGTCTGTTACTTGTCAAGACTGCAATAATATCATTATCAGATCTTATATTTCTATCGTCTAAGGCACACTGTACCGCATCAATCCACCTATATCTTGGTCTTCCTCTGGGTCGTTTTGCTGCCAACACAGCAGAGAGCACTTGTTTTGCTAATCTTTCCTCGCCCATTCTGTTTAAGTGACTATACCACCTGAGATTAGCTTTATTAACGCATTCCTGGATGCTGACAATGTCAAGTTCTTTTCTAATATCCTCGTTTTTAATAGATATTGCCATTGATGCCATTTGTTCATGCCTCTAATCTTTCTCAGGACTCTCATATCTGCGGTCTCTAGTCTTTGGTCAAGTGTTTTACTTCTGACCCAGCTCTCAGATCCACAAGTTAAAACTGGTTTGAACACTGTCGTGTATACAGCTAATTTAGTGTTCCGACTAATTTCTGTCTTATTCCATATGAATTTATTCAATTGACTTCCCACCATACCAGCTTTGTTGATTCTGTTGTCTATTTCCATATTTAATGTACCATCTTCACTAAAAATCGTGCCTAAGAAGTTGAAATGTTGTGAACGGGGAAATCTTGTTCCACAGATATCCCCGTTCACAACACAATTGACATTTTCAACAATTCTACATATTTTCATTGTCTTTGTCTTTTTAATGCTGACCTTCATACCATATCTATTACAACAGTCATTCAATTTAGTCAGGGAATCTTGCAAACTTGTAGTGGATTTATTTAGAAGTATAACATCATCCACATAAAGCAAAGAGCTGACATTAACAACTCCAATTCTGATATCATGTATAATACCACTTTCCTTCAATGTGATCCATATAGATAATGAATAACAGAGGGGATAATGTACATCCTTGTCTCACACCAGATTTAACATTAAACCATCTTCCTGTACTTCCTTCAATTCTAACTGCTGACTTACAACTCAAATATAGACTAAGCATTGCTTGACATAATGCCCCATTGACACTATAACTGTAGCGTATTGAATAGCTTCTCTCTTGGCACCTTGTCATATGCCTTTTCCAGATCGACAAAATAAATACATATCTTTGTTATATTCCCATGCTTTCTCAACTATTTGTCGTAAAGTGAAGATCTGATCCTGACAGTCTCTATTTGGCCTGAATCCATCTTGTTCTTCACTAAGCTTTTCTTCCACAATTCTTCTCAACCATTTCTCAAGTATGCTTGCATAGATCTTGCCAGGAACACTCAGTAGGGAAATACCTCTGTAATTTCAGTTTTATTTCCCTTTTTATATATGGGTACTATGAGAGCTCTACTCCAATCATCGGGTATTCGTCCCTCAGTCCAGGCTTTCTGAACTGTACTGTAAGACTTTTATACCACCATATTTCAGCATTTCTGGTCGAATATCAGCTACTCCTGCTGCTGCTGCCTTTCCACATTTCAAGCCTTTGACGGCTTTTTCTTCAAGTATGGATATGTATTCCTGACTGTATGCCTGTTGAGTGTTTTTTACCACTGTGCTATCACTGCTTGTTTCATTTAGCAATTTTTCAAAGTAATTATTCCATACTTCAAGGATATCTTTTTCTCCTGTTTTCATGTCACCTTTATCATGTCTAATTCCTTTTACAGCACTCTTTCCTCCATTTCTGAGCATTTTCAACAGCCTCCAGAACATTTTGCCACATTCTTGATATTTATTTTCTATGTTCTTGCTAAAGTCCTCCCATGACTTTTGTTTAGCTAGTTTTACACAGTGTTTAGCTTTCTTACATTTGTCTCTGTATTCTCTAAGAGCACAAGCTGACTTATTTGCCAGGAACTTTTGATATGCTTTCTTCTTTTCCTTCACTGCCTCTTTAACTTCATGTGTCCACCATGGAGTTCTGATTTTTCTATCCTTGCAGACAACCTCACCACATGCCTCTCTGGCTGAATCAATCAGGGTTTTCTTCAAGGCTTGCCACTGAATCTTCAAGGGTTGGTTCCTGTTCTCAAACTCTTTCATTTTTTCTTCAATAATCTGTGTATTTTAGTCTACAGTTCACATCTGAGAGCTGCTCAGATGTGAATAAATAAAGTTCATATTATTGGGAGTTAACTGAATATATTTGTGTTGAGAGAACTTAGTCAAAGCAATAAACAGATGTATACAAGACAGTGTTCACACCAATTTTCACTCACTGATCTTATAGGTGAATTAGAATAAAACAGTTGATCAAACACTGGAGTGCACTATGAAAGTTCTGAGAAAAATTAAAGGAGCAAGTGAGTGGTATAAATGGCAGAACTTTATTAAAAATTAAGATATTAGGGATGAACTTCACAATGTAAGCATTCTGGAATGTGTACCCAGATCTTATTTGAAGTGGTATATGGTCACTTAAAAAGAATGGGAGAGGAGAGGTTAGCAAAAAAAATAATTAATGAAAGGAAAGACACCCAGTAGAAGATGTAGGAAGATTAATAAAGTTAGAAGAGCCTTAGAAGACGAAAATGTAAGATAAGATCTGACTATATTTGAGTCCTGATAGATAATACTCATTCTGAGGAAAATTTTGTTAAAAAGTAGTGAACTTTTCATGTAGTACTTATAGTATTTTGGACATCCTTTGAGGGCACATATCAGGAATTTGATGGTGATGAAATCTGCAATTATTATTATTAAATATCTTTGATTCATTTCATTATTATATTTTTTAGGTTTCATAAAATTTTTCATAGAGGTGAAATGTAGATTAAAATTTACAAATATTACTCAAGATTATCTGCTAACCTAAGTGTCGGGATCTACTGGCTGAAACTGAAGAAAGTACCGACTAATTTAACCGAGGAAGTATGCTACAAAGTTTTCTGCAAGGATAGAAAAACAAGAACTTCTGGCAGACCCAAGAAATTAGACACATTAATTTTATTGCAGTTCCTTCATTTCATTTTTAAGCTTTTAATAATAGTCTTCATTTAATAGACATACAAGGGCGGTTTAAAAAGTTCATGGCCTAACAACGTTATATTATTTCAAAATTATTTCTATTTTTCAACATAATCTCCCTTAAGACTAATACATTTATTCCAGCAATGCTCCAGCACCATTATCCCATCACTGTAGTGGTTCTCAGTAAGATCTGTAAAATACCCTTCTACAGCAGCAATCACCTCTTGAATCAAAGAAAAATGCTGACCAGCGAGGAACAGTTTTAGTTTTGGGAAGAGATGGAAGTCAGAGGGAGCCAAATCTGGGGAATAGGGTGGATGCTCCAATAATTCATAGTGCAGATCCCTTAATTTTCCCATTGGCAAAATGCCTTTGTGGGCAGGTGCATTGGAAAGATGATTTTTTTCTTCTGCAAACCGGGTCTTTTCTCAAGAATTTTTTTGTCTAGTCTGGTTCAAAGATCAGAATAATAATATTCCCCGGTTATTATTTTACTCTTTTCAAGATAATTAATAAGCAAAATGCCTTTAGCATCCCAAAACACCGATGCCATGACCTTTCCTGCTGATGGAACCGACTTTAATCTTCTTTGGTGCTGAACAATCAATTCTGTCCACTGTTTTGACTGCTGTTTGGATTCTGGTGTATAATGGTGACTCCAAGTCTCATCCACCATAGCAATAAATCGATGCACAAAATCAGTTTCATTCTTGGAGCATTTTAATAAAAATGCTCCAAGCACTGTTCAGAGATTTTCATGCAAGTGCATTTTTGATCTGCTGTGACCCATCTGGTGAAAAGCTTTTTCATTTGCAATTTTCATACAAAACGTATTCTACACATTCTTTTGAAATGCCTATAGTCTAAGCAATTTCACACACTTTGACTTGCCGGTCATCCGATATCAAATCATGCACTCGATCAATGATTTCTGATGTTGTTGCACTTTTTGGAGGATCATGTGGATCATCTTCAAGGCTGATATGATCATGTTTAAACTCGACAGCCCATTTCTTAATTGTCAAAAACGAAGGAGAAGAGTGCCTATAAACTTTACGAACTTCGAATGAATTTCTTTTGGCGTTAAACCTTCTTTTACAAAGAATTTTATAACTGCACGATACTCAAATTTATCCATTTCAAGGGATACAGACAACACTTTTGCTTCTGACAGCTGTATAAAGGAAACTACTTAATAGAATGACTTGCAATTTCACATGGATGCTTATGACAGATGTACCATTTTAGAAAAAAAAATCTTCCCAATAGTGTGTTGCCATGCCAGTGATGGTGTCTATGGTCGAGGCCACTGCAACTTTTCAGACCACCCTCGTATATTGATATAAATGATATAATAATATAAGTGATATGTATCTTCTGCATTCTCCAAAATCTTTCCATGACATGAATTCAGCCACTTGTTCAATTAACTTTCTCAAATTTATCTCTGTTCTCTATGAGCATATCTAGCTTCCTTGCTAGTAACCTGATATGATTTCCTCTTTTCCGAAAAAAATTATATCAAAAGTAAAAATGGAAGACAGGGATATTCTGGATGTATGAATTACTGAAATAAGCAGTATCAGTAGTTTAAAGAAATTGCAAGAGGAATGCAATCATAAGTAATGTTTTGGTTGTGGAGGTAGAAAAGGCTGTCAGAGATCCAAAATGTGAAAAGGCAACTGGAGAAGATGTAAAGATATAAATGTAGAGATATAAAATTTTTTCAGTGGGAACACTACATATTTCAATTTCCATGCATAAGTCCAATTAAAGATGATTGAAATAGAACATTCATAGAATTCATCTATATAAAAAAAGGGAATACAAAAAATTTGGAGATAGAGGAATTTTCTTCTAGCTTAGTGTTTCAGGTAAGATTCAGGCAAACATGCTTGATAATATGTTCAAATTTATGAAAGAGAAACTTAAGTATGACAGTTCTTCCAAACAGAGGTTGTCTGGACCAGATTTTTACTTTAAGACAAATATTCAAAAAATCATGAGAAGACCTTTCATAACATTACACATCTGAATGGAACATTATACCGAGTAATAGTGAAAGAAAGTAGCATTAAATCTGGTTTCAAAATTTTCAACTCTTTACTTTATGCATATGATGCTATATGCATAAAGTAAAGCTATACTCCTAAACAGATCCTTTGCAAGTCTTCAAGACTATAAAACTGAAAACAGTCAAATTGCACTACAGTAAACACCATTATAACAAACTTGCTAACTATAAAAAAAATTATTTAAAAGTCCTAACTGACATTCCATAGGTACAATACTATTATTAAAAAACTGACTAAAGCAAACTATTGACTAGAAGAGACCATTCATCTGATCCTACCAGTTTGTTTGAGTGAGAGTCCACTGTAATGCTGCAACAAATATGGCTTGAAAATCAGTAATTAAAAGCAAAAACAGCTATTTAAGCAACATATTTAGTGAAGATAGAAAATTAATTTGCATGGAATTACAAACAAAGGAATTAAGGCTGAGCAGACACAATATTATGTTTATAAGTTTATATGTTTATAAGATGCATATGTTCTTCTGTCCAGTTAGAATCGATAACTCACCTTCTGCTGAAAAGACCCTAAAGGTTCTTCACATCGTCATAAATTATACTTGATAAAAAATAATATTCTTGCTTCAATCCAAAGATTAAAACAACAGTATAATTTATTGACATCTTTAGTTTCCCAAGAGTAAGTAAAAAAAGCTTACTTACTCCTGAGAAATTAAAGTGAAGTATCTTCATGACTAGACTAGAGCTGCTTGAATTCATATCAATTACCTCAGTATCCCGTAATGAAAAGCACACTTCCTTTCAGGCATGCATATTGCTATACATTATGGTATATGTCACTATCAAAGAGCAAGGTTGAATTAATGCAGTTCTTCGCATCCTAGATAGGATTAAAACCCAGCAGTCTAACAAGATATCAAGTGGTCTATCTAACCAAAGGATATCATTGATGTCTTGTTGGATAGACTCCTGGGTTTTAATCCTATTAAGTCTAGGATTGACGACATGAGGCATCACATATGAGACATGAAGGGGAACACAGATGCAATTGCTGTTTTTCATATGAAAATAATCTAAGTGTCTATAATAAAAAAGTGTCAAAAATAATGATTGAATAGAGATAAACAGCTGATTTTTGTCTGGAAACATAAATATGATTTTGCAGAATAAAGATGGAAATGGACATCTCAGAATGGATATATGCAATGAACCTGAAATTTTTTCTTAATGATTTCCATTTATTTCTTGAAGTGAGAGGAGCATTGAATATGTAGGAAAGAATTCTTTGCTGGACCATAAATGGAAAAAATTTTACAAACTCTTCTACAAATTGTAGCTTCAACAAGGCATAATTTTTCCTAACCCCAAAATACCACTATTCTCTGCCAAGTTTAAGGAATTCAGACACACCTAGTAGAAGAGGCAGCAAGGCAATTTTTTGCTGAAAACTTGACTTTTGTTATGTCCAGCTACTAACTCCATACCCTGTATTACAAATCCAACCAATCATGAAATAATAGTGCTCTCACAATTCTGGTGTTGCACCTAAGACTTCCCTAAAACTCTCACAGAAAGTTTCTACATCTTGCCCCCAATTTCTGCTAAACCTATACCATGTACAACAGGTGATCCACATCCTTTAGAGCAGAAGTGCTGACTCATCAAACTTGTTGCTCACATTCATCTTTTATTCCAGCCTGGTTGGCCGAGTGGTTAGCTTATCTGTTCTCCAGCCAAAAAAAAAAAAGGTGTGGGTTCAAATTCTGCCGATGGATGTATGTGATTGTCTGTGAAAATACTAGTGCTGGCATTGGTGTAGATGATAAAAGTAGTTGCAGTTGGTGGATTGGTGGAGATGGAGAGTTGTAGAGTAGGTGCTCTCCCACGATGAGTCTTTGGACTCCCTGGAGGTGTTATGTAATAATAATAATAATTTCATCAACCCCCATTTTTTAAAAATAACCTTCCCCATGAAGTATCACCCAAAGAGTATGATGTCCAGCACTTCAAAAAGAATATCAACAGGTTATTTTACTGCTGGCCCTTGCTCACAGATGGCACCAATATGCTATAGAGCAGGGGTGTCCAACCTTTTAGCTTCCCTGGGCCACATTGGAAGAAGACAAGTTGTTTTGGGCCACACATAAAATACACTAACACTAATGATAGCTGATGAGCAAAAAAATGTAGAATATATAGTTAACATATTTAAGTAATTTAAACTTCATTAATTCATGAATTTTTTATTATAAAAGTAAAAGACAAGACAGCAGCATGAAATTAGCGAGATGTTTGACATTGTTTTTGAGACACTAATGCTTCAATATTTGGTTTGATGGAAGTAGTTGCAATTCTCAGCGAGTTCTCAAGGTGCTCATCAGATATTTTGGTTCTAGTTTTATTCTTCGCGTGCTTCATCCTTGAAAATAGCTGCTCACAAATGTAGGTGTTCCAAATAGCGATGACATGTATAAGGCATGATAGTGAAGCGAGGGATATTTTTCTCTGGGAAGATATATCTTATAGAAGTCCAGTAAAGAGACATGATCAAATTTTTCTTTAAGTTGAATGTCAGATTGTAGCACTATGCATTCCATTTGAAAATTGGCAGGTAATATGTTTATGTCGACTGAAAATGGAGTCGCAAATATACCAAAAGATTGACGATTTTTCTGGAAATCTTGAAACCTATTCCCAAATTCCTGTATCAAATTGACAAGCAAGAAGGCTGTATATTTTTCGTTGTTCACAGGACCGTGTTTAGCCAACGTGTCGAAATGCATAAAATTGTTTACCTTAATTTGAGATTGCCATAGTCTCAGTTTCATTTCGAACGCTGTTATAGTTTGAAACATTGTATTGATCAGTTGGTTTTCACCTTGAAGACTTTAACTCATTTAAATGAGCGGTCAAAGTCTACTAAAAATGCCAAATCTGTGAGCCAGTTTACATCGTCAAGTCCTGGCACAAATTTTGTTTTTGATTCCATAAACGACTTGATTTCATTTCGCAAATCATAAAATCTTTTCGACATTTTACCTTGACTTAACCATCTTACTTTCGAAAAGTAAATGATATCCCCATAGTCAGCATCCATAAATTTAAGGAATTCCTGGAATTGGTGATGATTCAATCCCTTGGCCCTTATGAAATTTACAGCCTTGATGACAATCTGCATGACGTTATCCATATTTAAAGCTTTTGCGCATAAATTTTCTTGGTGTACTATGCAGTGATATTTCATCATACGTAAATTTTGGGAGGCAATTGCATCATCTTCTATTAATTTTACAAGTCCATCTCTTTTACCTGTCATCGCCGGGACACCATCAGTAGCTATACCAGATATGTTCACAATGGACAAAGAAAAATCACTTTAACATATTTTTCACTGCTTCGTATAAATCTCATGATTTAGTTGCGTCTTTTAATAGCACTAAAGAAGCCATTTCTTCAGTGATATTATATTCATCATCAATACCTCTAATAAAAATTGCCAATTGAGCTGTATTAGTAGCATCAGTACTTTCGTCTATCGCCAAAGCATAAAATTTAAAATTAGTAGCTCTACTCTCCAAACCTTTTTCGATAGATTTTCCTATTTCATCAATTTGCTTGGCTACAGTCTGGTGAGACAAACTGATTTTAGAAAAATCCCCTTTTTTTATCAGGGCAAATTATATCTGCCATGCTTTCCATACACTGCTTAATAAACTCACCATCGACATACGGTTTTGATTTTTTTGCTATCAGGTTTGCAACCACATAACTAGCTTTTACAATAGAATCTGTTTCAGTTGTTATTTTTTTTAAAAAACTGTTGAGATGATACTTTTTTTCAGTCCGCTATTTTGTCTTTACAACACATTCCTTGATATGCACTAAATTTGGCAGCATGTTTTTGCATGTAATGCCTTTTCAAATTGTAGTCTTTGAAAACTGGCACAAATTCCCTACAAATTAAGCAGATTGCCTTAGTATTTGCCTCGACAAAAAAACTACTGGCACGTACTGGCGCTTTGAATGTGAGAGAGGCCGATAACCGACCTAATACATTTAGGTGATGAAAAGTAGGCGATTACAACTCCCTAAAACAAATAAATGCTACATGCGTCATAGCGGACAAAGAACGATTGAAATCAGTCAACCGTTAATCGATCCTGAAAGTATGATGAGTGCTTATAACATTTCAATAAAGTCTCTGTTTTTTTGTCTTGTTAATTGCCTGTTAGTTGGCAGTGAAGAATATACATCATGTCTACTACCCAAAATTGTGTCAATAGTGTAGATTCCTGCTGCTACATTTGTGGCAGATTTACTGTTCCCAGTCAAAGAACAAATATCACTGATTTCGTTAAGAAAGTGTACTTTGCACACTTTGACGTAAAAACTGCAGATCAGGATAAGTCATGGGCTCCAAATAAAGCGTGTAAGTCATGTGTAGAAAATTTACGACAGTGGAGCAAGGGAAAACGCCAAAAATTAGCTTTTGGCATTCCAATGATTTGGCGTGAACTGAAAAATCACGTAGATGATTGCTATTTTTGTTTAGTTCAGACTTCTGGTTATAATAAAAAGAATAAGAAAAAAATTGTGTATCCAAATCTCGACTCAGCAATTCGGCCAGTTGCTGATTCCAATGAAATAGCCGTGCCAATTTATAAAGGACTTCCTTTACTTGAGAATGAGCATGATCGAGATATGCTAGATGTTCTTGAGGAGCAAGACCCGGATGTTGATTTAGACAATGAAAATTTAATTTCTAGTTCTGGACCGCAACGTTTTACTCAAGCGGAATTGAATGACTTAGTAAGAGATTTGGGCCTATCAAAGGAATTATCGGAACTGTTGGCTTAAAGATTAAATGAAAAAAACTTACTGGAGCAAGATACGAAGATAACTTTTTATCGTAGCAGGGAAAGTAATCTTGTACAATATTTTAAACACGAGTGTGGGTTTCTTTACTGTAACAATGTGTCAGGTTTACTAACTGAAATGAGTGTTGTAGAATATCATCCAAATGAGTGGCGTTTATTTATCGACAGTTCAAGCAGAAGTCTCAAGTGTGTCTTACTACACAATGGGAATGTATATGGCTCAATTCCTATTGGCTATTCAGTCCACTTAAAGGAAACATATGAGGACATTAAAAAGGTTCTGAAGTTATTAAAATATACAGACCATAACTGGATCATCTGTGTGGATCTTAAAATGGTGAAATTTTTACTTGGCTTTCAAAGAAGATATACAAAGTTTCTGTGTTTTCTATGCTTCTGGGATAGTCAAGCTAGAAACCAACACTGGAATCAGAAACATTGGCCTCTTAGAATATCCTTAAATGTTGGAGAACATAATGTTAAAAATCAACCTTTAATCGACAGAGAAAAAATCATTTTTCCACCTCTACACATCAAACTAGGTCTTATGAAGCAGTATGTTAAAGCTTTAGATTTACAAGGCGACTGTTTCCAATACATATGTGAAAAATTTTCCACGACTTAGTTATGAAAAAATTAAAGAAGGTGTATTTGATGGACTGCAAATTAGAACTTTAATGAGAGAACCAAATTTCATCAACTCTATGAACGAAATTGAGAAAGAGACCTGGACGTCATTTACGATGGTTGCGAATAATTTTCTTGGAAACAAAAAAGCGTGCAATTACAAAGATCTAGTGGAAACAATGCTTGAAAATTTCCAGCGCCTAGGTTGCAACATGAGCATAAAGCTTCATTTCCTATACAGTCATCTTGATAGATTTCCCGAGAATTTAGGTGCTGTAAGCGATGAACAAGGCGAAAGATTTCATCAAGACTTAAAAACTATGGAAGATCGGTACCAAGGAAGATGGGATTCTCACATAATGGCCGACTACTGTTGGAATATTCAAAAGGATTGCCAAAACAGAACACACAGCAGAAATTGCTACAAACAAAAATTTATTCCCTGAACTCATGTGTAAGTAAAATTGTTATTTTTTTTATAAATATTCTTGTAATTTTTAAGGAATATTGTTAAGTAGTTATGTATCTAATTATCGGCGTCTCTCGCATTCAAAGTGTCAGTACGTGCCACTTTGAATGCACGATGAATGAATACGTAAGAACCTGTTTGCAGGTTCTTACGCATTTATTCGTTTACTAACAAGCGAGAGCGGTGAGCGCTCCAATTCTGATCTGTGCACCGCTTTGAATAATAGGCTATATCTTTGGGAATTTTTCGAATTTCTTGATAAAAAGTTAGGAACAGATTTTTAAAAGTACATACTTTCAGAAAATAATATTAAAAAATCGATTTTTTTGATCCTCTAAATAGTACTGCCTCCTTAAAACTACCAAAAACTTACAAATTAGCAAAAAGAAAATGCCACAGAGGAAAAACCTGACGTGATAGAGAAAAATGGGTTTGATATTTGAAATCAGTGCACCCAAATTAGTAAAAAACAAGTCTCATATAAAAGTCAGCAAAAATTGTGTTGGACTGTGTAATTACTCGCCAAATCACCACAAGCACACGTAACGTCTACACCTTTCTTCGGTGTCAACTCGACTGTTTACAATTGCACATTGAAAGCCGTACCAGCGTACCCATGGCGCACATAAAGAGACATCTATTGCATGGTTAAAGTAGGAAGCAATAGCGCTAGCACACCATTTATTATGTCGAGAAGTAACTACTCCCATGGGCGGGAATTTTGAATAAATACAATTATTTGAGAATGATTTCATGAATCTCTCATTGCTAAATAACGTGTCAAATTCAAAAATTCATCGCTTATAAATTAATAGCATGTTAAAATTATATTTGTAGTATTATTAATGGTATTTTTAGTCACAATCTCATAAAGTTTGTAAGATTACGATTTTTTGTTGGGCCGCATGCAGTCCACAGGTTGGACAAGCCGTGCTATAGAGCTTTGCAGCTTCTAGTGTGTGGAAGTGATATCAAACAAAAAATCTACCTAATCTGGAACATCCTAAAGTGTTACAATTAGGTTCAGTTCAATATATTATCTGGGAGATAGTATGAAGAATAACATTTGAAAGTTGTATCCTTGAAATTGAAATGTTTTGGCCTCTGCATAATGTCCAATAACTGTGGAAACATCACCTGTTTTTCATGTTAGAAAGAATTGGGGAAGAAGGTAACACATTATCAGTCAATTTTTTACTGTTATTTTTTGAATTTTTTGAACAGGAGATGAAAAGCATACCAAAAACGAAGTCACTTCAGTTAGGTTTTATAAAAATAATTAGATAACTGCTATATAATGATCATAAGTAATTATCACTGCTGAATATGTTGCTAGTGTTTGTGTAAAGTATTCAATATACACAGCGCGCCTGTTAAGTAATGAGACAATTATTATATCAAAAAAAAAGAACTATATTTAGAATTATGAGTTACACAAATTCAAAATAATCTCACTCCAAACTCCACACATTCACATCTGTTGCACAGGTGTTCAAAGACATGATGGAAATCCTGAACGGGAACTTCCTGCAGTCTTTGGGTCACATGATGTAGGATGTCCTCAATGCAGCTGAAGTGCTCTCCCTTTGAAGGCTCACTTCATCTTTGGGAAGAGAAAAAAGTCTGTGGGAGCCAAATCTGGTGAGCAGGGGTATGTTCAATGACACAGATTGACTTTGAAGCCAGAAACTACTTCACAAGCGGTTCACAGTGAGCGGACACATTGTCGTGCAACAGAAATCAATTGTTGTTGTGGAACAGTTCTTTCCTGACAGGTTGCATGCAAGCGTACAAATGTTGCATTTCTCCTAAATAATACTGACCGTTCATTGTAGTGCTCTCAGGATGGTGGATAATTCCAGCAGTGTAGGAAAAAAAATGACCGTTGTCTTGACCCGTGTTTTTGCAACCTAACTTTCTTCTGCTGGGGAGAAGACATTCCACACCATTCCATGCTCTGGTGTTTCATTTCTGGATCAAACTGAAAATACCAACTTTCACCACCAGTGGCAATTCTTTACAACACATCACGATCAACTGCATGGATAAAATTTTGACAACATGCAACTCGGTATCCTTCTCTCTGTTCGTGTGTCAACGTGTTCAGCACAAACCTTGAATAAATCTTCATCTTGTGCAAATCTCTTTTTAAGATTAATCTGGCCATTTCCTTACTGACACCAAGCAGTACAGTGAGTAGTATAGGGGCTATTTGCCTGTCATCAACAACAATTACTCTAGCTATCACCACATTTTCATTTGTCCTTGCAGAAACTGGCCATCCACAGCATGATTCATCCTCCAGGGGCCCCTTCCCCCCCCTCTTTAAACGTCAAAAACCAGTGCATCTGGTTTTTATCACAGCTAAAAAATTTTATCACAGCTCTTTGCTCCACAATGCAACTTCTGACAAGCTTTACTCACACACTCTTACTTCAATGGTTGCCACATGAAAACTGATGCGTAACGAGACTCGAAAGTTGCACCTGCAATCACAATGCACTATAGCAATCCAAACTATAAACAAGTTTGCTGCTTTTATTCAAACGGCTGTCCTGTAAAAAATCAATCTCTTACTTAATGGACACACAGTATATAAATGAAGAGGGATGGGGATAAGAGGGAAAAAAAAAAAAAATATATATATATATATATATATATATGAAAAAGAAGCAGTTTAGGTGTAAAATGACAGAACACAAATAAATATAAATTCTCACATAGTGTATTCTTTAAATTTTTAAATCTACTCTCAATAGCTAACAGCATTACACCTAAATTATTTGGTTCATGACAACTATATGGATTGCCATCTCCTGGTAGAAAGTTCATAATTATTTATAATACATGAAAATTATCATTCAATGCTAATATCCAAGAAATGTAACTAAAATTTCACTTACTTCCCCATATATCTTGAAAGTGCAACTACATTCCTCCAAATCTATTCCTGTTATACCTTCTAATTTCCGTGCATTTTGAATATTTGCTCCATGAGCACCAATTGCTAAACCCATCAAATCTTCCCTTACTGTAAATTCTTCTACATATCCTGATGTGGAGTGTAACCTTGTACTCTGAAATATAGTTTTATGATTTTTTTTTAAAAATGACTTTGTGACCTTTTGTAAATTAGAAAATTATGTTAATGTTGAACTCTATCGAAATGATATTAATACAACAGATTTCTGGTACTAACTAATACAAGGTGTTCACTGATCATATGGCAATATTTAAAGATCTTATTCTGAGATCATCACAGTCAGGAATATATGGACATGGATCAATAGTCAATGTTGTATTTTATAAAGAATAAAATTTCAACTGCAGTTTTTGTAAGGGATTCTTAATGGCAATGTGATGCAATTATAGAGGAATATCAGTGAAAATTCTAATAATAATTATTATTATTACTGCATGGGCACCTTCATGGACTCCTAAGACTCATCGTGGAAACCCACACTAGCAACACAAAATTTATCATACCTCTCCTTGAAACCATTAACAGACAAAGCACTCACAAATAACTCAGGCAACTCATTAGATTCATTCGCCACTTTCCAAGCAAAAAAATCTAATCCTCACACCCTTGCTAACCACACTCTTACCCAACTTCCGGAGATGACCATCTGGATTACTGTGCTGAGGTCTGGTCACCTGGGTTTCTTGGGGATGAGGAAGTGGTGGAGAGGATCCAGAAACGATGGTCAAGATGGTGAGTGGTCTGTGAAATGCTTCTTATGAGGATAGATTGAGGATTTGTGGATTGCAAAAGTTGGTTGATAAGTGAAAAAAAAAAAAAAAAGGGGGGGGGGGGATATGATAGAAACGTTTAAGTTACTTAAACAATTTTATAGGATTCATGAAGGGGAAACATTTCAGCACAAGGCTAGAACAAGACGTCATCCCTGTAAGTTGAATAAAAGTGTGGTTATAGGTGAGAAGACTAGATTTTTTGCTTGGAGAGTTGTGAATGAGCGAAATTGGTTGTGAGTGCTTTGTCTGTTAATGGGTTCAAGGAGAGGTGCGATAAATTTCGTGGATAGTTTGGATCTCCCATGATAAGTCTTTAGACTCCATGGAGGTGACCGTACAATAATAATAATAATAAGAATATTACTCATCCATCTAACTCCTACCTGATTAACCTTCCTGATCTTGGTTATACAGTGTGATATTACTTTCTCTAGATATTCCTTGACTATCCCCTCATGCACTGTTAACATCCTTCCCTTACAGATCTTATCCCATGGTACTTCTTCAATTTGCCTCCTAAGTGTATCATAATCATATGCCTTGTAGTTCCACATGTAACCCTAACTGGAATTTCCACATATTTTACTACTACCTCCTAAATCAAGACCTCCTGATTACTTTCTCCAATTGGAGGCAATGTAGCCTCCTCAAGTCACCGTAGTTATGAATGGGTCTTCTGATCCTATAATAAGATCCAACTGCTTTGAGTAATCATCTCTCTTAGTAGGTGTATAATTTCCATTTCCTTCTTACCATGTCTTTCCTCCTTCCAAGCTACATCTCCAAAGTTAAAAGTCTGCCAAAATAATTATTCGGCTTGCACTCATTGTACTAATCTGCTGATGTATGTCTTCTACATAATACCTGGCTCATTCCTGGTCTATAGCAACAACCAATTTTATATTCTGTCTTAGTGGCATCAATCTCACATTTTTGGTAGCCCATATTAGACCATACTTGACCAGATTGACATGAAAGAACTGCCATCTGCCAATTCCAGATTGATGCATATTCAAGTAAAATTCCCGGAATGCAGCTTACATCTGAAATAGTGTCATATCATAGACCAGGGGTCGGCAACCTTATACTCGTGGGCCACATTCAACTTTTATTTTTAATAATCGGGCCGCAAGCGTTTAATTAAGAGAAAACAGTGAATGAAAAAATGCTTAAGTTATCAATTTTTATTATATCAATCTTAAAAAACAGAAATATTTAAAGCACGACATACTTGTAATGACGTCTGATATTATATTCTTTCATAACAGCAATACTTTATGACAAAAAGGGGCTTACCCCCATTTTCAATAAAGAAGTACTTGTTGTTCCATTCATCATTAAACCTTCTTCCTTCATCTGCAATTTTACTTTTTCTTGAACTCATTTTTGAAATTTTTTTAACAAATATATATATACATCCTCTGAAAATAATAGTTGATGTTATTGAATTATATTAAAAGACGGACTGGGAAATGCGACTGCAAAAGTGCGCCAAAATCTCGGTTGTCGTCCGATGAAGTTGCTTTTGTCATCCCCACTCGTGATGATTCACAAGGTTGATTCGTGCCAAGTTGCACGACGATATCACAAAGTATAGGCATAAAATTATTTTTAATTTATTATTCATTAAGTATTGTCAACCTTTTATGGGCTACCAAAAATGTAAGTTTGGGCCAGATGCCGATCCCTGTCATCATAAACAAAGAGGAAAACATTACCTGGGAATTTGTACACTACAAAGGATTCTATTATTATATAACCAGTGAATTAAAATATTGATCCTGTGGCAACAGACACAGCTTGAATTCTGCATTGGGTCTAAGGTTCAACTCTATTCGCCTCATTAAATTTTACTTACTAATAATAAAAACGTTCTTTTCAACAGAAACAATATTTCTGTTTTGGAAATATTGTTTCTGTTGAAACAATATTTCCAAAAGCCATGCAGTATCTCAATGAGCTGTCCAGATCAAATGACTAGCTGCAGCTGTCTGCAGAACTGGCAAAACTGTGGTTGCCTAGTTTCCATTAGTGAGAATTTTACATAATGTAAAATACATAATGCACGAATGCAGCAGTTTGCGATTTTTTCTATTCCCTCAGCCATAGGGCTGGTGGGGGTAGCTATATGCTACCATACTAGGGAAATGATTATGAGCAAGGTGGTTTCCCATTGTCTTCCCTGCCGTACTATATCCCATGACTGTAGCCTGTGTGTTCACGGGGCCGGCTTGCCAGCTTCCAGGATGAAAAATCCCAGATAAACTGGTAGAAAAAACCCTGCTGTCCATACCCAAGACCGGCTAACTTGGCTATGGCTGAGGTAGATCCTCAAGCTCCTCACATCGTCGATGGGAATCAAACCTAGGACCCTCTTACCCCAGGCATATGGTTGCAAAGTGCATAGCCATTAGGCTAACCGTGAAAACCAATTTACGATATTGGTTAATGGTACTTTCCATAGTTGAACTAGTCAGAACAAGGTGGTTTCCCATCAGTAGCCACATTTAAACTGATGGAACACAACACTGAACTATACAATGCAATTTCAATAAATAAGCTATTTATTTATTTATGCATATGGCTTTGTGAAAATGGCAAGTGAAATGTACAATCACAATCTCCAGAAACAAATGATGAAAATCTTAACATGTAAAAGTTCATTACATAAAAAGCACGAACTGCTTTCCAAGTCTTCCTTTTTTAAAAAAAGCAAAAGTGATTTGTTATAATCAAGCCAGGGAAAATTATCATCCTACTGCACCAAATATGACAAGACTGCATGTTCTCTCAACACATCACAACACAAATGTAGTTGTATCCGAGGTTTTACTAGAGAGTAGTTGTGACTTGTGTGAAAATACTGATCCATTAGAGAAAACCCATTTCACTTTACATCATCATCTTTTAGCATGAGGAGGAGTTCTGCTGATACTCCAACGAGGACTATGAGAGCAACTATGAGAATAAAGTCTTTGTGGTGAAATGGTACCTTGAACTTCTGCTTCCTCCATAACCACTGCCATACCAACTACAGGTCAATGTCCAGTCTGGAAAGCCATCCATCACCTTGTGGATGTCCTGCAGGCCAGCACCATGAAATTGGCACCTTGGGTAGTCATGCACAATATGAGTAATCGCCTGAGCCACAGGAGAACAATCACAATAAGGGTGGTCTAACAGCCCCCATATGTAGTAGGTAGCCACATCTGCCCTAGTTTGTTCTGATCCTGTTGATTGATGACCATATCTTCCTAGGAAGAGCAAAACCAGGCTGCAGAGCACAGAGATCTTCTACCAGGAAGCCGTTTGTTGGGAGACTTGGACCAGTATTCTTTCCACATGTCAGGTGTTGATGGCAGGGCAGCTGAAGAGAGTTCGTCCATGGATGAATAAGCTGTTTAGAAAAGGAGCTATGATCACACAATGTTTCTGAGCAGAAACAACTTCAGAAATGAGAGCTTTAAGTCTTGACAAGTATCATAAGCACAAATTAAAATTTGTAACTTTTAGCACATAGAAATGCTCTGTCCCATTCAGGGTGCAATATTTGCATACAATCAATGATTATATTCCATAAAGCAACTACACATTTCTTCACTTTTAATGATATTATATCTCTCACCATGTTAAAATATAAAGCAGAGTAAAATATACAATATTAAACAAAACAGTGCAGAATCTTATTTTGCACTACTCATATGAAATGGGCAAATGCAATGCAACATTGTATTAATTAGCTGTGTTGTTCTTGCAATTTTAACAAAATATCCCCAAAATTTCAGATCTCTATCCATCATCATCCCCAAATCTTTCATTTCCTCCACCTCCTCTAGCCCCACCAATCTTATACTCTGCATTCCATCTTTGCTTCCAAAATTTTAAAACCTTACAGATACATTAAACTGACATCCCTCACGGACTCATCCATTCAACTTTGCATCATTTGCAAACAATTGTACATCAACAGACAAGTCTTCAATTTACATACAAATTACACAACTTTGAGATCATGTATCATTATAATGGTTGATAGTCCAATACACAAACATCCAACTGATCCCGAGTGTTTATAGCATGTTGAAAATAACAGGTAGCTGTTATTCCAACCTTATGAAGTACTATTACAACTAAACGCTCATAATCTCCTCCACTGCATGTTAATCCATACAGCTAGAAAACTCTATACTAATAAACGTGGATGTTGGCTGCGTATAGTGCTACTAATGGAACCTAGCTAGCACAATTCTGTGAGGATGTGTAGAAGTTGATAAGCATGATTCTATTATCATGTACAACCAAACTGTAGTTCTACATACATTGCACTGGTGAAGAACATACAACTACAGATTTGTCAATGAATACCTTAACTAGTTACATTCTAGTTTTAATTTGCATTTATGCTTAAGACAGACTGCTTTTTTTTTTTTTTTAATGTTGTGGTTTCCATTTCAAACAAATTCAAAATTTTCATATAAAATTAAAGCATCATGATCAACACAGGTACTGTGACTCTCCCTTATGTAAAAGGTCATAATTAACAGGTCAGTAAATATTACTTTATTTGTGAATTTAAGTTGAGAAGTCACATTACTAAGGTGGTTGAGTCATTATAATGGTTAACAGCACTGTTAAAGATAACACTAGCTTGTAAGAATAAGAAAGTTAATCTCTCAGCTTACAAAGCTTTGATATGACCACATCTGGATTACTCAAATAAAATATGGTCAGCAGGGTTGCAAGGTGATTGAGAGATGGCTGAAAAGACTCACAGGGCAGATAACCATGACATGATGATTACTAGCTTATCAAATTATGCACAAGAAAACAGACTGAGGGAATGTGGTCATCATATGCACAATTCAACAAGCCAGTTATCTTCATGGTTACATCCCCAGTGAGTCTTTTCGACCATCTCCCCATCTTGCAGTTTACAGATGGCACAGGTAGAAAGGATCAGATTATTATAGATATTTTAATAATACGGTGCTACACCATTATACCGCTTGTATATGAAAATATATGACTTCTCATTGATTCAACTTCACTATCTTCCTGGGTCTAGCTCCCATTGATGAGACCTTAATAAAAGTCAAAACTGGTCTGGGTAGTAACCCTACCCATAATGCACAGCAATATACATGCACAAAAGGAAACATGCTTTGCATTATGGGATACTAAGGCAATTGATGTAACATAAAAAGCCTGTATATACCAGATTAGTCATATAGATATTTCACTTTGCTTGCACTCGAATAAGGATTAAAACAATAATATAATTTCTTGTCGAGTATAACACAGGGAAATGAATTGAGCTGACTCATTGTACTTAAAGCTGATGAAGCAACTCCAAAGCAGTTATAGACATCAAAGCATACTGATCAAAAATGCAAGAGCTATTCAGCAATTGGCTCACCTACAAGAAAACCAATAATCTGGTGAAAGCGAACTAGCCTAAGGAAGCTACTGAATGACTGATTTCTAAACATTATTAATCACAGTTAAACATTTAACTGACTAAGATTAATTGTAAGTACAGATATTTTGATACACATATTGTGAACCATCTTTAGGATAGTATATAACAGTGGGAAATTCAAAAATTAAATAATGAAGGTACATGGAGAATGTAATCTTTTCTAGGTGATAATTTCCTGGAGTTCTGGCAAGGAGAGTCCATTATTAAGGTCTAGATTAGGGAGAGGCAGAACTTTGGCACTTTCTTTAAAAAAATGTTAGTATTTACGGAACAAGCATCCGTGGCTAGTATTTGTAATCATATGCTCTGCCAGATCAGATTTATTATGTTTCTTAGAGACAATGTAAGTCATAGACCCATTTGCCCCAAAAAAATGAATTGCAGTTGAATGGGACTGAATAAACTCCAAGCAGCAGTAAAGGTTGAATTTTATCTTTGGGAGATAGTATCATAGCAATGATTGAATTAATGGTCTTTTAAATGTGATAACAATATTGAACTTCTTTAAGATACGAGAGATGTCTAGAAATATATATTCTTATAATAGAGGTCGGGAAAAAATGGTTGATAATTTTCTCTATTTTTCTGGAGTTGTAACCATTGATTCTTTCTGAAGTACTTGGGATTCTTAGTCTGGAGGGTGATTTGAAGCTGTTGATATGGTTTCAGTCATTTATTCAATGAAACCTATTGTGACTTTCACATAGGAAGTAAATTAAGTAACTGAATTGTCTTGGACTAGATATGCTGCAATTAGTATTCTATGCAGGAAGAATGTAACTGATCTATGTTGCTGTTATATAGGATGGAGCAGTTCATATCAGTTTTCCTCCTGTGTGAATTCAAGAAAAAAATTAAAGTTCGCTAGGAAGAGACTAATATTCCAGAATTTCAGCACAAAAAAAGGGTGATACGTTTTTGCCATGTAATTGAAGCTTTAGTATAAGAAGTGTGATTTAAATTGTGATCTAAAGAATATACTGCCACTTGCATAGTTAAATTACACCATTTTATGCTGTATTTAATTTTCTAAATTAAAGATTTTTTCCTTTGGTTATATAGATGTCTGAAGACTCAATCACTTAAGTTATTGAACAGGTTAATTTAAAATCTATGATGCAATATTGTTGTGTCCTGAATAAACCAAGAAAAAGAATTACCATTTTTTTATTCAGGAACAACTCTCTTTGAAAATAGGCAGAGAATGTGGTGTTTTGGCTATAAACTGGAAATGTATATATATGTATATAACACTAAGATAGGAGTAAGAAATTATATAACAAATGAAAGAAAATTGTAAGACCTAACCTGTTATGTATAAGGGTCTGATAGAGAAATTATTTGATGTATTGAATTAATTTAAGAACCCCATTTTATGTATCATAAGATAGCAAAATCTGTAAGCCAGAGTCCAAGGGTCACCTTTTGACCATCCAGTGTTACGTGTGCGGGGGGGGGGGGGGGGGATTATGAGAAAGAAAACTAGAGTGCTTTCTAAGAAAACACGACAAAAGCACGTGCGATGTAGTGGAAGGAGCTTGACACCATAACGAAAACCCACGTGACCGCGTTGGTGGGCATTGCGAGATACGAGAAACGCCGGGAAGAGCATGAAAACAAAAAGGTCAAGCAAACCCCACTCGAGGCTTTTTTGGTTCCTGTTTCCTGACCACTCGGACGTTAGTCCAGTCTGCACCTACGGAGAAGTTCCAGGCTGGCCGAGGAAGGTATGAGTCGTCTGCCGCAGCGTATGGAATAGGGCTAGCTATTTCCTTGGACTAGGATAGCTATGCTATATTGTGCGACGGAAAAACCAAGTAGATGCCGTCCGTTCTGGCTAAGCTCCTGAGCCATATTGCCCTTCCCGCTGAGAATCTGGCCGTACAGCTATCGTAGGCGACAGACAAGCAGCAGACTGAGCCCAGACAAGGCAGAAGAAAGGAACGAGTATCATTTCAAAGAGGGTAATGTAGACTCTTGTATTATGTATTCACGGTTAGGGAATTGTGTGTTTTCCAAAGAACATTTTGTGTAGTGGACTTATATGGAACTTTAGGAACTGCCTGCCTAGAAGGGCTCTATTTAATTTGTATGAATTAATTGTGTTTGTGTTAAGTGATATAACTGGTGACCACATGAGTGTAGAATGTGTGATAACTTGTGATGAGATAATGTTAGGTTACATATAGAGGTGGTCCAAGCAAATATGTTCATGTATTTCATTAGTAGTAATGAACCAGAGATCTTACTAAAATTTGATTCAGTTTACCTAGAAATAATACTTTCATGTATCATTTCTTTAATTAATAAATATGTTTCTTAGTATCTGCCTGATCTGGTTTAGTACATGAATTCAAACAGCAACTCATAAAATTATTATTGAACTTAGCGGGAAGAACCCCCGCGCATAATTTAACAAAGCGGACCATGACTGCATGCTAGAATATAGTGAACAGAAGTTAGAAATTTACTGTAGTTTAGTTACTGTGTATCACTCTGAAAGAGCCATCCTGGATAAGAGTCTCATCTATCCTCTGTATTGGCTAGCGCAGCTAAAAAATAAATTTGTCAATGCTTATCAGGTGGACTGTCTCAGAAGATATGTTTAATGGCCGCGTCTCAATCTAGGACAAAGCCCTAATCATCAAGTATCCTACACGTGATTAAACTTAAGAGCAGCCAAAGATTTTGTTTGTTTAAAAAGGGGAAAGGTTTAAGAGAACAATGAGTTAAGTGTAGACTAACCTTAAAAGCTAAAAGGGACAAATTATAGAAATAGAGTATATAACAATATCTTTGGATATAAATCTGCGTGAAAGGTTGATTTGTAGTTTAGTTTCAGATGGGTTTCCTTTCCTGTTGAAGTTAAGAAATGAACCACTTAGAATCAGGGATGAGTAATTTACTAATGACACAAATGACAGGATTGCATGCACAGAAAAAAAGTAAAAATACTCCCCCACCCCCCTCTCTCTGTACAACATCCATTTAATTCTAACATTTTTGTGTTTTTTTTTCTTACCACCTTGTCGCATGCTTTCAGATCTACCAACATTTTCTACCATAATTTCTCAACTATCTGTCTCAGTGAAAATGTGATCCTGATAATTCCCTACATAGCTTGAGCTGCAATTCTCGTCTAGGTTTACCTTTCACTTATAAGCTATAAGTGAAAGGTAAACCTTTTATAAGCTTTACCTTTTATAAGGTACTTCTTAAGTATGCTTATAAATCTTACCTGCAAAATCCACCAAGGAAATTCATTCACAATTTTCACACTGTTTTTTGGGTTTTATAAATAACCACTGAGAGATCTCCACTCCTATTAACAAGAATTCGACCTTAGGAATCATGAAGCACAGCCAATATTGAACTTTTGAGCCTTCCCAATCAAATATAATCTACTCAGCTATCTTTCCATATTGCTTGGTTTCTAACGGATTTTTGCAACATGAGGTATTGATACTGATTGCATTCCTCTTGATTACATTCTACTACTGTTCTGCCACTTCGATTTAGTCATTTAAAGTAACTGCTGCAGTTACTTTAAATGACCCCTTTATCAGTTTTTGTCCCCTTTATCATCTTTGACTCCTCACTAATTCTTTTAATTTGCCTTTTACAATTTCCTCCATTTCTTTTTTTTTGGTAGCCTCCAAAACATACTCCACATTCCTGATATTTATTTTTATCAGTCTTCTCATTAGCTACTTTACAAAGATTATTTACAATTATAAATCCAGCTAATTCAGTCAAGAAAAATTAATGACGATGTCATTCTTGGACAAAAAAAACAAAACAAAACATTTTTAAATCCATTATTAATAAAACTATATTTAATATGCTTTAAAAAAAAAAAAAACTATACACATCAGTGAAATGCGAATTACCTCTAACTGTCTAGCAGCTTCTTCTGTTCTATTTAATAAAAGAACCTTTTGGCGTAAATTGCGAAAATGCATTTCACAAAGCATGGATGCCCGCTTCTTTGATATATCTGATCTTGCCTAAAAATAAAAAGAAACAATAAGTATAAATTAAGTTCGTCTAAAAATTAAGACATAAGCAGAAGAATTCATCATAAAATATTAACACCAGAATCACTTACTTTTAATATTTATTTGTAAAATTTTTGGCTAAGTTTCATAAGCATTTAAATTGTACATGTTTTTGGTCATAAAATGTTACAAAATATAAGACTTATTGTTAAATTGACCATATATTTAAAACGTACTTCTGTTTGTAAGAACAGAAGTATGTTTTAAATATATGGTCAATTTAACAATAAGTCTTATATTTTTTTGTACGAACAGAAGTACGTTTTAAATGTGTGGTCAATTTAACAATAAATCTTATATTTCATAAGCATTGTCAATACATTTATAGGAAAACTCTAAAAAGAACAACAATTTAATTGAAAGCACATGATATGTGCACTATAGGCTGCAGGAGAACAGCTCCATCTGCATTAATAGATATTCAAAATAAATTACAATAAAGGAACACATGAATGGTGAGTATTAGTCAATATAACTTCCCAAAATTGAGCAAATGTTGTTCAAGACAAATTTGTGCAGATCAACCAGTTTGTCCATAATAACATAAGCCACAAGAGCAGCAGATCTTCACAAATATCGCTCTGACAGATCGATTGAATTGCTTTATAAAGACTTTCCTTCTGATATCATAAACTAGTTTGACTTTGTCATTAATGCAGGATACTTTAGATGCCAGAATGAATTTTAATCTCCCCTTTCCCTAACTCTAGTCAATTACTTTATGGAACATTTTGTACAACATATTCTGGACATTTTTTCACCCAAACCCTCAGTTTGGTATGGAAACATTGATAATGAGTTTGCTGTGTGGACCTCCTTGTCTGATCTTCATGAATTTCTTGAAAATATTAATTCAATAAACCCAAGAATCAAATTTACTCTGGAAGTAAAACAACAATTCTCTTCCTTTTCTTGATGTTCTCATTCTACGTCAACCAAATGGTAATTTACGGTTCTCGGTATATAGAAAACCAACTCATACTGGTAAATACATTGATTCTAATTCTCATCATCACCCTTGTCAGAAATATGGTGTAATGAAATCCTTATTTGAGAGCTTATAAATTGGTTGTATAGTTCTCTTCTAAACAAAGAACTATTTATCAGATCTACCTTTATTGCTTACGGTTATAATGAAAAAACTATTGAAAAAATAATAATTATGGACGTCGCCCTAACCCTCCTCAAAAAAAGAAATTACCAGAATTTGTATTCCATATGTTAAGGGACTTTCAGAAAAAATAGTAAGATTACTTCGACAGATTAACATACAAGTAGCTTTCCACCCAGTTCACAAACGTAATACATTCCTTGTCTCACGAAAAGACAAATATCCTCCTCTATCTTACCCTGGAGTTTACATAATCCCCTGCTCTTGTAGCTTATGTGATTATGGACAAACTGGTGTATAAATTTACAATTTACAAATAAAAATATTAATGATTCTGGTATTAATCTTTGATGATGTATAAATTAAGTTGACATGTAAGTGTGAAAGGGAAGATGAAGATAGTTAAAAATGTGGGGATAACATTTAGTTCTGAAGATAGGTGTTACATCAGTAATGATAGAGAAAAATGGCAAGGAGTATGTAGGAGTCATACAAGAAGTAGGGTCAGTAGAAATATGAGCTATTGTGTACAGAGTAGAAAAGAGCTCATCGTATATAGAATAGAGTTCATACACCAAAAATTGTTGGAATAAGAGTGAGATGTGGCTGTATGAGGATGACATTCTGAGGGCAATAGAGTTGGAGGGACATGTGCTTTTTCATGAAAACAGATAGGACAGAAGTGAGGAAGAGTGCTGCTGATGATAGCAGATGAGTTTTGCTCATCTAAGATGGAGATGTAATAAACCAGTATAGACAATGGTTTCAAGTATTATGCTGTCACATGGAGGTGAACAGGATGAAATGGTTAGTAGGATGTTGATATAACTTAGAGAGCAGTAAGAAAGAAATGTATATACCCTTCCCATAATATGTAGCATTATACATGCCGTAAGGTTATGTGCTTTGCATTATACGATACTAAGGCAAGTGATGTGAAGTCATTAGCCACTATATACGAGTGTTAACTTAAACAGTGTTAGTGGTGGTGAAACCACCACTAACACTGGTTTTTTTTTTTTTTTTTTTTTTTCAAATAAATATTAAGACTGTTGGTAGTGAAGTTAATATCTGCATTACAGGATTACTTTTGATGGTATCACGGATGCCATTTTATAGTAGCTCTAAAGAGCATTTGCTGGTGGTGTAGAATTATTTGCTTATGACTGAAAGGTTTTTTCTTTTCTCTCTTAAAAAAAAAAAAAAAAGGTTTTAGTCTTTTTCTCCTGCTGAGGTAATGGCACCAATTCCTCCGAGGGTACAAATTCTAGGAAATGAAATTCCAGGATATGAAGAAGTGAGGTTTTAAAAGATTTTAAAAGATTTTAAGGTTTTAAAAGAGACAGCTGGTGTTAACAAGATTTATTTTTTCATCCCGTATGGTGGAGGTCAATATTTAATTGTAGTAAAGATGAGGAAACAAGGGACAAACTATTACAGGGTTTTACTTTTGAAGGCAGCACAGTTATTCCTGTAATGGTCAGGAGCCAGATAAAAACTGCAAAAATCAAAAGATTTCCAATGCAATATATACAGACATTCTCAAAATGCAGTAAAATTAGTAACATACAAAAGAGTTTATCAGGTGAAGATCCAAATTGGTTTTATGGTGATGTCCCTTCACAATGGATATGAAGATACCCATACCAAATTTTGTCAACATCAGTACAACCCAAGTTATGGTAAACTACCCCACAGTACAAAGGCAGTGCCTGAATTTTGGTTCATGTGATCACCTGGGTGGTAACTGCTCCAAATCTAAATGTTTCAAATGCTTGGAGATCAGACATATTGCTAATCAGTATCTCAAACCCTGTCAGAAATACTGAACAGTGCGTTAACACCTGCCTTTTAATCTCGCTCTCTACCAGTGCTCTCACTCTTTCAGTGAAAGTGTGAGAGCACTGGTAGAGCTAATAGAACACTGTATTTATCAGAGAGGCATAATGAAGAGTTCCCAGATCTTCCAATTCAGTCTAGCAGATGGGACTTTTAAACAAACTACAAGTAAAATCACAAAAAGTGCACAACCATGGATGAAATTACCAATAATGAATTTAGCATAACAACTGAACAGATACAAGATGAAATGCAAAAACATGAAACTGTTCTACAAGGAGAAACTGGAGAAGAAACAGAAAAGCAAGTAAGACTGAAAGCACTTAATATGCAGAAAAGATCATCTAAAAGGAAAGATGAATTAATAAAAAAAAATTAAAAAAAGGAACTACATCTAAAAGAAAACGAAGTAATAAAAAATGTTAAGATGGAGAAGATTGTGGATTGTCAAATGAAAGCTCTTCAGGCTCAAGAGAGTTTATGGACTATGATGAACCATCTGATGCTAATAAAGGGAAAGTGAGAGATACAATTAAAGAAAAAATAATAAAGTTTACTGATTCAAAGTTTTATCAGTATAATTATCATCTACATGAAAAGAAAATAACTAACTTACAAATCAAGATTGATAGGCATGAAATTGAAATAATGGAAAGCAACTGTAAAAAACTGGAAAACAGTTTACAAGAAGCAGGCTACACAATTGCTCCTGCACAGATTGAAGACCTCATCGGGATCATCTAAATCTAGAAGTTAAAGACTTCCCAGTGATACTTCATTAATCATAGCATCTCCTGTCTGCATTGCCTCATTAAATGTACAAGGATTGCATAGGCAAATTAAACAAGAAACTATATGGAAACATATGCTATGCCATAATATCAGATTTTTGTTTCTCCCAGAAACATACTTCTGCAGATATCTACCCTATTTATATAAAACGACAAGCCTTTTTATGTCACGCTTTGAAACTCAGGGGCTACCCTGAGTGTTGAGTCTTCAAAATTCGAGTCATCAGAATTCAAGGAGAACCAGCATACCAGTCCGGAACATGGGGGGAGGGGAGCATAGCCCCCCCTAGTAAATATATAAACACTTTAAAAGATAGATATCCACTTCTTTCTTATTGGAGCTTTGGAAGATTTAAGGGCTGGAGTAAGAGTTCTTATTCTTGGCCACCTCCTTTGGTCATTCCGTAATAACCAAAAGGGTGCACAGAAGGGAGAATCTTGACAATAGATTGGAAATACTGTGGATGTATAATAATGTTTATGCTCCATCCAATGGAACAGTTAGACGAAAATCCTTCCAGGAATTGGAGCCATATTTATACACTGCCCACTACATCACAGCAACTAGAGACTGGAATTGTATTGAAAACCTCACATTAGACAAAATCGGAGGTCACCACAGGAGTGAAAAGTGGGATAGCACACTTAAAAACTTGTCTCAACAATGCTCGACTAGTAGACACATGGAGGATTCGCAATCCTAATCTCCGGGCTTATGCGTATATGAATCAAGGTATTGGTGTACATCTTGATTGAATTTATATCTCTTCTTCACTTATAAATAGGATAATTCAGATAAAACATCTTAACATGAACATGTCAAATCATAATCCAGTTCTACTTAAGTTGCACTGCATGAAACAAGTAGTTATAACTCTTAGAACATTAATGGCTTTCCTGTTCATATCCAAGATATGAACAGGAAAACAGACCTTAACAGACCCATTACAGCATATGAAGTTACCAAAGCCTATAAAGATCAGTTTGGGACCATGAAGACATCCACCAAATTTTGTATTGATCTTTTCAACCAAATTCCAGATCCTCTGTTCAAATTGGAATAATGTTACCTGGAATTGCGATACGTGGTTAAAATTCAAACGAACAGTAAAACAGAATATGATGGAATGGGGAAAGCAACAAGCTTTCCTCAAAAGAAAAAAGTTGAAAGACCTGTATAAGGAGAGAAGCTGGTTTGTAACAAACCAACGCACACGGTTAGCCTAGTGGCTTGCGCTTCGCAACCATATCCCTGGGGAAGGAGTGTCCTCGGTTCGATTCCCGTCACCAAAGTGAAGAGCTTAAGGATCTTCCTCAGCCATAGCCAAGTTAGCTGGTCTTGGGCGTGGACAGCAGGGTTCCCCCCCACACACACCCCAGTTTTATCTGGGGTTTTTCATCCCGCAAGCAAGCAAACAGGCCTCGTGAACACACACGGATCTACAGCCATAAATACTTAACCCCTCCTTGAGGGGGGTTCAACTCGCCCTGACAGGGACGGGGAAGAAAAGGGAGGAAACTCCATATGAATAAATAAAAATAAAAAAAAAAGAGAAACATTAACACAGAAATAGAAGTGGAAAGGTGGAAACAAGTAGAAGAAAGAAAATTTAAAATAAGAATACAACAGCACTTAGCAGATTGTCCTTCAGCTGCATTCTTCAATAGGCAATTCACTAAATTCTGCAAAGAAAGGACTATCACTGAAATCTGTGTTGATGGTGAAGACAAGTCCACCACTCAAGACATCCTTGACTCCTTTCAAAAACACTACAAAAATCTGTTTGAAGACAATAGTACTGTTGGAAATTATAACTCTAAGAACATTAATGGCTTTCCGGTTCATATCTTGGATATGAACAGGAAAACAGACCTTAACAGACCCATTACAGCATATGAAGTTACCAAAGCCTATAAAGAATGCTAGACAAGAAAATTCGCAGGACCTGATAGTCTAGGGATAGAACTTTACCGCGAAGCCAGGGATTTTATTCTTCCCATTCTAGTTATACGATTTAATTCTTTTCTGTTGCAGGACACATACTAAGTCCATTTGTAGCAAGCCATACTGTCCTCATCCCAAAACATAATAAATATTGTACCTTAATCAGCAGCTGGAGATCTATTTCTCTATCTAATACTGACTATATAAGATATTATTCCACATTATCAATAACCTGCTCAAATTGGGAATGAGATACATAATTAAAAGGTGTAGAGAGTTCCAGGCTGAGCAGTAGAATTTAATCTGTTTCTGCTACATGATCTAATCCGCTTAGTTAACATGAAAAAGCAGTCGATGGCAGTGCTATCAGTAGATCTTACTCAAGATTTGATAATGTCCGACATCCCTTTCTGTTCCACATCATCCAACAAATTGGTGTACGTAAAAAGTTGCTATCCATTATCAAAGAAGCTCATACCAATTCAACCACCACTTCCTAGTTAATGGGTTCCTGTCAGATCTGGTCAAAATTGAAAAAAAAAAAAAAAATCAAGCAAGGTTGCCCTCTTAGTCCATTGCATTGGTTCTTTAACCTTTCTTATAGCAAGTTGACAATACACATGCTGTGTGAGGAATAACAGTTCCTTCAACTGTGAAGGAACATAAAGTACTAGCATATGCCGATGATGTAGTGGGCACGTTGAAGGATAATGATTCCATATATATCTTTTTTGGTATTTTGGAAAAATTCGGCAAGATCAGTGGATTAACTACTAATGTAGATAAAACAAAATTAAAGGTTTATGGAAAGTGGGATCTTGGAGGCATTCCTTCTGGACTAATCCCTAAGAGAGAGAACCCCTCGCTATACTTGGAATTCTCTTCTCTACTTTCCCAATATTACCAGTTCAAGAACTTATATACAAGAACTTTGAAACCTTAGAAGACTGGAAAATAGGGCCACCCTCCTTTTTTTTCTAAAGTCATGGCTCTCAAAAACATAAACGTTCCTGATCAGTTGTACATAATAAATATTACAGATATCACAAAAGATGAGGAAAAGCAATTATACAGTAAACCTCTGCAATTTTTTTGGTGCAGCAGATACCAAGAAGTTAAAAAGGAATTTCTTCCACTATCAAAGAAGCATGGAGGATTTAGGCTTCCAGTCTTAAAATTCTGCTATTTAAGCAATACAGCTTCAAAAATCTATAAAATATTGCAGACCTTCTCCTGTACTACTTGGGTTTTCATCTTCCCCTGTTTGGAGTAAATGATTAATAAGGTCCAAAAGCTGAGATTGTTTGTGAATACGACATACTGTTTAACTCTAAGACTGCTACAATACTCTGGCATTGACATTCTTTCCATTAAAAAAAGTAAAATTTGGTACAAAGAAATCTTTAATCTCTTTTACTGCAAACTTCCACAGTTGGGTAGTGACAACAACACTTTCGTAACTTATTGAAGTTATGAAATACACCGAACAATACCTTAACAGGAGGGATCTTGTTTGGAGAACGGATGGTATTGACTGGAAGACTGCATATGGCTGTCTTCCAGTCAATACCATCAAATGGAAGTACTTTAATATTGGAGATCCAATCTGTGACATCTGTTACCAATTGGAAACAGTAGAACATGCATTCTACAGCTGCCCTATTGCCCTGCGTATTTGGAACAGATTACGTAATGTGTTGGGCATTCCATTACTTACAACAGAACAGGTTATTTTTTTTTGCAGTACCCACCACCTATCAGCAATGGGAAGAAAATTTTGATTTTTATAATTAATGACTTAAAATACCATTTATGGAAGGTTAGAAAGAGACATGGATTTGAAAACCAGCAATATGACAATATCCAAAATGCTTCGTAATATTATATTGTGGAAATTTTATTGTTCAGTAGATGATTTTTGTATTTAGAAAGAAGCATTCTAGGAGATATCATATTTTTGAACTAGATAGTGTAGACCACCCACATTACATAATATTCACCCAGAGGAGATAAAATTCTGTCTATTTTGTATGAGAGGTTTTTTAAATAGTTCCATCCTCTTAATTCAATTTGGTCTTATAGTCAATTGCAGGGATAACTGGAGAGCAATCCCATGCAGAGAAGACCAACTCAAGGCAGTTAAATAAGGCAAACCACCTGGTTATCAGTCATCTTTGCACTTTAGTTCAATTGGTCTTTTGGTTGTTATCTATATGAGATTGGTGAAAAAGAAAAACTGACAGACTTTGGCTATATGATGACATAAGAGCTGGGGCCTTTTCTCTATATCTCATACTATCTATCTGTCTTTTCTTTCTCCTAATACTATCACTCACTTGCACCCCTATACTAACTATTCTAGGCCTGTGATGAGCAGCCCTTTACTTTTTCATCTCAATAAAAGATCAAACCTGTCTGGGTAGTGGCCCTTCCCATATTATATGCATGTCTATAAGAATATGTGATTTGCATTATGGGATACTAAGGCAAGTGATGTGAAGTCATTAGCTGATATATATGAGTTGCCCAGTCATGAAGTTACTTCATACACAAACTTTGTTTTCTTACACTTGGATAAAGAATTAAACCAAGAATATAATTTCTTGGCATCTTTAATTTATATTTTAGAAATGAGAAATTTTGGATTAGTTAGTGAACAGATCAAGTCTAATATCCTGATTATCACAGAAGGGACATTAAAAAAGAAAATGAGTAATATATTATATAAAAAGGGAGTACTTTTTATTATATATTATATTATATATTTATATTATATATAAAGGGAATACTTCCATTAAAGAAGATTAATAATCTTCGTTAAATAAAAGGTTTAGTCTAAGTTAGAGAGAGTTTGGTTGCAAATGTACAAGAAAAAAAATCAAAGAAGGGTGTATGCATGTGTAAGAACACAGCTGGCACGAAATGAACACTCATTAACAAATGTGCATGATTCTTATTGCGCTACTGACAAGTCTTGGTAAAAATACTTCTGTAACTGAAATGATTTAAGCTATCCATTACAAACCATAGCAGGAGGCCATTTCCTTGAAAAAATATTGAAAAGAGGTGAATGCAACTCAAAAGAAAGAGTATCCCCTCCCCCAAAAAACCCTCGGAAGACAGCGTAATTGTGACTGTATGATAGTTGCTGCTACAGTAATTTACTCAATAGACTTGTATTTGACAATAGAGTCACTACCTCAAGCTTTCTGGGAGCAAAAATCAAGAATGTGATTTATGCAGGAATTTTATCACTATTGAGCTTTATTATTTGAACAATCTCATCAGCTTCTGACACATGAGTAGCATCTCCATTCATTAAAGTTATTCTTCTGCATTCATTTTTTATTTTACTCAGATGAAGAGTTAGAAGTGTATGAAAATGAAGTTCAAGAGCTGTTGCATAACCCAGATAAGAATTCAGCAACAGAGACAGAGAGGATATCAGCACATGCACTAAAGGAATGTTCAGCAAAATTCACTACTTCATAAGGCTTTTGATAACCGCGCGGTTAGCCTAGTGGCTTTGCGCTTCGCAACCATATGCTTGGGGAAGGAGTGTCCCAGGTTCGATTCCCGTTGTAGACGTGAGGAATTTGAGGATCTTCCTCAGGCATAGCCAAGTTAGCCGGTCTTGGGCGCGGTCAGTAGGTTTTTTTCCGCCAGTTTATCTGGCGTTTTTCATCCCGCAAACAGGCAAACCGGCCCCGTGAACATACGCCTCTACAGTCAAAAATATATCCCCCCCCCCCCCCAGCGGCAGACCAGGCGACGGGTCGGTTGGGAGTAGTACTAACAAGAAGTCGCATCTAAAGTAACACGCGGACCCTGCATGGGAAGCGGGAATAACGCGTAGTAGAAGAAAAGAATAAGGCTTTTGATGTTTGTATAACTTGAGTGTCAGCTCAGGAAAGAATGCATGATAGTTCTCTGTTATACAAGGGTGTAACAAAAAACTGGTGTCCAACTACTGACCTATCAAGTATCTATGCAGTGGTGATGAAGATTTTAGAGAAGTTGGTAAAAACTGACATATAGAAATGGGTTAACAGACAAAAGCTATACTCTGCAAGGAATGACATATATTTACAAAAGAGAGGTCATGTCTGGGCAATATGCTCATCCTTTATAATAATGTTGCAGATGAGTTGGATAAAGGAAATGGATATGATACTGCTGGGCTTCACTAAAGCATATGATAGGATATCAAATGACAAGCTGTTGAATAAACTGGAGGATATGGGAATATAAACTATAGACCTGAATAAGTGGGTGACTGAGAGGCAGGTATATCAGAAGTGGTATATGTTGGGTGTGACTGGCAGATTTAAATTGACTGGTGGTATTTCCTATGGATCAGTCCTTTGACCACTAGAGTCAATCTATATACTGATAATAATTGGAAGAGGCTGACAAACTATTGCTAACAATGGAAAGATAAGCAGTGCAATCAATGATGCTATTGAAAAGCAGTTTTACAGAACATGAATAGGCTGAAACTGTGGGACATATGATAATGGTTGTCAATTCAATGTTAGTGAGTGTAATTAACATGTTTCATATAATACTAGTGGTTAAGTGTTTTTAAATGAGGGAAACATAACTCATTCATTGCCAGTTACTTTAAATATAGGGAATAAACCTTGCTATTTTATTGACATTTGCTTCCAATGCCCCATGTGAAAAACCAACATAAGCATTATTTTTAGTGGTTTCATTCATATTTTACAGAGTGAAAATAATTTAGTCATTTTGTTTCTGGTGAATATGCCATACTTACACTATGAATACTTTCGTTTCATCATTAATTTCCTGATACGTATCCTCAAGGGGTATTCAGGCTACTATGACAGTGCTATATGATTATATTTTAAGTTTACATTATTAATAATCTCCTATCAACAATTTTCTTTCAAATTAGTCTATTACTTGTCATCACTCCAATATTGTAGTATTTAACATTTTGTTCTTATAAGGTGCCTTAGACTGAATCAACTCCACCTAGACATTTTGGTCTTCCTCTGGGACCACACATAATAAAAACTTTCATTTCATTAATTAAAAACGTATTGTAAGATATCCTATATATATATATATATATATATATATGGTCTGGAAACTCTACTTTAGATACTACCAAACATGGAACTTTCTCAAACCATTTCAGGTTTCCAATTTAGGTTAGTGTAAAAATAATCATAATTTAAAATTATGAATATTTATACAAATTGTTTATGTTAGTATATTATTAGTTTTGGTTTCATAACACATATATCAGCACTTGTGATGTGCCCATTATTGATGTTATTTTATCAAAATGAAATGTAAAGCATTTAAAAAATTTATGTGCTTACTGGATTTGAATAGTTGTGTTACTTTCAGAAGTAACACATTTCAAAAATATTAAGTGTTGTGTTTTATAAAGACATTCTCATTATGCTAAGAGACAACACCTCAGCCATTTTCTTGCTTGCCACTCATATATAGTGCTCGCTGAGGAGTTTGCATGTGTGATTGACAGCTGATAGAGAGCATTCAGTATCGAAGTAACGAGGAAAACAAGGGAGAGCTAATGGAAGTTTAAAAACACAGACCAGACGAATTTTGTTCCTATGAAGCTTATTTAGTTATTTTTAACAGTCGGAAGAATATTAATAGATTCCAAAAAGGAATAGTAAAACTGTGGGTCTTTAAACTGGAGGAGTTGAAACTGTCAATAAGTAATTAGTAAATAAAAGAAAATATTGCAGTCGATGTTCTAAAGGAATGTTCGAGTCAACGCTGATTGAAAAGTTTCATCTGTCTTAAGGACGTCCAGATATATTTGTTATTTCTACTGAAAGGGTGACAGAATTAGCTCAACTTGGATATGTTATTTTTGAAGTAGTAGAAAATCTTTTTTTCCCCTCTGGTACAAAAATTAGTAAATTGTGCATCAAATAGAACTGCAAGAGTCAGTGAGGAATAATATTGTGTGCTATATATAAGGGTGATAAGAAAGGATACTATGGAAAAGAAGAAGAGAGTTTTATATTTATGGAAAAGGCCCTAACAAGGAAACTGACTATGACATTTTTGTTGTTGTGAAAACAAGGTGCTTAGTCTGGTAGATGTGATTAAGTATATGTTAAACAATCCAGTAATAGGATGAGTCAGAGAATAGGTGGTTTAATATTTTTGGATAAGAAAATCTCTAAAGCGTAGATTTATTTAGAAGGCTTTGGATTCAGTTTTTGTAGTTATGTAATTTTATCTAAAGTATATATATATATAATTTTAGTTTTTATTAAATGTGTATATTTTTGTATTTGGTCTTGAGTCAGTGATTTTCCGGATTCTAAGAAATAGTTAAAAAGTCATTGCACCAATCAGAATTGAACTCTTGTGTAAATAATAATAAAAACTTGGAATATAAAAATATCTTAATAGAGATAATCTCATAAGAAATGGCAATTAATAATCTCTCTTCTCTAAACATGGTCTGGAAACCCTATGCTAGATACCACCAAACATGGAACTTTCTCAAACCATTTCAGGCTTCTAATTTAGGTTAGGTTGGGTACACCTAACCTAAGGTTTCAAGGTGGGTCAAGTTGGAATACCCAATCCTTTAACTTTCAAGAAATGTGAAAACTCATTCCTCGAAATGAGCCTCCCAGAGAAGTGTTCTGATAAATCGGCTGTAGAACCATGTGATGTGTGACAAGTTGTACCATCCTGTTGGAACATCTTGCAAAAAATGGAATGTTTTTTGCATGACACATCCTATACAAATCCTGGGGGTGAATGGAAGCAACACATTCTCAATATAGCATTCGCTATTCACAGTTACACCACACTCTTAAATGAAGTAGGATCCAATTATGCCATAGCTGGAACCCCCCCACCCCCTTACACCATGTGATGACCTTGCTGTGAAGAGGTTTCTCTTGGACAAATTCAGGTCTTGAAAAACCAAGAAACCTATAAGTTCATTTGTTTACATGACTGCTTAGATGGAATGCACTTAATACGAAAACCAGACGTTATCTGGAGGAAGCTTGATTCTTCATAGTCAGTGGCCAGCATGCGCACCATATTCCCATCATGCAGTTTCACACTGACCTGCCTGAATGATGTACAAAAAGGCACCCAGATTCTTAAGCATTCTCTGTAGTGACTGGCTTGGTATCCCAAGTTTTACTGCTGTTCGGCAGTAACTGCATTTCCGAAACTGTAACACTTGCTTCAGCACATGCCTGTAATTCTCATTTGTGTTAACAGTCCGTGGTCTCCCTAAATGCTCTTTGCGACAGAACACCCCCTGGTATGTCAGAACCTCTCGATTAAGGCAATGATGACACTAATGCTTGGGGGCACACTTATGGAAACAATGAACAAACTGCTCATAAACATGATGTAGGCTTGGACCATTTGTTCTACCAACTCTGTATGAATGAAAATAATGCTCAACAATAAACGTCTTTACTTCCAACGTCAACACCACTGCTACAGCAAAATGTAATGGCATAAACTCTACACGTGCTCTTCTATTAATGTACATGTAGGTGAATGGCATATCTTATACAGCGTGTACTCAAAGGGGCAGGGAGGAGAATTCAGTAATTTTTTTTTTTTTAAATTACTGAACTTCTAGCATCAATAGCATGAGAAGAAAAGCCTTCCTTTAGAATACAAAAATCTTATATACTCTTGATGTTCCTGGATTCTAATCATAGCAGAACTGCCAATCTGTCCAAAGTAACAAAGATGACAGGAACAGGGTTTTTGATAAAATGATAGAGGTGATAATGTATCTTTGATGGGCATTAAGAAAGATGACAACTTCTGGGTTGGTTTGAATGTGGTAAACAGTATATATATCTGTGCAGACCCTTTTAACATGAGATCACAATCTGGGAGAGGAATGATAATTATCAAGTATTTTCTGTATTGAGATTTTGAGGTATTCATTAAGTAATAAAGTAAGTTTTATTGTATTTAATTCTTCCAATAGAAGAGACTCAGAAGAAGAAATTGTGCATGCTCTGTGCACAAGGCTTTTGAATACCTATATTTTGTGAAGGATGATGATGATGTGAGGATGCCTAGATATATCTGTCTGTAAAGGATGGCTTCTGTAAACAGAAAATTCACTATTAATTACAGCAGAGTTACGATGCATTAAAATGTCCAAAAAGGGAAGACTATTGTTAAATTCCCATTCAATAGTGAATTTAGGAAGGCCATAAACACGTGAGAGGCGAGAATGATAAAACTACAACTCTTCAATAGTATTAGTATCTAAGGAATATGTGTGATCTAATAACTTGTTTAATTTGTTTAGCTAGCTTTGAATAGGATCTCTGTCGATTATACTATAAAGTAGATCTATCTCATAATAAAGCATTAAGTTGCAATTTCAGTCAGTAGTATCTACTATAACTGTTGCATTTCTTTTACAGGCAGATATATCCATGCATCTTCACATCATCATCCTTCACAAAGAATGGCTGGATCAGAGAATTTGACTCACTGTGGCAATGCTAATGTTTATAAGAATTTGAAATGGAAAAAAACATGCAAAAGACAAAAATAAAGACAAGAGCTACATAACAGCATTGAAGATAAAATACTACAGAGGCACAGGTTTATGACAATCATTTTATAAATGTATACAGCATGGTGCTAATTTTGCTGCAAACTGCAGTGACAATTTTCAATCCATCAACAACAACACAGAGCAAAAAAGATAGTGAAGAGGTGAATGAAGAAATAGAAGACAAAACAAGTTGGGAAAATGTGCAACACTAAATGGAGATTGTTGATAATTATACAGACATGAAAAATGTCTTTAGTCATCAAGAATCTATGAAAGATTTTAGATGAGTTGTGCAAAGTTTGCACCCCATTTCATGCATATCCAGAGATGCAGTGAGAAAGCAGTTAATGCATCTGGAAGTAAGAATTAAGCAGATTTGGAGTCATCTCTTTTATAATTCCAGATCATTTCTAAAACTATAGGTTTTTGTGAACCTATAGTACATCTGTACCATGGGCGAGTTAAGGATTTTTTTATTTTATTTAATATTATTTGTTTATTTTTAGATAATCCACAAACCCTTCTCAAGAGACCAAACATGGAACTTTTTCCAGCTATTTCAGGTCCCCAATTAAGAAATGCAATGGTCTCACAGTGGGCGATGAAACTGACCTCCCATCTATTAGATCTACTCAAGATTCCTAAGTTCCTAATCTAACAAGATACTTGTTGGTGCATCTTGCAAAACATCCAGAGTACATGTCACATCAAAAGATATACAGACCTGTCACAAAGTGATATTTTTCAAAAAACTGAAATATAAAACATTTGGTTAGTTTTGATATTAAAAAAGAAATGTTTTCAAAGTGTTAAAATTATCATGTTTAAATTTCCGTAAAGAATATAACAGTGATATTTACAACAAACACTGGATAGGGAAATTCATACACATAGTTAAAATCCTTTATAACTGCTCAAATGCAAGTACAATAACTGTGAATTCAAGTTGACAGATGTGACCAAGAATCCAGAAATCCACTTGCCACAGGTGTGTTATCAGAGACAAGTGACAAGTGAATTGGCAGCTAGGTTTTAAACATATTCAATATATATATATTTTTTTGCATAATTTACAATTTTTTCATTTTTATTTTAAAACATTGTGTCATTCATGTAAAGTTATTTGGTCAGGGTAGGTGGCAATAAATTTATTAAAGAAGTTTTATTTCCATCTAGCACTTTATGAAATGAAGGAAGTAATATATTAAATTAGTTTAGCCAGTATCAAAATGATGTACAGGTAACCCTCGTATAACGCAGATGTTAGGTTCCATAGAAATGCCAATTTTTACGAGACTTAGATCACATAGAAAAAGTAGGGTTAGGTTCCGAAATCATTTTTTTTAAAATTATATAAACAACAATGACATATCCAACAAAAACAATATTTTTATTTAATTCAGGTAATTCATGTAAGTTAAGAAAACATAAACTATAAGACAAATGCGTAGTATAAAATTATAAAAATTACAAATTGTACATAAATTTCATTGCACATACTGCATAAATGTTTTAGACTCAATAAAATAAAGTGCATATTTTAATCGTCATCACTGTCTTCAGAAATAACATTTCGTAGAAGTTCTTTAATTGGCTGGAGGTCGTCACCACTTGAAATCTCTTGGATATCATTTGTATAATTCTCATATTCTCATATGTATGTGACTCACCAGAAAATAAACTGCTCAGTTTGAGATTAACACACTTATGATTTTAAATGAGCTTTCCTGGCAGAAAACGAAGACAATTTTCAACAATAAACACTTTATACAGTAAACCCTAGATGGCGAACCTATGGCACGTCTGAGAATTTTGCGGGCAAGTCAATGATTTACAGGTGATATCCTTTTATACACTTATAAGTTATTCAAGTTTTTTTTTTAATTGTTACAATACGTACAAGCTGAATTTTGTTTTATACAGGACAGCAGCTATAAAGACGTGCATATGATTGGTGCGGTATTAACAAAAGATCGCGCGACCCAAAGACAAAAGTAACCGACAATGTTGAGTTGATATGCTAATTCTCTTCAATAGAATTCCATAACATCTGAAACTGTCATAACAACATTTACTATTAGTTTTAACACATTCACAACGGGGTGTCATTTATCGTTCCGATGGAACTTCTCATTACTGACGGGCTCAATTCACACAAACGTTTCAACCCTTGGTTGAATCACTAGAGGGCTAAATGGTGTGTAGTGTTTGCGGATAGCTCCTGAACAGATAAGTGATATTTTGAGTAATAATTGGTGAAATTGCATAGTATTTACGTAGTATTGTTTACTTTAGTATTTTAGCGTGTCTGGGTGATTTCTGTGTTTTTTTTTGAGTATTTTAATAGTAAATTGATAGATATGATTATCTGTGCACGTGGCTCCCATAAAGAGGAATACAAAGATGGCATCCAGGTCGCCATATTTTTCTAAAAATTTTAACTTAAAGGATTTGATTCAGTATACCGTTTGCAAAATATATGCATTGAGGAGAGCGGCTGGAGTCCGGTTAAACGATAGTGGAGTGAATGTGTGCAAAAAGTGTAAAGAATGTGAGGATTTAAAGAGTGTTTCAGGTCGTGTGAGTGAGATCGTTGTCGAAAGTGAGAATCTAGATAACAGTGATATGCGAGGTATGAATGGTGATATTTGCGAGGTAGTACCTGATAGCTGTGAAAGTGGCGTTGAAAGTGAGAATGAAGGTAAACATACAGAACAATTGAATGAATCATCGGAGAATAAAAATGATGACACTGACGCAATTAGTGAGATCGCTTTATTACGTGGAGCGATACATAGGGCAAATCGGCAGCTGGAGCATTGGCAAAAATGTTTTAAAGCGTACTTGACTAATAATCGGCAAAAGTATGATAGAAAAAATAAGGGTATGATAGTGAGTGTAAAAAAAATGAAAGAGTGAGTGTTCTTTGGAGATTCCTTAGTAAGAGTTTAACAAAATCGTACCAACCTGGTGCGAAAGTTTAAGAATGTAAGCGAGTCAATTAGAATGCAAAAGCAGCGGGTGAAAGAATTGATAGTGGTAGCAGGTACAAATGATTTGAAAGGAAACAAAATGGCTATGAGTGAGAATGTGAAGGAATTGCCTGAGGTAGCAAAAGAGAAGAGTGAGAGAGTTAGGATGGTGAGTCTGTTGCTGCGGTATGACAGTGAAGAGTATAGAAGGAGGGCCATAAATGCTAACGACTTTATGCATGAATTATGCATGATGAGTGGTGTGGAATTTGTGGATGTGTGGAATGAGTTCGATGGGTGAAAGGATTTATATAAAATGGATGGTTTACATTTGAATGGATTTGGTACACAGAGACTTGAAAAGGTGTTGTCGAATGTAGTGGAAGTGAATGTGCAGAATCAGGGAAACGAGAGTTAGTAAGGTGGGGGGGGGGGGGGAGTAGATATGCAGACTAGGGTGACAGTTGAGTGTGTGAATGTGTGTAATATGCCCAAGCGAGTAGGAAAGACCACGAATCAGAATGGGATAGTTAGTATAAGGCATCAAAATAGGGATGGGACAAATTGGCTTCTGCAATTCATGTATACTAATGCCAGAAGTATTAGGAACAAGTAGGAAGAATTTTTGGCCTTGGTTGGCACTTCCAGGCCACAGGTTATTGACATTAGTGAAACATGTCTGACAGAAGATGATATAGCTAGTGGGATTGAATGTGAGGAGTATGGTGTGCTCAGGAGTGACAGGGAGAATAAAATGGGGGGGGGGTGTTATTGATGATAGCTGATGAGCTGATGAGCTACAGCCAAGGAGAATAGAAGTGGAACTGCAGGATAGAGAAAAGAGCACATTTGAGGCTATTTGGTGCGAGATTGAAACTAGCAGAACAAAATATACAGTTGGGTGCTGCTATAGACCAGGTGATGGAATAGATGGTGGAGATAGCATGCATAAGCAAAGAGAAGAAATGAGTGGAAGGAGGGTAATTATTATGGGAGATTTCAACTATGGCAACATTGATTGGAAGGAGGAGAGGACACATGTGAGGAAGGAAATGGATTTTATTCAATTATTAAGGGATAACTATCTGCGACAGCATGTAATGGAAAATACTAGGGGTCAGAGAGTGATTGACCTAGTTATTGCATCTGAGAATTTGGCTGTAACGCATATGACCATGTTGCCACCAATTGGTGAGAGTGATCATAGGGTCTTGACTTGAGAGGTGGCTAAAGGTGTATAATTTACAATTAAGACAGGGTAGGGTACATGTGGAAATATCGGGCTGGTAAGTATGACAAGCTTAGGAGTTTGATTGGTTCAGTGCCATGGCATGTACAACTGCAAGGGCTAGAAGTTGATAGTGCATGGGAGGCGGTTAAGAAGTGATTGCATGAAGCAATGGAGGGAATTTAAGGATAAAGGTGACCAGCAGGCACATGAACGGTATAAAGCGCAGGCCAGAAGGGTAATGAGTGTGGTAAGAAAAGCAAAAAAGGATTATGAAAGAACATTGGCCATGCAGGCTAAAGAAAATCCCAAACAGTTTTTTTGATATGTTGCAAGTAAAAGAAAAAATGTATATGGCAGAATGATTTTAAAGAATGCCGATGGTAGGGAGGTAACCAAATTAGTTGATATAGTTGAATTACTGAGTGAGCACTTTTCAAGAATATATCATCCAGGTGGTGACATCCAGAGACTAGTGACCAAGATGATAGCAGGTCTGTGGAATGAACGTTAGAATATGTTGAAGATTTTTGGGTTGCAAAAATTGGTTGATAGGTGGAAAAAGGGTGATATGATTGAGACATTCGAATTACTGAAGGGTTTCCATAAGATTAATCCAGAAGATATTTTTGAGAATAGGACTGGTGGTGGGAGGACTAGGGGGCCATACATGGAAGCTCGGCAAGAACATGGTTAGCAGGGGTGTTAGAGCTAGGTTTTTTACTTGGAGAGTGGTGAATGAGTGGAATAAGCTGCCAGAGTCTGTTGTGGGTGCTATGACCATGAATGAGTTCAAGGTGGGGTATGATAGATACTGTGTGAATGTCGAATAGTTGTTCTTGACATGATGTTAGGGCATCCCTCGATGAGTCTGTCGACTCCTTGGAGTTGCCCGAAATAATAATAATGATAATAATTTTATGGCTTCTTGTTTGAGTTTGAGGTGGCAGGCGAACTCACACATTCATTATATGGCATGTTTCAATTCTTGGTAGTCTTTTATTTTAAGTTAGCCTTTGTGATCTGTCATAATGACATCAAGAATTTCAAATGCAATAAAAGAAACACTTATTTCATAATTGAAAAATTGGACAATAGTTTTTAGTTAGATATCGTGTTTCAGTGCAACATATGGTTTTGCTTAAGTCTATACAGCATAGTTTCTGTGAGAGAGGACATGTGATTTATTACTTAGCGCCGTTTTTATTCCATCTGTCTCTAATTGCACTATTTGTTGAGAATGACACAGACTGCAAAAGCCTCTGTACAGTATCTTATCCAGTGATGCAATAAAACCAAATTCGATACTTATAACTACTTGTGCGATACGGGCAGACACAAATTTAACAAAGATAAAATTTGATTTTTAAGTCCCGCAGCAAAAAATATGAAAAAATAAATAAAGGATTACTAGAAATTGTAGACCACGTTATATCGAAACTGCATTGAACAAGGGATGCTACAATTTGTAGACTGCATTGTATAAGTACCGCATTATACAAGGGTTACCTGTATTTAGTTTTGCTGATGGTATTAAATAAGAATTAGTTAAGACTCCAGTACAGTTAGGGTTCTTCTAGATGCTTCTAGAAATATTTGAAATGAGGATGAATTTGTCAATTATATAAGATAGACAGATTAAAATTGAAAGAGGCATTTATTACTCTAATTCCACTGCAAGCTACAGAGTACTTTGATACATTAGAGAGTGAAATAAACAAGCTATTCTTGCCTCAGTTGCCCATAATGCACAGCACACTCCATTTCAATGCATTTGAAGTATTTTCATGGCTAGATTACTCATGTGAAGCAACTGATCTAAATTCAACAGTCTCTATAATTAGCCTAGTCACGAAGATATCTTACATACAAACTTTGTTTTCTTATGAAAAACTTGTAACTAGTTAATAGGCATTGGAACAAACATTGCAGGTAACATGCTGAAAAAAAAAAAAAAAAAAAAAAAAATTGGCTAGTGGCAAATTAAACATGGCAGATGTTATATCAACACATTGTATTGCACATAATTTGAATCTGGCCATTTTGAATTCTATTAAAGATGTTCCATTTGTTGCTGAAATTAAAATAGTAGTAAAATAGTATATACCTTTTACCATAAGATATCAAAACGATTGAAAGAATTGGGAAAAGTCACAGTCATGTCACAAATAAAAATTCTGAAGCTCAAGTATCTGCATTCAATAAGGTGTATATTGGGGGGGGGGGGTGTCTAATAGAGTGGAACACTGCACTTCTGAACTACTTCATAGTGGCAATGCATTTGGAGGAAACAGACAATGGAAAAAGGTGGTACCTGCTGCATCATCAAAAGGCTAGTTAAAGAAAATGAAGACATATAATGATATTCAGATAATGCTTGCACAGTTATTCCAATGTTGAATGACAAAATATAATAGATAAAGGAATAATGTATTTAAAAGCTGTCTCAAATTTACCTGGCCTGATGATCTGGAAGATTTAAGGAAAGAAGAAAGTAAGAATTTTGGTAAATATTTTGATAATAATGAAGAAACTGTTTTTCAGTAAATTTGATGAACAATAGGAATGAGTTCAAAGTTGTAGGAAGTATTCAAACATATGAGAGCTTTATGGAATAACAATAAATGATAAAAACAGATTACCATTTCTATCTCTCTCAAAAAAAAAAAAGTTTGAGGTTGTATACCAGTAATTACAGGGTGTCCCATAAGTTACGAGATATTTCAATAATTCATAAAGATTAGAAAAATTGGTATATTATAGTGTGGTTTGCACAAAAGTGAATTGCAAGGAGGAGAATTTTTTTTTTTTTTGTGGGTAGAAAAAATTTACTCCAAATTCTCATCGATAGAGGACGCTGTACCACATGCATTTGCAGATGCATGCAAATGCGAGTTCTATAAAACGCAGGGTGGTACTGCTGACAGCTCACAATCAATGAGTGCAAATTCCCAGTCATTGGGGGTGAACAGAATTGGTTTTGTAAAAAGAAAAATTTGTTGCTGTGATGATGACGCACCATGAAGGATGCAGAATACGGACGTTTTCACTATGTCAGCGATTCTTGCAGCTTCCCGTGCACTGCTTACACCGCTTGTTGATTGTGCCGCTAGGGCATTTGTATGCGATACGATAACACTGGTCTGCATGTTAGAGAGTGATCTGACAAATTTCCAGTTTTCTTGAAACGTCATACTAGAGACTGTATTCTGACAGTCATGACAGAACCTCTACCTTTCTTCATTCTTTTCTGCATTCGAAACTTTTGTAAAACTTCCGCTACCGATTCCCCATTTATGTAAGACAACTTCACTAACAATATCTTATCCACCAAAGTAAGCATCACGGAAACAAATTGTTCTTTTCACAAAAACAATTCTGTTCATCCCCAGTGACTAGGAATTTACAAGCATTCATTACGAGCTATGAGCAGTATACCCCCTGCGTTTTATAGAACTCTCATTTGCATGTAATTGCAAATGATGCACGTGGTGCAGCATCCTCTATCAGTGAAAATTTGAAGTAAATTTTTTCTCCCTGCCCAAAAAAAATCCCCCTCCTTGCAATTCACTTTTATACACACTTTTTTTTATACTTTTACACAAACTCTAATATACTAATTTTTCTAATTTTTATGAATTATTGAAGTATCTCGGAACTTCATTATTGAAATATCCTGTACATCATCATCATCATATGAACGAGGTTTTAATCAAATTCATCTTTTGAAGTCATCAACAAATCCCTCCGGCCTGAATGATTTATTGATGATACACATGAATGGCCCCTCTCTGCAGAATTTGAAACCAAACTGAAAGGCTATTTGTATAACTACATGTAATGATTAGAAAGAATTAAATACACATTACACATAGTTATACAGAAATAGCCTTATTTTGTCATTATAACATTTAGTTTTTCAAAATGTTAATCATAATATTTATATAAAGTAGACCAAATAAATTAATTTTTTTGTGACTAGGAGATTTAAGTTATATTTCAGGAGCCCTGGTGACTGTGACTATTAATTAGGATCAACTAACAAAATAAAAGAGAACAGAAAAATATCCGTGGCAATTGATGAGATCTCCCTCCCAAAAACAAAACTGCGAATGTTAGTTCACTAACATCATCCAACTTCAAGGAGAAAATCTTGTCTAATTCATCAAATGGTGATATTTCGAAAAACTAAGTAAATTTTGTATAAATCAAGTGGATATTAAATCCAGCATTATTTCAAAGCAAAATGCAGAAACTATGAAAGTTTCATATGAAATTTGACCACAGCTTACAGGAATACACTCGCAGGCATTTCCGAGTTTCCCTAGCACGGACATTATAAAAGACGATCGCTTGCCCAAGCGTCCATATATTCGCCTTCTATTGGTCCATTTTGATAAGGTTTCACTTATTTTAGTAAATAAGTAAGTTTTGTTTTCTATGAATGCTATGTTTGGTCTGTTTTGCCTTTTCTTTTGTATTTTATTAAAACAAGCCTACTGACTGTCTTACTGTATCATTAGGGTATAAAATTAAAATAAAAAAATAACTCATCTCATGTTTTGGAAAGTATACTTCTCTCTGAATTAAATGGCTAACAGTATATCATAAATTAATGCATAAGAGATTTATTTGGCATGTTGAATTTTCTCTTTGTTCCTACCTGTATAAACAATGATTCACCTTGGCAGTACCTGATCCAACAACCATGTGAAATAAACAATGCTCACTGCAATTTACTTTTAGAGACTGATAAGAAAAGTAGCATTATTTCCCATCAGTAGTCACAGTGTTAAAACCAGCTGCAGTTTGTTGGTGACAAAGCGATATTCATGCCACTATGACCTGCTTAAAATAAGAGTATAAATGCTATTACTTATTGAAACATGCCTAAGCTATAAATGTTAACTGTATATGCATTCAGATCACTTCCTTGTATCGCAGTTTTTGCTCTCTTGAAAATACAATTCTCTAATACCACTTAAGTTATGTTTAACCCAAGCTAGTGTTAAATTGAAAAATAACTTCTGAGACTGTTAATACAAAACACCAAGAATGAGATTTTGTACTGAATGAAAAAGAAATTGCAAAGTAAGGAAGGGGATCTTTGGATGAGCTGAGTATACTTTTTAATTTAGGAGGTTTGAAGGTTGCCTTAATGCTGTATTTATATAGTGTTCTATCTATTTTTTCTGATATTCCCCTAATGCATGGGATGGCTATGACATTCTTGTAATCTTTTTTTTGCTTTTAATGGTATTATTGTGGAGGATCTTGTGAATTTTTTTTTTTTTTTGTTGTTGTTGTAGTAGTCAATTTTTTAAATAAAAGTTTAGCTAATAATGTCATTGGAGCAAATTGTTAGGGTTCTATCTTTCAGGGGACAGATGAACCTTAGTTTTGCATAGGTTTGCGGTAGACCGTGAATGAAAGACAGATGAGGGAAGACGTGTGAAAAGTGTGTCTGGAAAAGGAAGAGAGTTATTGTTTTCAATCGATGGTAAACTTTTTGCAGGTAGAAATTATTTTGCCGAACAAAATACCTGGAGCCAAGTACATGTGAAAAGAGGGTCGTGATATCGAGCAGAAATATGCTCTGAATGAGAAGAATAATATCATTGATCAGGACATTAGTGAAAAGGGCAGTTATGTCAAAACTGACTTGGTAAAACAGGCCCGTCAGACTATGCACTTCAAACCTGTCACAGAATTAACTGGAAAGCACCAAGTCCCTACATTGAACCAAAACTTGGTTTGAAAGAAAGTTCAAGGAAGCTTGTGAGATGCTGAAACATCATCCAAATTTCAATAAGAATGATGGATTAGTAATTCCAAGAATCTGGAGGACCCAGCTGCAACTTATATAGTATCCAGATCATGATGGCAGAACCCCAACACAAGAAAACCTTAATATAAGAGGACTGTAGAGAAGTGTCTCATGTAGTTCCACTATAGAACTTTTTTATTTATATTTATTTTTTTACCATCCGTATATTATTATACTTATTATATATATATAAAATTTATTTTTTTTGTTAATTAATTTATATTTATAAGTTTTTATTTATTATTTAATATTATTAAATTTAATATTTATTATTTTTTTCACCAGAGGTCAGACTAGGGTAAAGGATTAACAATGCATTTAGATTTATCTTACTTTTGTGTAGTGTCATGTAACTTATGTCCAGTGCATATGTATGTTTTCCTGATGATGATCTCGATACAAAGGTCAAAACGTTGAATATTAATTTCATAACTATAGTTCGACCACAGATGAGCGAACCCTAGACACTTCTGTGCATGGCAGAAGAAGGCAAATCCATTCCAATAATAGGGTAATCAATCCATTTTGTGGGATGAGTGCTTATTATTACACATCGGAAAATTAGTTTTCTTTTATGAACATTCTAGTTTTAAAAGCAACATCTATTTTGCTTGTAAAACAGTTGGAAAATTTTACGTATAAAACATCATGGTTTCGGGTGTTGGTGGTGAATTCATACATCCCTTATTCTTTTCTCCTCTTCAATCAACATGAATTGACTCTTCTTGGTACTCTGCCAGCTATGGTTCTCTCAACTGTGGGCAGACTATATGAGTAATTACTTCAACATGTGTTTTTCTCTCCATAAATTCTTCATAATGAATGCTGACCACTGTGTGAGCTAAAAAAAAAAAAAAAGATATACGACGGTTATACTATGTAATAATAGTGGAGTGGACTAACTACATATCAGAGTATCAGAGGTTTGAAAAGAGTGGTCATTTCAACTGATAATAAATTGGATACAAAAATACATTTGTGGAATTGAATACAAAAATACATTTTTGTAAAGGACTGAATTATAACAGTTGGATTAAAAACAAAAAGAAGCTACTTATAAGAGTCTACGCTGCTGAAGAACATAGAAAAGGATATTCTGAATGTTTTATGAGCAACACAAAAACAATTAAATTAACATAATTAAACATAACTACAATTTTAATAGCAGGAGATTTTTTTTTTTATGTGGTTCTCACCCACGAAAGGTTACTGGTAAACCTACAGTAGATTTGTAACATGGGGTTTTATTTTTACATATATATATTTTGTAATTTTTTATTTATTTTTACACAGACTTTGCTCTAGAGACCGAACATGGAACTTGTCCAACCACTTCAGGCCACCAATAAGTGTGACAGTGGTCTCACACAGGGCAATGAAATTTATCTCCCACCTAAAGACAATCACAAATATCCATGCTGATATTGGGATCCGACCCTGTGAACTGTTTGTTGGTTGTAGAGTCATTAAGCTAACCACTCAGCCAACCTGGCCAGCAATTTGATGAAATTTGGATAGATAATAATGGTCAAGAACTATAAGAATTTTGCCTTTTCAATAATTTTAAGATAATACTTTTTCCCCTAAAAAAAGTAAATAAATGAATGGTAGAGGAAAGATCTCTGAAGGACTATATTACTAATCAGAAACTCCACAGTATAAGGGATGTACATGTAATGAGTTAACGAAAAAAATTTCATTTACTAAATGAAATCTTTTTCAGGTCATTTAGTACTTTCTATAATAGTCATACTGACAAAATGGAAAGGAACTAAAAAAAAAACAAAAGAAACAGAACAACTATAGAAGAAAAGAATCATTAGAACACTATATCAATCATGATGAACAGATAACCTAAAAGAAGCCAAATTAATGAAGATATAAAAGAAGAATGGAAAACTTTCATAGAGATAATTCATAAGGCAGTCTCTTAAGGACTGGAAAGAAAAATCAAATACAAAAAATAAAACTTTAAAATTGGAACAAAGATATACGAGGGTGGTCTGAAAAGTTCTCCGCCTCGACCATAAATGGCAACACTAACGGTGAGATTTTTCTTTTGTAAGTCGGTACATCCGTCATAAGCATTCATGTGAAATTGCAAGTCATTCTATCAAGTAGTTTGTTTTATACAGCTTTCTGAAGCAAAAGTGTTGTCTGTATCCCTTGAAATGGATAAAATTGAGTACCGTGCGGTTATAAAATTCTTTGTAAAAGAAGGTTTAACACCAAAAGAAATCCATTCGAAGAAAATTAAGGGATCTGCACTATGAATTGTTGGAACATCCACCCTATTCCCCAGATTTGGCTCTCTCTGATTTCTATCTCTTCCTCGCTGGTCAGCATATTTCTTTGAATCAAGAGTGATTGCAGCTGTAGAGGGGTATTTTGCAGATCTTACTGAGAACCATTACGGGGATGGGATAATGGTGCTGGAGCATCGCTGAAATAAATGTATTAGTCAAGGGAGATTATGTTGAAAAATAAAAATAATTTTGAAATTATAAATTCGTTTTTTCATTGTTAGGCTGAGAACTTTTCAGACCACCCTCGTAAATAATGCAATATAAGAAAAACAACTAGCATACAGAAGAAAGGAAATCAGCATACAAGCAAAAGAACCAACAGACACATACAAAAACAAAAGAAATATAGCTAAAACCAGAGTAAAGAGAGCTTGACAAGATTCTTGGGATAGATTGATTAATAAAACAAAAAATGATATGCATGGTAGACAAGATATGTTCTATAAAATATTAAGGATATTAAATAATGAAAAAAGAGATGCAGCACAAATCAATAATACAAGAGAAACAATGGATAGAACATTATAAGAATTAATGGTTGATTGACTGATTTATTGGCACAAGGATATTAAATAATGAAAATATAAATATTCGTCTAATGATTTTGGGAAGTATGTATAGCCAGTGTCCATCTCTTCCTCTGTAAAAATGTTCAGTACATTATCAGATATGTCAGAATCATTTAGTAAGTTTAATTTACTTTCAGTGGATTCCATTTTTTCTCTGAGGATATCTGGTAGTTTATTTTTAAGTGATATCCTTGCTATAATTTTTTGATAAGTGGATTCTCATTGAATTTGGAGTTGTTTCAGGAGTGAGACTGTAGATACCAGGAATTTGATGATGATGATAACTGTAGGTTATGATAACTGATGTACTATACAGCAATCCCTCGATTAATGCACCCCCGATTAGTGCGTCATTTTTTTTCGATACCAAAATTCGATTAGTGCACCTATATACATCTTAAAAATATATGTTACAGATTTTTTAAATTTTCGATCTATACATTTTTTATGGCTAACTTTTTTAAAAAATCACTCATCAGGATGAAATAATTTAGTTACCGATTTGAAACATTTTACAGAGTTATTTTTTTAATGGCATACTACACTATTTCCATGTACGCTATGTTCCAAATTTACTGCCAAAATTTATGTCGTCTGCTTTACATAGCATTTTGCTGATCATATCTTGTGCAATTATTTTTCATACTTTATTTTAAATTATTTTCCTAACCTTTCATGAGTAAAAGAATTAGTGAGCAAAAAACAGAAGTGTGAAAATGATTCGAAAAGTAATCTGATTGGAAGAAAAACTTGAAATAATAAAGAAAAATGAACAAGGCGAGTCCAGAGCAAAGATAGGACAAGAACACAAAAATGGGTGAATCAATTGCTGAATACAAAGAGAAAGGTAAGGTTGCTTCAAGTTCATCATGCATGCACTGAAAATCAAAGTATTATAATGATTCAATTAGAGACTTCTTTTTACATGGATCGAAGATTGTAACCAAAAACGGATCCCGCTAAACATTGGCCTTATTAAATCAAAAGCATTGTTTCTTTGTAACCTGGAAAGAAAGGGGCTATCAATGATGGAAAAGAATTCTATGCTAGTGATGAGTGGTTTGAGCATTTCAAAAACAGAAACAGCATACATAATGTTTTAATCACAGGCGAAGCTGCAAGTGCAGATAAGGAGATATCCAGAGATTTTGAAGAAACTTGTGTAAGAAGGGGACTATTGTGATCAACAAATATTTAATGTCGATGAAACCGGCCTTTTTGGAAGTGAATGCCTTCCAAGACTTTTCTAGCCAAATCAGAGAAATCTCAGCCTGGTTATAAAGTTGCAAAGTCGAATGAAATTACTGTTAGCAATCTGTGAGCCATTTGGAAGCACATTCTTCCACATTGTGCAAATTATTTTAGAGGCTTTTCAAATGAATCTAAGTTAATTAAATCTCATTCTGAGAAGTTGAGCGATTCTGACTTGCTAAATTTAGATGCACAGCTGGAAGATCCTGAAGAATATAAAAAAAATTAATCACTGACAAGCCCAAAGAGGTTTCACAGACACAATTTGAAAATAGTTTTCGTACAATAGAAATTTTTAAGCAGCAATGCTTAGAAACTGACCCTGGTGAAGAGAGAACCAGTAAAATTTGCAGAAGAGGCAATAGGGCCATACCATACCATCAGTTGTATGAAAAAAAGAAAAGAAACGGAATGCCTGCCAAACTATGTTAGTTTAATTCTTTGTTAAGAAGCAGAATAATACATTTATATTCTGAATATGTTTTATTGTCTTTCAGCTTCATGGTTTTCCTTTAACTAGGCCCAGAGACATATCCTAATTCTTTTATAAAAAAAAATTAAGGATCAAAAAAGAAATCTGAGGAACAAATTATACATTTTCCCATAGGTTATTATATTTGATTAGTGTGTTTTTGATTAATGCACCTGTTTTAAAGAACAAATTAGGCGCATTAATCGAGGGATTGCTGAACATAGAAGCATTTGTGATCAAATGGAAAAATTATAAAAAGTGGAATAAACATACGAGTTTGAGATGCTGTTGATATTTTCTTAACTGCCATCTTTTCGGCATTAGAGGATTTCAGGATAGGTGTGTCGGTTAACTTCCTTTTTGCTTCCTGATATGATAATATTTTGTTCAGTTTTAATCTTTTGTGTTTCTTTCTCATCCTTCCACTTCACACATGCACAAGAGTAAGCTGGATGATCTCTCTGACAGTTGACAAATTTAGCTATCTTTGCAGAGAAAGATTTATCACATTCTTTTACTCCCACATTAGGCAAAGGTGGTAGAGCCATGTCAGGCAGTTCGGGCATGTCCATATTTCTGACATTTAAAGCATCTCATTAGATTAGGGATGTACAGTCTAACAGGGCAGTTGAGATACCCTGCTTTTACTGGAGACTAAGGTGTATCAAAAGTAAGGATGATTTTTCTGATCAGAACCATATCAGGATGCACCTCAGACCTGTTGCTCCCTGATCATTAAGCTCTGAACATCTCCCCTCATTTAGAACATCAAGGGGATCCCATTCTGATTCCACTCCTCTAGAAGAGTTTAGTGTTTTATGAAGTATCACTGTAAATGGTATTCCACATGCAATGTAGTCATTAGTAATTTTTCTGAGTGTTGCTAACTAGTTGTTCCAGAAGGATATCACCAGAACAAATTTTCTTGACTGCTTTAAGAGATTCTGCCAATTCTAAACTCTTTTGAATAAAGAAGGGTGATATTTTCCCTACTGGACGTTCACCTGTTGCATGGATGATCAGAAACACTGGCACATTTATACTGGTATCATATATCCTTTGTTTCTTACTTTTGTTATTAAATAACGTGTTTGCAGTATCAGTACTTGGTTAAGACCTTGTTAGGGACTGAAATATATGAGGACGAAGGATTCATGCTCAACAGATTTTTTTTGGGGAACCAGAGCTCAGCACCCATTGACTGGCAACCAATGATTTAGATCAGGAATGGAACACACGGCTATCCTAGATGCTACACTAGCATTACAGTAAGCCTGAGTCGAAGACATCATGGCACAGGAGACCTACTGCAACACCACTGACCCTTGAAGGCAAGCCTGTCTTGCCACAGCAGAGGCCAAAATACTTCAAGATGACCAGGATTCCCTCCTTTCGGGTGTCCATGGGTCGCACAGCAAACAGGGCAGCAGAGCACTGAATTCCAGATGGTAATCTAGAAAACAGAATACTAAAAAAGACTAAGGAGAAGTAAAGTGAAGAATGCAAGAAGAATGAAAAGAGAGGTCCTCTCTAACATGAACAGTAGGGGTTTCATGCACATTTTGGTTGTGTGTGCTGTGGTTTATGAAACCTGTAAAATTCACATCAATTTGACCATATGATTGAATTTTTATTGATGTATCAAAGTTTTAAGAGTATTCATGGCACATTAGCACTCATCTTAATTGGTCCAATGCAATTAATTGTAGGATAACTCTGAATACTTTAATTTATCAATTGTAACCAAATCTGTATAATGGGAGGAACAATGTGTTTGTTTTAAGATATATTAAAAAACAATAATGAAGAATGCTATATTTGGTTAGCATACTTGAATTACTCAATGGTGTAATTTGGAAGAGGAGGACAAGGCTTACCCTCTTCGTCGAAATCATACAATCCGTAAAAGCTTTGACAGAAAACAGGACATTCAGGAGATTGTCAACACTGTTTCCCATTGTAAATATAGGCAATTATATATTATTTAATATATATATATATATATATATATATATATATATATATACGTGTATATATTAAAAATTTGTCTGTATTTTGTCCTGAACACATCAGTTCACACTTCACGCACACAAAACAGATAAAGCTTAGAAAACAAAAACAGCATTTTCCCCCCTAAGTGGCAAATGACAGTGTTCAACTGGATTTGTGTCAACCAATCCAATTGAACACTGTTGACACAATAGCCAACACAGCCACTGATTTCTGGGTGCTATTGTCTCAGTGCACACCTGAGACAATAGCACCTGCCTCACTTTCTGGGTGGTTTAAAACTACTGGAATGCGAGGAATTTCAACTGCTGCACATCTGTTCAAAGGGCTCAAAGGTGTCTCTATTTGCGATCACACAGACTGTTAACATGAATGTGATGCAACGTTAACATGTGGAAAAGGGTCTTTTTCATGAAGCATTCATATTCAGTTTAATTTTAGGAATCACATTAAGCTCAGGAGCAATTAGGAGAGTTTGTAACAGGAGTAAATGCTAAAATATAATATTGGTGATATTGCTATTCTGTGGGTGTGCACACCACAACCCTGAATAATATGCCCCCCCCCCCCCGATGAACAGGTGCCCATGTGCGTGGGGGGGGGGGGAGCATTCATGGTATGATCCAAATTTATTAATGGAAAATTACAATGAAGAAATCAGTATCAATATAGAACCAATTCAAATGGAAGAACTAAAATAAATAATAAAAGTATCAAAAAATAGGAAATCAACTGGATAACATGGTATAAATGACTTTGAAAGCAGAATGGAGAATATTTATATCAAAGATTCTAAAAGTTATTCATTAATTGTTAGAGAAAATGTGAAGTTCCATCACATTGGTCAATAGCTAAAGGTAATATCTATATTTAAGAAAGGAGATAGAGATGACTATGAAAATTACAGAAGAATAAATTTATTAAATACAATTTTTTTTTGTTATTGTTGTTATGATCCATCGAGTCATTTCCGACTCCTGGAAACTCCACGAACATACACTCTCCATTCCGATCTGTCCTTGACCATGTCTTTCAGAACCTCCAAGTACACTCCAGTTGCTTCTTTAACTCCATCCACCCATCTAATTCTTAGTCTTCCTCTTCTGCTTCGATCAACTTTAGCAAGCATCATCATCTTCTCCAGACTATCATTTGCTTACATAATATGTCCAAAGTATGACAATTTTTGCTTGATGATCATAGCTTCCAGGGAGCAATCTGGCTTTATTCTGTCTATCACTGATTTATTGGTTTGCTTTGTAGTCCATGTATTCTTAGTAAGCGTCTCCAAACCCATAATTCAAATGCATCTATCTTCCTTCTTTCACTCTTTCTCAGGGTCCAACTTTCACATCCATACAGCACCACCGGGAATACCGTTGCTTTCACGATTTTTGTTGTGAGGCTAATATCTTTATCTTTAAAGATCTTGCTTAAATTTGTCATTGTTTTTTTTTTCGGAGTAATAATCTTCTAACTTCTTCAGCACAATAACCATCTTTATCAATTTGGGATCCTAGGAACACAAAATTGTTAACAGCTTCCATTTTCTCCCAATCTACTTCAAAATCATTAAGTTCACATGTTGCCATAACTTTTTTCCTTTTGAGGTTAAGTTTAAGACCATATTTAGCACTTTCTTCATTAACTTTCAAAATAAGTTCCTTCAAATCTTCTTTGCATTCTGCTAGCAAGGTCTGCATACCTCAAATTATTAATATTTTTTCCACCAATTTTAATTCCAACTGGAGACTCCTCCAGCCCTTCTATTCTTAAAATGTATTCGCTGTACAAATTAAACAGGTACGGAGATAAAATAGATCCTTGTCGCACCCCTTTACCTATTGTTGAAATACTCAGTTTCTCCAAGATCTGTTCGGACAGTAGCTTCTTGTTAATAAAGATTTCTTGGTCTAGGAAACATAGGAAATATAGTCAAGGAAACAAAGGTAGACATTCTTGTGATATTCCTGTGCTCTTTCTATTATCCATGTCACATTGGCGATTTGATCTCTTGTTCCTCTGCCTTTTCAAAATCATGCCTATTCACCTGGCATTTCTCTCTTCATGAATGGTTCCAGTATTTTCTGAATGATCTTAAGTAAGACTTTACTTGCATGAGAAATCAGTGCTGTAGTTCTGTAATTTTCGCACTCTTTTGCATCGCCTTTCTTCGATAAAGGTATATAAACTGATTTTTTCCATTCCCTAGGCCATGTAGTTATGATCCAAATTCGCTGACATAGAGCTGTTAAAATTTTAACTGCCACTTCTTCCAGGGCTTTGAGCAGCTCAATGGGTATTCCATCTCCTCCTGGTGCTTTCTTACTGGATAGCTGTTGCAGTGCACACCTCACTTCACTTTCCAGTGGTACTGGCTCCTGTGTATAATCCTGCTCTTCAATTTCTCAGTAATTTTGGAGTCCTTTACATATAAGTTACAAGTTATTATTATTAAGAGAAACCTATGGGGAGTGAGATAATCATCGACAGATGCCAGATATCATCCTCACCAGCCATCACACCTTTCTTGAATTCATTCTAAATCTCCAAAGGCAAGAAATTCCAATCATGCATTTCTATATAAGAGAAAAATCTAGTTGTCACCTTTTCTTGACTGCATTCATTCTCAATTTGCACAGATATAACATTCTTTTCTCATCATCATCATCACCAAATTCCTGCCATGTACCCTCAAGGGGTGTACAGGATATGACAGTACTATATGAAAAAATTACATCATTACTAACTTCCTATCTACAATTTTCCTCCAAATCAGTCTGTTACTTGTCAAGACTCCAATATTATCAGATCTTATATTTCTATCGTCTAAGGCACTTTGTACCGTATCAATCCACCTATATCTTGGCCTTCCTCTGGGTTGTTTTCCTGCCAACCTGGCAGAGAACACTTGTTTTGCTAATCTTTCCTCTCCCATTCTATTTAAGTGACCATACCATCTGAGATTAGCTCTGCTAACGCATTCCTGGATGCTGACAATGTCAAGTTCTTTCCTAATATCCTCATTTTTAATATGATATTGCCATTGATGCCATCTGTTCACGCCTCTAATCTTTCTCAGAACTCTCATATCTGCAGTCTCTAGTCTTTGGTCAAGTGTTTTACTTCTGACCCAGCTCTCAGATCCATAAGTTAAAACTGGTTTGAACACTGTCTTGTATACAGCTAATTTAGTGTTCCGACTAATTTCTTTCTTATTCCATATGAATTTATTCAATTGACTTCCCACGATACCAGCTTTGCTGATTCTGTTGTCTATTTCTATATTTAGTTTACCATCTTCAGTAAAAATTGTGCCTAAGTAGCTGAAATGTTTTACTTGTTCCACAGGTTCTCCATTCACTCCACAGGTTGACATTTTCAATGATTCTGCCTATTTTCATTGTCTTTGTCTTTTTATTACTGACCTTCATACCATATCTATTACAACAGCTATTCAATTTAGTCAGAGAATCTTGCAGACTTGTAGCGGATTTATTTAGAAGTATAACATCATCCGCATAAAGCAAAGAGCTGACATTAACATCTCCAATTTTGATATCAGGTTTAATACCACATTCCTTCATAATGTGATCCATATAGATAATGAATAACAGAGGGGATAATGTACATCCTTGTCTCACACCAGATTTAACATTAAATCATCTTCCTGTACTTCCTTCAATTCTAACTGCTGACTCACAACTCAAATAAAGACTAAGTATTGCTTGATATAATGCCCCATTGATACCATATAACTGCAGCGTATTGAATAGCTTCTCTCTTGGCACCTTGTCATATGCCTTTTCCAAATCGACAAAACTTAAATACAGATCTTTGTTATATTCCCATGCTTTCTCGACTATTTGTCGTAAACTGAAGATCTGATCCTGACAGCCTCTATTTGGCCTGAATCCAGCTTGTTCTTCACCAAGCTTTTCTTCCACAATTCTTCTCAACCGTTTCTCAAGTATACTTGCATAGATCTTGCCAGGAACACTCAGTAGGGAAATTTTTCTCACCCTCATAAAATGAAAAATTCCATCTACTGTTCCTGTATAATCAATTCATAAGATTATAAATCTCTATCATATCATCCTTCTTTCTCCTATTTGCTAGCATCTATAGACAAAAAACTCATCTGTTCTCATAATCTTCATTCCACAATCCCACTATCACTTTAATAGTCTCGTTTGCATCCTTTCCCTGTATTTGCATCCCCTTGGAAAACCAGGAGACCAGGTTTGCATGGTACATCCCCAGATGAGGTAATATCAAAATCTTGTAAAGAAGCTAAATGACTTCCTTATCCTTACATGCTAATGTTCATTTTAGCATGGCAATTATTTTCTTAGTTGTATTTGCAATTTTTGCTATATGGCCCATAAACTGCAACTTTCTATCTACTAAAGTTTTTACTCATCATCATCATCAAATTTCTGCCATGTACCCTCAAGCGGTGTACAGGATATGATAGTACTACATGAAAAATTTACATCATTACTAACTTCCTATCTACAATTTTCCTCCAAATCAGTCTGTTACTTGTCAAGACTCCAACATTATCAGATCGTATATTTCTATCACCTAAGGCACTTTACTGTATCAATCCATCTATATCTTGGTCTTCCTCTGGGTCGTTTTCCTGCCAACCTGGCAGAGAACACTTGTTTGGCTAATCTTTCCTCACCCATTCTGTTTAAGTGGCCATACCAGCTAAGATTAGATCTGGCTAACTCATTCCTGGATGCTGACAATGTCTAGTTCTTTCCTAATATCCTTGTTTTTAATATGATATTGCCACTGATGCCATCTGTTCATGCCTCTAACCTTTCTCAGGACTCTCATATCTGCAGTCTCTAGTCTTTGGTCAAGTGTTTTACTTCTGACCCAGCTCTCAGATCCATAAGTTAAAACTGGTTTGAACACTGTCTTGTATACATCTAATTTATTGTTCTGACTAATTTCTCCCTTATTCCATGTGAATTTATTCAATTGACTTCTCACCATACCAGCTTTGTTGATTCTGTTGTCTATTTCCATATTTAATATACCATCTTCACTAAAAATCGTGCCTAAGTAGCTCAAATGGTTTATTTGTTCTATAAGTTCTCCATTCACAATGCAGTTGATATTTTCAATGTTTCTGCCTATTATCATTGTCTTTTTAATTGCTGACCTTCATACCATATCTATTACAACAGTTATTCAATTTAGTCAGGGAATCTTGCAGACTTGTAGCAGATTTATTTAGAAGTACAACACCGTCTGCATAAAGCAAGGAGCTGACATCTCCAATTTTGATATCAGGTTTAATACCACTTTCCTTCATAATGTAATCCATATAGATAATGAATAACAGAGGGGATAATGTACATCCTTGTCTCACACCAGATTTAGCATTAAACTATCTTCCTGTACTTCTTCCATCTTCCTGTAAAGTTTTTACTCTACTGGAGTTTTTGGATGGGTTGAGTGAGTTTGAAGATAGTGTGTGAAGACTGGATTTATATAAGAGGAATGACCTACACCGGAATGCATTTGGTATCAGGAGTCTAGAAAAATTAATAACTGGTATGAGACCTAACACAGAGAGCAAGGAAACTAAATTACAATGGAGGAGGTGAGAATGTGAGTGTAAGAGCAACATAGTATACAACTGTGTTAATGACACAGGAATGGGCTTTGTCATGGAAATATTGACAAGAAGAGAACGATTTCGACTTTGCTTTCATCTGGCTTGAACCCATCAAACGTGTGCAAAGATTTCTACATGTATAAGGCACTAGAGAAGAATATAGATCTGCAAGTTGTCCAATTGTCTCATGCAGACAAGAGTATAACAAAAGAACAGCAGGTAAATTATTATATCTGTACACGAATGGTAGGAGTATCAGAAACAAAGGGGTTGAGTTTATTGCCTTTGTGAATATGTTGGGACCTCAGATTGTAGACATTAGTGAGACCTGACTATCAGAATCAGACATACTAACTGGTATCAAGTGTAAAGCGTACAGTATTTTTAGGAAGGATAGCAGAGGGCATGTGTGCTGCTACTGATATCAGATAACTTGAATCCAGTTAACATTGAGACATATGATTATAATACTAGTAACAGTTTTTCATGTGGCAATGAGTTCGAATCCATCTAGTGCAATCTGGAATTTAATATGATTAAATACATAGTGGGGCAATGTCACAGACTTGGTGGATTGGTTGCTAGTGATGAAGAAATGCATCACCAAATAAAGACAATGGGTTCAAAAAGAGAAAACATAAAGTGGGAGACGTTAATTATCCAAGCATTGATTGGGTAGCAGTAAAATCTCACGGGAAGATTTATTGAGCTGTTGTGGGACAACTTCCTCAAGCAGCATGTGACAGAAGGAACTCGAGGTCAAAGAGTGCTAGATTTGATTAGAGTGTCACAAAGCATTTCGGTTAAAGATGTAACTATTCTGCCTCTGGTTGGTGACAGTGATCATGCGGTACTCACTTGAGAAGAAGTTTATGAATGTTCCATTCAGAAATGGTTAAATGTTGAAGCAGGAAATTATGACAAACTGAGGACTATGAGTTCAATGGAATGGAATCGGTTGTTGGATGGCAAGCATTTAAACAATACTTAAAATGATACTATATCAGAAAGTGTTCCAAGAGTTCGAAGAATAAATAGGGTAGGAGACAAATGGATACGTAATCTTATTAAGCAAGAGATTCGTAAGAAAAGGATGATGTGGAAGGAATACCATGTGGATAAGGATGATGTCTGTTATGAAAATTATAAGCAGCAGGCTAGAATATGGAAAGCAAAGTCTGATTATGAAAAGAAACTAGCTGTGCATGCTAAAGAAGCCCACAAACATTCTATCGATATGCTGCAAGTAAAAGAAAGAATGAATATGAAAGAATAACCCTTCTAAATGCAGATGGTGTGAGGGTTTCAGATGCAGAAGAGGTTGTTCAACTAATGAGTGCCCATTTTGTTAAAAGCTATCAACCTGGTGTACAGGACACTGAGTCCACTGCTACCTCTTCACTGGATGAAGAAACTCAGCTGTACAAGAACAAGGTATTAGAGCTAATGCACAAACTTAATAAGAATTCAATAGGGACTGATGGGATATCAGCACATGTGCTAAAAGAGTGTTGCTGAACTGGCTATTCCTTTGACCAGATTGTTTAATATGAGTCTTGAGAACAGGGAAGATTCTGCAGGAATGGAAAGAATGTATGGTAATTCCATTGCACAAGAGTGGTGGTGCAAAGACTGATGTATCCAACCATCGACCAATTAGTATCTCGGGAGTGGTGGTGAAGAATTTGGAAAAAATTGCTTAAGGCTTGCATACAGAAATGGGTCTACAGTGAATCTCTACTTTGCAATGAGCAACATGAGTTTACTGAGGGAAGGTCATTAACAACTTACTTACATTCTATAACAATGCTACCATTGAAATAGACAAGAGGAATAGATACACCATAACACTTTGGATTTTGCTAAGGCTTTTGAGAGAATACAGTATAGTCGACTGTTGCATAAATTGGAGACTATGGATTTGAATTATGCAATATTAGCATGGATAAGAGGATGGCTGACAGATATCACAAAGTGGTAAATGGGTGATGTGATTCTGCAAGATTTAAGGTAACCAGTGGGTGTACCACAAGGATCAGTGCTTGGTCCACTGTTATTCAATCTGTACATTAATGATACTGGGAAGGATTTGACAAGCGACATACAGTTATTTGCTGATGATGCAAAGATAGGTAGGGTAATCAGGAGTGCTGCTGATATGCAGTACTTCCAGAATGATTTGAAGAAGCTGGAATTTTGGGCATGGGAAAATGGATGTCAGTAAATGTAGCCAATCACTTTGTCATGATTAGATATCCAATGTTGTATTATATTGGTGGGATTATGCTAGAAGAAACTGATGAGGCTAGGGATCTTGGAGTGTTAGCAGATAGGAAGCTGAAGTTCAGGGGCCATGTAACAAAGATTATTGCAAATTCAACCTATAACAAAAATTATAGATTATAATAAATAAAAAAAAAGGATATCAATTAAATTTAGTACAAGCTATATAAAGTTCATACAAAGAAACAAAGCTTTAGTCAGAATTAGGTAATAAATTACAGAAGAGACTGAAATTAATCAAGGTAAATTTAAAGATGCCAAGAAATTATATTCTTGGTTTCATCCTTTATCCAAGCATAAGCAAATACAGTTTGTGCAGGAAGTAACTTCACAACTGGGTTACTTGTATATAGAGGCTAATAACTTCACATTAGTTGCTTAGTATCCCATAATGCAGCACACATATCCTAACAGACATAATTCTATGCATTATGGGAAGGGCCACTACTCAGTGGGAGCCAGACCCAGAAGTTATACCAAGGTTGAAGTAATACAGAAGTTACGGGTGAGGTTACTTTACATGCAAACTTTGTTTGCTTTCACTTGGATAAAGGATGAAACCAAGAATATAATTTCTTGGCATCTTTAATTTACAGTATAATCAAGTGAAAAAACTTTCACCATCTATCTCTAATCCAGAGTATTTTAGTACGAAGGTGTGACACCTTTTTACTACTTGTATATGGAAACATGATTTCTGCCTTATTTCAACCTTTGCTTCACTTCTGGGTCTGGCTCCTAATGATGAGACCTCAATAAAGGTTGAAACAGGTCTGTGTAGTGGACCTTCCCATAATGCATAGGATTATATATGTCCATAAGGATATGTGAATTACATTATGAGATACTAAGGCAACAAGTAGACCAGTCGTGTTATGCAACACGCATATCCTTACGGACATTATACATGTCTGTAAGGATATGCATGGTATAACCAAGTGAAAAAAACTTTTAACAAATAATCAAGGTGTAAGACAGATGTAGTTTTTCTCCAACTCTATATGCTGATCTTCTTCTTCTACAGCTTGTCCCACTTAAGTGGGATTGCTGTTTTTGGTGAGTCTCCTCCACATCCTCCTGTCTTGGGCTGTAACGACATCCAAGTGCTTTGTCCTCTTCCACCAGCTCTTCTTTGGCCACCCGCGCTTCCTCCTCCCTTGCACATCCATCTGCATGACCTTTCTTCCCACTGTTGCATCGTATATCTCTAATATTGATATATCAAGGCAATATAATTAACTTTATCCTTTCCTACTTCAGCCGCTATACCAAATTCTATCGCATGTACCTCTTTGTTAAGTCGGTTGCATCATTGTTATGTGATCTTCATTAATTTTAGTCTTATCGTTATGTCTCGCTTCTTTTATACCTTTTCTTACGTAATTTAACCTTTTAAGGGCCACCAGAGATTACCTGTTCCCTGAATTCTATGAGTTATCCTGGTCACTCAGGCAAAATTTATTTTTTTTATCTCCACCAGCCTGGTCTTAAAGTTAGAGATAAACTTAACCTTTAGGATAAACATAGATTATCAGGTGCCACTAATAATGTTAACTGAATTCTTAGAAGTCTTGGGTTCTCTGGCTTATTTTATTTGCAGTCGTGCCCTACTACTTTCAATTGGGGTATTCCCACACACGATCACAGGTTCGAAGTTTTATGAATGGTCAGGGTCAATCATCATGATCAGAAACACATGTAAGTAAGGAACCAAAATATTTATTAAACTATTATAATTATATAATTATATAAAACTATTATATAATGCCATACAAGTTAAAGTAGTTCTCAATTCTAATTTAATCTTCTACCTTTCTCTCACCCTTAAAACAATTATGCATTGACTTCAAAATGTTAGCAAATTCAATAACTCAACATATAATACATTCTTAATTACAGCTCAATTGGACATTAAGGCATTTTAGCACATTTATAATCTCTCTCAGATTAATTATGACAGAATCAATATCTAACTGAAAGTTCTTAAAGTTCATTTCAAAAGCATAGTCATTTACATAAATCTTAGTTCTTCACTCTTTCTTATATTACAAATTTTAAGATGCATTCTCTAAACACTGTTAGTCAATTCTCAAAAGGGGCTAGAACAAGTGAGAGTACTTATCTATTCTTTATCGGTTTTCTTCCGTCCTTCCTTCTTTGTTTCGATTCTGGTTGTCTCGATCTTATCGCCATGTGGGTTACACGTGCTCACCTGAGTTGGGCGCTATCTCTCTGCTAAGGTTTTACGTCGATTGCCCTCTCATTGACAGCCTACGGTTGATCTTGCCAAAATCTGCTGCGGTGTCATGCCGGATCCTTTCGTAAGTCAGCCCTCAAAAATGAGAGCTGAACTGCGATGAACTCTTGGAGCACACGAAGAGAAATGCAGGAACAAGAAAAAATGGGGGATTTACTTCCGTGTCGCAGATTTTATTCGCTCCCCTAGAGCGCCACCTTTCCGAGTTTGAATTTCTCTTATCGTCTCACCCATTGGTCTCAGGCTGGGTGACTTCACCGATCAACATACGGGACTTCTTGTTTCCGGGAACGTATGCATCATGATGTCTTCTTAGATGCGATCCCTGCGGGTGCTTACGCTGCTCTTATAGTATTAGGGCGATCTTTGCCCTATGTTAACTAATATTTAAGGAATTTCTTCCATCTTATTCTGTGGCGAGTATCCAGAGCGTTGTCTGCAAGCCCAGAGTGGCTGTACTGGTGAAATCAGATGTAATCTTTGTGTTCTGAGATTCTGATATTTGCTGTCCTGCCTGTTTGGCCAAAGTAGGACAATTTACAGCTGCAAGGGACCTGGTATACACCAGGTAGGTCTAGGGGAAGTGGTTGGTCTTTAGTGGAACAGATAAGGGATGCCAGTTTTCTATGTGGTCTGTAACAAGTGGTCAAGTCATGTTTTTTTAAGATTTTATTGATTTTTCCCGAGGTGCCTCGGATGTAGGGAATGGTGATGGATTTAGAGTAATCTTTTTTGTGAAGGGGAGGGGGTGGTGGGTTGTGGATAACTGGGTTAAGTATTTTTTGGAGGGGGTAGCCATTGGCTGAGAAAGTGTCACGGATGTGATTGAGTTCAGTGGTTAGGGCTTGATCATTAGAACAGATTATTCTTGCCCTGTTGAATAATGTCTTAATAACTCCATATTGTTGTGAGGGGGGGTGATGGGATTGTTGGTGAATGTATCTGCCTGTATGGGTGGGTTTTCTATAAACTGAGAAAACCAAGGTTCCATCACGTTAGCGGGTAACTAGTGTGTCTAGGAAGGGGAGGTTATTGTTTTCCTCTTTTTCCAGGGTGAACTTGATTCTAGGGTGTTAGTTGTTTAAGTGAGTTAGGAAGGAGAGGAGTGAATCCGGGCCATGTGGCCAAATAGCGAAAACATCATCAACGTAGCGAAGCCATATGGTAGGTTTTTGTGGGGCTGAGTTTAAGGCTTTCTCTTCAAACATCTCCATGAAGAAGTTGGCCAAGGGTGGGGAAAGTGGTGAACCCATGGCTGTCCCCTCTATCTGTTTGTAGAATTTTTCCTGCCAAACGAAATAGCCTGAGTTCATTGTAAACTGAAATAGGGCTGAGATATCGGGAGGAAATTTAGCTTGGATTAGCTCTAAGGTTTCTTTGAGGGGGACATTCGTGAATGGGGAGGAGACATCAAAACTGACCATTATGTCATTATGTTGGAGTGTAAGGTTTTCTATACTGGCTTTGAAGTGGGCTGAGTTTTTTATGTGTGATGGAGTATTGCCAGTATAGTGTGAGAGCGCTTTGGCTAAATGCTTGGCTAGTTTGTAAGTGGGGGAATCAATGCCATCCACTATGGGACGTAATGGCACATTTTCTTTGTGTATTTTTGGGAGCCCATATATGTGGCGGGGGGGGTCTAGAGTTATAGGGTTTTAGTTTGTTGGTAATCTCCACAGGCCAAGAAGTGACCTTCTTAAGGAGCCTATGGAGTTTTCTAATTTGTGAGTTGGTGGGATTGTAATCAATAGGGAGGTAAGTGGAACGATCTAGTAATAAAGCCTTAAGCTTACCTGTGTAGACTTTAAGATTGAGTACCACAGTGGCGTTCCCCTTATCCGCTTTGGTGATCACTATTTCTTTGTTTCTCTTCAATTCTTGTAGTGACTTGTATTCACTAATGGATATGTTAGATTTTGGAGGTTTTGCTTTATTGAGAACACAGGCTACATCCAATCTAATATCATTGGCGAAGTGGTTTGGAAGTTGGCGAATCCCGCGTTCAATTTGGATCATTAATTCCTCGGCCGGTAATTTCTTAGGAGCAATGGTGAGGTTGTGACCACGTGACAGAGCGTTGAGTGCTTCAGGCTTCAAGGTAGCCGAAGAAAGGTTAACTACAGTGTTGGTTTGTAGTTTAGGTTTGGACGCGAGTTCTTTATTAACTTATCAAACTTGTTGATATGTCGGCTCCGTATTCGTTCAAATTCTTTTTTAGCTGCCGTACACGAGACGCCATGTAGGACTGACCAAAGCTCGTGATTCAGCGTAAGTGAAAGCTCATTTTCGGTTCCCTAGCCGACATAAACAGAGCTATTTTAACGCTAGAAAATGAGCTTTCACTTACGCTGAATTTCGTTTCGCAGGAAAAATTCTACAAACAGATAGAGGGGACAGCCATGGGTTCACCACTTTCCCCACGCTTGGCCAACTTCTTCATGGAGACGTTTGAAGAAAAAGCCTTAAACTCAGCCCCACAAAAACCTACCATATGGCTTCGCTACGTTGATGATGTTTTCGCTATTTGGCCACATGGCCTGGATTCACTCCTCTCCTTCCTAACACACTTAAACAACCAACACCCTAGAATCAAGTTCACCCTGGAAAAAGAGGAAAACAATAACCTCCCCTTCCTAGACACACTAGTCACCCGCCAACCTGATGGAACCTTGGTTTTCTCAGTTTATAGAAAACCCACCCATACAGGCAGATACATTCACCAACAATCCCATCACCCCCCCTCACAACAATATGGAGTTATTAAGACATTATTCAACAGGGCAAGAATAATCTGTTCTAATGATCAAGCCCTAACCACTGAACTCAATCACATCCGTGACACTTTCTCAGCCAATGGCTACCCCCTCCAAAAAATACTTAACCCAGTTATCCACAACCCACCATCCCCTCCCCTTCACAAAAAAGATTACTCTAAATCCATCACCATTCCCTACATCCGAGGCACCTCGGGAAAAATCAATAAAATCTTAAAAAAACATGACTTGACCACTTGTTACAGACCACATAGAAAACTGGCATCCCTTATCCGCTCCACTAAAGACCAACCACTTCCCCTAGACCTACCTGGTGTATACCAGGTCCCTTGCAGCTGTAAATTGTCCTACTTTGGCCAAACAGGCAGGACAGCAAATATCAGAATCTCAGAACACAAGGATTACATCCGATTTCACCAGTACAACCACTCTGGGCTTGCAGACAACGCTCTGGATACTCGCCACAGAATAAGATGGAAGAAAACCACAGTAATACACCGCAGCAAGTTCAAGTATGAAAGACTATTCATGGAATCAGCCTCGGCCCTTAGGAACATGCCAAACCTCAACAAATTTGGATGCATGAGACTGCCCCAAATTTGGGAAACTTATATCAGAAGAACTTCAGCCCAAAGGCCAAGAACTACCAATATAGCCCCGGCAGGGGGCACCATCAGGACTTTAGGAAAACGTTAGCTTCCTAGCTTCAGTCTCATTTGCTGTTATTAGTACTTGTGTGCACGTGTCTTTGTAATAAGTTCCCAAGAAGATGGCAACATGACGTTCGCCGAAATATTGGAAAGTATATATTAAAGTTTATTTAATTTATATTCCTAGTATACGCTGTCTATTCGTTAAATATTAGTTATCATGTTTAACCAGCGTATAAGCCTCTCAACAAGAATACTGCCCTATGTTGCTGAATAATATGCATTCTTTCATTTATAATATTTCACAAATGATTTCTCTCATATCTGCCCCTTTTGCTGACTTACATTCATGCTAGACATATAGATACATTAATTTAAATTCACATAATTCAGTTTATCATACAAGATGTTGTTACAAAAAAAAAAACATAGTTACACTGCGCTAAAAGATAAGTATGCATATATATTTTTTGTTGATTGTTAGATTCTGGAATGGTGACGCCATGCAAAATTTGAAGTCGCCTATTTCAGATCTAACACCACATATTCATCCTCCCTCTTCATCATATGACCAAATCATCTCAACCCTGCGTCCCGTATGTTCGCTCCTAAGTTCATAACTTTCACCGTCCCCCTTCACATAGTCATTTCTCAGACGATCCTTTCTGAACATCCTAAAAATCTCATTTTAGCAAAAATGAGAATTTTAAGAACAATTAAAGAGTACACCAAATGGATCATCTTAAAAATGATAACATTAGAAGAGATAGATATTTACCATTTAGATGAAAAGATCAAGGAATACAGAAAGATCTTTTTATTTTTCCAGAACATACAGGATGGAAAGATATTTGCTACCAAAAGAAGTGGATAATATAGACCAAATAGAGAGAGAGAGAAAGAATAAGACCAGCTGCAAGATGGAAAAAACAGTTAAGCCACAACAGGCATATGCTAATCCTTGGTGACAGAAAAAATATCAGTGCCCAATAACAATAAGCATGCACACACGCACGCGCGCGCGCACACACACACACACACCTAAATGTGAACTTTATCACTAATATCAATCAAGATTAGCTGTTTGTTGTGTCTCTTAGTGCAAATAAAATACAGAATTCTGAGAGCTGCACTTCACATATTTAATGCATTAGATCGCTGGTTCCCAACCTTTTTCCACTTGTGCACCCCTTTTAAACTCAAATCTATAAATTGTATCCCTCGTTTTTAAAATAGCTGTTTTTAAATACTGACATTTATTGTTCCACAACTAATGGTTTGCATTTTGTTTAATTTACTTGTTTTTCTGCCATTACTGATTATTTTTCGTGTATCTGAACAGCTCAGCACGTCCCCCCAGGGGTACGTGCCGGGCTGTTCAGGGCACTGATGCATTAGATTAACAAAAATAAAACCATAATTTATTTTACACTTTTAAAGTTGGTATTATTCATGTGCACATAACTAACATGTGTATTAGAAAAAAAATGGCTGAACCCTGTTACAGTAGTTTACCACTGCTTCCTCAAGACAGAAGTGGCTTAAAAAGCTTAGCATAAAATATCACTGCTTGGATAATGGCATTACAATTTGGAGGCATATTGCAATTTTTTTTTTATGACATCCAACCACTGAAAGGTGCTGTAAGATTTTACCTTTCAGTGGTGGATGTCATAAAAAAATAAACAGGCTCTATAGATGACTCACCCACATCAACTCAGTCAGCAAAATGCATAGATGCCAAAACAGATATCACAGGAGTGTTTTAAAAATCACTATGAATCATGCATCCAAAGTAAAGGATTGGATTTTTACCAGTTATTGTTTTGGTCCTATTATGAGACAAGACAAGAAGGGAGACTCTCGCAATCTGCCACCAAATTGTAATGCCATTATCCAATCAATGGAATGATATCACTAGAAACTTAAAAATATCTACAGAAGGAACACAAATATGGTGTTCCTTTCATTACAACAAATTGTAATGCCATTATCCAATCAATGGAATGATATCACTAGAAACTTAAAAGCATCGTTACAGAAAGGAACACAAATAGGGTGTTCCTTTCATTATAACAAATTGTAATACCATTATCCAACTAATGGAATGACATTACTAGAAACTAAAAAACATCTCTACAGAAAGGAACACCATATTTATGTTACTTTCTGTAAGGTATCTATCCAGTTAACCAGACTCCACTATAATTAATCATATAATCACCACTCTCTCTCTCTCTCTCCACACACACACACACACATATATATAGATGTGAAAGTGATTATATTTTTAATTGGTAACTGTGCAATATTAATTGTGTATAAATAACTGAATTTTATAGGTTTGAATAAATTCAGGTGGAGAGAACCCAAGACAGAATATAAAACTGGTTCTTCCGAGTGATGAATACATACAAAAATGAAAATAGCAATGCTAGGCAATAAGTCACACTTATTTACAAGAAAAGGTATAATACAAGAAACAAAAGATAATGCTTAATTATAAAATAATTTTGTAGAATGGCAAGTAAATTGAACAATTCCCTTTCTCATAAGCTCATGGTTACTTTCATAATAAACTGACAACTTTTGAAACTTTACTTGTTTCTAAACTAGAGTGCTTATGAGAAATTACATCTTTCAAACACAGGTTTTAATGAATGCAGAGTATTTCTCTCCCTAGTCTCCAAGAAACAAACAACTGTCAGCCCACTGAAATATTTGATCCAAAGTGCTAAAAAATATATGAGCACTTGGGCAGAGTATGTGTCTTGTACATGGTGCAGTATCAAGGTAACTTATGCTGAAAGTTACATTTTTATCTTTTTAATAAGATAAAATTATCAGATATTTATTACATTTTTAATAAATGCAAAATAAAGTCTTTCTGACAGTGGCATAACTTTTTTCCCCCTCTCACCTTCCCTACAATAAGCCTCTCTGAGCCTATCTAAGCTTTCACTCCCACCACTGTGGGATTTCTCTATATGGCAGATTTGCCAATGATTTTCAATTATTAATGGGAATGTCAGAGAAAAATGCTTGTACAATGAAATAGATATTCCAATTGTTTTATGGGAATTCTACTTATGAACAATAAGTAACCTATAGCAATTAGTACAGTGGGGAAATTAAGGGATAAATAATCTATAAACTACATGAAGAAACCAAACATACAACTTTATCAAGAGTCTTCAGGCCACCAGTACACACTATGGTAATCTCTCTCTCTCTCTCTCCTTTTAATGTCACACAGTGATCAACATTCATAAAAATATTATCAACAAAATTCTTTATAAGACTGCACCTAAAAATTAAAACAGATTATAGTGAAACTTTAGCCACTCCATATCAGAAAAATTAAATAGAAAACTACACAAATACAACCTTGTGGAAGCATTTGCTTCCACAAAATTAAAGAACTTATTCAACTCCTATAAGGCTCCCTTCCTTGGCCTACTCTGGAGACTGCTGAATTAGATACAACTGAAACTAGCCACATATAAGTAAATGCACAATTCCTATTCAGAAAAAGAAAATAAAAAAACATATAAAACTTAAGAACTATGGAAAATCTGGCTTCAAAGGCAATTTTTTAACATTGCACCAAAACTGGGCGTGTATGAAGTGCAAATTTAAAGAAGGCTATGAAATTCCATTCAACCACCATATCTTATATCTGTTTGAAAGCTAAAAAAGTTAGCTATCGAACTATCTTCCCACCACTCTCACTGCTTCTTAACTACCTGGAGATCCACACAAATTAGTGGTCACAACATTTATCCATAACTGTAGAATAAAACATATACATCTATATTCTTTTTCAGGTTATCTTGGAAGTAGCGGAATAAGCTACATTTCTGCTTTTCTTACCATTCGTACTATAGGCTTACGTTGCATAAAATAGTTCCTTAAATTGTTTACATTATCACATCGTGTGGTACTTTGCATATAATTATTTTACTACTTCCTTACGTGACGATGCTAGAATTATATGTTTCATACCATTAAATTGTTACAGGGAACTTATTTTTGGAAAATGCAATTATCTATCACATGGTCTCCGACGACTACACTTCAATGTTGCCATAGTAACAGTTATGGATACCCCCCCCCCCACAGGTTTCACTATATATCTATTCTATATATATAAAAAGATAAGCCGAAATTTTAAACGTTTTTTGTCTTACCAGCCTGGAACTCGGCGGGGGGGGGGGGGGGGGGGGGGAGAGCTCCCCAGTATATATATATATATATAAAAAACATGTATTCTGCAATTCTTGTTTTATAGCAGACCTCCTTGTTAACCTTATCCACCTTATGACACAAATCATGGTAAGATACGGAGAAATACATGTGGTCACTGTTGATATTTCCAAGGCATTTGGATCACATCTGGCAATGAGACCCTCTCAACAAGCTGCCATCTTACAATCTTTAATAACTTAACACATATAAACCAACAGTAATAACTTTAATGAATTAAAGGTACAAATATTTCGTACTGAAAGCAACAGTACATCATCAGTGTAGAATAAACAGTTAAAGGAATGGAATACAAAGTACAGAACAGTCGGTGGATTACAAATTAAAATTGTTGCCACGTGCCAGAAAATTAATATTTATAAAACATTATTAAATAATTCTTAAAAACTATTTCACGTGTTAAGTTATTAATTTTAATTATGCCACAGGCACCTCTAAAGATCATCTTACTATCTTACTGTTCATTGTGTATTATGATACACAATAACTTCCTCTCATCAGATTTCTTTATCAATGCTGAAGATCTATCATAACCAATTTCATAAACACACCTACTTACCATTCTCAAGTGAAGTGAAGTGAAGATAACTTGGCAAATTTCAATGCTATTAGAGCATAGTCCTGTCTTATTATCCAGAAAAAAGATCCTATTAAATTCCCTCTTACTCTTGATACTGTTCTGATTTCCTTTCAAATCTAATTTCTCCTTCTTGAGATTACTTTCATATCCAGCTTACCTTGGCATAAACATATTACACCTAGCCTTCTCTGCATCCATAACACTAAACATGGCATTTTTTTTTTTTTTTTGTTCAAAACACTACTCATCTTCTGCTAAACTCCTAACAATTTATAAATCTCAAATCGTGGAATACTGTTCTCACATTTTGGTAAGTGCATCCAAAACCTCCTCTCTAAGAATGCTTGAATGTATACAGATGAGGGCAAATTACCCAATAGGGGCGATCCCTTGCTGAGTTGTGGAACCAAACTGGTCACTACTATACCTGTTTTTTTTTTTTTTTTTTTTTTTTTTTTTTTTTTTTTTTAAATCATGTAAGAATACAAGCAACCACTGGTCAACATCCATACATAATTCAACTCCGAGAGTATTACAAGCCTCTCATCATCTTCTGTTCTTCAGAACAGCCTTTTCCAAGTGAATTCAACCAATAGCTTTTCAAGAGCCTTGATTCCTTCTTCTTATCCACTTACTCTCACATAAGCTCTGCTGTATTGTAGGCCATGTGAGTGGGGTCAGGAATATGGAAGGCATACATTAGATTCATATAACTTTTGTTTTAAATGGTCATAATATTTAGGACTGCAGGTTTTCAGCAGTGTTTTACTGAAATTATTACTATTATTAATAATAATTTGAGCTGTAAGGGAAAATGATATGGTTACTTTACCAAGGTGATTACTCTAAAAACACAGACATAGCTTCCAATTATGGTCATCCATATGCTATTCTTTTAAATGGCATAACTAAAAATCAGTAATTTTTTACTTTTATTTATTTTATATTAGGTTGCCATATTATGCAAAGATTATACAAATTAAAATATTATGGATGGGAAAGGAAGTACATACAATATACCTTACATTGATTGAAAAATGGCATAACACTCAGTTTCTCATATTACATAATATCACAAATTAGATTGGAAAAGATCTGGGTTCAATTCTGGTCATGAAGGAATCTTTATATGGACTCAATTGAAGGTGAGTAGCCAATCTACTACTGAAGTAGTACAGTTTCCCTTCTACAAATCTGACAAATTAGCCAAAGGTGTGTGTTCTAACATGTCTTCAACTCCGCTTAAAGAAATGGAGTTGACAAGAACTGAAGGCTGTAAGTAAGTACTGGCATGAAGGCAAACACAGAGTATGAAAGGCCAGATCCTATAGTCTTAACTGTCACCCTGAACGGGTGCGATGATGGAAACTCACTGAAAGTCTCAAAATAATGGTTTCCCATATTTTAGGTAAATCATTCTAAGTGAGGCAGCCAAATTTCTTCAGATTTGGTGAATTTAATTAATCTACTGGTATATAACATTTAATCCATACACTTCCTGTCATCTTCAATGAATTGCTGACATGGCAAAAAGTATCATCTGGTTGGAAATTGGCAAGGATTATTCCAATTTGTGAGTGGTCCATCACAAACTGCATAAGATAATTGAAAAATTAATTAGAAATCCTTATCTAGGATATCTTTAATTGGAATCACTTGTTAAGCCCAGAATTCTTTTGTTAAGAAGAAATCAATTCTAGCAAATCTGCTTAATTTTATTAAAGCCACAAGAGACCAAGGTAACAAATTAACATGCTTTGATTGAATTTCTGATGATAACCTAGAGAAATGGTTAGGAAATTAGTTGACAGCTGATAGGATTGCAGTGCAGTCTTCTAAGAGCTAGGTAGTTTGGAGATAGCCCACAGTCAGTCTTAAGTTCAAATATTAAAATTACAAATTCCCTCTTTGCTGTTAACTCATAATGCAAAGCGCTGGGCAGAGCAGTCAAATTTCTAACATGATGGCAGTTCTTTATTGAATGATCTTAAAAGACTGGAAGAGTGGATAGGAAAGTGGTGTCTAAAATTTAATGTGAAAAAATGTAAACGTGTATGATTTGGTAAGAAAGGAATGAGAAAGATATAAACTGAATGGAAAGAACTTATGAATTAAAATGGAAATGAATGAATGGAAAGAGTTCGTGGATTAGGGTATTTTGGTTGATAGAGAACTTGAAGTTCAAGAATCATATTGGTAAAACTAAAAGTAAAGCTCAGCTGATCATTGGTTTAAATTAAAGAAGTTTTGCTTTGTTATATAAGTGTCTGTTCAATATCAAATTACAGCTCACACCTGATTTACATCCTAAGTTTTTAACAGATGTCTTCACAGATTCAGAGAATGAATTTTATTTACACTTTATCATTACGAGTTCAAAACAAAGATTTCTAATATATATTTTTTATTAATAAATAAAGATGAATTAACAGAATTTAGACCTTATATATTCAAAGCTTAAAATAACTAATTACGCAATGCTAACAACCATGTAACTAACATACCAGGAAAGAGAGGAGAGAACAAAGTTAAATGGAGGGAATGACAGTCAACTCTCAAGAATTCATGTTACTTATTGTTGAGAGAGAGAACAGTAATTACCCCTGGAGGAACAGTCTGCAGGCACGTTTTCCCCCAGAAATAGCAATTTTGATTCTAATTTGGCTGCATCAAGTTCACTACATTGCAAATGGCTTGCATTATTCAGTAATTTATGGATAAAGTAGGATGGAAGAGAAGTGTTACATTTACAGTTAATAAAGCATTTTTTGATGTATATAACCAGTTATACTTACTATAACAACAAGACAATTTTTTTCTGGATTGAACCTACAAACAGCTGCTATTATGGCTTTCTTAAATTCTCTATGAGCAGATTCTGTCTTGGAACTAAACAAAAGAAAAAAATATATGCTTTATCATCAAATATGTATAAACTAGTATTGTTCTAAATGTTTATTTATTACCCAATGATCAGAAGGCACTAATACTCATAAAATATTTATACTGAATATGCAACAAACAGGACACATGATACAAGCATAAATATGTCTGAACATGTCAAAAATGTAGGTTATTCGACTTGAGGCTCTTCTATGTTTCGTTGGGATGAAACCAATTTAAATTCAAACAAAACATATGTTAAAAAAGAGACATATTCAATGAGGCCCATGGTGAAATTCATATAACTAACAAGATCAGGGTAGTAAATCCTGTTTGACTTCTGTTAATTCAACATAACCTTTAATCCAAAGCAGATGCCATTCCCCTCAACTGCTGAACTTACTTTTCATGAGTTTTTCAGTCTACTTAAAAATACACTCAACTTTAACCCAAAGTGAAAATCTTATATAGAGTAATGAATAGCATGCTCATATGTTACAAACCAGCATTTAGAAATGAAAGTATCATAGGAAGCTGGTAAATGTACAGGATGATGCATATGTTTAATATTATTTATAATCTACATGGAGCACATAATTAAATCTTATATGAAATGGGGATATTTATTTAGTTTAAGGCAAATCAAATAAGTGATGAATTCAGACAAATTGGTGTTTATGTATTATATATATATATATATATATATATGCATTAATGAATTTGATATGAAAATCAGTAGTAAAAACTATGAAACTGGGGAAGGAAACTGCTTTCTTAAAAGGGAAGGTATAGATGATATGCACTTTGGTTCTTTGATTATATTTTTTTGTAAAAAATGACAAATTAAGGCAACATAGAATAAGCAAGACTGGTTATGGTGGGAACTAATGCAGTACTATATATATGGAATAACAGAAACATAAGTGAAATGACCATGTAAGACAGCATTCAAATCAATTCTAACATATAGATTTGAGCATTCTGAGCAACATGAGAAGAGTGAAGACAGAATCATATTAAAAAAGAGACATTAGAATAAATAGCTTACATGAAGAATATTTAAGAATATATAGATACAGTAGATTCTCAACTATCCGGAGCCCGGATTTTATCACCGAGAATTATAATAATACAGTAATTCTCAGTGATAAAATGAGGAATACGTATTGTAATTTACTTTGCAAAGCCGTTGCAAGCAGGTGTCTGCTACAATCTTCCTACGTGCCATGTGCATAACACAAGTTGAGACATGCAAAGTGCAGATTTCCCCGCTTCGTCAGGTGTGTATCGGATGTTCACAAGTGCGGAATACGTTTGCCACTGTTCCTGGTTATGTTAGTAAATGGTTGTTTGGTGTACTTCATTGTTTTTTTTTTATTAAAAATTATGAAATGGGTGATAAGCGAAAAAGGTTGTAGTGACTATGAAGGAGAAACTACGCACTATAAATCGACTAGACTCTGGGGTAACTGCAAAAACTATTGCTTCGGAGGTAGGAGTCGGGAAAAGTACAGTTGGAGACTGGAAGAAAAATCGAGCAGAAATTGAAAAGTGGTGTGCTGCCCAAGCTAGTGGAAGTGGAATGAAAGAAAGAAAAACGATGCTGAAAGGTAAGCATAAAGAAGTTGAGGAAGCTTTATTATTGTGGCATGAACATTTAAGAGGAAAAGGCTTGCCTGTTACTGGGCCGATATTGCAGGAAAAAGCATTGCAATTTAAGAGACAAATACATGTAGAAGGAGAGGATTCAGAATTTAATGCAAGTGATGGATGGTTAGATCGGTGGAAAAAACGATTCAGTATTCACCAGATTACCATAAGTGGGGAGGCTTTATCTGCTGATAAAGAGGCTGTACCTTTGTTCAAAGACTATCTTTTTAAGCTTATTGAAAAGGAGGGAATTTCTGGGGAGCAGTTGTACAACTGTGATGAGACCGGTTTAAATAATAAGATGCTCCCTACAAAAACGGTTGCATCAAAAAAAGAAGCCGCTGCACCAGGATACAAGAAAAGCAAGGAACGAGTCACCATCTTAGCTTGCAGTAATGCAACCGGCAACCACAAGCCTAGACTTACGTTAATAGGAAAATCAAAGAAACCTAGAGTTATTAAAAAATTTAAAAATCAGGAATCACTACCACTATATTACACACATCAAAAGAAAGCATGGATGAATTCAGAAATCTTTAAAACCTGGTTCCAAAATGAATTCATACCATATTCACTGTAGAAAACCATTTAAAAGACAACAATTTGCTGAGAAAAGCTGTACTACTTTTTGACAACGCACCTTCGCATCCTGCCAATGACGAACTCACAGATGGCGACATCAAAGCTTTATTATTACCACCCAATGTGACTGCTGTTTGTCAGCCGATGGACGAGGGCATCCTTGAAATGCTAAAGAAAAAGTATTGAAAAAAGAAGAAGGCGGTGTCTTCTCAGTTCGTTGATATCAGTGATTGATAATAACGAAGACTGCGTAACCACTCTGAAAAAGATTGACTTGCTAGATGTCATAAGGTGGTTGGCCGAAGCATGGGAAGAGATTTGAAACATATCACTTGTAAACTTGTAAAAGTCTTGGAAAATTCTTTTGGACCATGAAGGTGGACATTTCAACCTTGAACCGAAGTGGAAGATGAAAACGATAAACTTGTTTCGTTGCTCAAAAATGTACCGAGTTGTGATGATGTCACGGGGGGGGGCATTCTTAGATGAGAGGAAAAATCTCATCCCACATTCGAAGGGTTCAAGACGATTGGGGCAGCGCAGCAGTACATCAGTGAGCAGGAGGAAGCGACGCCAGCTGATATCATCTGCTTGCATAAGTGGAGGGACATTGCGTCGCGAAGAGGGCTAAAAGGTGAAGCAGTCATCTATCAAGGACTTTTTCAAAAACTAAAAACTAAGTTTTGACTCTTTCATCTTAGGCCTACCTTTTCACATTTGTGTGAAAAGGTAGGCCTAGAACTTCCGGCCTATCTGGCCTGCCCTTCCGCCACATTAGGCCAGATAGTCGAGAGTCTACTATACTGCTAATCTGAGGTTGGTGTGATCACTTTAAAAGAATAGAAGATGAAAGATTAGCAAAACAAGTATCTGAAGCCTGTGCTGACAAATAATACTTAAATACTGAAAAGTGCTGACAAATAATACTTAAATAAGAATGAAAGTTGTTCAAAAGAAACTAGTCATGAAATATTAATGGCATTGGATTATGATAATATTTGATACATGCCGTATACCCTCCCCTTGAGGGTATACAATAAATGATGACACAAGTTACAACACCCAATAACCATTAAGTTTTGATAAATTCAAAATGTTGCAATATCATTGCAATAAAAAAATAAACAAAGTATTTCATTTCTCAGACACTCCATTTGTTCTCTAAAACTATTTAATAGTTGATTTAAAACTTACTTTTCAACAGTAAGCTGCAACTTACTGGCCTAAACTGTTGATAATTTTCAAATGAATATGTGACACCGTTATTATTACTCTTTAGAAAAAAAAAAAAAAATCAAAGAAGCAACAGCAGATTCATCTGATTACTGCAACTTATCAATAGAAATACATTCTGCAGAAAAATGGCTGTGCGAATACACTACACCAACATATTGAGCAAATACAAGCAGGAAAGACTAGGTGTCCTTTTTTCTCAAGAATATACCACTCCTGTACAAGTAAACTAATCTACAATCCAAATCTAATATACTGATATTACTCACAGATTTGGAGTGGTGCCAAAAATCTCTCAAAAATTGCATATTGCTATCCAGAAAACGGCAATCTAATTAGATGACTACCCTCTCATCCAAATTCACTTTCACAGAGATATTCTGTTTCTAACTTATGCCTCAGATTTTGGTAAGAACACAGAAATAATAAAGAAGACATGAAAACTTGAGATAAAGTCATCTTTGATGTATGGAGTAATTACTTCCAAACATTGCTAAATGAAACAAGTAGAAAAAGCATGGTAGAAGAAAACATTCAACAGGCTTGTGGTCAGGAATACATATCAATTCTTGAAGTAGAAAAAGCCATCAAAACCTGAAATGTGGAAAGTCAGCTGAAGTAGATGATATTCAACCAGAAATGCTCAAGTATGGAAGTATGAAAGTTTCCCAGTGGCTGCAATGCATTATTCAGAAGGCCCGGATAGATGGTCCAATGCTGGGTGAACTGGACCATTTATAAAAAGGGGAAATAAAACTGAATGTGAGAATTACACAGGTATTTCCCTAGCAAGAATTCTTGGTAATATTTATGCAAATATTACCAAGAATTTTGAGAAACAGCTAAGAAGAAATGTGGAAGGGAAGCCTAGTGAAGAATAAGATGGATTCAAGATAAATAGAGGTTGTTAGGAGCAAATCTTCACTTTAAGACAAACAGTTGAAAAATCATAGGAATATAACAAGATCCATATTTACGTTTTGAAGAGCTGGAAAATGCATGACAAGGTGCCAAAGAGAAAAGCTATTCAAAACGCTTCAGTTATATGGTGTAAATGGAACATTACATTAAGCAATACTTAGTCTTCATTTAACATCAACAGTTACAACTGAAGGAGGTACAGGAAGATGGTTTGATGTTAAATCAGGTGTTAGACAAAGATGTACATTATCCCTTCTGTTATTCGTCGTCTATAAAGATGGCATTATGAAGGAAATTTGTATTAAACCTGATGTTAAAATTGGAGGTTCGAGGTTATATCGTAGTGTGTAGTGTTCGTGATAAGATAAGTATTGTTTTCAGTTATCCTGATAAGATAAGTATTATTTTCAGTTATCGTTAATAAAATTACTTAATATTGCGTAGTTTTGTTTGCCTTGCGTATTTTAGTTTTGTTCTGTCTGTGTGTTTTTGGTGTGTTATAACTTATAATTTGATAAAACACGTTGCAAATAAGTATGGCACCTGTACGAAGGAAAATGGCGGCCAGTAATGATGGTTCGCCATCTTTATCAAAGAATGGTAGTATAAAAGAAATCAGTCAGTGTACTAGCTGTGACATGTACGCTTTGCGGAGTGCGGTCGGAGTGTGGATAGATGATAATAAAGGATTGAATGTGTGTAGAAAATGTAGGGAGAATGAAGAATTTAAGTGTATTTCGGATCGTGAGTGTGATATTTTTGTCAAACTTCAGAATAAAGAAAATAGCGATATGACAAGAAACAGCAAGGTTGTACATGAGAATTGTGAGAGTGTGAATGTATAAAGTGTGAATGATAGTATTAATGGTTTCTCAGTGAATAAAAAAGATGAGATAGATGCATTGAGTGAGATCGCGTTGTTGAATGGTGCGATAGAAAGGGCAAAACAGCAGCTAGAGTGCATGAACAAAAGTCGACTGAATGAACCAACCAATAATAAAAGGTATGACAGGAAAAATAGACGTATGAATGTGAACATGAACAAAATGAAGGATAGAGTGCTGTATGGAGACTCGTTAGTACGAGGTGTGTTAGTAGAGGATTTGACAAAATCGTACCAACCTGGTGCGACCATAAAGGATGTAACTGAGTCTATTAGAGAGCAAAAGGAAGGGGTGAAAGAAATGATTGTTGTGGTAGGTACGAATGATTTGAAAGGAGATAAAATGGAAATGATAGAAGACCTGAATGAATTGTTTGAGGTAGCAAAAGAAAAGAGTGAGAGAGTTAGAATGATTAGTCTTTTCCACGGTATGACAGTAAAATGTTTAAAAGGAGGGCCATAATTGCAAATGACTTTATGTGTGGGTGATGCATGACGAGTGGTGTGGAATTTGTGGACGTGTGGAGTGAGTTCGATGGGCGAAAGGATCTATATAAGATGGATGGTTTGCATTTGAATGGTTACGGTGTAAGAAGACTTGAGAAAGTGTTGCTGAATGTAGTGGATGTGCAAATTCAGGGTAACTAGATTTGTTAAGGGAGGGGGGGGGGGAGTAGATATAGTCCTTAGGGAGGCAGTTGAATGTAAGAATGAATATAATATGCCAGAACAAATAAGGACAACAAATCAGAGTGGGATAGTTAATATAAGGCATCAAGTTAGGGTTGGGGCTAATGGGGGTCTTAAATTCATGTACACTAATACTAGGAGTATTAGGAACAAGAAGGAAGAGTTTTTGGCCATGGTTGGCACTTCCAGACCACAGGTTATTGGTATTAGTGAAACATGGCTGACTGTAGATGATATATTTAGTGGGATTGAATGTGATGGGTATAGTATGTTCAGGAATGACAGAGAGAATAAAATGGGGGGAGGAGTATTGTTCATGATAGCTGATGAGCTACAGCCAAGGAGAATAGAAGTTGAATTGCAGGATAGAGAAAAGAGCACATTTGAGGACATTTGGTGTGAGATTGTGGCTAGCAGAACTAAATATACAATTGGGTGCTGCTATAGACTAGGTGATGGAAAAGATGGTGGTGACAGTATGCACAAGCAAATAGAAGAAATGAGTGGAAGGAGGGCGATTATTATGGGAGATTTCAACTATGGTCGCATTGATTGGAGTGAGGAGAGGACACAAGGGAGGAAGGAATTGGATTTTATGCAGTTATTAAGGAATAACTATCTGCGCCAGCATGTAATGGAAAATACTAGGGGTCAGAGAGTGCTTGACCTAGTAACTACATCTGAGGATTTGGCTGTAACAAATATGACCACATTGCCACCAATCGGTGAGAGTGATCATAGTGTCTTGACTTGGGAGGTGGCTAAAGGTGTAGAATTTTCAATTAAGACAGGGTACATGTGGAATTATCGGGCTGGAAAGTATGACAAGCTTAGGAGTTTGATTGGTTCAGTGCCATGGCATGTACAACTGCAAGGACTAGAAGTTGATAGTGCAGGAGGTAGTTAAGAAGTGCTTGCATGAAGCAATTGCTGACTGTATACCTAGAGTCCGAATAATAAATCAAGTAGGGGTTAAATAGATGAATAACACCATTAAGCTTGAGCTGCAAAAAAAGAAACAACTACGGAGGGAATTTAAGGAGAAAGGTGATCGACAGGCTCATGAACGGTATAAAGCGCAGGCCAGAAGGGTGACGAGTGTGGTAAGAAAAGCAAAAAAGGATTACGAAAGAACATTGGCCATGCAGGCTAAAGAGAATCCTAAACAGTTTTTTAGATATGTAGCAAGTAAAAGGAAAAATGTACATGGCAGAATGATTTTAAAGAATGCCGATGGTAGGGAGGTAAATGAATCAGTAGAGATAATTGAGTTACTGAGTGAGCACTTTGCAAGTATATATCATCCAGGTGGTGACATTGCAGAAACGAATAAACCAGTAGATTATACGGGAATTGTGGTGAATGAAGTGGAGGTGAGTAGTCTATTGCATAACCTCAAAGTCAATACATCTGTGGGATTGGATGGTATACCGGCTCGTGTTGTACGAGAAGCAGCTAAAAATTTGTCAGTACCCTTGACCATTTTGTTTAATTTGAGTCTCGGGTCTGGGTTAATCCCGAGCGGGTGGAAAGAGGAAAAAATAGTTCCACTGCATAAAGGTGGTTCCAAGACTGCTGTTGTAAATTACCGACCGATTAGTGTATCAGGAATCATTGTCAAGGTCTTAGAGAAATTAGTCAAGAAAAGAATACAGGATTGGATAGATGAAAATGGGATATTGTATGGGGGACAACATGGTTTTGTGAAGGGTAGATCATGCCTCAGTAACTTGCTCACGTTTTATAACACAGTGACGGCTGAACTGGATAGGGGTAATGGGTTTACAGTGATACTACTGGACCTTGCCAAGGCCTTTGATAGGATACCACATGGAACCCTAATCAGTAAACTGGAGCAGATGGGGATAGATATAGGGTTGGTGAGATGGATAGGAGGGTGGTTGAAGGAGAGATACCAGAGAGTGGTTTATTCAGGAGTGGAGTCTGAAAGACATCTTGTGACTAGTGGAGTGCCACAGGGCTCTGTTCTTGGACCACTGCTTTTCAATTTGTTCATCAATGATATTGATGAACAAATTCATCAATATCAAGTGTTCATCAATGATATTGATGAACACTTCCTCTCAAATCCTCTCAAAGGATTTGAGAGGAAGTGTTCACTTGTTTGCTGATGATGCAAAGTTGGGTAGAGCAAATGTGAGTGCACAGGATGTCAAAATTTTACAGGATGACTTGGATAGTTTGGAGGACTGGGATAGGAAAAATGGATGTCAATTTAATGTGGCAAAGTGTAAGGTTATGCACTTTGGGGTGAAAAGAATAGCAGCAGTATATCGCATTGGTGGAACCGTACTCCAGGAGATTGATTAGGCCAGGGATTTGGGAGTGTTGGTGGATAGGGAGTTGACGTTTAGGGGGCACATTGCAAAAGTGACTAAAAAAGATTACCAAATCACTTGGCTTCTGAAAAATACTTTAACATGCAGAGACAAACAAGTTGTTGTTCCTCTGTATCGAGCCTTGATAAGACCCCATCTGGACTTCTGTGCCCAGTTATGGGCACCAGGGTTTCTTCGTGAAGGGGAGGAAGTGGAGAGGGTCCAGAGACGAGTGACCAAGATGATAGCAGGTCTGTGGAATGAACCTTATGAGAATAGGTTGAAGATTTGTGGGTTGCAGAAATTGGACGATAGGCGAAGGAGGGGTGATATGATTGAGACATTCAAATTACTGAAGGGTTTTTATAAGATTGATCCAGAAGATATTTTTGAAAATATGACTGGTGGTGGGAGGACTAGGGGCCATGCATGGAAGCTGGGCAAGAGCGTGGTTGACAAGAGTGTTAGATCTAGGTTTTTTACTTGGAGAGTGGTGAATGAGTGGAATAAGCTTCCAAAGTCTGTTGTGGGTGCTACGACCGTGAATGAGTTCAAGGCAAGGTATGATAGATACTGTGTCAATGTCGAATAGTTGTTCGTGACATGATGTTAGGGCCTCCCTCGATGAGTCTGTTGACTCCTTGGAGTTTCCCGGAACAATAATAATAATAATAAACACCATTAGAATTGTTATACTTATGGTGTTTCAGAAGATCCAAACATGGCTGAGATCAAACCAAAGGCCTAATAAATAAAAGCCCAAATTACAAGCAAGTTATAGATTGTGAACTAATAATGAAATCGTAATTATGTTGAAGCAATGATCTGCAAATTAGAATACTTTTGCATGTGAATTGTTTTGGATGGAAATTATCATCATCAAATTCCTGCCATGTACCCTCAAGGGGTGTACAGCATATGATAGTACTACAAGAAAAATTTACGTCATTATTACTAACTTCCTATCTACAATTTTTCTCCAAATCAGTCTGTTACTTGTCAAGACTAACATTATCAGATCTTATATTTCTATCGTCTAAGGCACTTTTTACTGTATCAATCCACCTATATCTTGGTCTTCCGCTGGATTGTTTTCCTACCAACCTGGCAAAGAACACTTGTTTTGCTAATCTTTCCTCGCCCATTCTGTTTAAGTGACCATACCACCTGAGATCAGCTCTGCTAATGCATTCCTGGATGCTGACAATGTCAAGTTCTTTCCTAATATCCTCGTTTTTAATCTGATATTGCCATTGATGCCATCTGTTCATGATTATAATCTTTCTCAGGACTTTCATATCTGCTGTCTCAAGTCTTTAGTCAATTTTACTTCTGACCCAACTCTCAGATCCACAAGTTAAAACTGGTTTAAACACAGTCTTGTATACAGCAAATTTAGTATTCCGACTAATTTCTCTCTTATTCCATATGAATTTATTCAACCAACTTCCTACCATACCAGCTTTGTTGATTTTGTTGTCTATTTCCATATTTAATTTACCATCTTCACTAAAAATCATGCCTAAGTAGCTAGCTGAAATTTTTTACTTGTTCCACAGGATCTCCATTCACGACACAATTGACATTTTCAATGCTTCTATTTCCACTGTCTTTGTCTTTTTTTATTGCTGACCTTCATACCATATCTATTACAATAGTTATTCACTTTAGTCAGGGAATCTTGCAGACTTGTAGCAGATTTATTTAGAAGTATAACATCGTCTGAATAAAGCAAAGAGCTGAGATTTAATACCACTTCCCTTCATATTGTGATCCATATAGATAATGAATAACATGGGAGATAATGTACATCCTTGTCTGACACTAGATTTAACATTAAAAAATTTCCTTTCTGAACTATGCAGTGCAGTCACTGTAAGACTTTTATACCTAAATACGTCAGCATTTCTGGTTGAATATCATCTACTCCTGCTGCCTTTCCACATTTCAAGCCTTTGAGGCTTTTTCTACTTCAAGTATGGATATGTATTCCTGACTGTATGCCTGTTGAGTGCTTTTTACCACTGTGCTATCACTGCTTGTATCATTTAGCAATTTTTCGAAGTAATTACTCCATACTTCAAGGATATCTTTTTTCTGCAGTTTACAGTGTCACCTTTATCATATCAAATTCCTTTTCATGTTCTTACCAGTCTGAAGATGGCTTTTGTTCTCATTACATATAAAGACTCAGTATTGCTTGATATAATGCTCCACTGAGCTAGTTTTACACAGCATTTAGCTTTCTTACATTTGTCTCTGTATTCTCTAAGAGCACAAGCTGACTTATTTGTGAGGAACTTTTGATATGCTTTCTTCTTTTTCTTCACTGCCTCTTTAACTTCCTGTGTCCACCATGGAGTTCTTATTTTTCTATGCTTACAGACAACCTCACCACATACCTCTCTGGCTGAATCAATTAGTGTTTTTTTCAGGGCTTGCCACTGAATCTGCAAGATTTGGTTCCTGTTCACAAGCTCTTTCATTTTTTTTTTGAATAATGTTTTTGTATTTTAATCTACAATTCATATCTTAGAGCTGCTCAACTTTTATTCCCTTTAAAACTTTCTTACATGTTCTTCTTTTCAATATGAAATTCAAATTTATCCTGCTCAAGACTAAATAGTGATCGCTTCCAATTTCAAATCCTCTGTACACTCTGGTATCCTGCACCAGGGAGAAAACATCGCTATTGACAATAACACAGTCAATGAGACGTTTTTTATTCCTTGCATCTTCTCTCCATGTGAATTTGTGCACATTTTTATTTTGGTACATGGTGTTAGTAATAACCAGTCCATGTCCTGAGCAGAAATCCAACAGGTATTTGCCATTATTAACTTTGCTCCTTTCTCCAAATTTTCTCAAAATACTTTTGTATGTCTGACAATCATTTCCTACTCTGCTATTTAGATTCCCAACAAGGACCAACTTTTCCTTTTTCATTGTGTCAGTTCTTTCTCTAAAGCCTCAAAAAATTCCTGTCTTCTACATTAGCAGAACCTTCTGTGGGACCATAAGCACAAATAAGTCTCATTGTCCAGTTCCTCATTCTGATATCTGCCCACATCACTCTACTTGAGACTGCCTGCCATTCAAGATTAGCCTCGTATTTAGTGTTGAATACTATGGCTACTCCTTCTTTTCCTTGATTGTCATTGCCTGAATATAACATTTTGTATTTATTGCTCAGAAAGATCTCACCAGTTTTTGTGTCTTTTGTTTCTATGTCGATCTGGTACTTGTCCAATTCCTCAGCTAGCTCCATTTCTTGGCAATTCAGGCTTCTTATGTTCTTAACTTAAATTCTCTTTGTTTTTCTGGGGGGGGGGGGGGTTCAGATTTATTCCAGTAGCTGACTTTTTGCTGTTTTCCCTGATTAATTGGAGAAAACAACGGGGGCCTTGTTTAACTGGGCGACACTCCAGCCAGCATGAATTTCTGTCATGTTGTACCATCATTTTGTATTTTGGTTTAAGCCAATAAGAATACAATTTGGTCGGCTATATCCCAAATTGCCAGCCCATCCTCGTTCGTTCAGTATCCAGGTAGATACCTAACAGGGTGCACCACGCGAAGATGAGAATTAGACATTAGGTCAGAAGCCCTTGCCAGTTCTCCACATTCCTTTAAAGGCTATATGGAGATCTCCTCTCAGTTATACAGCTTTGACCCTTACGCACCCCTTAAGAATGGAAATTAAACTCCAATAAATCAAATGCATGGAAATGTTCCTTAATTCCACAGTAAACAGCCTTGTTAGTAATAAGGAAAAAATCAGACATATCAAGAATTTGTAGAAAAATATCATGAAGTAATAAAATTTAGGATGCTGCACATCAGTAAACTTACAGTCTTTATATTCTCATTGGTAAACTTTTTTTTCATGTGAATACCACCCACAAAAGGTTGTAAACCGATAGTACATTAGGACTGTTGCTATGTCAAAAATAAGATAATCTGGAAATAGTGTCAGATCTAGAGACCAAATCAGCTCATTCAACAAATGCTGTCTACAATGCAATGAACCTTTGAAGGGGATTTCAACTGAAGATGAAAGAAGAGATGAAGGGTTCCCTCCTCCAGGAATCTCAGATTTTTCATCCTGCATAACAGGCAAACTGAGCAGAAGAACAAACACAAATTACAGACACTGGCTTCATAGCCTTAGTTGCTTCAGCCATAAATCCAAAATAACCAACCAAACATGACACTTTTAACATGGAATCTATATTTGAACACTGTCTTGTATACAGGTTTAATGGAATATTATCAGCACTGAGAAAGGATTGAAACTAATTTTAATATTTCCAATATATCTTCAGAGATTACAAAAAAAACTTTTTGTAACAACACACACACAAACATAATACAATAGTGAGTGAAACTAAAGTCCTATCTAGGTGGTACATCCTCTATGGGCATTTGCAGGTGGCCTAGGATGTAAAGAGGGATTTCTGATAATTGATGTTTCCCAAATTTTGGGAAGTTTAATGGAACTGTATTTGTTTAAATTCCGTTCATTCCTGAGTGCAGATGCAGATTCAAAGAATAGTGTTTTTTTTTTGAATTTACTATGGTGGTTTTTTTTTTTCAGGATATCCCGTGGATTGTATCCAAAACATGGTCTGCAAGGCCAGATTGACCATAATCGTTACTGCAGATGTATGACTTGTGTTCTTCTAACCGTATAGTTGCTGATCTGCCTGTCCAAAGTAAGCCACTTTACAGGCACAAGTTCACAGACCAGTTTACAAGGTACTACTCTATATACACCAGGCACTGAGAGAGAGGAGGGAGCTGGTCTTGGTGGAACGGATAAGGGTAGCAAGTTTAAGGGTTGTACTGTTTTAATGATCTGGTTATTTTTTCTGATGTACCACAGATGTAAAGTATAGTGATGGCATTTCTGAAGTCCTTCTGAAGAGATGGTCGGGGAATGGGGAAGGACTTGATTATTTTTTTTAATTCTGTAGTCACTGTAGCCATTGGAAAAGGTGTTGTGTATATGTTTGAGTTCGGTTGAAAGAGCAGTTTCATTGAAACAAACATTGTGGGCTCTATTGGTGAGAGTTTTAATAATGCCATATTGCTGAGAAGGGGTGGTGGTGGTGGTGGGAGAGTTTGTGAATGTATCTGCCTGTAGGAGTAGGTTTTCTATATACAGAGAAAGAAAGATTACCATTAGGAAGGCGTGTTACTAAGTTGTCTAAGGAAGGGTAAACTATTGTTATTTTCCTTTTCCATCGTAAACTGGATTGTTGGATGTAGACTATTGAGGTGACCGAGGAAGGAATCTAATGTGTCTGGGCCATGAGGACAAATAGAGAACACATCATCTATATATCTTAGCCAGATAGGTTTTAGAGTGGAAGAGTCTATACTGGTTTTTCAAAATTTTTCATGTAAAAAAATTGGCAAGAGGGGGTGAGAGAGAGGAACCCATGGCAGTTCCCTCAATCTGTTTGTAGATTTTGTTCTTCAAAGAAAAATAACCAGAGTTGATGGCAAAGGAAAATAGCTCTAAGATATCAGAAGGAAAAACGTTTTTTAAGAGTGTTAAGGTGTCAATTAGGGGAATATTGGTAAACAATGAGATGATGTCAAAGCTGAACAATATGTCTGTATTATTTAAAGTAAGATTTTCAATTAAGTTTTTAAAGGGGTAGAGTTTTTTTACATGAGATGTGGTGAGACCAGTGAGGGGGATTAAAGAGTTAGCTAGCTGCTGTGAAAATTTGTAGCAAGGTACATTGGTGGCCTCTACTATAGGTCATCATCAAATTCCTGACATTTACCCTCAAGGGGCGTACAGGATATGATAGTACTGCATGAAAAATTTACATCATTACTAACTTCCTATCTACAATTGTCTGCCAAATCAATCAGTTACCTGCCAAAGCTACAACACTGCCAGATCTTATATTTATATATCTATCTTCTAAGGCACTTTTTACCATATCAATCCACCTATATCTTGGTCTTCCTCTGGGTCTTTTTCCTGCCAACCTGGCAGAGAACACTTTTTTGGCTAATCTTTCCTCACCCATTCTGTTTAAGTGACCATACCAGCTAAGATTAGCTCTGGCTAACTCATTCCTGGATGCTGACAATGTCTAGTTCTTTCCTAATATCCTTGTTTTTAATATGATATTGCCACTGATGCCATCTGTTCATGCCCCTAATCTTTCTCAGGACTCTCATATCTGCAGTCTCTAGTCTTTGGTCAAGTGTTTTACTTCTGACCCAGCTCTCAGATCCATAAGTTAAAACTGGTTTGAACACCGTCTTGTATACAGCAAACTTAGTGTTCCAACTAATTTCTCTTATTCCATATGAATTTATTCAGTTGACTTCCTACCATACCAGCTTTGTTGATTCTGTTGTCTATTTCAATACATAATTTACCATCTTCACTAAAAATCGTGCCTAAGTAGTTGAAATGTTTTACTTGTTCTATAGGTTTTCCATTCAAAATGCAGCTGATATTTTCTATGCTTCTGCCTATTTTCATTATCTTTGTTTTGTTATTGCTGACCTTCATACCATATCTATCACAACAGTTATTCAATTTAGTCAGGGAATCTTGCAGACTTGCAGCCGATTTATTTAGAAGTATAACACCATCCGCATAAAGCAAGGAGCTGACATTAACATCTCCAATTTTGATATCAGGTTTAATACCACTTTCCTTCATAATGTACATCCTTGTCTGATACCAGATTTAACATTAAACCATCTATCTCCCTGTACATCCTTTGATTCTAATTGCTGACTTACAACTCAAATAAAGACTATGTATTGCTTGATATATAATGCCCCATTGACACCATATAACTGCAGCGTATTGAATAGCTTCTCTCTTGGCACCTTGTCATATGCTTTTTCCAAATCTACAAAACTTAAACACAGATCTTTGTTATATTCTCATGATTTCTTCACTATTTGTTGTAAAGGGAAGATCTGATCCTGAAATCCTCTATTTGACCAGAATCCAGCTTGTTCTTCCACAATTCTTCTCAACCGTTTCTCAAGTATACTTGCATATATCTTACCAGGAACACTCAGTAGGGAAATACCTCTGTAAACAAGGGGAACGGTCGTGTTTTCAGGGAGCTCCCGAAAGCTAAGTACAATTTTGAATGGAAATTAGAATATATGTTAAAAATCATAACGAATATTGTCTAAATTTGGTAGCTTGTTGTGTCTGTGTGATTTTGGTGTAAATTCCGTAAATTAATTTAGTCTTTAACGATACGTTTCATAAATTTGAATATGGCGCCAATGCGACGTAAGATAATGGCATCCAAAAATACGACACCATTGTTCAAAAACTATAATGTGAGAGAATTTGTCCAATGTGATGTGTGTGGATTGTATGCATTCCCGAATGAGGCTGGAGTATGGATTGAAAGTGATAGTGGTGGGAGAATGTGTAGAAAGTGTATGCAAAGTGAGGAGTTGAAGTATGTGTCAGGTTGTGAGACAGTTATGGTTGAAGAAAGCCAGAATGCGAGTGAAAATAGTGGATCGATAGGGAATTGCGGTGTACAAGATGGCAATGTGAGCGGTGATCTAAGAAAGAGCGAGAGCAATTATACAGAAAGAGAAAATGGTTTGAATGATAAAAAAAATGAGGAATTATTTGTAGGAAGTGAGATCGCTAGGCTGCGCGCAGTGATACAAGATGCGCAGCGGCAATTAGAGCACCTGCAAAACTCTTTCCAGAGTGATTCGGCTAACATAAATAAACAGCGTGGGCGAGTTTCCGAAATGAAGGAGAGAGTGTTGTATGGTGACTCGTTATTAAGAGGAGTAATAGATGGGAGTGTAACTAAATCGTACTTACCGGGTGCGAAATTTAAGGATGTAAGTGAGAGCATTAGAGTGCAAAAACAGAGGGTGAAAGAAATAACAATTGTGGCTGGTACGAATGAATTGAAAGGTGATAAATTTTTTATGAGAGAGGACTTGAAAGTATTGTTAAAGGTAGCGAAAGAAAAGAGTGACAGCGTTAGAATGGTGAGTCTGTTACCGCGGTATGACAGAGAGGAGTTTAGAAGGAAGGCCATAATCGCAAATGATATTATGCGCAGGTTATGCAGACGGTGTGGTGTGGAATTTGTGGACGTGTGGAATGAGTTTGATGGGCGAAAGGACTTATACAAGATGGATGGCCTGCATTTGAATGGACTTGGTGTGCGGAGACTGGAAAAAGTGTTGCTGAATGAAGTGAAAATGGATGTGCAGAACCAGGGAAACTAGAACTACCAAGGAGGGGGGGAAGTGGATATCCAGACATCAGTGAGACAGTTGAGTGTAAAAATGTATATAATGTACCTGAGCCAGCAAAAAGGACAAAAAATGGGAATGGGATATTTAGAATAACGCATCAAGATAGGGGTGGGACAAAGGGAACACTGCAATTCATGTATACTAATGCCAGGAGTATTAGGAACAAGAAGGAAGAATTTTTGGCCTTGATTGGCTCTTCCTGGCCATAGGTTATTGGCATTAGTGAAACATGGCTGACGGAAGATGATATAGTTAGTGGGATAGAATGTGTAGGTTATAGTATGTTTAGGAGGGACAGAGAGAATAAAATTGGGGGAGGGGTGTTATTGATGATAGCTGATGAACTGCAGCCAAGGAGAATTGAAGTATTGCAGGATAGTGAAAGGAGCTCATTTGAGGCTATTTGGTGTGAGATTGATACTGGCAGAATAAAATATACAGTTGGGTGCTGCTATAGACCAGGTGATGGAATAGATGGTGGAGATGGTATGCATAAACAAATTGATGAAATGAGTGGAAGGAGGGTAATTATTATGGGGGATTTCAACTATGGTAACATTGATTGGAAGGAGGAGAGGACACATGTGAGGAAGGAAATGGATTTTATTCAATTATTAAGGGATAACTATCTGAAACAGCATGTAATTGAAAATACTAGGGGTGTGAGAGTGCTTGACCTGGTAATAGTATCTGAGAATTTGACTGTAATGAATATGACCATGTTGCCACCTATTGGTGAGAGTGATCATAAGGTCTTGACCTGGGAGGTGGCTAAAGGTATGAAATTTGTCATTAAGACAGGGTATATGTGGAATTACCGTGCTGGCAAGTATGACAAGCTTAGGAGATTGCTTGGATCAGTGCCATGGCATGTACAACTGCAAGGGCTGGACATCGATAGAGCATGGGAAGTGATCAAAGAGCATTTACAGGAGGTTATGGCTGATTGTATACCTAAGGTCCGAATAGTGAAACAAGGAGGGGTTAAATGGATGAATAACACCATTAAGCTTGAGCTGCAAAAAAAGAAACAACTATGGAGGGAATTTAAAGAAAGGGGCGACCTGCAGGCACACGAACGGTATAAAGTACAGGCCAGAAGGGTAACGAGTGTGGTAAAAACAGCAAAAGCCGATTATGAAAGGAAACTAGCTATGCAAGCAAAAGAGAATCCCAAACAGTTCTTTCAATATGCTGCAAGCAAGAAAAAAACTGTACATGGCAAAATGATTTTAAGGAATGACGATGGTAAAGAGTTCACTGAACCAGTCGATAGAGTGGAGTTACTGAGCGCGCATTTTGTAAAAGTATATCATCCAGGTGGTGATGTTGAAAAAATGAAGGAACCATTAGTTTATATGGGAATTGTGATGAATGAAGTGGAGGTGAATAGTCTATTACACAACCTTAATGTGAATACATCTGTGGGATTGGATGGTATACCGGCACGGGTCTTGCATGAAGCGGCTAATGAATTATCAGTGCCCTTGACCATGTTGTTTAATCTGAGTCTCAGGTCTGGCTTAGTCCCGAAGGCGTGGAAAGAGGGGAAAATAGTTTCACTGCATAAAGGAGGATCCAAGACTATAATTGCAAATTACCGACCGATCAGCATATCAGGAGTCGTTGTCAAGGTCTTGGAGAAAGTAGTCAAGGGAAAAATACAGGAATGGATTGATGAAAATGAGATACTGTACAGAGGACAGCATGGCTTTGTGAAGGGTAGATCATGCCTCAGTAACTTGCTCAAGTTTTATAACAAGGTGACGGCTGAACTGGATAAGGGTAATGGGTTTACAGTGATACTGCTGGACCTGGCTAAGGCATTTGACAGGATAACATGGAATTCTAATCCATAAACTACAACATATGGGAATGGATATAGGGTTGGTGAGATGGATAGCTGGGTGGTTGATGGAGAGATATCAAAGAGTAGTTTATTCAGGAGTAGAGTCCAAAAAACGGCCTGTGACTAGTGGTGTGCCACAGGGTTCTGTTCTTGGACCACTGCTGTTTAATCTGTTCATTAACGATATAGGGAAGGGTCTAAGTGGGACAGTTCATTTGTTCGCTGATGATGCAAAGTTGGGTAGGGCGATAGTGAATGCAGAAGATGTCAAAGTCTTGCAAGATGACTTAGATAGATTGGAGTTCTGGACTAAGGAGAATGGATGTCAATTTAATATGACCAAATGTAAGGTTATGCATTTCGGAGTGAAAAGATTAGCAGCAGTATACCACATTGGTGGAACTGTACTCCAAGAGATTGATGAGGCCAGGGACTTGGGAGTGTTGGTGGATAGGGAGATGAAGTTTAGGGGGTACATTGCGAAAGTAGCTAAATCAGCTCATCAACTCACTTGGTTGTTGAAAAATACCTTGACGAGCAGAGAAAAACAAGTTATTGTACCTCTGTACCGAGCCCTGAAAAGACCTCATCTCGACTACTGTGCCCAGATTTGGTCACCTCGATTCCTTCTTGATGGGGAGGAGGTTGAGAGGATCCAGAGGTGAGTGACTAAGATGATAGCAGGTCTATGGAATGAACCATATGAGAACAGGTTGAAGATTTGTGGGTTGCAGAAACTAGTTGATAGGCGGAAAAGGGGAGACATGATTGAGACATTCAAATTGCTAAAAGGATTCTATAGGATTAATTCAGATGATATTTTTGAGATCAGGACTGGTGGTGGGAGAACTAGGGGACACCCATGGAAGCTGGGCAAGAGCGTGGTTAGCAGGGGTGTTAGAGCTGGGTTCTTTACTTTTAGAGTGGTAAATGAGTGGAATAAGCTGCCAGAGTCTGTTGTGGGTGCTATGACAGTGAGCGAGTTCAAGGCAAGGTATGATAGATACTGTGAGAATGTTGAACAGCTGCGTGAACATGATGTTTAGGGCCTCCCTCGATGAGTCTAAGGACTCCTGGAGTAGCCCGTGGTGGTAATAATAATAATAATAATAATAATAATAATAATAATTCTCACATTCAATTTAATTCCCTTTTTATATATGGGTACTATGAGAGCTCTACTCGAATCATCTGGAATTCGTCCTTCTGTTCAGGCCCTCTGAACTATGCAGTGTAGCCAATATAAAACTTTTATAACTCCATACTTCAGCATTTCTGGCCTAATATCATCTACTCCAGCTGCCATTCCACATTTCAGACTTTTGATAGCTTTTTCTACTTCAAGCATGGATATGTATTCCTGACTGCATGCCTGGTCAGTGTTTTTTATCACTGTGCTCTCATCACTGCTAGTTTCATTACTATAGGTCTTAGGAGAAAATCAGCTTTGTGAATTTTAGCTAAACAGTATATACAGGAGGAACGAGAACTAAATGGTTTGAGTTTTTTTATAATGTCAGGAGGAGAGGAGGACACTTTTTGAAGAAGTTTTTTTAATTTTTTAACTCGAGTTTTTGTGGGATCATGTTCAAGTGGTATGTAGGTAGAGCAATCACGGAGAATAATATCCATTTTCCAATTATATTCTGAGGAATGTAATTTCTGTAATTTCAAGAATGACTGTGGAATACCCTAATCAGCTCTGGTGATGACAATACTTTTTTCTTTCCGTAATTTTCTGAGGGCAGAGAGTTGTCTGGAAGATAAATTAAATTTTGGAGGTGACAACCGGGAGAGGATGTTAGCAACATCAAGCCTGATGTCATTGGCTGTTTCTGGAGCTAAGTGACAGATTCCACGCGTTCGATGTTGTACATAATATCCAATACCGGAACTTCTTTAGGTGCGATGGCAAAATCCAGTATCGGATATAATATCCGGTATCCAATATAAGATTTCATGTTTTTTTTTTTTTTTTTTTTTTTTTTTTAGAAAGTAGCAAGGATACAAATGGTAAGCATTTGCAACACAACTTTGACTCATCTGATACCACTTAACAGATAAAAGGATACATTAGTAAATAATGTTTTCTTGGCAGGTGACATGCTAAAAACATTCAAACATTCGTCAGAGTAATTGTGATTTGTCTGCACATATCATAGCCTTCTTAATGATCTACTGTCTACAATTTTGTTTTTGTGTGTGTGTGTATAAAAAAATGGATGCGTCCTTAAAATTCCAACTAAATCAATTCTTAGTTGGAATTTTACTATTGTTTAACAAAACTGTTAATCGTTATAACTATGGCCTGCCAGTATTACCAAGCACATTGTGCTCGATTAGCATTCAGTTAGTTGGCAAATTACTGTTATAGGCCATCTGATATTGTTAGCTTTATGGATATTCATGTATTTTTACTTATCAGATTGTGAGACTTTTCATATTTACTTAAATTCTCTTCTTTTTTTTTTTCTGCAAATTCTGGATGCCAGGACCTATGCATACCATAAATCAGCTTTCTTTTTGCTCCACAAATGCAAGACTTCTCACACTCCTGAAACTATAAACATGTTGTGATCCTAGATCTATGACTACTCCTTAACTACAGTATGATGCAAAAAAAAAAAAAAAAGAAAAAGAGTAATGATTGACAAGCCCTTTAGTACATGCACTATGAGATATGCCATATAATGGTATATGCTGTAATCAGTAGTCTTTTTTTTTGCACTATATTGTATAATAACTGAACATTAAAAATACACTTAGTCTGAAAACTCATTCATTTATATTTATTTACTTCATAATGTGCAGTCAAAATGAAAATACTTTGCACTAGCAGAAATACTATACGTATTTACATCTTTTTTTTGTGAATCTACACACACACACACACACATACTTATTATAATTACCATTATCACTTATGGCCTCCACAGAGTTCCATGACTTATTAATGAATCTGTGCAAGTCAGATAGATGTATTGTTTTACTAGATATAGTCTGTTTTTGCAGAAGAAAACACTTTATCATCTCATGTATGTACTGAGAATAGATAACTTATTTCAAGTGAAAAGATCTCATATATAGAGGTATCCCTTGCTTAAAGCGGTGAAATTAATTGTGGCAATCCTTTAATATACGTGGCAAGAGTTTTGATTAGTGCGCCTTTATCCCTCGCAGCTGATCTGACAGACACAATTCAGTGTATAGCGTGGAGGTGATGAGTAGCTGTGCATTCATATGTTACGAGTGATATTCTGCACTGTTTTTGCAGTCAGTTTGGTTTAACACATGTTATGGAAAGGTTTGTGATATTTGACAGTAAATTGTATCTGAGAGATACCGCAACCTCCGATGTCACTATAGTATGGTTTAGTTTTTTTTTTTTTTTTTTATTCTTTGTTCAATAATTTCTAGATTGTAAGTGAAAATAAATAAATCATCATGTATTACTGAAATAGAGAGCCAAAGGCTTATTTATCATACATGTCCTCTAGGAGATGTGCTTTACATTATGGAAAATACTAAGGAAAGTGATCTGGAGCTTACTCCGCCTTTGCTACGAGTTGCCCATAAGGTTGCTTATGCATGCATCTGCCGAAACTTTTAGTTTCTATATATTCGGCACGAAACTCTTGTAGTTTCTATATTTGGCTATGAAATAATGTTGGATTCAATATTAACTTAATTTGTACCATCATGTATTATATTTGCAGTGTTTTTTCTTTATGTTTCATTGCTTGTTTGCTAAGGTCTGGAGAGTCATTTTGCTTGTTAACGTAGAATTTATGCCGATAAGAAAAAAACTAAAACTGTTCAAACGACTCTTGATAACTTCTTTTGATAAAAAAAATTGCAATAAATAATGTAAGTACAAGTATTTATTAAACATTTACTCTGCATTCAATTTTTATCTTTCCTAAAAGAGTACCATATAAAATGAATTATTAATACAGTAATCGATCATGGATGAATTGTAATTTTTACTATTGATTATTAGATTTGATTAACACGATTTTTGAAATATGCGGTAACATCGAGGGATACCTATATATATATATATATATATATATATATATATATATATATATATCAGTGATGTCATGTGATGTCTGGAGTGCATGATCCGAAAGACCAGTTTTTCCAAAATGGATATATTTAATGTGTCGTTTGTGTTCGTCCTTCCTAATTGGGATGGTTCGCCCTATTTCCCCTATGTTGTCATGTTTTCCAAGAGGGGGAGGGGGGAAGCTTGGAGACAAATAATTATCTCAATAAATGTCTTTTAGCCTTATTTTTATGTAATTATTTGTCAATGTAAACTATAAATACATTATTTTGATTTTCCATTGATTTTAATGATCTTTAATTCTTGGAATTAAAAAAAAAAGTATTCAGAATTAATAGTTTTTAGCACAATTTCATATATTAAAAACTTGACCAGCATATTTTTTTAAAAATCAAGTAATTAATTAATCCTAAATTAAATTATTTCAGTTTAAAAACAAAAAAATCATAAAACTAACAAGTAAAATAATATTAAATTACATACACTTACCTTTTGAAAATGTATTTTTTTGTTTAAATTTGTTTCACTATAAATTTACTATTCACACTTCACTCTGTAACTTACTAGACAGAGGGCAAACTAACCGGTCACTGTTCACAAATCAGAAAAAGATGAACCAAAAACAGGAACACGTGTTTCATGGCTACCCCGCAACAGGCCAACCCACAATAAACTTTTAAGACAGACAAAGCGTTCCCAGGGTCGAGGGTGTAAGATTACATATCTCAATCAATTTTACGATTATAATTTGTGGAATTTTTTAATTGATCCCGGGGGAAAGTGCCCCCCCCCCAGACACCCATGACCATGGGATTGCATTTCATTGATATATGAAAGTTTCGAAAGGGAATAGTGCATCAGCACTCATCTTAATTGGTCCAATGCAATTAATTGCAGGATAACTTTGAATACGTCTGCGTAGTGGGGGGGGGGGGGAAAACAATCTGTTTTATGATTGATTAGAAAACAACGAAGGAGAATGCTATATTTGAAATACTCAAAGATGAAAATATGTGAACTCTCTATATATCTTTTCGAATAGCTCAAAGGTGCATGTATTTTGAAAGTACACCCGGACTCTTAACGCGAATGTGACGCAATGTTTACGTGGCGAAAAGCGCCTTCTTCATGAAGCACTAATACTTTATTATCCTCGTGAAGAGGACAACGAAGCATTAGTACAGTATATTGTGTCCAATTTTAGGAATCGCATGCGAAGTCTGCAAACAACTGGGCGAGTCTTTAACCGAAATAAATGCAAAAATATAATATCGGTAACACTGATATTTCGTGGATGAGCACCGCAGTGCACAACTTGAATATTAGCCCAATATATATACTCCACAGATCAAAACAATCCAAATCCAGACCTTTTTCAACCAAAAAAGCAGCATATGGTACATCGTTCTTCCAAATACCTTATAGGAGCATTTTACATGCACAAAAATGCACTCTTCATTTTTTTCTATTCCTCTTTTCTTCTTACATTTTGTTTCAAACGGAATAATGGAAATATATATACTCTCTACAAATATTAGTATAAATACCATAAATATATTATATTAATACAATTTATATGAATTTTAGTTATGTACAATAATGAAGGATCATTATGCATTTAGCCTCCCTCCATCCCATCAACTGATATAAATTGATTCTACAGATACAGTAGTAAACATCAGTTCACAATAATTTGGGTTTTGGTCCACTACTTTGATTGAGTGCTGCATGTTTTAATTGTCTCTACGATGTTTATTAATAGTTTAAATTAAACATACAAATTTATTATTTTAACACTGATCATATTGTAATGCGTACAAACATCTTACATTCTTTGCCAACCAGTTTCGCTAGCAAACTGTCTAGCTTTATCAAGGCGTTGACAGAAAAGCATAAAAAAATACTAAATGCAAATTGAAAGGAACATAAAAATGTTGTGAACAATCTAGTAGCTAATGTTACACGTTCGCGTGACAGAGACTGAAAGGACTTGTTGTTCTTATTCATTATCAAGCATGCGTGTTTGTTGTAAACGCGTAATGTGATTACTGGCTAGCTGTGGTTCAGATGGATTTAGAGAGAGAGAGAGGACCAGATTTTTCCAAGAACTGTTTAGAATAGTACCCTGATTTCTGTTTAAATTTCTGCCGGTTATTAACACTATTGTGGCTTCCTTGAATAAACGATGTCTGTAGTCGTCATCCATATATGGCCTGGAGCTGTTTTTGCAACTCTATCGTGTGGTTAGACGTACAGAAATGATGTGCTAAGCCGGAAGAAATACTTCTGTTGTGGTTTACATCACCAACATGTTCCTTTTGTCTGATCTCTAAACTCTGTGAAGTTTGTCCGATGTAGGCAAGACCACAGGAGCAAGGAATGTAATATACTCCTGGATATTTGTAGAATGGTATCCCATCTTTTGGGGATCCTAAAACCTGTCTGATGCTCTTAGGCTCTTAGTATTCTGGCTATTTGATAAGAACTGGACCTGATGAAAGGGATCACTACAGTAGAGATGTGCTGGGACCTTGATTCTTCTTGTCCGAGGTTGTCACAGTATAGATATTTTTTGATGATGTTCGGAGGATATCCATTTTGTGATAATGTGTTGGCTATTAGGGAGAGTTCAGTGTCTGTGTATCCTCCTCTTCTGATATAAACTTTCAAGCTCTATTTTTCAACATGTGGATAATGCCCAGTTTGTGTGTCCTGTGATGGTTTAAGTGTAATGAAGATATCTTCGAGCGTCTGTAGGCTTTCTGTAAATAGATAATTTGATTGTCTCTTTATCATCATCAAATTCCTGCCATGTACCCACAAGGGGTGTACAGGATATGAGAGTACTACATGAAAAAATTATATCATTACTAACTTCCTATCTACAATTTTCCTCCAAATCAGTCTGTTACTTGTCAAGACTCCAACATTATCAGATCTTATATTTCTATCGTCTAAGGCACTTTGTACTGTATCAATCCACCTATATCTTGGTCTTCCTCTGGGTCGTTTTCCTGCCAACCTGGCAGAGAACACTTGTTTTGCTAATCTTTCCTCTCCCATTCTATTTAAGTGACCATACCATCTGAGATTAGCTCTGCTAACGCATTCCTGGATGCTGACAATGTCAAGTTCTTTCCTAATATCCTCATTTTTAATATGATATTGCCATTGATGCCATCTGTTCACGCCTCTAATCTTTCTCAGCACTCTCATATCTGCGGTCTCTAGTCTTTGGTCAAGTGTTTTACTTCTGACCCAGCTCTCAGATCCATAAGTTAAAACTGGTTTGAACACTGTCTTGTATACAGCTAATTTAGTGTTTTGGCTAATTTCTCTCTTATTCCATATGAATTTATTCAATTGCCTTCCCACCATACCAGCTTTGCTGATTCTGTTGTCTATTTCTATATTCAGTTTACCATCTTCACTAAAAATCGTGCCTAAGTAGCTGAAATGTTTTACTTGTTCCACAGGTTCTCCATTCACAACGCAGTTGACATTTTCAATGATTCTGCCTATTTTCATTGTCTTTGTCTTTTTATTGCTGACCTTGATACCATATCTATTACAACAACTATTCAATTTAGTCAGAGAATCTTGCAGACTTGTAGCAGATTTATTTAGAAGTATAACATCATCCGCATAAAGCAAAGAGCCGAAATTAACATCTCCAATTCTGATATCATGTTTAATACCACTTTCCTTCATAATGTGATCCATATAGATAATAATTAACAGAGGGGATAACGTACATCCTTGTCTCACACCAGATTTAACATTAATCCACTTCCTGTACTTCTTTCAATTCTAACTGCTGACTTACAACTCAAATAAAGACTAAGTATTGCTTGATATAATGCCCCATCGACACCATATAACTGCAGCGTATTGAATAGCTTCTCTCTTGGCACCTTGTCATATGCCGTTTCCAAATCGACAAAACTTAAATACAGATCTTTGTTATATTCCCATGCTTTCTCGACTATTTGTCGTAAAGTGAAGATCTGATCCTGACATCCACTGTTTGGCCTGAATCCATCTTGTTCTTCACCAAGCTTTTCTTCCACAATTCTTCTCAACCATTTCTCAAGTATACTTGCATAGATCTTGCCAGGAACACTCAGTAGGGAAATACCTCTGTAATTCTCACATTCAGTTTCATTTCCCTTTTTATATATGGGTACTATGAGAGCACTACTCCAATCATCGGGAATTCGTCCCTCTGTCCAGGCTTTCTGAACTATGCAGTGAAGCCACTGTAAGACTTTCATACCACCATACTTCAGCATTTCTGGTCGAATATCATCTACTCCAGCTGCCTTTCCACATTTCAAGCCTTGGATGGCTTTTTCTACTTCAAGTATGGATATGTATTCCTGACTGCATGCCTGGTCAGTGTTTTTTACCACTGTGCTATCATCACTACTTGTTTCATTTAGCAGTTTTTCAAAGTAATTACTCCATACTTCAAGGATATCTTTTTCTGCAGTTTTCATGTCACCTTTATCATCTCTAACTCCTTTTACAGCACTCTTTCCTCCATTCCTAAGCTTCTTCAACAACACCTCCAGAATATTTTGCCACCTTCTTGATATTTATTTTCTATATTCTTGCCAAAGTCCTCCCATGATTTTTGTTTAGCTAGTTTTACACAGTGTTTAGCATTCTTGCATTTGTCTCTATATTCTCTAAGAGTACAAGCTGACTTATTTGACAGGAACTTTTGATATGCTTTCTTCTTTTCCTTCTCAGGGGACCCTGTAACCCCTAGAGAGCGCGTCCCCTGGGTGGCGGATAGGGGAGCCCACTATGTGTGTGTGTGTACATGCGCGTACGTGTTAGTGTATATATATATATGGTGGGGTGGTCCGAATATACTGAATAAGGACTCGTGGACCAACAGGGCCATAAGGGGTAATCATCTTGATTGTAAGGGAAGCGGCACTCCCATGGACCCCTAGCTGGATCTACCCTCTCCTTCTTCTACTTTGAGGAAGACCCACTTACTTTAATCTTTCCTATAAGGCCTTATCAGACAACTCTTCTTACTTTATGACCCTTATGCTATTAGAGTACTCGAGGGCCATGGGTCTTTTCATTTCTGGCCTTACAACTATGTCCTCTCTATAAACCTTACTATATTTCTTCTATAATCTACCCTTTCCCCTTCAATATACCCTATTCCTCCTATGGGTTTAAATTCGGAAGAAGGTGAGATCAGAAGCCTTAAGGTAGCAGCCCTACCACTGAACTATTCCATCGTCAGCCTAGTCCCCTGACATGGAGAACATAACCATACTTGTAAGCTGACAGAAAAAGATAATCGGATTGAATCTATGGGAAACGACCCTGGAATGGAAAAGGGAAAACGAAAATGGAAACGACAAAATATAATACACATAGCAAACTGGAATGTAAGAGGAATAGCATATAAAGAAATAGAATTACACCAGTTATTAAATGAAAGAAATTTTAAAATAGCAGTAATCACTGAAACAAAAAAGAAATTAAAAGGAACTATGAAAACTGAAAATTTTAATGTGATATACAGTGGAGTCGACAGAGACCAAAGAGCACAAGCAGGAGTCATGATTTGGATTCATAACTCCCTTTCAAAACAGTTAAAACATTATAAATTATGGAATGAAAGAATAATAGAAGCTAGAATAAAAATAGATAGAGGCTATTTAACAATAATTGGTTTATATGCCCCAGAAGAAGGAAGAGAACAGGATAATATTGATTTTTATAATCAGCTGCAAAACATATATAATAAAATAAATAAAAATGATTACATAATTTTAGCAGGAGACTTAAATGCAAGAATTGGAAACACGAAAATTAATAATAATATAGGAACACATGGAGAACACACTCTAAACAGAAATGGTAAAAAATTGATCGACTTTGTAGTTTATAATAACCTAAAAATAATGAATTCCTTCTATAAACATAAAGACATACATAAATATACTTGGGCAGCAAGAGGATGGAAATCAATATTAGATTACTTCATATTAAATGAAAAGACATCAAAATTTTCACTAGATGTTAGAGTTCACAGATGATATGAAATAAGCAGTGACCACTTTGTTAAAATAAAATTAAGATTACCACCTAAATGGCTACAAGTAACAACAACAGAAAGAAAAATCGAAACATTTGTTTATAAAACTAGACTATTGAATGACACAAATGTACAATGGCTATATGAACAAAGAATTAACCAGTATCTAGATAAAATAAAACAAAATGAAGAAATAGAAATAGAATGGCTTAATATAAAAACGATACTAAATGCAGCAGCAAATGAAAGCTTAGGAAAGACCAAAAAATTCAATAAAAGAAAAAAAACTGAAGATCTGGGATGATACAATCAAAGAAATAATCAAAAAGAAAAAAGAAGCCTATCACAAATGGTTAAGCAGTAAAAGATTAGAAGATGAAATAGAATATAAAAGAATAAGAGCCATAGCTAAAAGAGAAGTCAGAAAAAAACAGAGAATCATGGAATAAATTTGTTTCTAATTTAGAACATGATTTATATAAAATAAGACCCAATGTATATAAGATTTTGAAACACCTAAATGCAGATACCAAAGAAAACATAAAATTAACCACTGAATTGAAATTAGAAGAATTTCTAAATTACTACACAGAACTGTGGACAGACAAATATTTTAAAAAAGACAACTGGCAAACAATTAACGAAAATGAAAAGGAAATAACTGAAGAAGAATTAGAAATCAGCCTGGAAGAAACAAGAAACGGAAAATCACCTGGAGAAGATAAACTAGGTTCGGAACTATATAAATACGCAGGAACAAGATTCAAAGGAAGACTCTTATTATTTTTAAATAAAATTTACTCAACTGGTATCCCCCCCAATAGAATGGAAAAAAGTAATTGTGATTCCTATCTTTAAGAAAGGTAATAGAGATGACCCTAAAAACTATAGAGGTATCACTATACTAAATTCATGTTACAAAATATACAGCAGAATCTTAAATAACAAACTAATGAAATATTCCGAAAACTTTATTCTAGAGGTACAAAATGGATTTAGAAAAGGACGATCATGTATAGACCCAGCCTTCTGCCTAAAATTAATAATAGAGAAAAGAAGAGAATATAATTTAGAAACACATATTGCATTTATTGACTTTGAAAAAGCATTTGACAAATTTAAAAGAAACATATTATTTAACATATTAAAAGAAAGACAAATACCAAATAATATCCTAAAAGCTGTCACAAGTATATATGAAAATAATCAAATACAAATAAGATTAAATCATGAGCTATTATATACAAGAGAGAAAAACCAAGGGGTCCGACAGGGATGTCCCCTCTCAGCAACTCTTTTTAATATCTACTTAAATGAAATAATAATAAAATGGAGTAAAAATTTACATCAAGGAATTAAACTTTCACCTACAGCTAACTTAAACACTCTCCTCTTTGCAGACGACCAAATAATAATTACAAATTCTGAAGATAACTTACAGAAAGCTATTTTAAACCTAAATGAGATATCCAAAGATTATGGTATGATAATATCAACAGAAAAATCAAAAACTATGGCCTTTAAAGGACAAGATCCAGCAAGAACTAAAATAGTATCAGATAAGAAAATATATAAACATAAATATTGCAAAATATTTAAAAATAACAGGAGTAATTAACTCTATATTTAAACCAAACCTAGTTCAAAAACAAACCAGGCTAAAAGTATACAATACATTAGCCCTACCGGTCTTAATGTATGGAAGTGAAATCTGGACAATAAAACAAAAAAGACAAACAAAGATTAACAACAGCAGAAATGAAGTTTATGAGAAAAACTGCAAAGTATACCCTATTTGATCACAAAAGAAACGAAGATATTATGAAAGAATTAAACCAAGAACCAGTAATTGAAAAAATTAAAAAATATAAACATAGATGGATGGAACACGTTCAAAGAATGAAATCAGAAAGATTACCAAAACAAGCCTTAAAGTACAAGCCATTAGGAAAAAGAAAACCAGGACGTCCTCTTAAACGATGACTTCTAAGGCCGGAACAGGCCATACTAGGCCTAAATCCTTGATACGTATGATGATGATTCTTCTTTTCCTTCACTGCCTCTTTAACTTCCTGTGTCCACCAGGGAGTTCTGATTTTTTTATACTTGCAGACAACCTCACCACATGTCTCTCTGGCAGAATCAATCAATGTTTTCTTCAGAGTTTGCCACTGAATCTCCAAGGTTTGATTCCTGTTCTCAAACTCTTTTATTTTTTCTTCAATAATCTTTGTGTATTTCAGTCTACAGGTCACATCTGAGAGCTGCTCAATTTTTATTCGCTTTAAAACTTTCTTACGTGTTATTCTTTTCAATATGAAATTCAATTTTATCCTGCTCAAGACTAAATAGTGATCACTTCCAATTTCAAATCCTCTGTACACTCTGGTGTCCTGCACCAGGGAGAAAATTCGCTGTTGACAATAACATAGTCAATGAGACTTTTTTTATTCCTTGCATCTTCTCTCCATGTGAATTTGTGCACATTTTTATTTTGGTACATGGTGTTAGTAATAACCAGTCCATGTCCTGAGCAGAAATCCAACAGGTATTTGCCATTATTAACCTTGCTCCTTTCTCCAAATTTTCTCAAAATACTTTTGTATGTCTGACAATCATTTCCTACTCTGCTATTTAGATTCCCAACAAGGATCAACTTTTCCTTTTTCATTGTGTCAGTTCTTTCTCTAAAGCCTCAAAAAATTCCTGTCTTCTACATTAGTAGAACCTTCTGTGGGACCATAAGCACAAATAAGTCTCATTGTCCAGTTCCTCATTCTGATATCTGCCCACATCACTCTACTTGAGACTGCCTGCCATTCAAGATTAGCCTCGTATTCAGTGTTGAATACTATGGCTACTCCTTCTTTTCCTTGATTGTCATTGCCTGAATATAACATTTTGTATTTATTGCTCAGAAAGATCTCACCAGTTTTGGTCTTTTTTGTTTCAGTCACCCCTAATTATGTCGATCTGGTACTTATCTAATTCCTCAGCTAGTTCCATTTCTTTGCCATTCAGGCTTCTTACATTGATAGTACCGATCTTTAACTACGGTGATGTTGAGTTGGGGTTGGTTTTCAGATTTGTTTCAGTAGCTGACTTATCGCTGTTCGCCCTGGTTCCCTGGCGAAAACAACGGAGGCCTTGTTTAACCGGGCGACGCCCCAGCCGGCATGAAATTTTGTCATGTTGTACCATCATTTTTTATTTTGGTTTAACCAATAAGAATACAATTTGGTCGGCTAAATCCCAAACTGCCAGCCCATCCTCATTCATTCAGTATCCAAGTAGATACCCAACAGGGTGCACCACGAGAAGGTGAGGATTGGACATTAGGTCAGAAGCCCTGGTCGGTTCTCCACATTCCTTTAGAGGCTATGTGGAGGTCTCCTCTCAGTTATACAGCTTTGACCCACCCCTTGTCTCTTTATCAAGATGTCTAAAAAATGCAGTTGGCTGTTGTTTTCTACTTCCAGAGTGAATTTTATCTTGTTATGTATTGAGTTGATTTTATTCACAAACGATTTTAGGTTTTCTAAGCTGTCTTGCCATATAATGAAAATATCATCTGCATATCTCCACCATATAGATGGTCTAGGGGAGATTGTGGAGAGAATTTCTTTTTCAAGTTTTTCCATGAAAAGTCTGCACATGATGGTGATAGCAGGCTTCCCATTGCTAGGTCTTCTAATTGTTGGCATATAGTGTTGCTAACCTTGAAGAAAATAGACTGAGGGCAGTGTCTAGACATCTGTGTGATTGAAGAAAATAGACTGAGGACAGTGTCTAGACATCTGTGTGATGTCTAGAGTAAAATGATGTTTATTACCTCTTTTACTGGTACATTGGTGAAAAGGGATACAACATCTAGACTGGCTAGCATGTCTGTTGGTGCAATCTTGATGGCTTGGAGTTTATTTACAAAGTGCTGACTATTCTTGATATAGGATTCTGTTGATCTTATTTTATTATTTAATAAGTTTGCAAGATGCTTGACCAAAAGATAAGTTGGGGATGACCTTCGATCCAAGATTGGACGAAGAGGTATATCCTTTTTATGTATTTTAGGTATCCCATATAGTCTGGGAGTGATGGGATGTGAGGATTTTAGTGTTCTCTTCACTTCTTCTGGCCAAATGTTACAATTTCTGATTACTTGGTTTGTTTCATTATGATTTTTTATGGTGGGGTCTCTGTCTGTAGTGGATAGAGGCCTTTTTCAATTCCACACATGAAATCCATTTTAGGAATGTGTTTGGGCGTAACCGCAAAGTTAAAACTTTTTTTGAGAATGTCGGATTCACTTTTTGTGAGACTATGATTCGACAAATTAAAGATCACTTTGTCGTCCGGGAGGTTATTTTGTGTCCGATATTTTTTCTTGTAAAATTCGAAAGTTTTTTCATAACTGCGTTGTATCATTTGATCTATTTGGTTCCATATGGTATATTCTAAATTATTAGAAATGTCATCAAAGAACTTACGGCAATTAATATCACTTTTATTTAGTTCGTACCTCGTGTGCTGAATCCTTTCTCTTACCAGCGCCAATAAAGTGTGTAGATAAATTTTTTTAGCTGATATAGAGTTGATATGACCTCTGACTATGAGGAACTTTGGAATGATGGAGAATTTCCTGTAACGTTTAAGGAACATTAGGTGGTTCAAAAGTTTGGCCTTTCTGCATTTTTCTCTTTCCATGCACTGATTATGCCCAAACACATTCCTAAAATGGATTTCATGTGTGGAATTGAAAAAGGCCTATATCCACTACCACAAAACATAGCCAACACTATTAGATTCAAAAGTACCATAATCCAAGCCAAAGCCAAATAACCTATTCTCAACATGTCTCCTTATGATAGTAAGGCAATCCTCAACTTGAAAAACAAAGATATCATCATTACAAAGGCTGATAAGGGAAATTCAACATTATCCTTAACTCTAAAGACTATCATGATAAGTTAAACGTATTACTATCAGACAACTCTACCTATAAGATCCTAGACAGCGACCCCACCATAAAAAATCATAATGAAACACACCAACTAATCAGAAATTGTAAAATTTGGCCAGAAATGAAGAGAATACTAAAATCCTCACATCCCATCACTCCCAGACTATATGGGATACCTAAAATACATAAAAAGGATATACCTCTTCGTCCAATCGTGGATCGAAGGTCATCCCCAACTTACCTTTTGGCCAAGCATCTTGCAAACTTATTAAATAATAAAATAAGATCAACAGAATCCTAAATCAAGAATAGTCAGCACTTTGTAAATAAACTCCAAGCCATCAAGATTGCATCAACAGACATGCTAGCCAGTCTAGATGTTGTAACCCTTTTCATCGATGTACCAGTAAAAGAGGTAATAAACATCATTCAAGGCCTCTTTCCTCTAGACATCACACAGATGTTTAGACACTGCCTTCAGTCTAATTTCTTCAAGGTTAACAACACTATACACCAACAATTAGAAGGCCTGGTAATGGGAAGCCCGCTATCACCATCTTGTGCAGACCTTTTCATCGAAAAACTTGAAAAAGAAATTCTCTCCACAATCTCCCCTAGACCATCTATATGGTGGAGATATGTAGATAATATTTTCATTATATGGCAAGAACAGCTTAGAAAACCTAAAATCGTCTCTGAATAAAATCAACTCATTACATAACAAGATAAAATTTACTCTGGAAGTGGAAAACAACAGCCAACTGAATTTTTTAGACATCTTGATAAAGAGACAATCAAATAGTGTCAAATTATCCATTTACAGAAAGCCTACAGATGCTGGAAAATATCTTCATTACACTTCAAACCATCACAGGACACACAAACTGAGCATTATCCAGATGTTGAAAAATAGAGCTCGAAATTTTATATCAGAAGAGGAGGATACACAGACACTGAACTCTCACTAACAGCCAACACATTATCACAAAATGGATATCCTCCGAACATCATCAAAAAATATCTATGTTGTGACAACCTCGGACAAGAAGACTCAAGCTCCCAGCATATCTCTACTGTAGTGATCCCTTTCATCAGGTCCAGTTCTTATCAAATAGCCAGAATACTAAGAGCCTACAGCATCAGAGTGGTCTTCAAACCAACCACCAGCATCAGAAAGGTTTCAGGATCCCCAAAAGATGGGGTACCATTCTACAAATATCCAGGAGTACATTACATTCCTTGCTCCTGTGGTCCTGCCTACATCAGACAAACTTCACGGAGTTCAGAGATCAGACAAAAGGAACATGTTGGTGATGTAAACCACAACAGAAGTATTTCTTCCGGCTTAGCACATCATTTCTGTACATCTAACCACACGATAGTGGCAAAACAGCTCCATGCCATATATGGATGACAACTACAGACATCGTTTATTCAAAGAAGTCACAACAGTGTTAATAACTGGTGGAAACCTCATCAGAAAGCAGGGTACTATTCTAAACAGTTTGTGGAAAAACCTGATCCTCTCTCTAAATCCATCTGAACTACAGCTAGCCAGAAATCACATTACGCGTTTACAACAAACACGCATGCTTGATAATGAATAAGAACAATAAGTCCTTTTAGTCTCTGTCACGCGAACGTGTAACCGTAGCTACTAGATTGTTCACAATGTTTTTATGTTCCTTTCAATTTGTATTTACTATTTTTTTATGCTTTTCTGTCAATGCCTTGATAAAGCTAGACAGTTTGCTAGCGAAATTGATTGGCAAAGAATGTAAGATGTTTGTATGCATTACAATATGGTCAGTATTAAAACAATAAATTTGTATGTTTATTAATAGTGTCAGCAACTTGACACTCATAGTGTTTTAATCATTTTGTGTAGCTATAAAATGGATACATCTCTAAGTCATAAAAAAATTTACTTTTTTTTATGCTTTTCCATCAATGCCTTGATAAAGCTAGACAGTTTGCTAGCAAAACTGGTTGGCAAATAATGTAAGATGTTCGTACGCATTACAATATGGTCAGTATTAAAACAATAAATTTGTATGTTTATTAATAGTGTCAACAACTTGACATTCATAGTGTTTTAATCATTTTGTGTAGCTATAAAATGGATACATCTCCAAGAAAGTGATCAAAAGTATGTACTCTTTCTCAGCACACATTCATGACTCAAAGACAAATTGCCAATGAGTATGGTGTTGGTTTGGGTACTGTTAATGCGACTTTAAAGAGGTTTAGGGAGACATATACTTTTTTTTACTGGCAGAAAAGGAAAATGTGGGCGAAAAAAGGAAAACTACACTTGCTCAAGATTGTTTATTAGTCAGGAAAAGCAAAATGAATCCATGAGTGTCTGCTGTAGACTGAAATAGAGACTTGGTAGTTAGTGGGATTAATGTTTCTAACATGACAGTCCATCGCAGATTGTTTGAAGCAAGGAGGACTGCCCACAGACCAAAAAAGAAACAACTGTTGATGAAAGCTATGCAGAAAAAGAGCTCCAGTGGGCAAAAGTGTAGAAAGACTGGACTGTTGAGAAGTGGGAGAAGGTCATATTCTCAGATGAGAGCCATTTCTTTGTCCAAGGAGAGCGAGTACCGTATGTTTGTAAATCAGTGGCTGAGAAGACTACTTCCAATACACACATACACAACAAGCTCCTAAACACTGAGCTGAAAAAATTGTTCTGGGTTGTTTGACACATCCATAAAAATATTGGAGAAAAGAGTGGTCCCACAGATCCAGAAATCCAAAGAACTCATCTTTGAAGAGGATCTCACTAAATGCCACACTTAAAAAAAAAAGTGAAAGAGTTCCTCAAAAATCACAACATCCATCTAGCATTAACTCAACAGAAAATTTGTGGGGCATAGTGAAAAAGAGACTTGGAAAATTAAATTGTGATAAAAAGGATAAGTTAATATAATCCATTATCTTGAGGGTACATTGCAGGAATTTGATGATGATGTGTTCTATGTTGGTAGAGTCCATGCTTAAGTGAATTATTGAACTTATTAGGTACAGAAAAGCATGTATAAATTATTAAGTAAAGTTGAAGTTTAATTTTTGTACTTATTTTCTTGTCAAATTAAAATTTTTCTTTAAAATGTAAGTGTTTGGATTCATTTTTTCACTACAGTATTGACACAAATGCTTTTTTGATTCCTGGGAACACAGATAAATTTCTCTCTTTCACTCCTTCCTCTATGTATAGGACAGCATTCTCCTGCATAACCTAAAAACAAATACTTCTTTCTCAAAAAAAAAAAAAGTCATGATTTGGTTCACTGCAATTTAGAAAGATTTATTATTATTATTAAGAGAGACCTCCAGGGAGACAGAGACTCATCAAGGGAGGCCACGTACCACACACACATCAGCTATCATACTTATTCTTGAATTCATTCACACTGCTTGCACTCACAACATCCAATGGCAATCCATTTCAATCACGCACCACCCTCCGAGAGAAAAATCTAACCCTCACACCCTTCTTGGCAGCATTCATTCTCAGCTTCCAAGGATGCCCTCTTGTCCTTTCCCCACCCTCCATAAATTGAAAAATTCAATCAATTGAAATCCTGTATGACCCATACAGAAGTTTGTAAGTCTCAATCATATCACCCTTCTTTCTCGTGTTTGCTAGTGTCTGCAGTCTATAATTTCTCAATCTGTCTTCATAATCAGTATTCCACAATCCTGATATAATTTTTAACACTCTCCTTTGTACTCTTTCCGATATATATCAGAATCACAATGGAAACCAGGAGAACAGAACTGCGCACAATAGTCCGAGGTCTTATCAAGGCTTTGTAAAGAGGCAAAATAACATCCTTATCTTTACATGAACATTCATTTCAGCATTGCAATTATCTTTTGAGTTGTATTTGCAATCTTTGCCACAAGGCCCTTCAACTTCCTATCTAATAACACTCCAAGATCTCTAGCCTCATCAGTTTTTTCTAGCCTAATCCCACCAATATAATACGACATTGGATATCAAATAATGCCGAAGTGAATGACTATATTTACTGACACCCATTTTCTCATGCCCACATTTCCAGCCTATTCAAATTATTCTGCAAAGACTGCATATCAGCAGCATTCCTGATTACCCTACCTATCTTTGCATCATCAGCAAATAACTGTATGTCACTTGTCAAATCCTACCCAATATCATTAATGTACAGATTGAATAACAGTGGACCAAGCACTGATCTTCTGGTACACCACTTGTTATTTCTTTTATTTTTTATTTATTTGTTTTTAATTTTTTATTATTAATCTTCGTACCGTTTATGGGCAATACTACCCTTACATCAGGTCCAGACATTTCGTCCAGACTTGATATAGGCATAAGTCAATTAAACCTTACAGACTCAGATCCCCCGTATACCACTTTTTGATATCTGTCAGCCAGTCATCCTCTTATCCATGCTAATATTGTATAACCCAAAACAATTTTCTCCAATTTATGCAGCAGTCTGTATTCTGTCAAAAGCCTTAGCAAATTCCAAAAGTATCATGGTGTATCCATTCTCCTTGTCTAGTTCAATGGTAACATTGTTATAGAATGTGATCAAGTTGCTAAAACATGACCTTCCCTTAGTAAACCCATGTTGTTCATCGCAAAGTAGAGATTCACTGTCAACCCATTTCTGAATGCAGGCTCTAACCAATTTTTCCAAAACCTTCACCAGCACTCCTGAGATACTAATTTGTCGATAGCTGGATACACCGGTCTTTGCACCACCATTGTGCAATGGAATTAGCATACATTCCTTCCATTCCTGCAGAATCTTCCCTGTTCTGAGACTCACATTAAGCATCCTGTTCAAAGAATGGCTAGTTTGGCTGAAACTCTTTTAGCACACATGCTGATATTCTATCAGTCTCTATTGCTGAATTCTTATTCAGTTTGTGCAACAGCTCTAATACCTCGGCCTCAAACACCTGAAGAGGTAACAGTGAGCTCAATGTTGCGTTCACCAGGTTGATAGCTTTTAACGAAATGGGCACTCATTAACTGAACAACCTCTTCTGCACCTGTAACCCTCATGCTACCTGGATTTAGAAGAGTTATTCTTTCATATTCATTCTTTCTATTACATGCAGCATATCGATAGAATTCTTGTGGGTTGTCTTTAGCATGCAGAGCCAGTTTCTTTTGGTAATCAGCAGTTGTGACCATTTTAATAGTCACAACTGCTGATTACCAAAAATGCAGACCTCTTGGCACACGTATGATGGGTCCGGACCGGACAAACACAAACCCGAAATCGTTCTCGCCTCATCAACATTTCCATGACAAAACACATTCCTGTCATTAACACAATTATATACCATTGCCGCTCTTACAATCACATTCACACCATTCTTCCCTTTATTAGTTTCCCTGACTCTCTGTGTTAGGTCTCATACCAGTTATTAGTTTTTCCAGACTCCTGATACCAAACACTTTCAGGTGTAAGCCATCACTCTTATACAAATCCAATTTTCCTTCAAACTCACTCCACACATCCAAAAACTCACACCTATTCCTTCTACACAGCCTATGCATCGAATTGTTTGCCATCATAGCCTTTCTTTTTAATTCATTTTTATCATAGCGAGGTAAAATACTAATGATTTTCACTTTCTCTTCACTCTCGCCTTTTCCAGCAACCCTTTCATGTCCTCTCTCATACTGAACTTATCGCCAGTTAAATCGTTCGTACCTACTATAACTACAATTTTGTTTATTTTTCTTTTCTGTTTTTGAATTACTTGAGTTATATTTTTTTTTCGCTCCAGGAAAACTCGATGTTATAACTCTCTCACTTATAGCATGTTTTATTATAGAGTCACCATAACAAATAACTTCTTTCTTTTTACACAACGTCACTTACCTGATTTTCGTTATTTCCTGACTTACCTGTTTCCTTCCTCTGCTCATTTAAACGTCTCTCATCTTTTTGCAATTTCCGCATTGTCTCTCTGATGATCTGCTTCATTTTTGCATGTTAATCTCAGGAGATTATCTTTTTTGATATTTGCTGATTGTGTAAAATAAGATTAAGATGCAAAAGACTCAGAAAGCAATAATATATTTATATTTCTTAATTTCAGACTGAATTAATACTTACTATTCTCTGACATCCTCTGGAACTTCTAGTTCAAATTTGTGGAAAGCATTTTTAGTGATAGGAGAGCTAAGAAAAATTTATGAATTATATCAATTTTAAATTGGATATTTAATGCAAATAACAATTTAATTATTTCTAATAAGATGAAATCATATGTATTATTTTTACAAAGGGGAAACACACACACACACACACACACACACACACACACACACACACACACACACACACACACACACACACACACTGTCCAAAAAGAAACCGAACTTTTTGAAAATAGAAGAAACTAGTGGCGCCACCTGTTGTATCTTATTTTTATCGAAAGTGGCAACCGTCATTAGTGTTGTGTCAACTATTTATGACATTTGTTTCACTAGAAGCCAAGTTGTCAAGAGTGACAGTGTTTTGACGAATGGTAGGAAAATGAGTTTTAAACAGAGAGCTGCAATTGACTTTTGTGTTAAACTTGTTAAAAGTTTTACTGAAACGCATCAAATGCTTCAAAAAACATACGGTGATGAATGCCTATCCTCTACACATGTTTACGAGTAGTTTAAGTGATTTCAAAGTGGTCGTGAGACGCTTGAGGACTACAAAAAGCTGGGCCGTCCAAAAACTGCACTGAGCAAAGCTAACATCCAAAAAGGGTGCGTGATTTCATCAAAGAAAACCCGAAATCGTCCGTGACATTGATTGAAGATGAATTGGGGATTCCAAAATCAACTGTGCACAACATTCTGACCGAGAGTTTGAGCTTTCGTAAATTCAATTTGCGATTTGTTCCCCGCAAGATGACCGATGACCAAAAAATGTATCGAATTGAACACTGCAAGGCCCTCATTAAAACCGCTCGTAAGGACTCAAACTTCCTTGAAACGTTCGTTACTGGTGGTGAAATGTGGTGTTTTGAGTATGAGCCTGAAACAAAGTGCCAGGGTGCTGAATAGAGATCACCAGAGAGGGGGCATCTGAAAAAAAGTCGCTTGGAGAAGTCAAAAGTAAAGACAATGCTGATTTGTTTCTACGATTCCAAGGGCATTATCCACAAAGAGTTCATTCCGCCTGGTCAAACGGTCAATGGTGAGTTTTATCTCGAAGTTTTGAAGGATTGATAGCGAGAATTCATTGCACACGGCATGAATATTGTGATGCAGGCAGCTGATCACTCTTGCATGATACTGCACCATCTAATCGTATTGAACATTGTGAGATTGTTTTTGAGCAAAAACCAAGTTTGTGTGTTGGATCACTCGCGGTATTCACCTGATTTAGAACCCTGTGACTTCTTCCTTTCCCCCCCGACTTCATTTGCCGATGAAAGGAAAGCGATACGACACCAGTGAAAAAGTTCAAGCGGCAGTAACCACGACCCTCAACAGTATCCCAAAAACCAATATAAAAAATTCATTTAATGAATTAATTGACCATGCCAAATGCTGTATCAAAGCTGAGGGAGAATATACTGATTGAAATAAATGATTTGAATAATTATAATTGGCCTGTGTTTTATTTTCTATCAAAAGTTTGGTTTCTTTTTGGACAGAGGGTGTCTCAACATTATAGGACTTGGAAATATTTCTCAAAAATCAAATGTAAATTGAACAAAAGTCAGGTTAAATAATTCTTAATAATAATTAAATACATTTAATAATATATATTAAATTTCCCTAAGCCAATCTTTAAAAATCTCTGACTCATATATAATATTGAGTGGCTAATCGGCAAAAAAAAAAAATAAACTGAAATAAAAAAATAAATAAACTGCAATAACTAGTTAATAAGTGACCAAATGTACATTTTATTATTAAACATATAATATTGTAATAGTTTCTCGAATGTATATAAATAATATTGATTTAACACTGATTATTTAGTACAAAATTAAGAGATCTCTGCTCTCCACCCAGCAAGCTGTGGATTTGAATACCACTATGGCATAGCTATTTGAGAATTTCTTTAAGATGGTACATGATTTTATCTGCCTAGTGAGACTACTTAGTTACTAGATGCCTGAAGTGACTGACAAGAGTTTACAATCTTTTGTCAATGTGATCACTGCAATCAATAAAAAGAAAAGTTTTTAATATAAAAAGGATTATGGTAATTCTCGTAGAGAAGCTTATACATTGGTTATGCATTATATGTTAATTTGCAAAATTAATGCATAACCAACGTATAAGCCTGTCTACGAGAATTACCATCATCCATGGAGATTCCATCACACGGAAGGCCCGCCAATACGGTAAAATGAAGTTGAAGTTATCAAGACAACTAAATCGTCTGACGTTCCTGAAATGGTGCCTGGATAATCAGATAATCCCAAATTGTGTAAAATTCAAGCACCGTTTCTTTTCACAAAAAGCTCTCCGTATCTATCACGCCAGTTAAGCTTTGCTTCGGGAACAAATTGCCACCACGCGGTTTCTCTTAGCTGACATTAACACAGCTATCCGTGCACTTTAAATCATGAGCTTTAGTCAATTTTACATGATGTCGCTCATACCGCAGCAGACAAAGAATTTGAGAAAATACAGAGTCAACATATCAAAAAATTCGAAAAATTAAAAAAGAACTCTACCATCAGTCGAAAACTTCCTGCCAACACACAGTAAGCAACCTTTATTCAGTCACCCTGAAGCCCTCAACGCGCTTTCACGTGGCCACAACTTCGCCATTGCTCCCAAACAAATACCTAGTGAGGATATTATGATCCAGATTGAACGCGGAATCTGCCACCTTCCAAATCAAATCGCCAACAGTGTAAGACTGGATGTAGCTTGTGTCCTCTCCAAAGCAAGACCACCAGAAACCAACATATCCAATAAGGAGTATAAAGCTCTGCAGGAAATGAGGAATAATAAAGAGATAGTTATCACCAAAGCGGATAAGGGAAATGCAACTGTAGTACTTAACCAAATGGACTACACAGGTAAGTTTAAAGCTCTTCTATTAGATTGGGCTACTTCCTATCGAATACAATCCCACCAACTCACAAATCAGAAAACTTCACAGGCTCCTTAAGAAGGTCACTTCTTGGCCTGTAGAAGTTATTAACAGATTAAAACCGTTTAACTCTATACCCCCCCCCGTATTTATGGACTCCCAAAAATACATAAAGAAAATGTGCTATTACATCCCATAGTGGATGGCATTGATTCCCCTACATACAAATTAGTTAAACATTTGGCCAAAGCACTCACACACTATACTGGCAACACACCATCACACATAAAAAAAAAACTCAGCCCACTACAGAGCCAGCATAGAAAGCCTTACACTCCAACATATACTGACATAATGGTCAGCTTTGACATCTCCTTATTCACAAATGTCCCACTCAAGGAAACTTTAGAGCTAATCCAAGCTAAATTTCCTCCTGATATCTCAGCCCTATTTCAGTTCACAATGAACTCAGGCTATTTCGTTTGGCAGGGAAAATTCTACAAACAAATAGAGGGGACAGCCATGGGTTCACCACTCTCCCCACCCTTGGCCAATTTCTTTATAAAGACCTTGGAAGAAAAAGCCTTAGCCTCTGCCCCACAAAAACCAACCATATGGCTTTGCTACGTTGATGATGTGTTCGCTATTTGGCCACATGGCTCTGATACACTCCTCTCCTTCTTAACACACTTAAACAACCAACAGCACAGAATCAGGTTCAATCTGGAAAAAGAGGAAAACAACAGCCTCCCTTTCCTAGACACACTAGTCACCCACAGCCTGATGGAACCTTGGTTTTCTCAGTTTATAGAAAACCCACCCATACAGGCAGGTACATTCACCAACAATCCCCCCCCCCCCCACAACAACAACATGAAGTGGTGAAAACACTATACAACAGGCCTTGTCGTTTGAACAGATTCAAATGACAAGGCCCTAAACACTGAACTAAATTCACATCCTCAACACTTTCTCAGCCAATGGCTACCCCCCCCCCACAAAATCCAAAAAATATTGAAACCAACAACCCCCCCCCCCCACAAGGATTACTCTAAATCCATCACCATTCCCTACATCCGAGGCACCTCGGAAAAAATTACCAAAATCTTAAAAAAACATGACGACCTCCTGTTACAGACCATACAGAAAATTGGCATCCCTTATCCACTCCACTAAAGACCAACCACTTCCCCTAGACCTGCCTAATGTATACTAGATCCCTTGCAGCTGTAAACTGTCTTACTTTGGCCAAACAGGCAGGACAGTGAATATCAGAATTTCAGAACACAAGGACTACATCCGTTTTCACAAGTATAGCCACTCAGGTCTTGCAGACCATGCTCTGGATACACGCCACAGAATACGGTGGAAGAAAGCTACAATAATACATCGTAGCAAGTTCAAATTTGAAAGACTATTTATGGAATCAGCCTCAGCCCTAAGAAACTCTCCAAACCTCAACAAATTTAGTTGCATGAGACTGCCCCAAATTTAGGAGGCTTACATTAGCAGACCTTCCACCCAACGGCACAGAACACCTACATAACCAGCTAGGGGACACCATCAGGACTTTTAGGAGAACAATAGCTTCCTCACTTCATTCTCAGTTACTGTGTTGTAGTGCCTACGTGCACATGCCTTTTTTGTAAGTTCCTTTTGAAGATGGCAACGTGACGTTGCCGAAATATCAAAAATATTTATTAAAGTGTAATTTAATTTATAATCTTATATACGTTGTCAATTCCTTAAGTGATTTAGTAATAAAAGGGATTATAATGTAAACAGAATCTAAACAGTAGTTTGGGTTCCACTAATGGTTTCAAACTCCTTCAGTCATGAAGGCTAGATATTTCAAGGAAAGTAATTAGGCTGTGCCAACTATATCCAAAACTTGAGAAGAAATTAAAGGGAATGACCAAAGAAAATAGCAATAAAATGGAGACAAATAAGAAAAGAACATATTCCTGGATTAATCAGAAAAGTATTAACTATAAAGTAAATACATCCTTGGTAACTTGAGGGATGTGTTTGTGTCATAAAACATAACTGAGACATGGACAATGAGACAAAACCTTCCTTTCCTATATTTCATTATACTAACACAGTCAAATGATAGCTTAGAGTTTTCTGGCTACAGAAAGAAAACTAACACCAGAAGATACACTGATACTACACACTACCATCATCTTTCCAAAAAACAATCAGGTCAAACATTAAAATACTGGGTTCATTGTGCACCCACACATTATCTTCCACTGAAGTGCTTTTATACCAAGAATTGCAGCATATTAAATTCATGTCTTTCCAATGACTAACTCTGACTGCTAACATAATAAACAATGGTTGCGAATCACATAGCCACTAGGTTAACCGTGCGGCAGTTAGTCTATTTAATAAACCTTTGATGTATGGAATTGAAATTCTAAAAGTGCTGCCTTGAGAGATTGAAGATGGTAGCACTTTTAGAATTTCAATTCCATACATCAAAGGTTTATTATCAGAATAGACTAACTGCCGCACGGTTAGCCTAGTGGCTATGTGCTTCACAACCATATGCCTGAGAAAGGAGAGTCCTACATTCGATTCCCGTCGGTGTCGTGAGGAGCTGAAGGATCTTCCTCAGCCATAGCCAAGTTAGCCGGTCTTGGGCGTGGACAGTAGAGTTTTTCCCCCAGTTTATCCTGGGGTTTTTAATCCTGCAAAGCAGGCAAAGTGGCCTTGAGAACTCAACACTACAGGACATAGGATAGACCGGGGTGTAGGGCTAACCACCTTACCTGTAAACGGTTTGAGGTCCGATGATTAACAAACCCTCGACAACGTAAGGTAAAAGAGGATAAAAGGAAGAAGAGATGAGATGAGAAATATTATATAGATGGTACAACATAATGTCATATAAGCTGAGTCTAGTTTAAACATTCATTAGCCTGCGAAACAATGTCTTGGCTATTTTGCTCAGGAAACTAGCATGAACAATGAGAAATGGCTAATGTAAAAACCTTCTTTATAGCATTCATATTTATAACTGAATAATGGCATCAGCAATGCAAAACATCAACGGAAAAGGGAGGCAACTATACTGGTTCTCTTCCTTTTCCATTTTCAAATTTCCAAAGTTATTGACATGCAGGGTTAGCAAAAACTTGTGAAATATTTATAAATAATAAGTACAAAATGATTTATTCATGGGGAGAAAAAGGAATTAAGATCAACAGTGAATACAAGAATCCACTCAATCATTAAAAACTGTAATTGTTGACAAAGAAAAACGTTCTTGAAGAACCAAAATATTAATCACATACTTATCGAGTTGTGAAAAACAGAGGGGAAAAAAAGTAGTCTTAACAATAAAAGTAAACACTAGCTAGATATCAACTCGAGGCAAATTAGTTATTAAAAGCATCTTGTTCCAAAATAAAAATGTTCATAACTGGAATATACAAGGAAAATTTTTGTTTACATTTATAGTTCATAGAAATATTTTTAGATCAGTCTAGGATAGCAGAATGTATAATGTGTTTCAAGTAAGAAAATATTTCATGAGGGTATCTGATCCAGAGAACAGAGGCAGATGAAATATGAGTGTGAGTAGCAGGTTTGGTGGGTTAGCAGCTGTACTGTGAACTTTTGTTTAGCTAGTTTTACACAGCATTTAGCTTTCTTACATTTGTCTAAGTTCAGACAAATGTAAGAAAGTTACATTCTCTAAGAGCAGAAGCTGACTTATTTGCCAGGAACTTTTGATATGCTTTCTTCTTTTACTTCACTGCCTCTTTAACTTCCTGTGTCCACCATGGAGCTCTGATTTTTCTATCCTTGCAGACAACTTCACAACATGCCTCTCTAGTTGAATCAATCAGGGTTTTCTTCAAGGCTTGCCACTGAATCTCCAAGGTTTGGTTCCTGTTCTCAAACTCTTTCATTTTTTCTTCAATAATCTTTGTGTATTTTAGTCTACAGGTCACATCTGAGAGCTGCTAAACTTTTATTCGCTTTAAACTTTCGTACATGTTATTCTTTTCAATATGAAATTCAATTTTATCCTGCTCAAGACAAAATAGTGATCGCTTCCAATTTCAAATCCTCTGTACACTCTAGTGTCCTGCACCAGGGAGAAAACATCACTATCAACAATAACATAGTCAATGAGACTTTTCTTATTCCTTGCCTCCTCTCTCCATGTGAATTTGTGCACATTTTTATGTTGGAACATGGTGTTAGTAATAACCAGTCCATGTCCTGAGCAGAAATCCAACAGATATTTGCCATTATTATTAGCTTTACTCTTTTCTCCAAATTTTCTCAAAATATTTTTGTATGTCTGACAATCATTTCCTACTCTGCTATTTAGATCCCCAACAAGGACCAACTTTTCCTTTTTCATTGTCAGTTGCTTTCTCTAAAGCCTCAAAAAATTCCTTCACTTCTAACTTAGCAGAACCTTCTGTGGAACCATAGGCACAAATAAGTCTCATTGTTCAGTTCCCCATTCTCATATTTGCCCACATTACTCTACTTGAGACTGCCTGCCATTCAAGAAGATTAGCCTCGTATTTTGTGTTGAATACTATAGCTACTCCTTCTTTTCCTTGATTGTCATTGCCTGAATATAACATTTTGTATTTATTGCTCAGAAAGATCTCACCAGTTTTTGTCTTTTTTGTTTCAGTCACCCCTATTATGTCGATCTGGTACTTATCTAATTCCTCAGCTAGCTCCATTTCTTTGCCATTCAGGCTTCTTATGTTGATAGTACCGATCTTTAACTCTGGTGATGTTGAGTTGGGGTGTGTTTTAGGATTTGTTCCAGTAGCTGACTTTTCGCTGTTCGCCCTGGTTCCCTGGCGAAAACAACAGGGGCCTTGTTTAACTGGGCGACGCCCCAGCCGGCATGAAATTTTGTCATGTTGTACCATCATTTTTTATTTTGGTTTATCCAATAAGAATACAATTTGGTCGGCTAAATCCCAAATTGCCAGCCCATCCTCACTCATTCAGTATCAAGGCAGATACCCAACAGGGTGCACCACGAGAATGTGAGGATTGGACATTAGGTCAGAAACCCTGGTCGGTTCTCTGCATTCCTTTAAAGGCTACGTGGAGTTCTCCTCTCAGTTATACAGCTTTGACCCTTAAGCACCCCTTTTATAATTTTATATTTTTTCTACCTTGTATAATTTTATTTATTTTATTTTTGCAAACATAAATGAATAGTAAGTGTGTTAACTGGCATTATCATCTCTTTTACAGATGGATAACCAAAAGCCAGGTCCATCATAAAAAAGGCCTATTACTACAAGACTTACTGAAGAGGAGATTGAAAAATTGTTGGAAGAATCTGAAGATGGTTTGGAGCTGAGTGATTCTGATGATGATCCTACATACCAGCAGCCACAAAATGATCCTAAGAGAGTGACAGTTCAAATGAGGACAGTGATGTTCAGTGTCCTTCCCGTTTTTGTCAGACTCACAATGTTTCAAGTCCAGCTAATGTGCAAAATACAGCTGTTGCTGGTCATATGCCATTGCAGAGACAACCAGTGTGGTTTAGTGAGAAAACTAATCCCTTTGCTGGTACTGAACCACAATTTAAAGGAAAACACCAAGTAAATATTCATGGAGAGAGCCCTGTAGATTATTTTTCACAGCTGTTTCCAGATGAATTGATGGATGAAATTGTGAAACAAACTAATCTGTATGCATGCCGTAAAGGCAAAGATAATTTATCACTTACTGTGACTGAACTCAAAATTTATCTTGGAATTATACTTGTCATACCATACATAAAATACCCACGTGTAAGGCAGTATTGGTCCTCCGAACATGGTGGATGTTATAGTTGATGCTATGTCAGTGAACAGATGGGAGTACATAAGGCGATATTTGCATTTTGTTGATTGAGACACAATACCTACCACCAATAAAGACAAAGCAATACGCATAAGACCAGTGCTGCAAAAGTTTCATGAAACATTCCATGCTACTGTCAGTCCAGAAGAATTTCAGAGTGTAGATGAGATGATGATTCCATTCAAGGGACATTCACAACTTAAACAATACTTACCTAAGAAACCAAAAAAAAAAAAAAAAAAAAATGGTTTTTTTTTTTTTTTGGTTTCTTAGGTAAGTCAGACACCACCACCACTAAAGAAATGCAAAACTCACTCTGTGCCACATGAGAAACGTTTTGATGGCAGTGGACACTTCCCAAAGAAGACAACAGGTGATAATGGCAATCGTTGCAGAGATGTACACTGCAAGAGTAAAACAAGATACATCTGTGGTAGACGTGAGGTTCCAATCTGTCCGTATTGTTTTCAGTCTTTCCATACAAAACGAGGCAAAGAGAATAGACTGTTCTTGATTTACACAGCTCTACTGCAAATTCTAATTGTTCTACTTTTTTGTATGTACTAAGTAATCCAAATTTTGATCATTCATGCAGTGTTTCAGCAAAATATAAATTGTTTATAATTTGTTTTGTCATACTTTTAATGTCTTTCAATGAAAATAAATTCCTTAGTCTAAGTCATTTCCATAGAAATATTATTATTATTCATGACACCTCCAAGGAGTCCGAAGACTCATCGCGGAGAACACCCACTATACAACTGTCTCCATCACTACTACCAATCATCTCCATCGACGCCATCTACCACCCACCACCACCACTAGTGTTTTTAGTCTGTAAATTGCATGTATTCTGAACAGCCGATTTGTCTGTATGTGGGATGAAAATTCCGAGTTTCCGGGAGAAAAAACTCTGCTACCTCCAAATGAGATCGGCTAACTCACCTTCAATTGAAAAAGTCTGCATAAAGATTCCCCCCATCACGACGAGAATCGAACTTAGGCCTATTCCAATTGAAGAGCGCAATGTACCGTCGTTCTTTCAATTGCGCTATGGAGGCGCTTAATATGTCTGTAGTCTGTTGGCATTAGTGCGTGATGTCCTCAGATGTGGACATCATTTTTAACACCTACAGGACACAAATTTAGCAAAATTAATGAATTCGTTGTAATACTGTAAGATTAAATGGTGCTGTATCATGCCATTATAATTTTTTATTAATGAATATAACAATTCATGCATGAGAGGGTTAATAAAACTAAAACATTATATACATTTAAATAACATTACATAAATAACACGTCCCCGGGTTGCAGATAGGGGAATGGCCTCTGGATACAGAGGTTAGCTGCGAATAAACAGGGAAACATGTGAATAAGCAGTCATGGACAATGAGATGGCATCTACCAACAGAAAGTGGTGAGATAGACAGTGGCATGGCTCTCTCTATAAAAAGCCGCACATTTCCATTGATGGGGATGCGACATGGCAAGATGTAACTGCCATTCAATAAGTTACAGGCTGGAAGTTGGGGCAGCAACAACTTTCATCATGATCAGCAGAAAATCACCATAAGTGACAACAGTGTAAAGGATACTGTGGTAGGCAGACAATCACGAAGAATGAGAAACGGTTAGCACACTGAGCCTTTTTAGAAGGCTATTGCTGGACAAGGAAGGCAACGGGATACCACCTTATTCTAGTTTTCCCCTAGTAAGATAGCAGTATGGACATTCTAAGAGATAGTAAAGTGCACAATGGCTCAATACTTGTGCAAGGCTTCCCAGGTCATAAACCAGCAAAATACTTGTACATTCATTGGGATATAGAATGTGAGAACCGTTCTACATATTGGAAAATTTGAAGAGAGAGAGAGAGAGAGAAATGGATAGATTAAAAATAGCCATATTGGGAATTAGTGAAATGAGATGGAATGGAACTGGAGACTTTTGGAGTGATGATTAAGTGATGAATCATTTATTCAGATGACAAGATAGCAAAAAATGTAGTTGTGGTGGTTCTCAATAAGGAATGGGGAAAGACTAATCAACTCAGTAAAATGTAGTAGCAGATTGATAATGGTAAAACTAAAAGCAAAACCAACAAATATTATAATAATACAAGATTACATGCCTACCAGCCACCAGTGATGAAGTTGAGAGAGTATATGTAGATATTGAGAATCTAATCAAACTCACCAAAAAGGAAGATAATCTTAATGTCATGGTTGACTGGAATGCAATCATTGGTGAAGGCAAAGATGGTAGAGGTGGGAAAGTATGGACTTGAATGGATGCCAAAATGAAAGAGGTGATAGACTTTTGGAGTTCTGCCACCAATTCAATCTGATCATTACTAATACCTGGTATGAGCTACCAAAAAGAAGGTGTACTCGGAAAATACCAGGGGATATAGGAAGGTACCAAATAGATTATATTATGACAAGAAATAGATTTAAAAATCATGTAAAACCATGGAAAAGTTACCAGGGAGTTGACAGTGGCCACAATTTGGTTTTATTGAAATGCAATCTGAAATTTAAAAAGCTGTCACAACCAAGGAAAAGGTCCAAATGGAACATAAATAACCTGAAAACAGAGGAAAGCCATAGAAACTATAAATAGCAAACTGATGAAAGCATTAAAACTGGAGAGAGAGAGAGAGAGGAAAGAAAAACAGAAAAAAAATGGACTCACTTGAAGGATACAATCAATACTACCAATGATTGTATAGGATTAAGGAACAAGCAAATAATAAGGCCATGGATCACCCAGGACATTCTAGATCTAATAGATGAAAGAAGAAAATACAAAACCTCCCTAAATGAAGAAAGCAAAGACAAATATAAACATATAAAAAATATCATAAATAGAAAGTGTAAAGAAGCAAAAGAAAAATGGTATACAGAGAAATGTAAAGAAATAGAAGATCTAACAAAGACTGGGAGAATCGATAAAGCTTATAACATTATAAAAGAAATATGCCAGCAAAACAAGACAAGTACAATTATCAAAAATTAACAGGGAAACATACTTGTAGATAAGGAAGAAATTTCGGAAAGATGAAAGGAGTACTTAGAAGATCTATATCGTGAAAAAGATCTAGACACCAAGACTACAGAAGATGAAACAAGACTTGATGTAGAAGAACTAGGTCCAACTATATTAAAAGATGAATTTGAATGGGCACTAAATGAATTGTCGGCCAACAAGGCACCAGGTGTTGATAACATCCCTTCAGAATTAATAAAATATTCGGGAAACATAACTAAGTCATACCTTTTCAAGATCATAAAGGATATATATATATATGAAACGGGGATCATTTCCAAAGATTTTACACAATGCTCTATCATACCCATTCCTAAAGTAAATAATGCAAACAAGTGTGAAAATCATCGAACAATAAGCTTAATATCACATGCTTCAAAAATACTACTAAAAATTATACAAAAAAGACTAACAAAGAAGACTGAAGAGTATATTGGCAATGACCAGTTTGGATTCAGGAAACAGCAGGGGACAAGAGAAGCAATCCTAGCTCTAAGAATAGTTATTGAAAGAAGATTTGAGAAAAATCAAAACACTCTGATAGTCTTTCTTGACCTGGAGAAAGCCTTCGATAGTATTGACTGGAACCAAATGTTTCACCCCTAAAAACAATAAAGGTAGAATGAGAGATAGAAGGCTCATATTTAATCTTCACAAGCACCAAGAAGCCCTAATAGAAACAGCCAGCAATAAAACAAAAACCGCAATAGCAAGAATACGTAGAGGTATAAGACAGGGGTGCTCTCTTTCACCCATACTGTTTAATCTCTACATTGAAGATGCAATAAATAAATTGAAAGAACTAACAGAAACAGGAATTAAGATAAATGGAATTGACATTAACTGGCTAAGGCTTGCGGATAATATAGAAGTTATAGCTGATAACAAAGACAAACTAAAATCTACCCTGACAAAGATGAAAGAAATTTTCACAGTATAGCCTAAAAATTAATTATAAGAAAACAAAACTATTAATTACAAGTAGATCCAATGAAAATAAACCTGGAAATAAATAATAACCTAATACAACAGGTATCCTCTTTTAAATATCTTGGAAGTCTTATCATGGAAGATGGAAGAAACCAATCAGATATTAAAGCACGAATAATCTTGGCCAAAAAGCATTCTGAAACAGAAGAAACATTTTTACTAGTAAAGGACTTAGCACCAAGCTCAAAAAAAGGCTAGTGAAAACATACATATGGAGCATTGCATTATATGATTGTGAGGCCTGGACGCTAACAAAACAAGACATCAAAAAGTTGGAGGCATTTGAACTTGGGTGCTGGAGATGGTGAAAATTAGTCGGACAGAAAGAAAAAGTAATGAAGAAGTTCTAAATATAGTTCATGAAGAGCAGCCACTAATGAACCACATCAACAAGAGAAGGAAAAGCCTAATTGGACACCATCTGAGGCATGGGAGGATTGATTACAGGAATAATGGAGGGGACTGTAGAAGGAAAGAGGCCACGAGGCAGACCAAGAATTTCATATATAAATAACATAATAATGCTAACTGGTGCTAAGGATTATGAAGAGATAAAAAGGAGTTCACAAGACAGGATGTTATGATATGCTGCTATAACTAACCAATCTTCAGATTGATGCACCAAAGAGAAGAGAGACATAAATAACTACAAAATTAACTGGATCCAAAACCTTCTAAAATAAATCTACACTTTAGAGATATCCAAAAACATTAAAATCATTCATTCTCTGACTCATTCTATTACTGGTCTGTTTGACCAGTAATAGCTCTTAGTTAGGCCTTTTCCAAAAATATAAAAATTTTCTTCTTTTCCATGGGATCCTTTTTCTTATCTCCCTTATTATTATTCCTGACACCTCCAAGGAGTCCGAAGACTCATCACGGGAGGACACCTACAACTATGCTACTTATGTAGCATACAATACTATTCCTCCTGTCTCACTGAAGTATAAATATTCTTACCTCGTAGTTCTATTTATTATTATTACTCATCAAAGGAGGGCACCTACTCTACAACTCTCCATCTCCACCAACCACAATACCTTCATCATCTACACCAAAACCATCTACCGACGACCACCACCACTATTTTCATAGACGATCACAAACATCCATGCACATGGCGGGATTCAAACCCACAGTCTTTTGGCTGGAGAGCATATACACTAACCACTCGGCCAACCAGTCCAGCAAAAATTTAATTATTATCATTACGTGACACCTCCAAAGACTCATCGAGGGAGGGCACCTACTAGCCTCAATCCACCAACTACAATGAACTGAAACTACACCAATGCCATCTACTGCCTACCACCACTAGTATTTGCACAGACAATCACAAACATCCAATCCAAAAGCAGGATTCAAACCTGCAGCCTTTTGGCTGGAAAGTGGATATGCTAACCACTTGGCCAACCAAGCCAGTAATTTGTCACACAATTTTCTAATTTTTGTACCAGAGAAAGAAGTTTCTTCTACTACTTCATAAACAACATATCTAAGTTGAGCTCTTCGTGTTAAGCCACTTTACAGTTTCAAATTTCCAAAATTGCTTTTCCATAGTAATCTGGTGTCCTTAAGATAGAAGATGAAACTTTCCATTCAGAGTTTCCTCGAACATTCAATTAGAACGTCAATTCTTTTATTTACAAAATACTTGTTGACAGTCTCAATTCCTCCAGTTTAAAGACTCACAGTTCTACGATTCCTTTTCGGAATCTTCTATTAATATTTTCCCGATTGTCATGTAAAACTTAAAAACCCCAAGAACAAAATTTCTTCCGATCTGCATTCTTAAACTTCCAGTAGCTCTTTTTTTGTTTTCCACACTACTCCAATACTGAACGCTTTCTTTCTCAGCTGTCAATCACCCATCAATCTCCTCGGCAAGTGAGAAATTTTAAGTATAGTGGCTGACACGTTGTCTCCGTCAGCGTAATGAAAATGTCTTTTCAAAACACAATACTTAATAATTTTAAATTACAATAAAAATTATTGATAGTAATATAATTATCAGAATTTAGTAAGTACATAAAAATTTCAAATGCTTTACATTTCATTTTGACAATATTATCAATAATGGGCACATTGCAAGTGCCGATATATGTGTTAAAAAACCAAAACTAATAATATATTAACATTGAGAAATAATTGTAAAAAGAATCATAATTGTAAATATGATTATTTTTACATATTCCTATGACTTTTATTTAGATAGTTTTACACAATGCTTTGGATTCTTACCTTTATCTCTGTATTCTATAACAGCACAAGCTGACTTACCAGGACTTCGATATGCTTTCTTCTTTTCCTTCACTGCCTCTAACTTCCTTCATGGATTAATTGATTGAAGGATCAATTCCTATTTTCAAACTGTTTCATTTTTCATTGAATAATATGTGTGTATTTGAGTATACAGTTCACTTCTGAAAGCTGCTCAACTTTGATTCATTTCAAAACTTTCTTACACACTCTTGTTTTCAATATGATATTCAATTTTATCACGCACGAGGCAGACCAAGAATTTCATATATAAATAACATAATAATGCTAACTGGTGCTAAGAGTTATGAACAGATAAAAAGGAGGTCACAAGCTCAAAACTAAATGGTGATCACTTCCAATTTCAAATCTTCTGTATACTCTTGTTTCCTGAACCAGTGAGAAAACATTGCTATCAACAATCAGTCAATGAGACTTTTCATATTTCTTGCATCTTCTATCCGTGTGAATTTGTATACATTTTTTGTTGGTACAAAACTGGTGTTAGTAAATAACTAATCCATGTCCTGAACAGGAATCCAGCAGGCATTTACCATTTCTATTAGCTTTGCTCTTTTCTCAAAATTTTCCCAAAACATGTCTAGTAATTAGTTCCTACTTTGCTGTTTAGATCTCCAACAAGGACTAACTTTTGTTTGTTGTTATGTCAGCTACCTTCTCTATTGTCTCAAAAAATTCCTCCACAGTAGAACCTTCAGAGGAAACATAGCTAAGGATTTTATACTTAAGAATAAAGAGCTAATAAGCTTCATTTCGGCAATGAAAACATTACTTAAATTAAGGGGATATTAAATCCCGCATAGTTTTAAAACCGAATAAGAAACTCAAAGATCGGAATCAGAGAGTTTCTTGCCGATTATAGTAAACTATAGTGTCGCCGATACTTTATAGTTTACTATAATCGGCAAGAAACTCTCTGATTCCGATCTTTGAGTTTCTTATTCGGTTTTAAAACTATGCGGGATTTAATATCCCCTTAATTTAAGTCAATTTTATATATTTTTGAAATTTTTTATTTATTTTTACATAGTCCAGAAAACCTACTCTAGAGACCAAACATGGAACCTTTTCAAGCCACTTCAGGCCTCCAATAAGTGAAGTGGTGGTCTCACACAAGGCAATGAAATTTATCTCCCACCTAAATGCCTAAAAAGAATACCAAATAACCACTATCCAAATATGAGATCTCCTTAACAACCATTCTTCCATGTATATTCTGGTTCAAATCATGTTTATCCTGTGGGCAATTCAGACCACAGATGACAATCTACTGCTGATTTTTTACACACAAAACAACTCACACAGTCACCCTCATCCACATTTTGTCTGGCATTAAGAATCAAATTAGATGATCTTTATGATTTCTAAATGCAGTTGTATTCAGTCATCTGATCCAAATATTTCCACTTGAATTCTTCATAAAACAATTTTTAGTGGTATGAAAGCATTCATTCCCTATTTCATTTTAAATTCCTGCCTTTTATTCCATCCCATCTTCACTTTTGTATTAGGTCAAACAGCCTGTCACAGCTAAGAAACTTGGCTAAAAGGTTTCTAAAAAGAAACCTCTTTCTATTTATGACTGGGCAATTGATCTTATCTGCACTGTCTGCTATGTCTGTAAATCATGCATATGCTTCTGGTCAGTTTACCTATTTTGGAGGATGAAAGACCGGAAAAGAAATGATAGGTTGTGAATGATAAATGTGAAGGTTCTTCACATCCTAGCCAAGATTTGAACACAGGTCATTCTAACCAAAGGGCATTACTGATGCTAAATAAAGCCTTCGAAAGGTTGGTCGATTGGTAGAGCCTCTGCTACTAATGGCTCAGTTAAGTAAGTTGGAGCGCGGTTAGTAGTTGGAAGGGGACAATCGTTCGATGCTGTTGGCACACTCTCCCTCGATGAGTCTTTGGACTCCCTGGAGGTGTCAAATAATAATAATAATAATAAATGAGCTATCAAAATAAATGAGCTATCAAAATAAATGAGCTATCAAAATAAATGAGCTATCAACATTAACATCTCCAATTTTGATATCAAAATTGGAGATGTTAATGTCAGCTCTTTGCTTTATGCGGATGATGTTATACTTCTAAATAAATCCGCTACAAGTCTGCAAGATTCTCTGACTAAATTGAATAGCTGTTGTAATAGATATGGTATGAAGGTCAGCAATAAAAAGACAAAGACAATGAAAATAGGCAGAATCATTGAAAATGTCAACTGTGTTGTGAATGGAGAACCTGTGGAACAAGTAAAACATTTCAGCTACTTAGGCACAATTTTTACTGAAGATGGTAAACTAAATATAGAAATAGACAACAGAATCAGCAAAGCTGGTATCGTGGGAAGTCAATTGAATAAATTCATATGGAATAAGAAAGAAATTAGTCGGAACACTAAATTAGCTGTATACAAGACTGTGTTCAAACCAATTTTAACTTATGGATCTGAGAGCTGGGTCAGAAGTAAAACACTTGACCAAAGACTAGAGACCGCAGATATGAGAGTCTTGAGAAAGATTAGAGGCGTGAACAGATGGCATCAATGGCAATATCATATTAAAAATGAGGATATTAGGAAAGAACTTGACATTGTCAGCATCCAGGAATGCGTTAGCAGAGCTAATCTCAGATGGTATGGTCACTTAAATAGAATGGGAGAGGAAAGATTAGCAAAACAAGTGTTCTCTGCCAGGTTGGCAGGAAAACAACCCAGAGGAAGGCCAAGATATAGGTGGATTGATACGGTACAAAGTGCCTTAGACGACAGAAATATAAGATCTGATAATGTTGGAGTCTTGACAAGTAACAGACTGATTTGGAGGAAAATTGTAGATAGGAAGTTAGTAATGATGTAATTTTTTCATGTAGTACTGTCATATCCTGTACACCCCTTGAGGGTACATGGCAGGAATTTGATGATGATGATAAATGAGCTACAGAAGTTTGTTCTTTTGCCCCTTATCTCTAATAAATAAAATAAAATAAAATAAATTAAAAATTAAAAAAAAAAGTTTTCCTTAAGAAGTGTGCAAAGGTTGTATAAGAAAAGAATTAAGCATATGGCAATCAACTAATCATCAAAATCTCTATCATTTTCTCAGTTTATACTAAAGTTTGAAATAATTGAAAGCAATTTAATTAACTAAAACTAATTTCCCTTTTCTAATTTCATTAAAAATGATTTAATGGCCAAAAGCAGGAAACATAACCTACCCCAATGGTCTCATGATAAAATTACTGACCATACCTTTTACTCAACCCTTCGCAACTCTTTGGCACTCAGATGTACTATAATATCATTCTTCAGTCTTGTGCCCCCCCCCCCCCCCACCCACACACCAACTCTTAGAGTGATCATCTTGAGAAATGTTTTTCTAACAAGCCAAACACACAACATTTAAAATTGCCTTCCCCCCCCCAAAGATATGAAGAATTTTCTGATCCTGAGGGCTCACTTCGGTTCATTATGAAGTAACGAATAAAACTACCGACTAAGCTATCTAAAAACCTGTCAAATGATAAACAAATGCCAGTATGGATTCTGCCACTACTGGTTTACTTAGAACCAGTTTTAAACAAATACCACAGAAAAAGTTGGGAATTTTAAGTGGTTACTTTCTCAGGGGCATCTAATTATGTTACAAAGGTATATTAATTTAGTTCTCCCATCATAAGATCTGAATTCTGACTTTTGTAAATGGGTTGCCAGCTTTCTGTCTGGTTACACATGGTGTGATAATGGTGGACAGATCTTTATTCTCAAACTTTGCAATTCAATTTCTTCAATATATCGACAACTTTCTCCAGATACTCTACAATTCAGTAATTGTAGGTTTTGCTGATCGCAGTATACAGCACCCCTCTTTCTCATTTGACAGAATTTGCACTATGCAAATAAATTTCTAAAACCATAAATTCTGATCTCCACACTATTCTACACTGGGTTTCTGATAGTTGTAAAACTAAATCCTGTGTTAAAGGTCCCTTCCTTTCCCCAGGATTACTTCTGACAACACCAAATATCTGGACAATAATGAGATTTATATTCCTGGAGTCACCTCCAGTCTTTCTTAGCAGAAATATATTATTACAAATATCCCCTCCTCTGCATCCAAAAAAATTAATTTTTTCTCTCACACATAGTTACTTTACCAATGAACGACTATTAACGCTGTACAAATTGTGTATCTATCCAATCACTGAATATTTCTCTCAACATATGGGAAGGTATCTTTGAGTGCTTTAAAAAATCCCTAATTACATATAGAAGAGGGTAATTACATTGATTAATGACCCCCCCACCTCTCTTGAACTAATTCACCCCATTCTCTCTTTCCCACAGGTTTTAACTTTCTGCTTCTTTCATTTTCTATAAATATTTTCATGGTTGTTATCATCTATAATTCCACACTTTTCTCAAAATTTGTTAAAACATGTGCAGGCAGCTATTCAACACTTCTTCACAATTCAGCATCAAACTCACAGAACAAATTTTTCTTTCCTTTATTTATCCTTCTAATTGCTGTCATCAGGAACAGTATGTCCTCTTCCCTATTTCCAAAATAGTATAATCTGCAGGTCTCCTAATCAAATAATGTATAGTTGGAAAGACAGATGTATCCAACTATTGACCAATCAATATCTCAGGAGTGGTGGTGATGGTTAGGACTCGCATTCAGAAAAAGGTTGACAGTGAATCTCTACTTTGGAATGAACAGAATGGGTTTACTAAGGGAGGGTATGTTTTAGCAACTTGCTCACATTCTATAATAATGTTACTATTAAACTAGACAAGGGGAATGGATACACCATGATAGTTTGGATTTTTATTATTATCATTATTATTATTATGTAACACCTCCAGGGAGTCCAAGTACTCATTGAGGGAGGGCACCTGCTCTACTCAATCACCAACTGACCACAACTACACCAATGCCATATACCGCCGACCACCACTCGTATTTCCACAGACAATCACAAACATCCATGTCCACAGCGGGATTTGAACCATGGCCTTTTGGCTGGAGAGCAGATATGCTATCCACTCGGCCAACCAGGCCGGCAAAAGCCTTTTGTTAAGGCTTTTGACAGAAGCCGGAATAGTGAGTGATTGGAATGTACTGCCATTGGATGTTGTGTGTGCAAGTAGCATGAATGAATTCAAGAACAGGTATGACTGCTGTTGCGAGTAGTATGGCCTCCCTTGATAAGTTGCTGACTCACTGGAGGTCTCTCTGTTAATAATAATAATATGGACTTGGGGGGGGGGGGGGGTACAGGATAATTATGATAGTACTACATGAAAAAAGTTATACCATTAATAACTTCTGATCAGCAACTTTCCTCTAAATTAATCTGTTATCTATCAAGAGTCGACATTATCAAATCTTATATTTCCGTCTTTTAAGACCCTTTTTCTGTATCGATCCATCTACATCTTGGTCCACTTCCTGCCAATCTAGAAAACAACACTTGTTTTGCTAATCTTTCCTCTCCCATTTTATTTAAGTGACCATACCACCTGAGATTACCTCTACTAACATATTCCTGAATGCTAACAATGGAAAGTTCTTTCCTAATATCATTTTTAATATGATACTGCCACTGATGCCATCTGTTCACTCCACTAAACTTTCTCAGAAAACTCTCATATCAGAGTTCTCCCATCTTGATCAAGTGCTTTATTTATAACCCTAGCTCTCAGATCCATAAGTTAAAATTGGTTTGAGCACTGTCTTGCATACAGCTTATTTCTCTCTTATTCCATATAAATTTATTCATTTCACCCATACTAGCTTTGCTAATTCTGTTGTCTATTTTCATATTTAATTGGCCATCTTCACCAAAAATTGTGCTTATGTAGCTGAAATATTTTTCCTATTAAAGAGAATGATTACTGAATGTTTTTGTGTATAATTACTATAGACAGTGCATGATTAATTAAATTACTCATTTTGATATGCTTGGATTAATCTTCGAAGAATAAATCATCATAAAAGTCTGATGAAATGACATAAACATTTGAGTCTCAAATTATGTGACTTCCCAAAGAAGAATTTGATTAAAGTAAAAATCTTCACAATGGACCAAAGTTACTAATTATAGCTCTTCCCATTTAGATACAATCTACAGTTTAGTTGGGACTACCAGGATACTGGAGGAATGTTTACCCTAACCACAATATTTAAATTAAAATAAGAAGAATACATATACTAAATTTCATCATACTATGACTTTTCATTTAGAAGTTCAATGGTCTTGGATTAGAGAAAGAAACATTCTAAGTCTGCCTCTAGAGATAAAACATGGAACCTTTTCAAGGCACTTTAAGTCTCCAATATACCAATTACTCGTGTGATGGGCTCTGACAAACAGATGAAAATAGTATACTACTTAGTCATAAACATCTATGCTTCACACTAAGAGACTTCTAACCTGATGGAGGCAGGGGAAAAAACATTAATCACCTGAGAAACTAGCAGGCACTTAAATATAATTAAATGACATAACCTAAAAATGCTATGTTAGAATGTCCAAAGCATGCTTTTACCAACATCCGTGACTTATGGGGGGGGGGGGGATTTAAATCGTGGATTCTTGGTAAACAAACTGTAGATGGTACAAAGTGAGCTAGTGTAGTGGAAACATTTCCCTTACTTCAATTGTTACATTGCTAATACATTATCTTTCTCAATCTTTCTGAATGGCAGGTATCAATTTACCATTAGTCAATTGATATATACCTGCAGTCATCACACTTAAAGTTTAAACATATAATAATATCTGCCATTCACTGTAAGCAAAACAACCAATTCCTAAATCAGAAGAGTATATCTTTAATATAAACATAAAAATTTAAATAATTTGATTTTAAGTTTTGATGATAAACATTTTCACCATAGATAACAATCATTATCATATTAATTTGGCACACTACAATTCTTTTTTTGCAAAATGTTTTCAATTCAATTGTGGCATCCAGCTTGTGACACTGACAAACATTTCATATGTATTTAAGACTAACTTTTTATTTCATTTCACAATGCAATGTTTTTATATATATATATATATATATCACCAAAACTGCTGTGCCAGATGTAAGCCTTTACCACAAAAGAAAAACAACTTACTTTGTATTTTTCGGACGCAACCTGTCACTAGGTACTATTTCTGTATATGTAGTTTCCCAACCTAAATAATCAACTACGTGGAAATCTCCTTTGGTCATTTTTACAACAGCTCGCCACCAGCCGCATGCTTCTTGTTCATTAGCTCGTGAGAACACCTTAAAATTAAACAAAAAGTAGTTTCAGACATTTAACCTGAAAAGTGAATTATGTAATCATGGTACACAGTTTTATATATGATATAAATTTGATTTTTAGTTTTATATATGATAAACAGCTCAAAGGAAAAGTTGTATTTGTAGTGTTTTCACAAGAAAACTAACTTATCTGAAAATGTAAGAGAGAGAGAGAGAGAGAGAGAGAAAAACAACAACTCATACTTTACTCATTTTACATTTATTTCCCAATAAACAGACAAAAAATATCATAAAATAAAGATTGAAATTTAGTACTTTAATTTTCATAGCCTCTTCTTAAATTCTGCAATACAGTAAATCACACTATACAAGAAAAGCTCATAAAATCAGATTCAAAGATATCTGACAATTTCTGATTACTTACCTTTTGAAATGGAATTTATAAGTGAGCAAACATGCTTTTAAAAATAGATCTCTGATGAAAATAAAATGGCATTTCTCCCACTTTAAAATTTTTTTGGAATTATACTACACCTCAGATGGCATACTGTTGAGGACATTTGACATTATGTGCTCTGAAAAGCTTATTTTGGTTAAAATAAAGATGTTGCCATAAAAATTGTATTATGTTTAGCTTAGGTATTTATTAATTACGCTACCGGCCAGGACGTATATATACGTCCAAATTACCATGGATGCGAAGTGCATATGAAAATTGTAATACCATTGACATTACATTGAAATATATGATGGATACGAAGCATATGAGGATGCGTATTTGATCTATAATGGCTGGTAAGGTGGTTAAACATTTAGAGTATGTATTACAATGCAATATAAAACAGCTTAAAATAACAAGCCATATCAGATTATTAAAAGCTAGATATCAAAACTCAACAGCCAGTATAGTTAGAACATAAGAAAAAGGATTTTTGGCATTGGAAGAGGAATTAAGGCAAAGGAGATCCTATATCATGCAAATTGTTTTCTGCTGCATTAAAAATCTTTAGGAATATCTCGGATGAAAAAATATTAATCACTAAGTTTTGCAGATGACATTCTTTTTATAGCAAAAAAAAAAGCTCAGGAAATGCTAAATAACCTAGACAGAGAAAGCAGGAAAAAAGGTTAAAAGATTATTAATATAACTAAAAAAAAAAAATTGATGACAAATTCCGCTCTCCACCCAAAAGGCTGCGGATTCGAATCCTGCTGTGGGCATGGATGTTGCGATTGTCTGTGGATATACTAGTGGTGGTGGTGGTGGTCGGCAGTAGATGGCGTTGGTGTAGTTGTGGTCAGATGGTGGAGTCAGAGCTGTAGAGCACGTGCCCTCCCTTGATGAGTCCTTGGACTCCCTGGAGGTGTCAAATAATAATAATATTCTCATGAAGTACGTGTGAGATGTAATAATTGCAGTAGTGAGTTCTTTGTATGAATTTGACAAGAAAAATTTCATGCCATGCAGCTAGTGCAGAATTATACAGGGTGTTCGGGATAAATTTGACATATTTATAATTAATTATATTTTTCCGTAAGTTACATGTATTAACACACACTTCTCTTCATTTAAAAGTTTGGACCCTTCTTCATTCATATACAAGATGTCAGAAAGGATGGATAGCTGGAACCCACCTGAATCATGGAAGAGAATAACTTGTATCATGATGATTCGTGCCCGCCATCAAAATAAGGATATTACGACTGCTGCCCAATGCTCCCTGAATACAGTAAAAACAATCAGGCATGAACTAGAGACTTGCAATGGTGACTACGAGGATGTAGCAAGAAGAAAGATCCCTAGCAGACGATCTGATTGCGTTCGTACAGCAGAATTCCTCGCAAATCTGCAGGAACAGGTGTTGAAGAACCCTGGCATTGGAATTCGGGCTTTGTTCGTGGAGTTGCTAACTGTAGTCAAGCCCTGGATAACAAGGGTAGCCAATGGTAGGCCGTATGTATGGCAGCAGGATTCGGCCCCTTGCCACACCTCTGGGAAAAGTCAAAAATGGTTGTCTGAAAATTTCTACGACTTCACCAGTCCAAATGTTTGGCCTCCAAACTCCCCAGACCTTAACCCCATGGATTATTTTGTATGGGGCGCAGTTGAAAAAGACACCAATCGCACTTCCAGTAATACAAAAGCCCAGTTAATGGATAAAATTAAAACAGTTTTTGCGGCCCTTCCCAGGGAGACTGTAGCATCAGCTTGTTCGAGGTTCCGAAGCAGAATTGAAGCAGTGATCGATGCTAATGGTGGTTATTTTGAGTAAATCTTGTTGATAGTATTGTAATTAACTCTGCCTGTAATGTTTTTTTGTCAATTCATTAAATTTAATAGATACAGAGAAGATTTTCTTTTTCCTTACGAAACTGTCAAATTTATCCCGCACACCCTGTATGTGTTTGTGAATGTGAGCAGTTCAGGGGAGGAAAAAGGAGAAGGGTGACAGAATGTGCCAGAAATATGTGTTTTTTAGGCAGATTGAGAAGTATGAGATGTGGCAGGTAGTTATGACTGCTAAATGGAATGCATGTAAGAATGGATGTGTGATATAATGCAATATGACAAAAGCAAAAGTATGAGAAAGGAGGTATGAAAACAAGGCATGTCAGAAATTTTGAGGGTTCGACAAATACCAGGAAGCTGGAAAGTATAGACTTGACAAATAACCAAAAGAAATGAACCACATGGAGACGAGTTTGTTCATTTGGTTGATTGGTATTCAAGGAGAGCAAAGGTCATACTGCACCATTACAAAAGTTAGAGCAGTACACAAGGTAATTATAAATAAATAGCTAAATATGTAAATAACATCTTCATATACCAGAAAACACATTTAAAAAGTTGGGCAGTGCCATATATGCATATAAGTCATGTATAAAAGTATGAATGTATAGTATGAAAAAGTATGAAAAGTATAAAAATATGAAAACTTGCAGTCAAAGATAGATAGGCAGGAACACTGAAAACATCTGTATCCTGAATGGAAAACGTATAGAAAGTTTAGGCATTATTTTTAGTAAAGATAGCAAACTAAATATGGAAATAGAGAACAGAATAAGCCAACTAAATAAATTTATACAGAATTAGTCAAAAGCACTAAACTATACAAACAATCAGTATATAACAGAGTTCACACCAATTTTAACTTATAGATCTGATAGCTTGGTTGGAAATAAAACAGTTGATCAAAGACTGGAGACTGCAGATATGAGAGGCCTGAGGAAAAATTATGAGAATGAAAGATGGCATCAATAGCAGAACCATTTTGTATGGTGATTCTTTGATAAGAGTGCTTCAGGAGAGTGTGACACAATCTTGTTTCTTTCCCTGGAGCCAAGATTAAGGATCTTAGTGATGCCATAAGGATGCAGAGAGAGAGAGAGAGAGAGTGAAGGTGAAAGAGATGTTTATCTGGCTGGTATGAATGATCTAGCAGGCAATAAGTTAACAGGTATTCTTGCATACTATTATGCAGCATAATAGTACAAGCAAAAAAAGAAGAGTAAGAAAGTAAAAGTTATGAGTTTGTTGCCACATTATGATAGAGGAAAGCTGAGAAAGAGAGCTATGATTGTGCAAGAATCTGTAGATATGTGGAGTAAGTCAGATGGAAAGAAGGATTTATATAAGGTGGATGGCTTGCATTTGAATGGAATTGGGGTCAGGAGTCTTTACAAAGTATTGTTCATTGTCGGAAGTGCAGTCTGGGAAACTTGATTTGGAAGGAGGGCGCAGGTGTAAGGGAGGATGTAGGATGAAGGAGGTACTGAATTTTATGTATACTGATGCCAGAAATATTTGGAATATGGGTGAGAGGAGTTTTTGGTATTAGGTAGCTCAACTTAGCCAAAAGTCATAGGTATTAGTGAGACTTGGTCGAATGATAATGATATAGTCACAGGAAAAGAATGGAAAGATGACAGAAGGGTTCTTCAAAGGTGACAGAAGAAACAGGATGGGAAGAGGGGGTTTTGCCGATGATAGCAAAAGAATTCAAGGGAAAAAGAGTAGCTGCTTTAATATAGGTATGTAAGTCGACATACTTAGAAAAATTAAAAATGAAGAAATTAGGAAGGAACTGGTATGATACAGAAGTAAAAGAAGGGGGAGATGCAAGGACAGAGAAAGCAGAAAGAGTAAAAGAATGGGAATAAAGATTGAATTTTGTATGGTGATTCTTTTGATAAGAGTGCTTCTGGAGAGTGTGACAAAATCTTGTTTCCCTGGAGCCAAGATTAAGGATCTTAGTGATGCTATAAGGATACAGAGAGAGAGAGAGAGAGAGAGAGAGAGAGAGAGAGAGAGAGAGAGAGAGAGAGAGAGAGAGAGAATGTGAAAGAGATGCTAGTACAAAAAACAGAAACGTAAACTTACATGAAATAAATTTAATAGCTATAAAATTTTCACTTACATATCATAGGCATCCTTAGTACAGTGATAATGGAGCACAATATAAAATTAGAATTAAAAAATCATTTTTAAAAGTGTCACTATAGTGTCAATAGAACAACAGACAGTCAGCAAAATTCCTAATGATTTAAAAAATAAAATAAATTAATAAAATAATCAGGAATTTATATAAAAAGTTGTAATAATATTTTCCATAAAGGGGATAACCGAAGGCCATCAGATGAGGTCAAAAGAAATTGCAGAGGTCATATGAGGCTATGAGGCAAGTAAAAGGGAGAATGACTATGGAAAAATGAATTTAAAAAATGCTGATGGTAACAGATGCAAATCAAATAGTTGAGTTACTCAGTGATCACTTTGTGTACCATCTAGGTGGTGATATACATGGACCAATGAAAGAATATAGGTTGAAGAATTAGTGGTGCTTAGAACAGAACCTCAATGCAAACATAGCCACAGGATTAGATGGCATATTGGTTCATATATTATGAGAATGTGAAAGGGAATTATCAGTTCATCTGATCAGGCTGTTTAATTTAAGACTCAGTCACTGGAGTGGAGAGAGAGAGAGAGAGCAAAACAATGAATAAGGAAGGCTCCGAGACTCCATAAGTAGCAAATTACAGGCCAATCGGTATCTCAGGAGTGGTGGATAAGGTATTGAAGAAATTGGTAAAAGACAGAATTCAGAACTGGGTAGATAGGAATATACTTTATAAGGGGTAACATGGTCCTATGTTCTCCCCAGGACCTTTTGAATGGGCAAACCGCCCAGCTGGTTTTACTGACTGCCCAGCTAATTAATGTTGTGAATTGACATGGCTAAATAATGAGCAAGAATGGAAAAATAATTTAAGACATTTTTAAATTAATACTGATGAGAAATCGAACTGGAGAGTCTCAATGCTCGTGAGACCAGCTCAATTTCTTGTTGCAAGCCATAGGACAGTCATACAAAAATCTAGATCCATGACAAATACTTCTGAAATCAGCAACAACATCTAAGCTCAAAGAGTCTTTTCCATATTTAGCTGGACTGGCCATACCTGTGAGCACAGCTGAATGTGAAAGCGATTTCTCTGCATTAAAAAGGATAAAAACCTGCATGAGGAATTGCATCAGTCAGAACGCTCTAAATAATCTGATGCTGATTTCACTGGAGGACAGATCCAACAGATTTTAATTATGAAAAGGCTGCTGACAACTGGGCTTCTAAGAAGGGAAGAATTAATGTATAGAATTTTAAGCAGTGAGCATTACAAGGTTTTTCATTACTTAATGAGAAAATAAGAAAAATCCTAGTCTTATTTGTTATAATCACTACATAAAATATTATCCTTGTTCGAAGTAATTTCAAATAAAATTACTATTTTAATTTGTTATGAAAAGGGGTCTTTCTTAACTCATTCAAAATTTTTGTATGCCTGGCTAATACTTCATTCCACTCGACTGGTAAAAATTTCTGGGGAGAACACTGTGGTCTCATGAAGGGTAGGTCTTGCCTTCGTAATTTGCTGAAAGTAATGGCTACTTGGCGATACTGCTGGACTTTGCAAGGGCATTTGACAGGCTTCCACACCGTACTCTGCTGTGTAAATTGGAACAAATGGGGATGGATATGAATCTGGTGATTTGGATTAGAGAGTGGCTGATGAACAGATATCAAAGAATGGTTTACAGAGGAGCAGAATCCAGGAGAAGGTAGGTGACTAGTGGTGTACATCAGGACTCAGTACTTGGTCCTCTGTTGTTTAATTTGTACATCAACAATATAAAAAATGATTTGGTGGGGAATATTCAGTTGTTAATGATGCAAAACTGGAAAGAGAATTAGTAAAAATGAAGGTGATGTAGAGATTCTGCAGGATGATTTAAATAGACTGGAGGTATGAGCAAAGATAAAAATGGCTGATGAGGCAAGGGACTTAGGAGTGATTGTAGACAGGGAGTTGAAGTTTAGAGGGCATATTGCAAAGGTAGCTGTTTTGGCATATTAGATTACATGGTTGTTGAAGAACACACTAACAAGCAGGGATAGAGAGGTAATTATTTCCTTTTATGAGGTTTTAATAAGACCACAGGTAGACTGCTGCATGCAGATCTGATCACCTGGATCTGTGGGGATGAAGTGGTGGAGAGGATCCAGAGGCGAGTAACAAAGATTGTGGCAGGTCAATGGAATATTCCCTATGAGAATAGATTGAAGGTCTGCAGACTTCAAAAACTACTAATAGGCTAAAAAGAGGAGACATGATTGAATCATAAAAGTTATTAAAGGGGTTTTATAGGACTGAACATTGAAGACTTTTTTCAGTACATGGCAAGGAAGGGAGAAAATGAAGGGTTACCCATGTAAACTGTAGAGAGAGTGCAGTTACCAAGAGTAGTAGTATCAGGACTGGATTTATGGAGGGTGATGTAAAAATAGTAATAATTTAAAATTATGACTATTTTTTATATTAGTACATTATTAGTTTTGGTTTCATAATATGTATTGTCAGCACTTGTGATGTGCACGTCATTGATGTTATTTTGTCAAAATGAAATGTGAAGCATTTAAAAGATTGTGGCACTTACTGGATTTGGATAGCTGTGTTACTTTCAGAAATTTTATTGTGGTTTAAAATTATTAAGTGTTGTGTTTTGTAAAGACATTCTCATAACGCTAACGGAGACACGTCAGCCATTATACATAACTTCTTGCTTGCCACTTTCATGGAGTGCGCAGGCTCGCCGAGGAGTTTGATGGGTGATTGACAGCTGACAGAGAGCGTTCAGTATCGAGGTAACGGAAACAACAAGAGAGCGTTCCGTATCGAAGTAACGGAGGATAAACAAGAGAGAGCTAATGGAAGTTTAAGAACGCAGACGGAGGAATTTTGTTATTACGAAGTTTATTTAGTTGTATGTGACAGTGGAAGGAATATTAATAGAAGATTCCGAAAAGGGAATCGTAGAATTATGAGCCTTTAAAGTGGAAGAGTTAAGACCGTAAATAAGTATTGGTAAATAAAAGAAAATATTGTGATTGATGGTCTATAGGAATGTTAGAGGAAACGCTGATTGAAAATTTCATCTGTTTTAAGTATGCTGGATCTATCTGTTATTTCTACTGGAAAAGGAGACGGAAATTAGCAACTTAGATAAAACAGTACAAGAAACTTTTTTTGCTGGTACAAAAATTGAACTGCATGAGGTAAGAGTACCTATACTTCGGTGAATATCTTACTTCAGAGTCAAGAGGAATAATGTGTGCTACATAAGGGTAATGAGAAAGGATTCTATGAAAAATGAAGAGAATCTTATATCTTCGAAAAAAGGCCTTAACAAGGTGTTTATTCTAATAGATGTGATTAAGTATATGTTGAACAAACCAGTAACAGAATGAGTCAGAGAATGGGTGATCTCTAAAGTGTAAGTTTATTTTAAAAGGCCTTGGATCCAGTTAATTTTGTAGTTAGTTGTGTAATTTTATTTGAGGTGTATATGTTGTTTTGTTTTATTAAATGTGTATATTTTGTATTTGGTCTTGAGTCAGTGATTTTTCAGATTCTGAAAGAAATAGTAAAAAGTCACTGTACCAATCGGAATTGAACCCTTGTGCATATAAATAAAAACACTCGGAAATTAGAAATAATCGTTATTGAGAAAATCTCATAATAAATGAGGATTGATAATAAATAAATTAATAATCCCCCTCTTTATAACAATTGGTAACAGATCAAACCTCATTATAACAAAATGGCACGGTCGACAGGATTGGTTGCGACTTTGTTTTAGACTCCATCTTGACTCAAGTAAAATGGCTACAGGAGATAGTAATTCTAGTCGTGAAGTTTCTTTAGTTAAAGATCAGGAATTTTTTTTAAGTTAGTTAATCCAACTTTAGTAATACCTTCTTTCTCAGAAGATAGTAGTGAAAGCATAGAAACATTTTTAGATATGCAGAAAAAATTAGAGATTTAGGAAAATGGTCACATTTTCATTTGTTAACCCTTTCTGCCCTAGTGATTCCAACTGGAATCACTAACTGTCTTCGCTTTCGTAGCCCATATTACGTGGCGAATGATTCCAATTGGTATCGTACGTCGTAGTTCCATTTCTTTAATATAATAACAGGTATATATTATACGTATAAATCTTACCAATATCGGTTTTTATGACTTAGTAGAATAATATACATATATTGGATTATAGCGTATAAGCTCAGAAGTTGAATATTTGCTACCAGAATATAATGATTCTATATGGAATCAGTCGGTCAGAATTCCTATCCTGAAATGTATTTTTCATCAAAATACTTGATACTCTTGCTTTTTTAGACCTACAGACAAAATAAATAGAAAGAAAAAATTTTTTTCGCTTGGAAAAAAAAATTCAGGTCAGAAAGGGTTAATTATACTTCATAATAAATTATTGGGCAAAGCCAAAACATTCTTAAACACATCCCCTTTACTGAGACACACTGATAGTTATGCAACATTTAAAAGTTTGCTAATATCAGAATTTTCAAGGGTAAGAGAATTAGGGCCTAACATTTAGAAAATTCATCAGTGCATTCAAGGTAATAGAAAATTCATCAGTGCATTCAAGGTAATAGAGATCGGTTTCAGAGTATTACCACAGACTTTGGAGCATTGCTCCTAAATTTAATGTTTCATCTGAAGAGAGATCCTCTTTAGAATGGTTGCTGTTTAATCAATTTAGGCATGGCCTTAAAAATAATTTGAAAGAAACAGCATACAAGAAAAGGGTTAAAAATCTTGAACGTTTTCAAATTGTTAGGGAAAAGGAAGAGAGAGACTTAGAGATATATTTCATTCCACAAATAATAAACAGGTAAGCTCTTTTCAGTTTAATGAAACTTATTCTCATAACACAGTGACTGCAGATAAAGTGAGAGAAGGGAAGTTTAAAAAATTAAAATGTGCTAAGAAAAAGAAACAATCTAAAGAAATTTCTGTAAATCTAACAGAAAATGTTCCAGAATCTGACTCCCAGGTACAATCATATGATTTCGGAAAATTAGAGGAACTGAAAACATTTCTTAGTGAAGAAATAGAAAGACAACAGAGACCAATATTAAAAGGACAGGAACTTCTGTTCAAGATATCTGATTTAACAATATCCAAGAATCATACAGATAATCAATCTTTCTTTTATAAATCTAATGGTATTGATAGGAATAAAACATCTCAAAGGAGATATGTTCCAAAATGCTTTAGATGAAATAAACCTGGTCATTTTGCTAAAGACTGTTATATTAGGAATAAATCAGAGAATAAAGGAAAATCTGGAAATAATTATTATTCCAATATCATACTGGCAAGGACAGAAATGTCAAACTATTCATTAGAAATTGGTAAAGCCAAAGACAGCTCAAACCCTGAAAGAGAGTTTGATGTAGCATTAGCTCCTTATGCTAATGGAGATAATACTTGGACAGTTCTACAAGGATTTATTGCAGATGTGCCTTGTGAAATCTTACTTAGCACTAGTGCACATATTTCACTCATTTCTTATAGTATGTTTAATAAAATTACAAATCTAATTCCAAATGATATTTTAATTTTAAGTTATCCAATTAAACTGAAGGGTATATTTGAATCAGAAATTTCAGCTGATAAGCAAAATGCTTTTTATCTCAATTCCTTGTTTTCCTTTGAAAGTTTGTCATCCATTAATAGTTCTTCCAGAATCCTCTAATCCAAATGTATAAGTGATATTTGGAATTGATTTTCTGAAACGTCACACTTTTTATATGTAATTTTGTTAATGGTACAGTGTCCGTGTGTAGACTAGCATACTGTTTGGGCAGGACATCAGGTGACAATGGAAAATTAGAGCAGTCTCCTAAAGTTTTTAAACACCATGATGATAATGATGTCCAAGCTCAGAAAGATGATCCCATACTCAAAACTCTTTATGAAGCAGTATTGAAGGGTGAAACTCAACTGAATACATTTTTAAACCTGGAAAACTGATATTGAGATAAAAATGGATTACTCTTATCTAGACAAATGGAAGAAGGAAGGTTGAAAGTGAAAATATTGGCACCAACTCAAATGATTCCTTGGATTATGTACATTTTCCATGATTCTGACTTGGCAGGACACCAAGGATTTTCTAGAACTTGGGAAAGAATCAAGGATCGTTACATCTGAAAAGGTATGAAGAGTGACATATGTCAAATCATGTCATAAGTGCCAAATAAGATCCCCTTTCAGAGGAAAAGCTCCACTACAACCATTTCCAATCCCTACTAGACCTTTTCAGGCTGTTGCTATTGATGTAGTAAGTCCACTGCCAACTACTAAAAAAGGCAATAAGTATATTCCAATAGCCACAGACATGCTAACTAGATTTCCTGAAGCAGTCTCAATGAAGGATCAAACTGCAAATACTATTGCAAGAAAGTTCTTGAATATGATAATTTGTAGATATGGAACTCCTCAGACCTTACTTTCAGATCAAAGAGCAAATTTTACATCTGAACTGTTATTACAATTATGTAAATTACTCAATGTTAGGAAGATTTTTACTATACCTTACCACCCACAGTGTTATGGTATGTGTGAAAGGCTGAATAAAAATATAAAGCAAATACTCTCCGATCTGGTAAACACTAAAATGAATGATTGGGACTCATATCTTTCTCAGTCATTATTTTCATGTAGATCTGCTTTTCATTCAGCTATCAAAGAAAAGCCATCTTTTGCTTTATATGGCTTTGATCCAATCTTTCCTAACGAACTTGTTTCAGTCATTCCTAATACAGGATACAATGACATAAATGAGTATTTGGAAACAGTAGTAGATAAATTTTCCACTACTCACAGATTAGTAGGTGAAATAAGTAAATTAAGTTCACAGAAAATTAGACAGTATATAAATCGTTTTAGAAAGTATAAATCATTTGCATTAGGAGATTTAGTATTGTCAGATGATAAATCTAGTATAAAAAGGGTTGGAAAATTGGGTAGGAAAGCTTCAGGTTTGTTAGATGTAAGATAAATTAAAAAAAAAAAAAAATTTCAGAGAAAGATGAAACTGATGAAATTGTTTATGTTAGTACATTATTAGTTTTGGTTTCATAATATGTATTGTCAGCACTTGTGATATGCACGTCATTGATGTTATTTTGTCAAAATGAAATGTGAAGCATTTAAAAAAAAAAATTATATATATAATTGATTTGGTTGTGTTACTTTCAGAAATTTTATTGTGGTTTAAAATTATTAAGTGTTGTGTTTTGTAAAGACATTCTCGTAACGCTAACGGAGACACATCAGTCATTATAGATAACTTCTTGCTTACCACTTTCATGGAGTGCGAAGGTTCGCTGAGGAGTTTGATGGGTGATTGACATTGACGGAAACAACAAGAGAGGGTTCGGTATCGAAGTAACGGAGGATAAACAAGGGAGAGCTAATGGAAGTTTATTTCATTAGCTCTCCCGCAGATGGAGAAATTTTGTTCCTCCGTCTGCATGAGGAACATCCTCATTTGATTTATTATCAAATGAGGATTGATAATAAATAAATAAATAATCCTCCTGTTTATAACAATTGGTAACAGAGATGAAATCTCTTTATAACACTGGACTGGTTTGCCAAAGGTGGCTGTGAGTGCTTTGTCAGTGAATAAGTTAAAGAAGGGTATGATAGGTGTTGTGTGAATAAAGAATCTCCTGCAATAAGCCTTCTCACTCCATGGAGATAATTGTATCATAATAATATTATAATAACCTGACATTAGTGGCATTCAGGAATGTGCAAAGGATAGCAGGAGAAACATCCATGGGAAGATGTGATGATATTGGAGCCATGATAGATAATTTTATTAGAGAAAAATTCAATATGAAGTTGGTTAATGAAGTAAACTTTTCATGTAGTACTATCATAATATTCTATACACCCCCTAAGGGTACATATCAGAAATTTAATGACATGAAGTCACTTATGATCAGATACATCTTTAGAAATAAATTTTCTGTACAAAGTTAAAAACGTCATACAGTGACAAAATGGCTCAGCCAGATTAGTAAAAACTGTATTATTCTCTCATCTTCTTCTATGTAGATATGTATAGCCTGAATATAAGTAACGTGGGGACACTCCACTAGAAGACGACATATGGTGAGACAAGTGTTATAAAGTTCACAATTAGATGGATAATCTGCCCTCAGATAAGTATGTGAGATGACAGTCTTTTGCAAAGCCTAGCAACAGCAACTTCCTCTCTTTTGTTGCTATGTAGGCTGGACTGCCAATGCAATTCACAGTTAATCTCATGCAGTGCTTCCCATTATCAATTAATTTTGTTTCTATTTACTATTTGTAGTTCATATATAGCAGTGACAAAGAGTATGTGGAAAAACTACAAGCAGACCCAGTATTGCATCTGGAGTCTCATTTCCCTTGATTCCAATTTGGCTGAGAATCCAGCACAACAGAATATAAAATTAAAGGTCTTCTTAGAAACAATAACTGCAGAATGTCATATGGGATACTGGATTATACATAAGAAAATAGATAGCTTGCAAAGAACTAACTAAGTAAGTCTGTATAAATCATATATTTTTTGATAGCAGTTTTCAAATGCAATCAAACAAGTTATTTTTTGTAATTAAAAATTTGGACAAATGTTAAGACAACTGTTTTTAGTTAGATACTGTGTTTGGCAGTACAACAAACAGTTTTCCTTGAGTCTATGCAGCAGAGTTTCTGCGGGAGGGGACATGTTTCATTATATAGTGCTATTTTTATCCCAGTTTCTCTAATTGCACTATTTGTTGACAAATATATTACACAGACTGCAAATGTGTCTGTACCTTATTCAGTGATACAATAAAACTATTTGTTTTTCTTGCATCTGCAGTATAGTGGCTGTTGGGGAGGGCATGTTGTTCACTATATAGGGACAGCTGCTTCCAGTCTTCGAACAGCATACACACAGGGAGTTAAAATTGAAAGTGAAAGATATAAAAAAAAAGAAATACACATAACAAGCACAATAAATTGTATTGTGGGTTGACAGAGTAGCAAGATGATCTGCTATTCTGTCAACCCACACATATATTCCTGCCACGCCACATTTTGCAAACAAATCCCTTTCCATCTATTCATAATTTTTTTTTTTTTTTTAAATTATGTCCATCATAAATGCAAATATGAACATTTAGAGTTTATAGGATCATATATTCTTTACTCCACTCCAAGATACTTATAACACAAGCACACATATAATATTACAGATGTAAATATTCTTAATCCATTTTACAGTACTGAAAATATTTTTATAAATGCCTATTTTTTCTCTTCCTTATATTTGCTATTCTTTACATCTTTTAGTAAGTCAGGTACAGTAACTAATGATCAAATATATCATTCTCTTTAATTATTGATTTTTAATATATTACCTCTCCCCCACTATGCAGGATTAGTTACAATTGAAGAAACTGTCACAAAAAGTAGTGTGTCCAGCAACCTACTACTTGGAATGAAAGTGTCAGGTGCTGCGGTAATTTCGTTCATTTTGCCAGATGGTTAGGTTTGTGGTGAGACAGCTAGAATCGCCCCAACAATCGCCACAACTTCTTTAGCTGGCACAATGAGAGGCTGTATGATGTAGTGCAAACCAAGGAGGTGGTTTGCACTTCCCCATAAAAAAAAAGTCTCAGATCCCCTAAAGACCTTTTGCATGACCCTAGGGTATACTTTGAGGAAACACCGCTGTAGAGAATAGGGTGCAAAGTATTTTCAACCTCTTCTTAGATGATGAATACATGCAAGGAGTGTAAGATTTCTATCAAATACAAATCTGAAGAACTTGGCCTCTATTGCTACTGGGATAACAGTTTGTCCCATCCAAACAAAAACATCTATCCATACAAAAGTGTATGGACAGATTTTTCTGCTGAAAATTTGAACCCAATATAGTCTCTTCTGTTACAATACATGTTTGTAACTGTGCAAATCTGTTCATATGCAGTAGATAAACAGGAGGATAAAATCAACAAAAATGCAAAATCATGTTTTTGCATCACATGGGACTTTTCATGAGGTGACTATGCTTTGCTACTGAGTAATATGTTGCCACCCAGTTAAATTAAGTGACCCACAGAGAAATACACAACAAACATTTCACTTCTCTCTCTCTTTTTTCCCAGCACACTCATGTGTTGCTTAATAAGTGTGTATCATGCTGTTCTCCCAAGTTTGTGTCCTTTTCTTAATAAAAATTTTTACAGCAACCCAAACATGAATAAGCATCCTGGTTACAAGAAACTAAAGTCATAAATATTAAAGAGAAACTTGAAATAATAAAATGTTTTGAAAGAAACAAGAGATATGAGAGCTACAGGCCTAAAAGAATCCACTTTTTGCATCACTAGAGACAATGCTACAAAACAGAAATTTACTTTATTTATAATAAAGAAACTTAATGTATTAGAAATTAAGATGCTTAAAACTGTGGGAGCATTTTTACTGAGTTTATTATTGATTTTTTTTGTGTGTGTATCACTTACAAGATTGTAGTGGTTTGGGGGGCACTCTGCCCCAACCACATTTTTTTTATGGAAGCCCTGTTATTTTTACTGAGTAAAATTCCATAACATGGTAATTTGTAGGAACACATTGTTACAGGAGAAATGACTGTTTGATCAAATGAAACATTGAAGTTGTCTTTTAATGACCCTTATGCTACAAGAATGACAGAATACTGTAAAGTCATCAACACAAACTATCTACTGGATGATGTTCTGTGAGTGAGTTTGTTTTGACAGTAAAGTGTTACACTCATGACAAAACCTTGGAGAATATCCTCTTCTTGGCAGTATAGCCAGGATAATGTGCTGCAGAATCAGACTCGGAAAATTTGGCCAGAGAAAACGTTTTTCATGAAAACAGGAAGATAACGCCTGAGAATAAGATTCTTTTAGTATAAGTTTTTACCATATCAAAGAAAACTGAAACCAGATATTACAGTTGAAAAGGTTCAAGAAAACATCACTGTTTGTTCATGTATGAATAGGGAATTATATACAACATACTTAAATCTATTAGATGAAAGTGAACCAGGTTGTTCTGTTTTGTGATAACTGCTATGTGTCAGATGGTTCACACACCTAATCTTAAAAAGACGTTTGCTTATGAATTACCAAAACTGTTAATTTGGTCTTCCTCTGTGTCCATTAGTTTGCCTCTCTACAGGCGAACTAATGGACACAGTTTGCCAATGAATATAGGTCAAGGTATGTCTAAGTTGGTGTCCCAACCATCTTGGTTGACATTTCTGAAATGTTTCTGTTGGGAGTCTTTGCTGGTTTTCTTCAAGAATTACAATATTAGGATTGTGATCTTCCCACGTATATCCTAGTAATGTTCGAAGGCCTGTTCTACAAAAGTTATTGATGATATTAACTGCTTGCTGAGTAGTGATGTTCCACATCTAGGCCCCACATGCAAATTATGGCTTGACTGGTGGTTTTGTACAGACAAATTTTGGTATTTGTGGTGACAAGACTGGATTTCAAAATATTAATTACTTTTATGAAACTGAAGAGCTTTGTGTTTTCTTTTCACTATGTCTGAGTATCAATATAGGAACCAAGGTACTGAAAATAATTTTCTTCAAGAATGTGGTCGTTTAGCTAATATTTCCTTCTGTTCTCCAGGACTTTAGCAGAAGTAAAACTAAAGTCCTAGGAACAGAAGGAAATATTAGGCTAAACGACCACATTCTTGAAGAAAATGATTTTCAATACCCTGGTTCCTATATTGATACTCAGACATAGTGAAAAGAAAACACAAAGCTCTTTACATAAATTATATAAGTGGTTCTGGGTAATCTGAATGTTAGAATCACTCAATACAACATCACCTGCAAAACAGAGACTGCTTATGTGGGTTTGTTTTGCCGAATCTTCGAGAGTTATTCTGTACTCATTTCCTGTGAGTCTGACTAGATAACCAAGAGCAATAATGAAATGATATGGTACCAAAGAGTCTCCCTGAAGGATTCCAATCGAAACAGGAAAGCTCTTGATTGTTTTTCTATTAACCATTACCCTTGCATGCTGGTTTCGATACAGTTCTGCTATTGCTTTAATTATAATATTCAAGGGCATGCTATAATAAGCGAGAATTTTGAACATCCTTTGTCTATTGATTGAATCAAAGGCTTTTGAGAAATCTATGAAGTTTAAGATCAAGGGATGGTTTTTATCTCTTGCTGCTCCTAAGATAGTGGATGTGTTCAACAGTGCTTCTGTTTAACAAGAAACCTGCTTAATTTTTGAGTACAAGAGGTGTTACATATGGTTTGATTCAGTTTAGAAGCATCTTGTTATAGATTTTCAGTGTGGTAAGAAGTAGTGTGACTCCTCTGTAATTTTCTGGGTTTGTTGCATATCGATATTATTAGGCCTCCTCTCCAGTGTGACGGAATGTTGGATGTAGCTAGAGCTGTATTACAGATATTTAACATTTGTTTCCAAAACTCTTCTCCTCCATATTTAACAGCTTCTACTGTTATACCATCTAATCCATGTGCTTTCTCATTCTTTCGGGCTTTTGGTGTAGTTTCAAATTCTTGCATCATAAAATTTTTACAAGTAATGGGAAGTTCTTTTTGGATTATTATTTCTGGTAAGGCATCTATAGTGAAGTTAAATGATAAATTATTCAATGGTTTTTCAAAGTGGTTCTTCCAAAGTAAGAGTTCTTCACTTTCATCTGTAGGTATCTGCTATTTTTAGCTTTTTATTATTAGTCTTTTGGACTTCCTCTCTTTGGTGCATAAGGAATTAGCTACCTAGTACATTTCTCTAGTTTTATGGGTATTTTAACAGAGTTCTAGTTTTTGACAGATAACCTGGAGATGGTTTTCCTTGTCATTTTGAAAAGCCACATATACTTCAATCATTCAGTTTTTTTAACTGAGTATGTAGATTGTGTACCCTCTGATTCCTGTATTGCTGCTTAATGTCATTGCATTTCTTTACCAATCCTTTTTTTGCTGCAACTTCATGGATAGATTATACAATATGAGCAAAGCTCTGGATGGTTCTTCAGATATTGAGCATTCATTAGTTTGTTTTAGTGCTTTTTTATAATGAATTGTATTGTATATAATGAGTTTTATTGTATCTTAGGATAAGCTAGGTCATTGCAGTAATATAGGGGTCCGACAGGGATGTCCCCTCTCAGCAACTCTTTTTAATATCTACTTAAATGAAATAATAATAAAATGGAGTAAAAATTTACATCAAGGAATTAAACTTTCACCTACAGCTAACTTAAACACTCTCCTCTTTGCAGACGACCAAATAATAATTACAAATTCTGAAGATAACTTACAGAAAGCTATTTTAAACCTAAATGAGATATCCAAAGATTATGGTATGATAATATCAACGGAAAAATCAAAAACTATGGCCTTTAAAGGACAAGATCCAGCAAGAACTAAAATAGTATTAGATAACAAGATCTTAGAACAGGTGAATTCATTTAACTACCTAGGATATATGATCACTTATGAAAATGAAAAAGATATAAACATAAAAATTGCAAAATATTTAAAAATAACAGGAGTAATTAACTCTATATTTAAACCAAACCTAGTTCAAAAACAAACCAGGCTAAAAGTATACAATACATTAGCCTTACCGGTCTTAATGTATGGAAGTCTGGACAATAAAACAAAAAGACAAACAAAGATTAACAACAGCAGAAATGAAGTTTATGAGAAAAACTGCAAAGTATACCCTATTTGATCACAAAAGAAACGAAGATATTATGAAAGAATTAAACCAAGAACCGGTAATTGTAAAAATTAAAAAATATAAACATAGATGGATGGAACACGTTCAAAGAATGAAAACAGAAAGATTACCAAAACAAGCCTTAAAGTACAAGCCATTAGGAAAAAGAAAACCAGGACGTCCTCTTAAACGATGACTTCCAAGGCCGGAACAGGCCATACTAGGCCTAAATCCTTGATACGTATGATGATGATGATGATTGCAGTAATATTTGTTACTCTTGTTTTAGGTTTAAAAGCACTGACCTGAAGTTTTATATATGCACTTAAAAAGAAAACATAAACAGACAAAAAAAAACGATATGGTGTGATATACAGCATTTCTGTGATCAGATGTGCTTGGTGATCAAACAATGAAAGTGTATTATCCAGGAGTGAATATTTTGACATAATTTAAGCAATATGGGCGTAAGTAGAAGATATGACTGTGTTGGTCAGGATGAATGATCTGAAGAGATATAAGTATGGCATGAGAGAAGACAGAAAATTGCTCGAGTAAAACAAAAATAAAGAGCAATATAATGAAGACTGGGAGTTTGTTGTCATTGTATAGCACGACTAAGCTGAGGTAGCGAGCTGTGATTGTGAATGATTATTTTGAGTATAAGGAATTGACAGGAATGATCCTAGTAAATGCTGAAGAGTACTGTGAAGAAAGAAAAGCGAAAAAGTATGGAAATATAGTTGGGGATTTGGTTTGAGATTCAACACTCTAGCTTCCTATTTGAATCAGTGATATATTTTAAGAGTTCCCAAAATACTCATCAACCTGGTAGTCACTAATGTGTGTTATTAATGCCAGAACAATCAGGAATAATGGCAAGAAGTTCTTCGCACCAGAAGATATAGCAAATTCAAAAACTGTAGGCATTAGTGAGACCTAGCCAATAGAGGAGGATATTGTTACAGGTATATGTGGTGGACTGAGTTTATTCAGAGAGGACAGAGAAGAAAAGCAGAGGAATACTGCTAATGATTACAGAAAAATTAAATCCAACTTGTGTAGAAATCTCTCATGGTGGTTGTATAAGTAATACAAGAAATGGGTAGGAGACTGTATGGTGTGAGATAGCAGTTAATGGGACAAAATACATAATTGGATGCCGTAGATAACTGTATCGTTTGAAGAAGACTGTGAATTGCATAGACAGATAAACTTTATAAATATAAGGACTACCATCATTATGAATGATTTCATTTATGGGGATCTAAATGACTTGAGGGACAGTAATTGATGAACAGCAATACACAGATGGTTGCAGTCAAACTACAAGATGGAACCATAACCAGAGGGGGAGAGAGATGCTATAGCAAAAAGAATTGAAGAATTTTACTCAGTATTATATCAGGATGATGAATTAAATGAAGAAGAAGACAACTACGACACAGCTGAAGTACCACAGATTCCACCAGAAGTTATGTGGAGCATCCAAAGCTTGCTAAATGGAAAAGCTGCAGGTGAGGAGTTATAGCTGAACATCTAAAAGCAGGTGGAGAAATGATCTACAAACTCATAGCAAAACTATTTACTTTATGACTGAAGAAAAATGATGTACCAAGAACATGGAAGAAGGCTATCCTAATTCTGATACATAAAACGAGGTGAGTGAGAAGACTTGATGAAGTACTGACCCATCAGCCTACTATCAGTAGTTTACAAAGTGTTTACAAAGTCTTAGCTCATAGGCTTTGTACAACTCTAGACCTAGCATAACCAAAAGAACAAGCAGGCTTTCGAAGTGGCTTTAGTGCAATGGACCATATTCAAGTTGCAGCAGATTATTGAAATGTGCAATGAATATCAGTTACCATTATGTTTTGGTTTTATTGATTATGAGAAAGCCTTTAATTCAGTAAAAACTTGTGCAATACTTAAAACATTACGAAACCAACAAGTGGGGGAGCCATAATATCAGGACCATCAAATCAGCATACACCACCAATGCACAGCAGCAATTCATTTCAATGGAAACATCTTTACTGTGGAAATACAGAGAGGTATATAAGACAGGATCACACAATATCACCAAAATTATTCACAGCATACGTAGAAAAAATATTCAAACTTCTTGACTGGGAAGATCTGAAGATAAATGGAAGATATTTAAGCCATTTACACTTTACAGATGACATAATTATCTTTCCTTCAACTGTGCATGAATTAGACTCGTATTCATGAACTCCAAATTGCTAGCAAAACAGCTGGCCTAAAGATAAATTAGACCCAAGTTATGTTCATTAGCTATGTCCAACCAGAAATAATAAAAATCAATAATGAGTAAATTAAACACGTAGATCATTAGATATACTTAGGACAACAGATATCATCATGAAATTCCTGATATGTACCCTCAAGGGGTGTACAGGATATTATGATAGTACTAGATGAAAAATTTACATCATTACTAACTTCCTATCTACAATTTTCTTCCAAATCAATCTGTTACATGTCAAGACTCCAACATTGTCAGATCTTATATTTCTATCTTCTAAGGCACTTTTTACTATATCAATCCACCTATCTTGGTCTTCCTCTAGGTATTTTTTCCTGCCAACCTGGCAGAGAACACTTGTTTTGCTAATCTTTCCTGTCCTATTCTGTTTAAGTGACCATACCACTTGAGATTAGCTGCTAACACATTTCTGGATGCTAACAATGTCAAGTTCTTTCCTAATATCCTCATTTTTAATATGATATTGCCATTGATGCCATCTGTTCATACCCCTAATCTTTCTCAGTACTTTCATATTGATCTGCAGTCTCCAGTCTTTGGTCAAGTGTTTTACTTCTAATCCAGCTCTCAGAACCATAAGTTAAAATTGGTTTGAACACTGTCTTGTATACAGCTAATTTAATGTTTTGATGCACAATGCTTGGGTGGAAAGCATTTAGAAAAATACATTCCATATTCAAAAGCCAACTACCATTATGCCTAAAGAGAGAAGTTTTTAACCAATATATTCTTCCTATATTGACATATGGCTGTGAAACATGGACACTAAATGCAAAGAAAATTCAAACAACACAATTTAGTATGGAAAGATGTATGCTTGGTATCACAAGACTGGATCACAAAAGGAATACATGGATAATAAACTAAACCAAAGTCTGACATCATAAGAAGAGTGAAACATCTGAAGTGGTAATGGGCTGGGTATAATGCTCAAAGACAAGATCAACGATGGACAGAAGTGCTGAACTGAATTTCATGAGAGGATAAAGGACCACGATGCTGACCTAAATCACAGTGGATTGATGATTGACATGGGAAAGGAGAGCCATGGATAGGCAGTTTTGAGTAATCTTGGAAAGGCCTTCATCCAGCAATGGATCGACAATGGCTGATGACGACGAGACTTAAGGGAGGAGAAAAGCATGCAAGACAAGAAAGCAAACTGATAAAATTACTCAGGTCTAACTACCTCAAGCAGTATTTGATGGAAAGGACTCACAGTACAAAAATAATCAATCTAGTAATAACATATCAATCTGTCCATAAATTACGCTTGAACATGACCATGCAGTTTTATCTTGAGTGGTGACAATGTAAGCAAAGAGATCTGACTAAAGAGGGATACATATATGGATCTATACAGCAAGTGATTATATTAAATGAGAAGGCAGCTTGATGTAGTGCCCTGGCCTGAGAAACTGCATGGTAGAAGAATCAAGGATGCATGGGAATTAGTTAAAGGATAACTGAAGGAAGCCATACCTGACTGCATTCCCAGAGATAGGAAAATTAATTACATGGGAGCTAAATGGATAAATAACACTTTTAAATGAGAACATAAAAAGAGAATGTTGTGGATCTTATATTGTGAGAATAGTGATGACAAGGCATAAAGCACTTTTACAGTGACAGCCTTTAAGAGAGCAACAGCCATGGTGAGGAAAGTGAATTCAGATTACAAAAAGAAGTTAGCTAAGCACACTAAAGGAAACCCTAGAGAATTTTATTACTGTGTAGCAAGACCATGGAATAATAACCTAACTGAATGCAGTGAGCAGAAGAGTGTCAGCTTAACAAGAGATAGTTGAATTTGTTTACAGTTTAGCAAGGTTCAGGGCAGACTCTGGAGGATTGGAAGGAAATTGATGAAAGAATAGAGGTAGAAAAGCAGCACATGAATAGGATATCAACAGAGGTGATGAAGAAATGTGTTAAGAGTCTAGCAATGCCCCTGTTGTTCGACTTTGGTCTCTGCACATACAAGATTCTTCATGAAAAGAGATTGGAAAAGATAATTCTATTGTACAAGGGATGAAGGTAAGAGTGATGCAGTGAATTACAGACCAATTAGTATCTTAGTATGGTCATCAAGGTACTGGAAAGATTTATTAGGAATCATATCCAAAGTTGGTAGACAGCACTAGGATCTTCTAGTGTTAATGGTAGGAGAATAGATATACCACAATAGTTATGGATGTTGTCAATGCAACAGTAAGAGGATACTACAGTGGAGGTTCTTATACTAACTCAAATGGGTATGCAAAATGAACTAGGAACATGGATTGAAGAGTGGCTGACCAACAGGTATCACAAAATAATGTATGGCAGTGCTGAGTCCATGAGGAGGATGGTGACCAGTGTGCACCATAAGATTCTGTACAGAGACCACTGTTGTTTACCTTGTGAGAGTAGTCTTTTGTAGTACATGATTTTCTCTATTGAGAATGAAACCACTACCCAAACTTGAGCCTAATCATGCTACTAAATAACCAATAGGTTTATAATCACATAGGAAACCAGGTTCTCTCTCTCTCTGCAGAAGATATGTTCATCATCATCATCATCAAATTCCTGCCATGTACCCTCAAGGGGTGTACAGGATATGACAGTACTACATGAAAAAATTACATCATTACTAACTTCCTATCTACAATTTTCCTCCAAATCAGTCTGTTACTTGTCAAGACTCCAACATTATCAGATCTTATATTTCTATCGTCTAAGGCACTTTGTACCGTATCAATCCACCTATATCTTGGTCTTCCTCTGGGTCGTTTTCCTGCCAACCTGGCAGAGAACACTTGTTTTGCTAATCTTTCCTCTCCCATTCTATTTAAGTGACCATACCATCTGAGATTAGCTCTGCTAACGCATTCCTGGATGCTGACAATGTCAAGTTCTTTCCTAATATCCTCATTTTTAATATGATATTGCCATTGATGCCATCTGTTCACGCCTCTAATCTTTCTCAGGACTCTCATATCTGCGGTCTCTAGTCTTTGGTCAAGTGTTTTACTTCTGACCCAGCTCTCAAATCCATAAGTTAAAATTGGTTTGAACACAGTCTTGTATACAGCTAATTTAGTGTTCCGACTAATTTCTTTCTTATTCCATATGAATTTATTCAATTGACTTCCCACGATACCAGCTTTGCTGATTCTGTTGTCTATTTCTATATTTAGTTTACCATCTTCAGTAAAAATTGTGCCTAAGTAGCTGAAATGTTTTACTTGTTCCACAGGTTCTCCATTCACAACACAGTTGACATTTATAATGATTCTGCCTATTTTCATTGTCTTTGTCTTTTTATTGCTGACCTTCATACCATATCTATTACAACAGCTATTCAATTTAGTCAGAGAATCTTGCAGACTTGTAGCGGATTTATTTAGAAGTATAACATCATCCGCATAAAGCAAAGAGCTGACATTAACATCTCCAATTTTGATATCAGGTTTAATACCACATTCCTTCATAATGTGATCCATATAGATAATGAATAACAGAGGGGATAATGTACATCCTTGTCTCACACCAGATTTAACATTAAACCATCTTCCTGTACTTCCTTCAATTCTAACTGCTGACTCACAACTCAAATAAAGACTAAGTATTGCTTGATATAATGCCCCATTGACACCATATAAATGCAGCGTATTGAATAGCTTCTCTCTTGGCACCTTGTCATATGCCTTTTCCAAATCGACAAAACTTAAATACAGATCTTTGTTATATTCCCATGCTTTCTCGACTATTTGTCGTAAAGTGAAGATCTGATCCTGACAGCCTCTATTTGGCCTGAATCCAGCTTGTTCTTCACCAAGCTTTTCTTCCGGAATTCTTCTCAACCGTTTCTCAAGTATACTTGCATAGATCTTGCCAGCAACACTCAGTAGGGAAATACCTCTGTAATTCTCACATTCGGTTTTATTTCCCTTTTTATATATGGGTACTATGAGAGCTCTACTCCAATCATCGGGAATTCGTCCCTCTGTCCAGGCTTTCTGAACTATGCAGTGCAGCCACTGTAAGACTCTTATACCACCATACTTCAGCATTTCTGGTCGAATATCATCTACTCCTGCTGCCTTTCCACATTTCAAGCCTTTGATGGCTTTTTCTACTTCAAGTATGGATATGTATTCCTGACTGCATGCCTGGTCAGTGTTTTTTATAACTGTGCTGTCATCACTGCTTGTTTCATTTAGCAGTTTTTCAAAGTAATTACTCCATACTTCAAGGGTATCTTTTTCTCCTGTTTTCATTTCACCTTTATCATCTCTAATTCCTTTTACAGCACTCTTTCCTCCATTCCTAAGCTTCTTCAACAACCTCCAGAATATTTTGCCACCTTCTTGATATTTATTTTCTATATTCTTGCCAAAGTCCTCCCATGACTTTTGTTTAGCTAGTTTTACACACTGTTTAGCTTTCTTACATTTGTCTCTGTATTCTGTAAGAGTAAAAGCTGACTTATTTGCCAGGAACTTTTGATATGCTTTCTTCTTTTCCTTCACTGCCTCTTTAACTTCCTGTGTCCACCAGGGAGTTCTGATTTTTTTTATCTTTGCACACAACCTCACCACATGCCTCTCTGGCAGAATCAATCAATGTTTCCTTCAGAGTTTGCCACTGAATCTCCAAGGTTTGATTCCTGTTCTCAAACTCTTTCATTTTCTTTTCAATAATATTTCTGTATTTTAGTCTACAGTTTACATCTGAGAGCTGCTCAACTTTTATTCGCTTTAAAACTTTCTTACATGTTATTCTTTTCAATATGAAATTCAATTTTATCCTGCTCAGGACTAAATAGTGATCACTTCCAATTTCAAATCCTCTGTACACTCTGGTGTCCTGCACCAAGGAGAAAACATCACTATCAACAATAACATAGTCAATGAGACTTTTCTTATTCCTAGCCTCTTCTCTCCATGTGAATTTGTGCACATTTTTATGTTGGAACATGGTGTTAGTAATAACAAGTCCATGTCCTGAGCAGAAATCCAACAGATATTTGCCATTATTATTAGCTTTGCTCTTTTCTCCAAATTTTCCCAAAATATTTTTGTATGTCTCACAATCATTTCCTACTCTACTATTTAGATCCCCAACAAGGACCAACTTTTCCTTTTTCATTGTGTCAGTTGCTTTTTCTAAAGCCTCAAAAAATTCCTCCACTTCTACCTTAGTAGAACCTTCTGTGGGACCATAGGCACAAATAAGTCTCATTGTCCAGTTCCCCATTCTCATATTTGCCCACATTACTCTACTTGAGACTGACTGCCATTCAAGAAGATTAGCCTCGTATTTTGTGTTGAATACTATGGCTACTCCTTCTTTTCCTTGATTGTTATTGCCTGAATATAACATTTTGTATTTATTGCTCAGAAAGATCTCACCAGTTTTGGTCTTTTTTGTTTCAGTCACCCCTATTATGTCGATCTGGTACTTATCTAATTCCTCAGCTAGCTCCATTTCTTTGCCATTCAGGCTTCTTACGTTGATAGTACCGATCTTTAACTCTGGTGATGTTGAGTTGGGGTTTGTTTTCAGATTTGTTCCAGTAGCTGACTTTTCGCTGTTCGCCCTGGTTCCCTGGCGAAAACAACGGGGGCCTTGTTTAACCGGGCGACGCCCCAGCCGGCATGAAATTTTGTCATGTTGTACCATCATTTTTTTATTTTGGTTTAACCAATAAGAATACAATTTGGTCGGCTAAATCCCAAATTGCCAGCCCATCCTCGTTCGTTCAGTATCCAAGTAGATACCCAACAGGGTGCACCACGAGAAGGTGAGGATTGGACATTAGGTCAGAAGACCTGGTCGGTTCTCCGCATTCCTTTAAAGGCTATGTGGAGGTCTCCTCTCAGTTATACAGCTTTGACCGAGTCTTTCATTCCCACACTACATGCCTGTACTATTTATTGAACTTTTGAAAGATAGATAGACATATATATATATATATATATATATGAGAGAGAGAGAGAGAAATAGATATATATATATGAGTATGAGTTCTATGAATCGGAACAAATAACCTTTCCTGAAAACCAATAGCAAAAAAATTATAAAAAGACAACAAAAATCTAATTCCCCAATGAAATCCATACAAAATTAAAAAACCTTCCATATTAACATCTGTGGTCTTACCACAAAGAAACAGTGTGCAACATCACTTACAGGCAAAGAAAGGAGAAAGCTGACAAAGATATGCTAAATAAAGGAAGTAAAGCGATGGAAGGCAAAAGTACCAAATCTCTAATGATTCACAGGACAGGTAAAACATGCAGAACCATAAATGTCAGTCTCCAGATTGTATAAAGGATTTGAATGAATACTTCTGTAAAAAAATAATTATGGTCCAGTGCATGCCACTCTACTCGCTAAGTTATGATTATATAACTTCATGCACACTAAACATTTTCTATCATGACTCAAGTAATCTCAAGTGCTTAAGATTTATGTATTATATTCCATAAACATGTCAAGCCCATCATTTTCTTTACACAGTAGATTTACAGTATAATAGGGAAATGGCACACAGGAAAGACTCCGTAATAATCATCATTGCCCGATATATATACACTCAACAGGTGTAAAAGATACTATGAAAGTACGATGTGATTAAGTTTACGTTATTACTAGCTTCCAATCAGTAATTTTCTTCCACATTTAATTTCTTATTTATCAGATCTCTAATACTGTCAATATATTATTATATCAGTCTTTTAAGGCATTACTAACTTCATCCATCTACCCATATCTTGGTCATCGTCTGGGATTTTTGCTGCCTAGTAGAAGACAAAAAGATCCTAGCATCACACACCTGTTTCAACAATGTTTCACACATTAAAAAAATAACAATTTTTGTTATCAAAATTTTTTTTTTTCAAAAAATAAAAAATTAAATAAATAATAAAATAATAAAAAATACCTCTACTTCTTGACCATCAACAATTGTATCTTCACTATCTTCATCTTTAGTGGGTGGGAGACGCACACGCCGAAATGGAAATTTGCTTTCTGGCTGCCAACTGAAATATATAAATATGTCAAAAAATTAAATGCTACAAAAATCAACTAAGTAAATCACCAACTTTGCAAAGGTGAATGAAATAACATTTCCATTTTTTTTTTATGTTGTTCCTCCCCACGAAAAGTTGTAAACCCATAATATATTAGTACCAAAGTGGGCAAGGATTTTTTCCCTCTTTTTTTTATTTATTTTGTACATAATCCAGATCCAGAAACCCTGCTTTAGAGATAAAACATAGAACTTTTTGAAGCTAATTGAGATCTCCAATAACCATGGCAGTGGTCTTGTTTAAAGATTAGAGATTTTTAATTAATATTAATCTTGTCGACTGTGCCATTGTAAAAAGAAAAGCATTTTTGATTATTTATTATGAGATTAATTATTAAATCTCTGTTTCTAACAAATTATTTTTAATTTCCGAGTGCTTGTATTTATTTATTTGCACAAGGGTTCACTCCGATTGGTGCAATGACTTTATTTTTTACTATTTCTTTCAGAATTCAAAAAAAATCACTGACTCAAGACCAAAATACAAAATAAACACATTTAATAAAACAAAACAATATATATATATATATACACTTCAAACAAATTTAGAAAACTATAACTAACTACAGAATTAATTGGATCTAAGGCCTTTTAAAAATAAACTTACACTTAAGACTAGACTAAAGACTTTGTTCGCACAATGACAAAATGTTCATAGTCAGTTTCTCTCTCTGTCAAGGCCCTTCTCCGAAGACATATTACTTTATTCTTCATTTTCATAGGATCCTTTCTCATCACTCATGTAGCACACATTAATTCTTCCTGACACAATTCTGTCTCCTTTCCAATAGAAATAATAGTTAGATTCGGCATCCTTATGACAGATGAAACTTCCTAATCAGAGTTTTCTCGAACATTCCTTTAGAACGTAAATAGCAATTTCTTCTTTTATTCACTAATGCTTATTGACAGTCTTAACTCTTCCACTTTAAAAAATTCACAGTTCTATGATTCCCTTTTCGGAATTATTATTACGGGCGACTCCAGGGAGTCCCTAAACATCATGTACACACAACTATATGACATTCTCACAGTATCTATCATACCTTGCCTTGAACTCACTCACCATCATAGCACCCACAACAGACTCTGGCAGCTTATTCCACTCATTTAGCACTCTAAAAGTAAAGAACCCAGCACTAACCATCTTGCTAACCACACTCTTGCCCAGCTTCCATAGGTGTCCCCTCTAGTTCTCCCACCACCAGTCCTGATCTCAAAAATATCCTCTGAATTAATCCTATAGAAGCCCTTTAGCAATTTGAATGTCTCAATCATATCTCCCCTTTTCTGCCTATCAACTAATTTCTGCAACCCACAAATCTTCAACCTGTTCTCATAAGGTTCATTCCATAGACCTGCTAACATCTTATTCACTCGCCTCTGGATCCTCTCCACCTCCTCCCCATCAAGAAGAAACCTAGGTGACCAAATCTGGACACAGTAGTCGAGATGAGGTCTTATCAAGGCTCAGTACAGAGGTACAATAACTTGCTTGTCTCTGCTCGTCAAAGTATTTTTCAACAACAAAGTGAGTTGATGAGCTGATTTAGCCACTTTTGCAATGTACCCCTTAAACTTCATCTCCCTATCCACCAACACTCCCAAGTCCCTGGCCTCATCAATCTCCTGGAGTACAGTTCCACCAATGTGGTATACTGATGCTAATCTTTTCACCTCAAAATGCATAACTTTACATTTTGTCACATTAAATTGACATCCATTCTCCTTAGCCCAGAACTCCAATCTATCCAAGTCTTCCTGCAAGATTGTGACATCTTCTGCATTCACTATTGCCCTACCTAACTTTGCATCATCAGCGAACAAATGACTTGTTCCTCTTAGATCCTCCCCTATATCGTTAATGAACAAATTAAACAGCAGTGGTCCAAGAACAGAACCCTGCGGTACACCACTAGTCACAGGCCGTCTTTTGGACTCTACTCCTGAATAAACTACTCTCTGATATCTCTGCATCAACTACCCGCCTAATCATCTCACCAATCCTATATCCATTCCCATATGTTGTAGTTTATGGATTAGAATTCCATGTTATCCTGTCAAATGCCTTAGCCAGGTCCAGCAGTATCACTGTAAACCCATTACCCTTATCCAGTTCAGCCGTCACTGTGTTATAAAACTTGAGCGAGTTACTGAGGCATGATCTACCCTTCACAAAGCCATGCTGTCCCCCGTACAGTATCTCATTTTCATCAATCCATTCCTGTATTTTTCCTTTGGCTACTTTCTCCAAGACCTTGACAACGACTCCTGATCGGTCGGTAATTTGCAACAGTAGTCTTGGATCCTCCTTTATGCAGTGGAACTATTTTCCCCTCTTTCCACACCTTCGGGACTAAACCAGACTCGAGACTCAGATTAAACAACATGGTCAAGGGCACTGATAATTCTTTAGCCGCTTCACGTAAGACCCGTGCCGGTATACCATCCAATCCCACAGATTTATTCACATTAAGGTTCTGTAATAGACTATTCACCTCCACTTCATTCATCACAATTCCCGTATAAACTAATGGTTCCTTCATTTTTTCAATGTCACCACCTGGATGATATACTCTTGCAAAGTGCTCGCCAAGTAATTCCACTATATCGACTGATTCAGTGACCTCCTTACCATCGTCATTCCTTAAAATCATTTTGCCGTGTACAGTTTTTTTTTTTTTTTTTGCTTGCAGCATATTGAAAGAACTGTTTGGGATTCTCTTTAGCTTGCATAGCTAGTTTCCTTTCATAATCCGCTTTTGCTTTTTTTTACCATACTTATTACCCTTCTGGTCTGCACTTTATACCATTTGTGTGCCTGCAGGTCACATTTCTCTTTAAATTCCCTCCACATTTGTTTCTTTTTTTTGCAGCTGAAGCTTAATGGTGTTATTCATCCATTTAACCCCTACTTGTTTTACTATTCAGACCCTAGGTATATAATCAGCCATAACCTCCTGTAAATGCTCCTTGACCACTTCCCATGCTCTATCGACATCCAGCCCCTGCAGTTTTACATGCGATGGCACTGATCCAAGCAATCTTCTATGCTTCTCAGCACGGTAATTCCACATATACCCTGTTTTAATCGTAAATTCCACACCTTTAGCCACCTCCCAGGTCGAGATCTTATGATCACTCTCACCAATAGGTGGCAACATGGTCATATTCATTACAGTCAAAATCTCCAATGCTATTACCAGGTCAAGCACTCTCAAACCCGTAGTAGTTTCAATTACATGCTGTCTCAGATAGTTATCCCTTAATAATTGAATAAAATCCATTTCCTTCCTCATATGTGTCCTCTTCTCCTTCCAATCAATGTTACCATAGTTGAAATCCCCCATAATAATTACCCTCCTTCCACTCATTTCATCAATTTGTTTATGCATACTATCTCCACCATCTATTCCTTCACCTGGTCTAAAGCAGCACCCAACTGTATATTTTGTTCTACCAGTCTCAATCTCACACCAAATAGCCTCAAATGAGCTCTTTGCACTTTCCTGCAATACAACATCAATTCTCCTTGGCTGCAGTTCATCAGCTATCATCAATAACACTCCTCCCACCATTTTATTCTCTCTGTCCCTCCTGAACACACTATACCCTACACATTCTATCCCACTAACTATATCATCTTCCGTCAGCCATGTTTCACTAATGCCAATAACCTGTGGCCAGGAAGAGCCAATCAAGGCCAAAAATTCTTCCTTCTTGTTCCGAATACTCCTGGCATTGGTATACATGAAATGCAGAGGTTCCTTTGTCCCACCCCTATCTTGATGCATTATTCTAAATGTCCCATTCCCATTTTTTGTTCTTAGTGCTGGCTCGGGTACATTATATACATTCTTACGCTCAATTGTCTCACTGATGTCCACATATCCACTCCCCCCCCCTCCTTGGTAGTTCTAGTTTCCCTGGTTCTGCACATCCATTTTCACTTCATTCAGTCTCCGCACACCAAATCCATTCAAATGCAGGCCATCTCTTGTATAAATCCTTTCGCCCATCAAACTGATTCCATACGTCCATGAATTCCACACCATACCATCTGCATAACCTGCGCATAAAGTCATTTGCGATTAAGGCCCTCCTAAACTCCTCTCTGTCATACCGCAGCAACAGACTCAACACCCTAACTCTGTCACTCTTTTCTTTTGCTACCTTTAACAATACTTTAAAGTCCTCTCTCATAAAAAATTTATCTCCTTTCAATTCATTCGTACCCACCACAACTATCAATTCTTTCACCGTCTGTTTTTGCGCTCTAATCTACTATCAATCTTCCGATTAGCGTTTCCTCGAATATTCCTTTTAAAACGATAAATAGCAATATTTTATTTTATTTATCAATACTTATTCCACTTTGAAACTTCATAGTTCCACGATTCCTTTTTTGGAATATACTATTAATTTTCCTCCAACTGTCACATAAAAAAAACTCAATTTCCTCTGAATCTAAATGTCTGCCAACCTGTGTACCAATTTCTTCCCAAATGCTCTCTTGTTTACTCCCCGTTACTTCGATACCAAACGCTCTTCTTGTCAGCTGTCAATCACATATCAAACTTCTCAGCGAGCATCGGCACTCCATGAAACTGGCAAGCAAGAAGTTAGGTATAATGGCTGACACGCCGGTTATGTTAGTGTAACGAGGATATCTCTTCAAAACACAAAACTTAATATTTTAACCAAAATAATTTTTTTTTAAGTAACCAAACTATTCAAATCCGGTAAGTAAATCCATTTTTTAACTCTTTGCATTTTATTTTGGTAAAACAATTTCAATAACGGGCACATTGCAAGTGCCGACAATGCGTGTTATGAAACTAAAACTAATAAACATACTAACATAAACAATACATAAAAATATTCAGAATTTTAAATTATGATTATTTTTGCAGTCTCACACCAGGTGATGAAATTCATCTACCACCAAAAGACAATCGCAAATATCCATGACCATGGTGGGATTTGAATCCTGTCTGTTGATAGGAGGGCAAGTTAAAAGTGCAGTGTGCAGTTTATTGATGTGATAGATGAAGTTTGTTAAGGGGAGTAAAAACAGGATTGTTAGTTTGATGTGTGGTTTGAATGTATTGTGATAATTATATTTCGCATTTTGGTTATCTTTTCAGATGTGATTTGGATAAAACAAAATACTCTATTTACGAGTATATTCTATCTATTTTAAGGGGAGATGTAGTTGCTGGTGAAAAATGTGTTTAAAAGGTAGTTGAGCATTGTTGCAGAAGTTTCATTGTCAAGTGTTTTAAAGATACCACACTGGTGGACTTGATTGATTTAATGTGTGTGTGTGCGTGTCGATTTTCGATAATGAAATAAAGATAATGAACCATCTGAAATATGTGTGACAAATGTGTATAGAAAAAGCATACAATATGTTTGGGCCATTGGGCCAAATAATAAATCCATCATCTACATAATGCGGTCAGGTTTGAGTGCAGCTGTGTTGAATGTTCCCTAAGTATTCTATACAGAAATTTGCAAGGGGAAAGATCCAATACAGCCCTCTACTTATTTGCATTTTTTTCCATTTCCATGTAAAATAACCTACGTGCACAATAAAACTGAATAATTCAAATTATTTGGGGGAAGTGGATCTTGATTTTGATGATACATTAGTAAACAGAGATGTTGTTAATATTAGAGATTTTTATATAGAGGATATTATCATAATATCCTCTATATAAAAATCCTGTCATAGAGATGATCTCTGTTCAACAATTATTTTTAATTTATTTCAGAGTGTACCTATATATGCACAAGGGTTCACTTCGATTGGTGCAATGACCTCTTTTTTACTATTGCTTTCAGAATCCAAATAAATCACTAACTCAAGACCAAAATACAAAATAAACACATTTAATATAACAAAAACAATATATAAAAATTCACAGTTCTAAGATTCCCTTTTCGGAATCTACTACTAATCTTCCAATTAGCGTTTCCTGGAACATTCCTTTCAAAACATCTATGGCAATATTTTCTTTTATTTATCAATACTTATTCCACTTTGAAACATCATAGTTCCACGATTCCTTTTTCGGAATATACTATTGATTTTCCTCCGACTATCACATAAAAAAACTCAAATTCCTCCAAATCTAATATCTGCCAGCCTGTGTTCTAATTTCTTGCGAACGCTCTCATGTTTATTTTTTGTTACTCTGATACCGAACGCTTTCTGTCAGCTGTCAATCATACATCAAACTTCTCAGCGAGCATGCACACTCCTTGAAAGTGGTGGCAAGCGAGAAACTAAATACAATGGCTGACATGTAGATTACGTTAACGTAACGAGGATGTCTCTTCAAAACACAACGTAATATTTTAAACTATAATAAAATTTCTGTAAGTAATACAAATATCAAATCCGGTAAGTACATCAATTTTTTAACTTCTTTACATATCACTTTGACAAAATAATTTGAATAAGGGGCACATCGCAAGTGCCAACAATGCGTGTTATGAAACCAAAACTAATAAACATATATGATTATTTTTACAATGAGATATCAAAGTCAATAAATACCTTTTAGGAAGATTTTTTAAATATAGTTTAAAAACAAACAGAATTATATATATAAAAGAGAGGAAGTTACTTATAAAGGTAAGCAAGGGATTCTTGTAACTGCTTGAAAAGTTTAAGTTTGACAGGACTACATGATAAACTACTGGTCATAGGTAAGTATCAGATTTGTGCATTTGTGAATGCCCAAAAAGTTGGCATAGTTTAAGATAAGGTCTCAGGCTTGCTAAGGATTTCCTTGCATAAGATGCAAATCTACCCCTCTTCCCCACCCATCAATTATTTAAGATTTTTTACTTTTGTGAATTAGTATAAACTTGATCTTTAATCTGTACAAAAGAATGTTCTTCTAGAGGATTACACACTTTTTGTTGTATTCTGTTTCACTCATGACAGCAGAAGCATCATCCTTATCAGCTTTGATCATAACAGTTTTCTTTCTGCATCAATAAAATCAGGATGTTAGCTAATTCAAATGAATATTGTTGTCCATCACAGGAGGTAGATCAGAAATCCCATGTTTATTATTTATCATTATTTCTAATTTAGGTAGTTGTGAGTGTAATAATAAAATTATTATCTTGAATGAGGATTGATCCTCCTCCCTCTGTTAATGATAGCGACAATAAATTACCAACAACAATACAATGTACTTGAAATCAGCATTGAATGCTGTTGGAAAAATTCGACTTTTTTTCTGGTGACTGCTTCACAGATGTTAAAGGGTCTACAGTTACATTCAAACGTCCAGTCTGGCTGCATTATATGCAAGATGTGTAGCTGTATGGCTTTATGGATCAGAGTACATTTTTAGTGCATGTAAACAGCTAACATCCTAAAATACACTCCACAATAGAAAAAATAATCAACTATCTATCCTTCCTATATACACATTATGTACATTTCGATTAGTTCATTTACCTCTTTAAATTTACAGAAAGCTGACATACTTGAAGACATTTATACAAGCAATCACACAATCATCTAGCTGATCCAGCATTAACATAACATAGCTGATATAGCAAAATACTAATCCGTATATATTGGTTGAGCCAGAGCTATCTGTTCCAATGCTTCAGAACTTGCCAAAGAATTAACCTTTGTCACATACGTTTAGCTAATTGCTATTATTCTAATAAAATTGATAAAATATTACATTTTCCCCTTATCACTCCCTCACAAACAAACAAGACTAAAGCAAAAGTACATCATCTCGCGACTTACATCGGGGGTTCCGTTCAATTCAGCAGGACGTAAGTCGATACATTAAATCAACAAAGTTATAGGGGTTAGGGACTTATCCATAATAAGTATAGTCGTTTTAATTTTTAAACCTTATAAAACTGTACACTGTGCATTACTGCCACTATAAAATAGGAGAATAATGACCCAAATCTTCCTAACGCAATCACTCTTCATTACCTTCCCTATGTGAAGGACCAGGCTGCAGCTCTTCTGGTGTAAACCTTTGTTTATTTGATGAAAATATCCTATGTGCTTTGCTTATTCCTCTTCTTCTTTTCACCATAAATTTGTTTATAGTAAATAAATGCAACATGCACTTTCCATTCTAATAATAAGTAACGTTCAACATTGGGGGGGGGGGGGGTCCATGTCTTCAGCCATTTTGAGAACATCGCTAACTGCAGAGAACTTTTCTGCAAGATGTGAATTGCTTAACTATCTCTTCCTGTTTCTCTTTTCCCGTCTTCCTTTTTTTGTTCTTCCACTTCTGCAGTTTGACCAATTCTTCGTTTGTCAACTCTTGAAGGGAACTTTCTATGAGTTGAACTATGTTGTCATTATTCCGAGATTCAGATTGTCTGCTAGGTCCACTATTTCTTCACTCAATTTACAAAGGTCATCATTTTTTTCAAAACTTCCAAAATCATGCACAAACCTTTTTTAATGTCTTTTTCTATATACCACTCATACATTGAGAGGTCACTTCATCTGAAGTCACAGCAATATTTTTAATAGCATGATAAATATTGAATGCTTTCCAGAATTGTATGAGAGTTTGATCATTTCCTTCAGTGGCAGAAATGGCTTATTATTTGTGTTCTCAGCAAATAATAAGCCTTAAATACTGCAAGAACTCCCTGATCCAACGGTTGGATCAATGAAGTAGCGTTTGGAGGGAGAAACATGACCTTGATCTTGGGGTGAAGATCACCAATGTAATGTGGATGACCTGGAGCATTATCTAGAATTAATAAAATTTTATATTCTACATTTTCTTTCACACAACAGCTTTCCATTTCATTCGCATAACAATTAATTAAGGAATCCTCATCATCCACGACTTCTTATTGCTCCAATAATGAACTGGAAGAGTATGCTTCCTAACGTTTTTGAAGGCTCATGGATTCTCGCTGTGCCATATCACAAATTATTATTATTATTATTCCTGATACCTCCAAGGAGTCCGAAGACTCATCGCGGGAGGACACCCACAACTGTCTCTACACCTAACCTCTACTACGAATCATCTCCATCAACGCCATCCACCGCCCACCTCCAACACCACCACAACTAGTAATTTTTGTCTGTAAATTGCGTGTGTTCTGAAGGGCCGATTTGTATGTATGCGGGATGAAAAACCCGAGTTTCCGGGAGAAAAAACCCTGCTACCTCCGTATGAGATCGGCTAACTCACCTTCGATTGAAATCGACCAGATAAAGATTCCTCCCGTCGCGACGAGAATCGAACTTAGGCCTATTCCAATCGAAGGGCGCAATGTACCGTCGTTCTTCCAATTGCGCTACGGAGGCGCTTAATGGTTACAGTTTATATCCAGCCACATGAATTCCTCACAGAATTGCAATACAGTCTTTAAGAGCTTTGAAACCAGGCACAGATTTTAGCTTTTTGTGGATGAATGTCTGCTCAGGCATTTTTTTTCCAAAACAAGGAGGGCTCATCCATATTAAATATTTGTTGTGGGAAATAATTTTCCTCTGTAATAATAATTTTATCCAATTTCTCCACAAACTCCTTGGCACTTGCAGATTCACCATAAATTTTCTCATTATGCAGTGCAAAACGCTGCTCGAATCTCATGAACCAACATAGTCGTAATTGGGCCCTGCTTCAACATGTTGAAGAGATTTAGTGTCTTGGTGGTTATTGTCCTGGTGCTAAGGAGTATGCACTTTTGGTTCAGGTCCTCTATCCATGATGCAAGTAGCTTTTCCACATCACCAATAGGACCTTGTTGTTGTTGTTGCTCCACCATTATCGTCGATTAAATGGAAACAAATTCTTTCACACCCACAATTTAACATTATTTTTCAAAATGGTCGTCATTGTAGAAATTATCCGAAATCATGTGTGATCACACTGACGGGCTCCAGCTTCATGTTGCTTTATAACTTGCAACTTCGTTAAAAGATCAATTGCTCGCCTCTTTTTCTATGATTCTTCACTGGGTTTTTTGATTGAGCGTGTAGGGGCAATGTTGTAATATTTAACGATAAATACATAATTAACCTATTTCTCAAACACAAAATCAACAGAGGAGCTATCGAAGACATGTGCCGACTACCGAGGGAGTTTGCTGCTGAATGCACTGTTACCATCGCACATGATGAATTGTTGCTAAATAGAAACATTTTTTACTTTAAGTTCGCTTGCGTCTTGTTCAAAAGTATAGCCATAAATGTTATTTATACCCTTATGGGATTATGGACATATCTTCGAGTGGACGTAAGTCAAGGGATGACTGTATTTCTATCCCCTTTATCTAGGTACATGTGAAATGATATCCAAAGTACTAAATGAACAATCTCCACACATCAAGCTACCAACCTTCATTCGTTCACCTAAAGACAAACTCTATCATCTATTACATCTAACAGCTTCTGAAGGACTTATTTTTATCTTTTTATTTATTCCAAAAAAAGGGCAAGAAAATAGGATGTTAGCTCACTCTATTACAATTTTGAAATATAATGCATTGTTACTGCCTGTGTACTGGGACAAATACAGAGGCACTAACAATCTTCACAAAGCATCGTTATACTCTGAATATCAGATTTATATATTAAACTGATATTTAAATGTTGAAAGTTTATTTTTCACTTGGTCAGACTATAATAAATTTAGTTTAATCCTTTATCCAAGTGTGTGCAAACAAAGTTTGCGCCTGAAAGTATCTTCAGGACTGGGGTAAAGTGGTACAACACCGGGCAACTCCTTGCAAAGGTGGAGCAAGCCACCAACACTCCTATCTCAGTATCTCCCATAATGCAAAACACATCTCCTTGCGGATATGTATAATGTTATGCATTAAGGGAAGGGCCACTACCCAGACTAGTTTCAACCTTTATTGAGGTCTCTTCAGTGGGAGCCAGGCCCAAGTGGAGATACCAATTGGTATCTCAGTTTTGCATTATGGGAGATACTGATATAGGAGTGTTGGTGGCTTGCTCCACCTTTGCAAGGAGTTGCCCGGTGTTGTACCACTTTACCCCAGTCCTGAAGATACTTTCAGGAGCAAACTTTGTTTGCACACACTTGGATAAAGGATTAAACTAAATTTATTATAGTCTGACCAAGTGAAAAATAAACTTTCAACATCTTTCTCTAAATCCAGAGTAATTTAATAAAAAGGTGGCACATCGTTTGGCAGCTCCTATAGGAGGAGATGACCTAGCTAATGCTTTTCTGCCTTGGTATCTCCACTTGGGCCTGGTTCCCACTGAAGAGACCTCAATAAAGGTCGAAACTAGTCTGGGTAGTGGCCTTTTCCTTAATGCATAACATTATACATATCCACAAGGAGATGTGTTTTGCATTATAGGAGATACTGAGATAGGAGTGTTGGTGGCTTGATCCACCTTTGCAAGGAGTTGCCTGGTGTTGTACCATTTTACCCCAGTCCTGAAGATACTTTCAGGCACAAACTTTGTTTGCACACACTTGGATAAAGGATTAAACTAAATTTATTATAGTCTGACCAAGTGAAAAATAAACTTATGATATTTAAATAGGGGATAAGTCAGAGATGTTATCTGTTAAAAAAAAAATCATCAAATCAGCTGCAATAGGACTTCTTATGAAAATGGGCAGGAAAACAAAAACATCCATTTCTATCCATTTCTCTCTATATAGTGAATCTAAACAACAGTTTGCACATTTTAGCTATTTAGGCATAATTTTTAGTGAATAAAGAAACAAATTGGAGTTGTTTAAGGATCAAAGCTAGATAACCAGCAGGAGACTTCCACACAGACTGTAAAGCAACATGAAATAAATTTGACTTCTGACCCAATGTCCAATTCTTACCTCTCTGTGGTGCACTCATACTTTTTCATGTGAAAAAGATGGGCTAGTATTGATCACATCATATTGTATTTTGAACTGGTTCCATCCATACTTGAACTATGATGTTATACAACAAACATCATGCTAGTTTAAATATCACTCACTTTGAGAACCCCTTCCCTGCAACATTTTGAATTATTCATATTCATTGTAAATACATTTTATGGAAAGGAAAATACATAAACTAAATATGGTATATGAATGTGGTACAAAGATATTTAGCATTGCTATCTTTTCAGATGTACCCAAACCTCAGGGAGAGGAATATTTCTGTTGTCTTCTGATGTTTCAAGGGGGGGGGGGGGAATAGAAGAATAAGTAGTATTTTATCTGTTTTGCGGGGGTTGCAGTTAGCCACTGGATAAAAAAAAAAATATTCCAAAATAATTGAGTTCTTTGTCACTTTCTACAATCCTCGACTATAATCTCCAAAAAAAAATTCTTCACAGACTTCTGACAAACCCTGTTAACAGCAAAACAACACTCATTTCTTGAATAAAAAAAATATTAATTAATTTTAAAAAAATTAATTAAATAAATAAACAGTTTTCTTAGTCTTACTTTTGATACCAGCCAAATCTTTGCACAAATGACAGGGGATTATGTTATATAAGAGAGCTTATTCATTCTGTTAGTAACTATATCAGCATCAACAATGAGCAGAAGATTACTTTCTGCCCATCCATGATTACTTGTTCCCAGTGAATTTCAAGACTTGTAGACTATGCTCTTTAGAAAATACATAACAAAGAAGACTGTTCCAAAAGAGAGGAGTAGAAAGAATGAATGAAGAAGAAAAGTTTGTTCTATAGTTTGAAGATGAAACATAAAAGGAGTGCTGAGTAGCTATACACATGTTTTAACAGATATCAAAGAGAAAATGGGAATTATCAATCCCAATACTGATGAACAGTGATGTTAACATTTGTAGAAAACACAACAGAAATTATAAGAAAGAGTATAAAGTGAATTGGTTAGAGCTAGCTCATTAATCAATAAACTGCTCTCATCTGTACTGAGTATTCAAGAAACAAGTATTCAATGGGCGGATGAATTTCTGTACACCTAAACGGTAAAATAATGTCTTGAGCCAAGAAATGTTAATTTTTGAATGATTAGGTATAAATATTTATAATATGTTTATTCCAAGAAAAACCGGAGATGAGTGTTATCCCAAGAAATGAAATTTCACCATATGCCCAGATTGAATGTAGTCCAAACTAAGATCAAATGGAGTAATTTTTGTGAGAAATAAAAGGAAACCCATTTACTACCAATGTAATTAACAGGTTTATTAGCACCATTTGCTGCAAGGATTTTCAAAAAGAAGAAGCACAAAACTGTATTGGATTTGCAGTCAAATGTAGAAGACAGTATATATATATACACACAAGAAAGAGTAGGTGAAAAAACAGGATAAAGATCCAACCATCATCCATTTGTAACAAAAAAGTCGATACCCCAATTATACCATCAGATTAAGTCCATTTGATGTGGGAATGTACTAATTAATAGACCTTTTATGGCGAACATCAAATGTCTTAAAGATATCAAAAGCAATCATTTAATATTCCCCAAATGTTTTCACAGTATTTGTTCCGAAGGAGGATGAAATGACATCACCAAGATGATCCTCTGTTAAATAACAGCAAATGAATTCATACTGCAACTGAACAGTAATTTGGTACTAAATATTTGTTGCACCTTTCATGAAATGGTTAGATATGAGCTAACTTCTTCCAACTTATGGGAAAGATACCACAGGAACAGGAGAAAAATGAAAAGGCAAAAGAACAGCAACTCTGCCATACAAGCCTTCAGAACATTTAAAGAAACTCTATCAAGACCATGACACTTTTTATCTGGAAAAGATTTTGATTTCTTTGTGGTAAAAAATCAGGGGAAATTGAGCGAAGCATGTATAACATGGTGGGAGGCAGCTGTAGAAAGTTGTTTTTAGAAAATCAAAAGTTTTAGAAAGACTTTTTCACTCGATCATAAATTAAATTAAAAATGCCAAGAAATTATATTCTTGTTTAATCCTTTATCCAAGTGTAACCAAGCTAAGTTTGGGCAGGAAGTTTCTTCACAAATGGGAAGGGTCACTACCCTGACCAGTTTTGATTTTTATTCAGGTACTGTAAAGGTGTGAGGGAAGGGGCATCTCTCCAAAGCCTCTGGGCAATCTACAAGATCACTCTAAAACTCACTGACTGACCCAAAAGGATTACTCTTAAAGTCATCAAACTCACATTGTTGGCTCAAATCCCCATAAAACATTATTAAAATACCATCAGTGGGAGCAGACCTGGAAGAGATACCAAGGTTGAAGTAATGCAGCAATCATATATATCCCATATACAAGTAATGAAAAAGTGTAACACTTTATTATTAAAAAAACTCTGGATTGGAGCTAGTTGGAAAATTTTTTCACTTGGTCATAAATTAAATTAAAAATGCCAAGAAATTATTTTCTCGTTCAATCCTTCATCTAAGTGTAAGCAAACAAAGTTTACAGGTAAAGTTTGGTTTGGTTTATTTAGATTTAAGGCTGAAGAACTCAGGCTATAAGGCCAGTATATTATGTATGGTAATTGTAATTCTTGTAGAAAGGATTATACTTTGGCAACACATGACTATTAAATTATTTAAGGAATTTACAACGTATACTGGAATATTAATTAAAAGAAACTTTAATAAATACTTCCTATATTTCAGCAATGTCACATTGCTGTCTTCGTGGGAACATACAAACATGGCACGTGCACGCAGGCACTACAAAAAGCAAATGAGGCAGAAGATCAGAAACGATTGTTGTTCCTAAAGTCCACAGTAAAGTAAAAGACAACCCAATATAGCCTGCTAGGAGACACCATTAGGACTTTAGGAACAACAATAGTTTCTGATCTTCTGCCTCATTTGCTTTTCATAGTGCCTGCATGCACGTGCCATATTTGTATGTTCCCATGAAGATGGCAATGTGACATTGCTGAAATATAGGAAGTATTTATTAAAGTTTCTTTTTTATTATTATTCCTAATACCTCCAAGGAGTCCGAAGACTCATCGCGGGAGGACACCAACAACTATCTCTACACCTAACCTCTACTACGAATCATCTCCATCAACGCCATCTACCGCCCACCTCCAACACCACCACAACAGTAATTTTTGTCTGTAAATTGCGTGTGTTCTGAAGGGCCGATTTGTATGCGGGATGAAAAACCCGAGTTTCCGGGAGAAAAAACCCTGCTACCTCCGTATGAGATCGGCTAACTCACCTTCGATTGAAATCTACCAGATAAAGATTCCTCCCGTCGCGACGAGAATCGAACTTAGGCCTATTCCAATCGAAGGGCGCAATGTACCATCGTTCTTCCAATTGCGCTACGGAGGCGCTTTTAATCAATATTCCAGTATAAGTTGTAAATTCCTTAAATAATTTAATAGTTGTATGGTAATTGTGTCTGTTCTAATGCCCAGTTTGCCTGCTTTTTGAGATGAAAAACCCAAGTTTCCAGGAGGAAAAATCCTGCCACCGTATGAGACTGGCTAACTCACCTTCGATTGAAAAGCATTGACAAAGTTTCTTCACATCCTAGTTGCACATGAAATTTCTTCACAATTAGGCTGCTTAGACTCTATATACAAGTAGCCTAGCCGTGAAGAAACTTCACGTGCAAACTTTGCTTACACTTGAATAAAGGATTACATAAGAATAGAATTTCTTGGCATTTTTAACTTAATTAATGGTAGGAGGCATTTGCCATGATTATCAGTGAAAGAATGGGAGGAAAATCAAGAAACCTGCAGACAGGGCTTTTTCAGTGAATAGTAATACAAACAGAACCTCCAAAAGTAAACGAGGCAGAAGCAGGGATTGGACAAAATCCAGTCGATTGCTTGGGGAAGATATCAGAAACATCACCATTGCTGTTTGGACATAATGCAAATTTCCTGGTTTCGGTCCTTTCAATATCAGTTTCAAAATGTGAAATATCATGATTCTCTTAATCAGCCTGTAAGGCCATGCTAAATCTGCAAGACCTTCAATGTGTTTAGAGACACACATAAACAGAGATTAAAACATTTTATAGCCTAGATTGCATCGTATCACTCTCAAACAGGCTGTGGGTTCAACAAACCCTGGCATACAGTATGGATGCTTGTGAATGCCTTTACAGATGAAAATTACAGCTTGGTGTGATACTACCACCCTGCTAACTGGAGGCCTGAAATAAAAAAAATATTTAAAAAAAAGTAATAATAAGAATATATATACAAACATACTCATTTTCAAATGCTACTGTAACCTCTTCTTCATGAACATCTGTTACATATGCCTGAAAGAAATAAAAAAAAGCAATTTTGAACAAAAGAAAACAAATTTCAGTTATTTAAATCAATACACAGAAAAAAAGACATCAAACTACTATATTAATTACAGTATTCACCATTAACCCCCCAAACAGCAATGACTTCTATAGATGTCCAGCTAAATCTGGATACAATTCTGTAACACCTATTGAATAACATGAATAAGAAGTGCAATTTGGTCTCACTATTTCATCCACCTTGGCCAGTAGAGAGGTTAAAGAAATAAATTGCTACTAAATATAAAATCTCTAATGTAGCATAAGCCTCTTGCTAACTCAAGTAATATATAACTTATCTGATAACTTATAAATCCGTTTCAAATATTTTCTTAAATGCTAAATACAGCTATACCTTAAGCCAGTTTACATCAAAGATTATATTATTATGATGGAGCTTTTAAAATCAACCTCAATTACTAATGTGTTATGTTTGCCAAACAATCTCAAACACACACTGGATCCTTCTAAAAGGCATGGCAAAAGTGTGCTAATATAACCAAATCATGTATTTATTAATCAAAATTAACAACATGCTATTCTGCTTTGACTTTCTTATCAGCAGTTAAAAACAATAATTCTTAGAAAAAAGTTGGAAATATCATTATCATATGAGCATCTCCATGGGTCTGAAGAATGATCAAGAGAGAGAGAGAGAGACCCAAAAACTATCAACATATTATCTATTATACCTCTCCCTGAATCCATTAACAGACTAAATACTCACATGTTTCTGACAACCCATTTAATTCATTCATTTACCACTCTCCAAGTCCTCACACCCTTGCTAACCACTCTTTTACCCAATTTCCAGGTATGACCCCTTTAGTCAAGTGCTAAAATATTTCCTCTATATTAATGCTATAATTCTTTAAGTAACTTAAATTATAATTCTTTAACTTAAAGGTTTCCATCATATGCCCTCTTTTTTTTTTTTTTTTTTCCTATCAGTCAACTTTCGCAACCCACAAGTCCTCAATCTATTCTGATAGGGAGCATTCCACAGACCACTCACCATCTTGGTCACTCACATCTGGATCCTCTCCATCACTTCCTTTCACCAAGAAACTCAAGTAACAAGACCTGAGCACAGCAATCCAGATGTGGTTATATCAAGATCTTATAAAGAGGAATGATAACTCCGTTATCTCTGCTTGTTAGTGTATTCTTCAATAACCAAGTAAACCTGTGAGCTACCTTGGCTACTTAAGTAATATGCCCACTAAACTTTAACTCACTATCTACTACTATTCCCAAATCCCTGGCTTCATCAATTTCCTGGAATATTCTCTCGGTGTGGTAGACAGATTATAATCTTTTTACCCCAAAACACACAACTTCACACTTTTTCACATTAAACAGACTCCATTATTTCTGCCCATACTATCAGCATATTTAAATCATTCTGCAAGTTCTCTACATCACCTTCAATAACTGTTATCTTACCAACTTTGTATCATCAGAAAATAATAAAATATCCCCCTTCAAGTTATTTTTTACTGTTATTAACTTGAACAGCATATAAAACTTGAATCTGTAAATCATTTACAAATCACATGTATAATGCACATATAGCAGCACTCAATGTTCAAAAAGTTCCCCTTTTGCATTCACGCATTCCTGAAGCCTGTGAGGCCACATATCCATGGTGGCAGCACAACATCCAACAGAAACGCTGCTACTGCTCGCTCCAAATTGAGCTTGATGCTGGCGATGCTCGGGTGTTGTTTCTTGCAGGCTACTCTCTCAAGTTTCAACCACAATTTGAAGTTCACTGGACTCATATCAGGACTTCCAGACAACCAATCAGATGATGATATGTGGTTGGGCACATTCGTCTCCAGATATATTTATATATGAATAAAGAATGATTATGAATAATAATCATTCTTATCAATTCCCCTTTTGAAGCAGTGGAACACACTTTTTTTTTTTTTTTTTTTTTACTCCTTTGTGACTGGCTCCATTGCAAGACTCTTGTTAATCAAGTATTTCAAGTCTCTCAATAACTCATTAGAACTTTGTCTTAAAACATACATCAATATGTCAATGGTCCTGTTATCTCATCGACGTCAATTTTACTTAATTTCTTAAACATCCAGCTCACTCCACCTTCTAGACATGTATAATGCTATGCATTATGGGAAGGGTCACTACCCAGACTGGTTTCAACCTTTATTGAGGTCTCACCAGTGGGAGCCAGATCCAGAGATGATACCAAGGTTAAAGTAATGCAGAAGTCATATTTTCATATATGAGTTGCCAATCGGTGTCACACCTTATTATTATAATACTTTGGATTAGAGATAGTTAGTTGTTGAAAGTTTTTCCACTTGGTTATACTATAAATTAAAGATGCCAAGAAATTATATACTTGGTTTAATCCTTTATCCAAGCGTAAACAAACAAAGTTTGCACCTAAAGTATCTTCAGGACTGAGGCAACTCATGGTAAAGGTGGTATGACTTCCCATCAGTGGGAGACCTCAATAAAGGTTGAAACCGGTCTGGGTAGTGACCCTTCCCATAACGCATAGCATTATACATGTCTGCAAGGAGATGTGCTTTGCATTATGGGATACTAAGGCAAGTGATGTGAAGTTATACCACCTTTGCCACGAGTTGCCCCCGTCTGAAGATACTTCAGGTGCAAACTTTGTTTGCTTACACTTGGATAAAGGATGAAACCAAGTATATAATTTCTTGGTATCTTTAATTTATAGTATAACCAAGTGGAAAAACTTTCAACATCTATAGAGTTAGTAGCTAGATGGGTGAAAAACAACATAATGAGGAAAAAGAATGCCTAATTTTAGAGGCTAAGAAAACTGCTAATGTGATGTGTCTATGCCAGGAGTTGCTGGAGATAAATGTCAGTTCAAGGATGGAGATCTGATCCTGCCTGGTGACTTGTGTATAACATGAGGGTCCTTTAGATCCTTTTTTCAAAGGAAAAGGCAATACTACATTTTGGTGGCACTGAAGTTGACTACGTTATCTTCATACCAATGAAGGATACTATTGAGTGTGTACAGCACTTGCAGATGATCTTCAGGTATGGGATGTCTGAACAGTGCATGGCATGTCAAATGAGTAGGAGGATGAATGGAATGCACTATCATCAGCAATGCTGTGGGTAAGTATAGCTGACTGAGAGTAGGTCTTTTATATATAGAAGAGGATAGCTGATAGAACAGAGTTCTGTGTCACTCTCCTGTACTAGTGGCACCATGACACAGTGAATGACTAGAAAGAAAGTTGGACACCCAATTAATGAGGATGGAAGATAGACAGAAAATAGCAATTTACTGTACAACCTCAATGCCAGACATGATCAGCACTGGAAGCGTCAAGAGTGACAGCACATTTCTCCATATTTTCTATCGAATGTGTCCAATAGCGGATGATGTAGGCTGCAAGGTCAGCCATGGATCTATATTTGCAGAGTCCATGCTAGTGACCATTGATTAACTGGTAGGGTTCTATGTAGAAGATAAGATTACTGCAGATGACTTTCTGGATTATTTTAGGAAGGACTGAGGTGATGGTGATCATTCAAGTAGTTTGATAGTTGATTTATCTTCCTGTTTTGGAATAGGTTGAGTAAATGCTTTGCTTCCATACTATAGGAGAAGTACCAGCTGAGTACAAAAGATTGTGGAGATGATATAGGACAGGTGTTGGCTCTGGGGAACAATATTTGAGTGCAACTAGAGAAGCGACCAGGACTGAATGACTATTTTCTAGGTTTATTCAAATAACTTTCACAGCTTACACATGTAAGAAAAATTATATACAATTTTATTCAAAAACTATTTCATCCAACATTACATGGATATTGTTAGGGAGAGAGACCGTTCACTACATTCCATTCAAAACATGAGTCAAATCATGCCTACATTAGCTTGTGTCTTAGTCAGAGTTGAAGTATATGATATGACAATATTACAGTTTGAAGGAACAACTGTATAAAGATGGTAGATAAAAACTAATTTAAAATAGTTATTAATTACAAAAATTAATTAATAGTGATCATTTTCCAAAACTTGGATATTGCCATGCAGTAGCCATATATATGATGCTAATGTAGTATAGGTTGATCAACCAACCTGTCGTTCATGGGTGCAATATTAAAAAAAAAAAGTCTAATATATACATAATTTATCACTCATTATTGTGATTCATGTTTTGAATATAGTTAATAGTCTGTCTCATTGACGATGTCCATGTAACGTAGAAATGAAATATACTGGAGTTTTTGAATAAAATTATATATAATTTTTGTTACAAGTGTAAGCGTAAAAGTTATTTAACTCCTTAACGCACTCAACCGAGTTAACTCGGGTCCAAGAAACTGAATTTTTTCCGTGCACCTGAGTTAATACGTGCGACCGTGAATTTTGACATATAACAATTTTTACGTTATATTTATTACCCTATCATGGATAGTGATTAAGATTGGTTATTTAGTTCAGAAGATGAAAGCGGGAAATGCTTCGAGGCCATAAAACAATTTCTACATTTTTCAAATAATGATGAATTTGCAGCAAATCACCCTCACCCAAAGGAAATTGGCGGAAAAACGACCGCTTTCTGATTTTTAATTGGTGCGTTAAGGGGTTAAATGTCTAGTGCACCGTTATTTAGCAATCTTCTAATGTCTCTTTGCAAAAAAGATGAAGACTGATGAAGCAAATTACCAACCAATCAGCATATTAGGAGTCATGGTCAAGTAAGTTGATCAAGAGCAAAATAGAAGAATGAATAGACAGAAATGGGGTACTATATAAAGGCAACATTGGTTATGTAAAGGGCAAGCTGTGCCTCAATAACTTGCTCACATTTTATAATACAGTGTCAGCCGAATTGGATAAAGGTAATGGGTTTACAGTAATATTGCTGGACATAAAGACTTCTGACAGGATACCATATGGAATTCTAAATAATAAATTGCAGCACATAAGGATGGATATATAGCTGGTGACATGAATAAGAGGGTGGTTGATGGAGAGATACCAGACAGTAGTTTATTGAGGAGCAGAATCCAGCAGAAGGCCTGCGACTAGTAGTGTGCCGCAGGGCTGTTCTTGGGCCACTACTATTAAATTTGTACATTAACAATATAAGAAAGGTTCTGAGAGGAACCATTCAGTTGTTTGCTGATGCAAAACTGGGTAGAACAATAGTTAATAAAAATAATGTTCAAATTTTGCGAGATGATTTGAATAGACTAGTCTGGCAAATGAGAATGGATGTCAGTTTAATGTGACAAAATGTAAGGTTATGCATTTTGGGTGAAAAGATTACCAGCTGTGTACCACATTGATGAAACTGTACTTGTACTCCAAGAAACTGATGAAGCCAGGGATTTGGGGTGTTAGTGAAAAGGGAGTTCAAGTTTAGAGGGCATATTGCAAAAGTGGCTAAAGCATGTAAATTAAAGATACCAAGAAATTATATACTCAGTTTATTCCTTTACCCAAGTGTAAGCAAACAAGTTTGCACCTGAACTATTTTCAGGACTAGGGAAACTCATATAAAGAAGCTCAAACTTCACATCACTTGCCTTAGTATCTCATAATGCAAAGCACATCTCCTTGCAAACATGTATAATGCTATGAATTATGGGAAGGGCCACTACTCAGACTGGTTTCAACCTTCATTGAGGTCTCATCAGTGGGAGCCAGACCCAGAAGTTATACTAAGGTTGAAGTAATGCATAAGTTATGGGTGATTCTATGTAGAGTATGCTGGCATGATCAGAAAGGCCAGATTTACCATCATAAAATTTAATATATGCCATTTATGTTCCTTTTTTTGGATGGGAGTTGTGCATCCTGTTTCACCTATGTAAGGCAAATTACAGGTGCAATGAATACAACATACTCCAAGGTGGGCCAGCAGAGGAAGTGGATCCCTGGAAAGGTTGGTCGATTGGTAGAGGCTGTGCTACTAATGGCTCACACAAAAAGTTAAGCAAGTTTGAGTGCAGTTAGTAGTTGGAAGGGGAACAATCATTTGATGCTGTTGGCACACTCTCCCTCGATGAGTCTTTGGACTCCCTGGAGGTGTCATATAATAATAATAATAATAATAACTTGTAGTCTTCATAATTTGTCTGAAATGAATGCTGATCACCGTATAACACTAAAGGAAAGGATAATATTAAATAGCAATTCACTTATACTGTATAACAACAGTAAATTGACTGATATAAAAACTGAACTGGTCTTAATTCCACCATTTTCCATTACATCTAAACACAAAAAAGAATTATCTAACTGCCATTTACAGTTCAGCTACTGAGTCATATTAGTTGACATTATGGTAGAGACAACAAAGACTATAAGTATATTATGTCTTTAAATTAAAGATGCCAAGAAATTATATTCTTGGCTTCATCCAAGTGCAAGCAAACAAAGTTTGCATGTGAAGTAACTTCATGACAGGGCAACTGGTACATAGTGACTAATGACTTCATATCAATTGCCTTAGTATCCCATAATGCACACCATATATCCTTACAGACATGTATAATGCTATGCATTATGGGAAGGACCACTAGCCAGACCGGTTTTGACCTTTATTGACTTCTCATCAGTGGGAGCCACACCCAGAAATGTTACTAAGATTGAAGTAATGATGAAGTCATATTTCCATGTACAAGTAGCCAAAAGGTGTCACACCTGGTTATACTATAAATTAAAAATGCCAAGAAATTATATTCTTGGTTTCATCCCTTTATCAAGTGTAAACAAAGTTTGCACATGAAATAACTTCATGTCTTCATAATGAGACCTCAACAAAGGTCAAATTGGTCAGGCCCTTCCCATAATACATAGCATTATACATGTCTGTAAGGTTTTGCACTTTATATTATGGGATACTAAGGCAATTGATATAAAGTTATTAGCCTCTACATACGAGTTGCCATCTGTCTCCTATTCTCTTAGCACAGCCTTCCTGATAAAACTAAAAACTATAACCTCCAGATATGAAGTTACTTCATGTGCAAGCTTTATTTGCTAGCACTTGGAAAAAGAATGAAACCAAGAATATAATTTCTTGGTATCTTTAATTTATAGCATAGCCAAGTGGAAAAACTTTCAACATATATTTTGTCTTAATTATGCATGGAAAGAACTGGATTCAGAATTTCTTTATAAGGTCATTTCTAGCTAAAGTGAGTTATCCAGTATCATATGTCATATCTTGCAAAATAATCCAAGAACAGGTGCAAGTTACAGAACATACCAATCAGATGAAATTACCTGATTTATCACAGCATTAAATGTTTCTATCAAGCCAAAGAAAGTTGGATGTGATGGGGTTAGTGAACCCAAGCTAAGAGGAAGATAACTTCATGTATTCCCAAAGCCAGTTTTCTGTATTGTGGCAGGAAAACTCTGCATAAAGCCTGTCAACACAGTTCAACCACTAACTCATGACACCTCCTCTTTAGTACCATCTGTCTCCTATTCTCTTAGCACAGCCTTCCTGATAAAACTAAAAACTATAACCTCCAGATATTCAACAAGGACATGAACAATTCCACTCCACACATACACACCTTTATAAAAAAACCTTGTCCACATGAGGTATTGATGTGCTACAGGTTCTGTAACATCACACAAGTGATAATAAAAAAATAAGCAAAATTAGTGCAATAGGGCACAATAAGGAAGAACTTCATGTGACTAACTATTCATCACATATGTATACTGACAAAATCTACATCCAACAACAGGTAAGTCAACGTTTGTCTGTCTTCATCATTAGACTTAAAACCACCAAATTTAGCATGGAAATTATGACTGGGAAAACAGGCTGGAAACTCTTGATCTTTGATAGTTACCCTATGTAATAAATGTTTTTTCTTATATCTTGAGAAATGTTAGGCCTACCAAATTTATGTACCATCCACATAAACTACAACACACTTAAAAAAAAAAATGCAATTTCACATACAAAAGACTGTAAACCTATACAAATAAAAGAAATCATAATCTAGAATACCTGCTCTCAAGACCAAATATGATACTTTATGAGCCACTTCAAATTATATAAAGATTTTTACAATAATGAATGGTTCAGTACGACAAACTGAAGTGAAGTCTTCAGAAGATTATGGAACATTTTAGATCATTGATATATAGAGATAAGCAAAGCTTTACTTTTATGGAGCACCCCAAGATTGAAAAGTGACCTTAAACATTGATTTACATACTATCCTTCAATGGGGCGAGAACAACCATGTCATGTTCAATGCCACCAAAACACTATTTATTTATTATTTTTATGGCTATTTTAGCCAATTTTTGTTTAGGAGTACCCCCTTTTTTATAATGTCATTGGCTTTTTACTCAGATTTTAGGGCATTACTGATATTTTATATGGATAAATATGTGAAGAATATATAGGAAGGGGAAAAAAAAAAAAAAAATATATATATATATATATATATATATATATATATAGGAAGAAAGAATCAGACACACCTTTGTGGGATGTTGCTGGCTATTTTCTTCTTCAGTGGCACCCCGATGTACATTCATTGTTAAAGGAAGGAAGTATAGCTGAACGGAAAGGGGGGGGGTTGTAAAAGTGGGGTTGGAGAGATGTGGGAGAATTATTGGTGAGACAAGATGTGAACTTTGTTTTTTTTTATATTTTTTAATTATTAAGGGTGGGCAGAGAATACTTTGGGATGGGGGTGAACAAAGAAATTTTTGGGGAAGGAGAAGGATATTATGGGATAAGATCAGGGGTGGGAGAATGGGATGCGAGCCGTTTTGACAGTGTGTCGTCTTCAGAGCTCGTGGGGAAGTCAAGACTATGTCATGCTGGCTTGGTGTTTCTGTCTTTGGTGAATCTGTGCTGTATTCTATTGGTTAGAATTGTGACCTAATTTTTATGTTATGGAACTTCCAACTCTCAGAAATTATGTAGGGTAGGGCTGGTGGATGTTTATTGCATTTTTGTCACATTTTATGGCCATCGTGTCAGATATTCTAAGCATTGTTTTGTTTTCCTGTATGTCTACTATTATGGCCTTATAAATTTGTGGGGTATGTTTCTGTTCAAGGGCGTGGACAGCTATTTCTATTTTTCCTGTATTTTGTTTTTCTTTTGGTTGTTGCGTTTTTTTTTTTTTTTTTTACTTATTTATTTTTATTGTTTAAATGTTCTGGAATTGGGATGTTGCAGTCACGCAAGTGTTCTTGTAGTCTTGCCCACAAAGATCTGATAGTAGAACCTGTGTAGGTGACATCACAATCTTGTGAAGAAAAAGCCAGACATACAAAGGTATGTCTGGTTTTTTCTTCCTATATATTCTTCATATATCTGTCCATATAAAACATCAGTAATGCCCTAAAATTTGAGTAAAAAAGCCAATGACATTATAAAAAAAGGAGTACTCCTAAACAAAAATAGGCTAAGATAGCCATAAAAATAATATTTACTTAGAGGAGTAGCATGGGAATTTTCCCAGAAATAATAGCTATTTATTTAGCATCATGATCCACAAGTGAAAGGTCATAATACCTGTAGCACACATCAGTAGCAAGTGTGATATGCAAATAAGAAATTTGTTGAAATGGTTTTTGAATACTTGAAGAGTATACTCTTTGAGGAAGTGAGAGAAGCTGTTCCGGTTCAGTATCAGTAGATGGAAGAGAAGTTGGCTCCATAAGTTTGGAGGTTGATGGTAAATGGATGTTGACAAGCAGCTGCCTGCTCTTGTTCATACAATTTTGGGAGAAAGTGGAGAAATGATAGTGGCCAATTCAGCAGAGCACTGACTATGAAAATACCTGTTTGTGGGCATCTGTGTGTGTGTGGGGGGGGGGGCATCAACTGATTGCCCTCTTCTGACTTTGGAGAAGTCACTCAATGTTGGAAGCAGTTATTTAGCTTGCTCCACCTACTTGTAATAACTTGTAGTAAATTCAAGCAATGCTAGTAAGGCTTTGGGAGCAGTACACCAAATGTGGACATTTCATGTTTGGATAGATTTGGAATTTACACAGCATTAATAGTTTACAAGTGAAAAACAGTCCTTGTGTGGAAAATTAAATTGAGTTTTTTTAGCAGCTGCAGAAACCATGGCTGATATGTATCTGTACCAGGAAAGCTGGAGATCAGTCAGTACAAGATGATGATGATTTATGGTTGGAATAGTGCAAGGACAGCAAAGATCATACTGTGCCATATCAAAGGTTATAGCAATACACAAGGTAATACAATAATAAAATCCATGCCTGCAGTGGGATTCAAGCCCATGCCCTGTTGGTTGGAGAGAAGGTAATCTAACCAGTTAATCAGGCCGTCAGTACAAGATGAGAAATCGAATCATGTTTTGTATCTGAGTATTACTGAAAATAAGTGGAAGTGATGCAAGACTTTCTTGTGGGAAATAATATAGAACTATGTTTTAGTAGCATTGAAGTTCACAAAGTTATCCTTGCCTCACTAAATAGCGAAGAGATCAGTATTAAGGCATTTGTTATGGAAGATTTTGAGACTTCTAATGATTAGGCACTACAGGGTTTGTTAAATGAGAGGAAAGAGTGGAGTGTGCTATGTCATCAACATAGTTATTGATAGCATTTGAAATCAGTGAGAGCAAGCAGTTTATTTATAGGAAGAGAGTGAGTGAAAATACAACACTTGGGGTACTCCTGTATCAGTGGAAAATATGAAATATGAAAGAGAAAATCATCTAAAATAACACTAAGCAATCAGGGTGAAAGCTTGAAACCCAGCTATATGAAGTTGAAGGCTATAAGATGGTAATTATATGGTCTCCAATTCAAACCAGTTTGCAATTTACAACTGACATGTCTCTGCTGTACAGCTTTTCTATGGATATTTTCAGATGTTGCTCATCTGAAATAGTATAACTGTCATTCTTCTAAATTTGCTAGAAGTAGACAGCAGGATATGCTAACCTGATACAAATAATTGCAAATTTAATGCCAAAGTGTCCAATCTTCACAGCATTCCTCAAAAATAACTCAGTTTTCATCTTAACATGACTATCAAGTTTAGATTTTTCTTACTGCTGCTCATATTATTTATAGAATAAAACCTGACATTTCATTTTGTAATGGATGCAAACTAGTGGTAGTCATTCCTTTTATTAATCTCTTCAATTATCGACATATCATTCAAGCGCCATTCATTAATAACTAATTGGCCATTCGTTTTTTTTAATATTTTTTTCCGAAAATTTAACGTGTGATTATATACCACAATGCCACTACCTTAACGTCATCCTTGTGCATCATCGCATTCCAAAAGAATGCCAAGTTATCTCAGATATTAATGCATTTTTCCTGCCACCACAAAGAATAGAAATTCTATTTAATATGCATGTTTACAGATATCAAGCACACATCCAAGCGATTATCAGTCCTTACTAAGGTGAAGAAAACCACTACCAGTTATAGTGCGTTCGAAACGAAAATCGAACGTAATACAATTCTCTAGATTTAAGCTGTTCAGTATATTGTACAGAATTGCTGGTTTAACTTTCTGATGCTTAAGTGAACTTAATGAATACAAATAATGTGCATACAAGTCAAATAAATATCGATTTCTAGAACAGAAGTTTAGAATTTGAGAAATAATCATAAAGCAAAACTAATAGAACGCGTCTCTTAGCTTGTTAAGCCTACACGTAAAGCAATGTTTTGTTGTTCAGGAAATATTATTAAGCAGATGTTGATCGTCTCATATTGCTACATATTATAGTTTTCTTTTGAGCAGTAAATAAAAATCAGTGATATATATTAACGATTAAATTCCACTTAAATTAAATTATCCGTATAATATTCTAACCTTATAATAAGCTCCATTTTCGCCGCATACCTCTACCGCTAAATCTTCCATTTTGACACACCTTTGCATTATGGGAACAACGTTTACCCCTCTAGTTGAAGGAAAATTGTGTGTACTTTTTTTCCCCGGACTCATTCCAGTTTAATGTTATTTGAAACATAAATTTGTATTTAAAATTACTGATTTACTTTCATAAAAAATAAGCGCATTTATTCTTATAGTAAAGGATTCTGAGTAATCAAAAAGTGACACAAAGTGACGTATGTTATACACATTCAGCATGGTTGAGAAAACAGTGTGATGTGATGTTTTTGTAGGGTAATAATGCTTCTGCTTATTTTTCCTGTAAGTTAATTTTGATGGGCACCCTCCGGAATTCGAAGCAAAACTCTATGAGCACACTTAAATGTCGACACTTCTATTCACTTAAATATTTGGTAGTATATATTTAATTCAATTTGTGAATATTTTCTAAGCCTAATGAATTTCATGCAACAGTCCAATGCCTTGATTTCATTTTGCACTTGCTAATTCATTCGACTAAGATGTCCAGCGAAAGTGAATCGGATGAATTTTTTGATGCCGAAGATACCACTCCTGTGCGTGATCCAAGGTATGTAACATTTTATGTTATATGCTGTTTGTGAAACTTTTCACTGATGTTTTGTATTACATATATATATATATATATGTTTGAAGTTTGGGTGGGCATGATCGTTGAGCGGCCTGCTCGCCGTGTTCCCTTTACAAACTTTCCTCCTCTTTCGATATCTATTTCATCTCTTGAAACCTTTCAGCATAAACTTATTTTGTTATCTAGTTTTCTCAGCCAGTCTATCGAGTCTTTTAACTATACAGTATTTCGATGTGTGCCGAGCGCATTTAGACCAAAAAAAATAAGTAAATAAATAAATAAAAAGTTATATATTTGAAAATGATGAGATACCAATTATGATTTTTTTTTCTCTCGAATTTTGAGTTTATAATTTTTATTTCAAATGCTAAAAGGCTTCTTTATTCTTTTGTGCCATTAGCATACATAAAAGTATAATACCAGCCAGTTAATGTATGAATTGAAATAAGAGCTTCTTAATACTATTATCATCATTAAACCTCCATGTAGTCAAGAGACTCATTGTGGTGAAGTGTATGTGTGGGGGGGAGGGGGATGCACACAGAGCTCATCATAATGAATGGTGCATTCACTGTCTCTGCACTCACTACATTTTCAGGCAATGCATTCCAATAACTCACCACTCTGCATGCAAAAAATTTACTTCTCACCCCTCCATAGTGCAATTGGAAGAACAAATGGTACGTTGTGCCCTTCGATTAGAAAGGCTTAATTTTTATTCCTGTCGTGATGGGAGGAATCTTTATATGGACTTTTTCAATTGAAGGCGAGTTAGCCGATCTCACGGAGGTAGTGGGTTTTTTCTCCTGGAAACTCGTGTTTTTCATCCCACATACAGACAAATCGGCCCTTCAGAACACTCAATTTACAGACAAAAAATACTTGTGGTGGTGGGCGATAGAGTGCTGATGTAGTTGATTGGTAGTAGAGGTTCGATGTAGTGGTGGAGACGGGAGATTTGTCCTCCTGCGATGTGTCTTCAGACTCCTTCGAGGTATCACGAATAATAATAAATAAAATACAGCTTTCAAAGATTTCCTCTTATTCTTCCCTGTCTTCAGCCATTCTATGAAAAGTCTTGTCCACATTAATCTTGTAATTATCTCTTACCAACTATTGGAGGTTCTTAGGATATTGCAGAATCTCAGTGTAAATACAGCTGTGGGATTAGATGAGTATCAGCTTGGGTTTTGCAAGAATGTGAAGGGAACTGGCAGTGCCTCTGACTTTAAATTAAGTCTCAGCTCTGGTAGTTGCAAGGGAGTGGAAAGAGGGCTGAATAATTCCCTTGCATAAGAGAGGTTTTAAGACTGCAGTAGCAAATTATAGACCAATCAATAACTCAGGAGTGATGGTAAAAGTACTAGAAAAATTGGTAAAAAAGAAAATTCAAGAATGGGTAGATAAAAATATGATACTGTATGAGAGCCAACATGGATTTGTGAAGGGTCGTCATGCCTTAGTAATTTACTAACTTTTTATAATAAAGTGACAGCTGAGTTGGATAAAGGAAATGGCTACACAATGATATCGCTGGATTTTGTGAAGGCATTTGACAGGATACCACATGGCCCTATGTTACACAAATTAGAACAAATAGTAGAGATGGATATGACAGTGGTAATGTGTATAGGAGGGTGGCTGCTGGGCATATATCAAAAAGTGGTATATAGTGTGAGCAGAATCCAGGTGACTAGTGGTTCAGTGCTAGGACCACTACTGTTTAATTTGTATGTAAATGATATTGGAAATAACCTGAAAGGAAATATTCAAATGTTTGCTGATGATGCAAAATTAGGGAGCGCAATAGTTAATCAAGCCGATGTGGAGAACTTGCAGGACAATTTAAATAGGCTGTTAGTATGGGTAAGAGATAATGAGTATCAGTTTATTGTAGAGAAATATAAAGTTATGTATTTTGGAATAAATAGATTAGTCTGTTTACCACATTGATGGAACTGTACTGCAGGAAATAGAAGAAGCTAGAGATTTAGTGGTGGTGGTAGAAAGAGAGTTAAAGTTCAGAGGACATATTGCTAAGGTAGCTCATAACATTCCTATGGCTGTTGAAGAACGCATTAACAAGTAGAAATAAGGAAGTTGTTATTTCTCTTTATAAGGCTGTGATACATCCACGTGTGGATTACTGTGCTCAGGTCTGATCTCCTGGGTTTCTTGGGGATGAGGAAGTGGTGGGAGAAGATTCCGAGGCAAGTGGACAAGATGGTAAGTCATCTGTGGAATGTTCCCTGTGAGGATAAATTGAGGGTGTGTGGATTGCAGAAGTTGGTTGATAAGAGAAAAGAGGGGATATGATAGAAACATTTTACTTAAAGGGTTTTATAGGATTGATGTAGGGGAAGTTTCAGCACTAGGCCAGAAGAAGAGGTGTGTTTGAACTAGATTTTTTGCTTGAAGAGTTTTGAATGAGTTGAATAGGTTGCCAGAGTCAGTTGTGCCTTGTCTGTTAATGGGTTCAAGGAGAGGTATGATGGTTTGGGTCTCTCATAGTGATTCTTGGGACTCCATGGAGGTGCTTGTACAATAATAATAATGTCTATGCCCCTCCCTCCTCCTGTTTACCGGGCTCTGCTGTTTGAATTCTCTCAGTCTGTCCTCATATTCAACATTCCTGATCCCTGAAATTGACTTAGTCAATCCTCTCTGAACTCTCTCCAACCATTCATCATCCTTTTGAAAACCAGGTATCCAAATCTGTACACAGTAATCCATATACAGTCTGATCAAAGTCTTGTACAATGGAATTATAACATCCTTTCTTCTACAAGTCATTGTTCTCCATATCATTGCCATAATCTGTTATGCTAGGGAAGGGCCACTACCCAGACTAGTTTCGACCTTTATTGAGGTCTCTTCAGTGGGAGCCAGGCAGAAGCATTTGCAGGTCATCTCTACCTATTAACTAGTCTGGTTGTGGCCCTTCCCTTAATGCATAACATTAGACATATCCGCAAGGAGATGTGTTTTGCATTATAGGAGATACTGAGACAGGAGTGTTGGTAGCTTGCTCCACCTTTGCAACGAGTTGTCCTGGTGTTGTACCACCTTACCCCAGTCCTGAAGATACTTTCAGGTGCAAACTTTGTTTGCTCACACTTGGATAAAGGATTAAACTAAATTTATTATACTCTAACCAAGTGAAAAATAAACTTTCAACATCAATAATAATAGAGGAATGGCCAGGAGAGGCTATGGAGGTGTCATATCCAAGAAGCAGGGTCAGTGGAACTTGTTATAGAACCAGCAATGAACTAAAATGTGTTTACAAATGCCAGAAGTATTTGAAATAAAGGGGATGAAATTGTAATGTTGATAGAGTTCATTCAGTCCAAAATTGCTCATTTCTGGTACTATAACTAGTCTCATTGAACCTGCTTCTCGGATATGACTCCTCCATATCTTCTCCTGGCCATTTCTCTCTGTCATCACTGATATTACACCTCTCTCCAGGCCTAAACGTTATGCCTACATCCTTGACTCTCTTAATCCTTCTTTCACACACACATTTCTCACATATTGTCTTGTGTCCCTTCTCTCTCGTTCTCTTCACTCATGCCACTCACTTCTCCACTCTGAGAGCCATCACATAATATATATTATTATTATGGCTGAGGGAATGTGGACTGCAGAGTTTGGTGGATAGAAGAAGGAGAGGTGATATGATTGAGACTTTTAAACTGTTGACAGGTGGTTACAGGGTTGACACTGGGGAGTTCCTTCGCTTGGTTGAACAGTGGGAAGGAGTGATGACAAGAGGCCATCCCTGGAAGTTACGAAAGGAAACTGTGAGCAAGAGATAAGGAGTGGTTTCTTTGCATGGAGGGTGGTTGAACTGTGGAATGCATTGCCTGATGGAGTGGTGAGAGCAAGAACGGTCAATGAGTTTAAAGAGTGGTATGATAGACTTTGTGTTTCTTAGGGGAGGACCTCCCCTCGATGAGTCTTGACAGACTTTATGTTCTTAGGAAGGACCTCCCGCGATGAGTCTTTTGACTCCATGGAGGCCTGAATAATAATAATAATTATTCAGGCCTACATGGAGTCAAACGACTCATCACGGGAGGTCCTTCCTAAGAAACACAGTCTATCAAGACTCATCGTGGGGAGGTCCCTCCTAGGAAACACAATTTCTATCATACAACTCCTTAAACTCATTGACCGTTCTCACTCTCACCACTATCAGGCAATGCATTCCATGGTTAAACTACCCTCCATGCAAATAAAAAAACACCTTCCTCACCCTCTTGCTCACAGTTTCCTTTCGTAACTTCCAGGGATGGCACCCTTGTCATCACTCCTTCCCGCCGTTTTCAACCAAGCGAAAGAACTCCCCAATGTCAACCCTGTAACCACCTCTCAACAGTTTAAAAGTCTCAATCATATCACCTTTCCTTCTTCTATCCACCAAACTCTGCAGTCCACATTCCCTCAGCTGATCCTCATAACTAACATTGTACAGTCCTGAAACCATCTTTGTTATCTGCCTTTGTACCCTTTCCACAGTTAATTTATTCCCTTCAAATCCTGGGGACCAAATCTGAGAACAATAGTCTAAGTGTGGTCTGATCAGAATCTTATACAATGGAATGATAACTCTTTTATCTCTGCAGGTCGGTGTCTTTTTCATTATAGCAGCAATCCTCTGTGTTACCTTCACCACCTTTACAATACGTCCCCTAAATTTCAGGTTTCTATCAATCATCAACCTCAGATCTCTTATCTCCCCTACTTCCTCCAGTATAGCTCCTCCCATAGAGTATGCAGCGTCTCATCGATGTGTCCCAAACCTAAAACGGGGTGTCGGTTTAATGCAGCAAAGACCTTACATTTTGCTGCATTAAACCAACACCCCCCATTCATTTCCCCATCTATCTAGCTTATTCAGATCCTCTTGCATGGCTACCACATCTGCAGTGTTACTAATAACCCTTCCCAGCTTCGCATCATCCGCAAACAATTACCCCCTGCAATCCACTGACAATGTCATTGATATAAATGCTAAACAATATAGATCCCAGTACTGGGCCCTGTGGGACCCCACTTGTAACCTTCTGCCTCCTTGATATTGCCCCACCATACACAACTCTCTGATGCCTATCAGATAGCTAATCCTTAATCCAGTTGACTAACCTGACATTTAAACCCATGTGCTGCAACTTAAATATCAGCTTATCAAGTGGCACCCTGTCAAAATGCCTTTGCAAAATCCAAAAAATAGCAGAATATACCTTTCCTCATCAACTGCTCTTGTCACGTTATTATAAAAGGCAATCATATTACTAAAGCAAGAGAACCCCTTAATAAATCTATGCTGACTCTCACAGATAACATTACCCTCATCTGCCCAATGCTGTATACAGTCCCTCACTAATTTCTCCAAGATCTTAACAACTACTGATGACACACAAGTTGGCCGATAATTAGACATTTCCAGTCTGCTTCCGCTCTTATGCAATGCCACTATCTTACTAAAATAATAAATTTAATTTAATCCTTTATCCAAAGTGTAAGCAAACAAAGTTTGTGGTTGAAGTATCTTCAGGACCGAGGCAACTTGTAGTAAAGGTGGACCAAGCTCTCATCACTCCTTGTCTCAGTATCTCCACAATGCATAGCACATCTCCTTGCAGACATGTATAATGCTATGCATTAAGGAAGCGCCACTATCCAGACCGGTTTTGACCTGTATTGAGGTCTCGTCATGGGAGCCAGACCCATAAGTTGTGATACTAGGGTAGAAGCACTGGAGAGGTCATATTTACTTATACGAGTTGCCAAAAAGTGTACCACCTTATTATTAAATTACTCTGGATTTAAAGAAAGATGTTGGAAGTTTATTTTCCGCTTGGTTAGACTATAATAAATTTAGTTTAATCCTTTATCTGAATGTAAGCAAACAAAGCTTACACCTGAAGTATCTTCAGGACTGAGGCAACTCATAGTAAAGGTGGACCAAGCTCTCATCACTCCTTGTCTCAGTATCTCCCATAATACAAAACATAGCATTATACATCTCCTCGTGGACATGTATAATGCTATGCATTAAGGGAAGATGGTAGTCTATTATTTTGAGTAAAAAAGTTAATATAAATGTGTCCAATTCCCAATGGATGTGGAGATAAAGCTGTTTGAAACTGGCATGTAAAAAGCTATTATGAGAGATATTAAAAAATTATAAATGACTTGTGGTTTGTATTTATTGACTGTTTGAATGATACAAAACACAAATAATTGACAAATACTATAATTTAAAGTTCATAATAAATGTTCGAAAATTCCACTGCCAACCTCAATGCACTTTGCAATTCTTGTGGTAATAGTACGTGTTGTTCTTCTGAGGTCGTCTTTTCATTCTTTTATGAGGGCAGCAGTATCCATAATGCAAGTAATCAATTGCAGAAATTGTAGATAAATGGACCCTGTAAGACAATTGTTGGTAACACAACAGGCCCAATCAATTGATTGTTAATCATACCACACCACACGTCAATAGAGAAGCAGTGTTGGAAATTATTTCTAGTGGTATGTGGATTTTCATCTCCTAGGAGAAGGTGTTACACCTGGTGTATGTGAAATGGATACAAATCTTGCTCATGTAATGTTCACCATACTCTTTTATGTGGAACACTGATGCATGCAGAAATTCTCCATGTGCTAGTAGTAGGACTACCAACTGAAGAATGTGTTCTAGTTCATTCACATTTTGTTCGTATCCACGTTTACAAGAAATATGACTGCTGGGAACAGTACCAGTCTCATGCAGTTTGTTGTAAACACTCTTGAATCTGGTACTCTGCGGTTAGAAAACCATCAACGATATTCTCTACAAGCAGCAACAGCACTTCCGTTATTAAAACTAAGCATACATCATATCAGCATAGTCAGCATGTGTAAAGATGTGCGGCATTCTTAACAACACTTCTACCACAAAATTACATCAGATTGTAACTGCTTCTTGGTCACATCTGAATCAGAGAGCTGCGTGCACATTGGCGCTGTACACGACAATTTCAAACAGCTATATCTCTGCATCCATTCACAAACAGTCACCTGTTCATATGAACTTTTTTATTCAGAATAATTGAAACTACCACCCACCAAAATATTTACTATTTCTTCCTGAAACACACTGTATACATATACACAGGGCTTGACAAATACACTCGCCTGTGGCGAGTAGCTATAGACAGGACAAAATGAAAAGGTTTTATTTAATAAAAAATAAATTTTTGAAAAATCTTTTTAACTTTAGAAAACACAAATGTAGCACAAATTATCAGTTTATGGATCTCTTATTGGAACTTTAAAAAAAAAAAAAAAGGGGGGGGGGGATCTTGGGCCAGCACGTTTTTTGTGTGGCGAGTAGCATTTTGTGCAGTTTGTCGAGCCCTGTATACATATTAACCCTAACATAACATTTGCCTATGAATTAGTCTAATGGTTCACTCCCACTTCTGAATCTTCGATTACCTAAGGAATCTGGAATATTGAAAGTCTATATTTCGAAAGCCCACTGACATGCTGCTTCCTATCATTATAAACCTCAAAACTTTGGTATTATTTCCACACTAGAGCAAGAACCTGCTGACTCATTACTGACAAGGATGAACTAGCTAAAGAACTTGAATATTTAAAAACTAATTTCCTTCAAAATGGCTATAATGACCACATTATCTCCAGACTCAACTGACATGAGATCTGAGAAATTTCTAATGAAGAAGAAAACAGGTTTCATTATGTTTCCATATATTGGCCCTATTTCCATAAAACTGGCAAAAAATATGTTAAAAAAAAAAAAAGTATAAAATCGAAGTAGTATTTACCCCCTTTTATTAAGATGAGATCACTACTCCGATCCACGAAACGTCGACATAGCCCACTTCAATATCTGGGTGTTTATTGGCTGTGGTGCAATAGTCAGTCATCTTACTATGGACAGACAGAAAAATCAGTTGAACAAAGTATATTGAAGAAGAGGTCCGGCCTAAGGTATTTTTGCGCCCCAAGCGCAGAGCCTTTGGGGCTCCTTTTAAAGGTTACAGATTTAATATTAAATTTACATGCATTTTTCATGCTTTCACTAATGAAAAACCTTACATTTTGATTGTTCTGAATTTTCATGTATTTAATAATCGAAAGGTTTGATATAAAAAAAATTAATATACATAATAAGATTAAAATGTCACTAATAATAAAAATAACAAAAAATGAATATAGTTACGTTGAATTCAATGTAAAAGTCACATATATTTACATGAATTTCTGTTTTCAGACTTTTGCAGATGCAAAGTCTTGAAGTAGATCTTCAAATTTGATTTTTTTAAGAACATCATGCTCTATAGAGATAGTTGTCAGTCACTCTTGAGACATAGTTGATCTCAAATAATTTTTAATAAGTTTTAATTTAGAGAAACTTCTTTCACACAACACTACAGTTATTGGGAAAGTTAACATGATTTTTAAGGCAACTGCCATATTAGGATCGAAATCATTTGGCAAAATGAATTGCAACATATCTAATGGCGTCCAATCTGATTTTATTAAAGGGGACAGTGCTGTTATTTCCTCTAACATTTTTGAGCCATCCAAGTCAGTCTCATTGATGTCATTTGAGTTTGTGAGTGCTGCTTGTAGATCCAAACATTTTTTTTAAAGTTGATCTTTAGAAAGGTTTTGTAATTTATTTTCATCATATAGAAAACTGAATAAATTACTGTGGTTATATAATTGCATAACTGTTTCTTATACGGAAATGATTACTACGTCATAGACAGAAATAAAAATCTACTTTAAATTTCATCTTCAAATCAATTAGGGATTCATCAGGAGCAGAGTTAAAAGTTTTTTGTCAGGAACGAATACGATTCTTTATGGAGAAAAATAGTTGGACCTCTAGATCATTGGTAGTGTTTTTGGCCTCTTCTAGATATCCATCAAATGCAATGTCTGACCGACATTTCTTTAGGATTTCTAGGGTTGATTTTAATATGTCAACAACTTGAGAAATGCATATTTTTTCTTCTTGTGAATACTTACTATGTTAATGGTCTTTTAAAATATTATACCAGACAACAATACATCAAATAAAACGGAAATCTTTCATTTGATTTGCCAGTGTTCCTGCTTCATATCGAGAAATTGGATCAAAGGATGAATCTTGACTTATTTCATAAAGGGAATCACAAATTTCACCAGAATGAAACCTGAAAGGTTTGATCGCCTCTATTCTACTTTCCCATCTAGTTTCACTCAATGGCGTTAAAGTTAAGTTAGCAACATTTTTAATTAAAATAGACCAGCATCTTGTAGATCCACTCATAAAAACATAGATACCTTGTATTAATCTAAAAAATGAAACAGTGATATGAGATGATTTAGCAGCATCATTGAAGACAAGATTCAAGGAGTGAATATGGCAAGGATTTAAATTTCGGTTTAAAATATCAGTAAATTCTGATGAAGTTGTTTTCTCTACCGGAATGAAATTTAGGAAGTGCTCACAAATTTCTGCCCCTTGATTGATATTAACAAAACGTATTATTATTGACATCTGTTCAATATTGCTTATGTCTGGTGTACAGTCAACAACTATTGAATAATATTTCGCCTGCTTCAAATCTTCTAATATCTTATTTCACACTGCCAGAGACATTAGCTGTATTATTACTTTTTGAAAAGTTTTCTCTAAATAGTGATTATGGAGTTCGTTTGATTTTATTCTTTCCAGGTGCTCTGCCATGACAGAATCAAATTTGCCAGCAGCTCTACTAATTGTAGATAATTACCATTGTTGCTTTCATGCAATCAGTCTGATGAGCCCCTAAATGGGAGAGATTGATGGCAAGATATTTGACTATAGCGAATAGTCTTTCTAATACTCTTTACCAATGACGAGTTTCACACTCAAATTGGTTTGCAAATATGAATCTAGTGTTTTATTACTAAAAATTTTTTCTTGAGTTCTGTCCATTTTTTATGTGATGAGGTTTCATGTTCTTTAAGGGTTTCACTCAAATTTCTCCAGTCATTATAACCATCCTCAATAATAGAATTTTTTGTCAGATTAAAGAGTTTACAAAAAAAAAAGAAGCAAAATACTATGTTTTTAATAGATGAATAAACAAGCCATATTCTATTAATATCTTCTCCATTTCTCAGCTTCCTTTTGACGTTTGCAACTGTAAATCGTCAGTTATTTTTATCTTTAGGCTAATTAATATCTGTTCTTGGCTTTGTTGGTCCTTTTAAAACTGCCTCTAATCTAAATGAATCTGTGATAACAGATAGCCAGATTACAGGATCCAACACATTATCAATGATTCCATATCTCCAAGAACAGAATTGATCACACTATCCCCCTCTCCCATAGACATATGCAAAGAAGGCGCATTTTTCTGTAAAGATCCCGATTGCGTTTTAATTTCTAATTGAATCTGAGCTTTTTTCTTGCGATATTGGGCATCCAATAATTTTTTACGACCAAGCATCTTTTGTTTAACTGTAAAGTAGAAATAGTATTTTAATGTTTTATGATAATTAAATAAAAATATAATATAAAGCTGAATGTGTAGCTCAGTGGATGTGCATTTGCACACCACGGTGCTTGACCGCACAAAGGAAGGCTTGATTTTGAGTCTAGTCAGCGACAAGAGGAAATTTTTCTAAGCCTTTTTTCGACTGGTTCCCGAGTTAGTCAATTTCTGGCATGGGCAAGCGGGTTTTTCTTCCCGTAAACTCAAGAAAATCGACCGTAGAACCCACATTATTTCAGACATTAAATACGAGTGTTAGGGACCACGAGATGGCGGCACTTGTTGAGCCGTCACTCTTCACTGTGTGGTGCTTAATTAGTGATAGCCTTGGGCTTGCTATCTCTGATTGGGTACCAGTGGAGATTGAACTGCCCACTCGGTCTCCAAAAGTTAGATAGGGCTAAAAACGGCCTCGCCTACTCCCTATATATACAGGAATAAAAAGGCGTTAGTTGATTTTTTTTTTTTGATATTATTGTAATATTATTAGATATTTTTATGGCAGTAATATTTAAAATAAAATTATAAATATCAGTCATCGTCATCGTAACGATCAAATACTTTAATCTCCGTTAATTTCATTCCTCTAAGTTTATTTTTAACGAGTTGTGCAATTGATTCATTAAAAACCAAACATAAATCTATTATATATTATGCAATCAGTTTAAATTATTTGAGGTCACTGAGCTTTATATATTTCAGAAAAACATTACTAATAGTATTGGAAATACAACAAGAACAATTCCACACCATGAAATAAATTTTACTTACCTTGATATCGTTGAAACCGACCACTTTGGAAAATTAACTTTTTAACAACTAGTTAACATAAAATCACAACATTTAATTATCAGATGATTTGATTCCTCTTGAAATTAACACACGAATTATGCAACCACAAATAACTAGAGACGAACTCTCACTACTGATGCTGTGAGAACGGCAGGCCAAATGAGACCGATGCTTCCCTTTTGCAGGAAAGGCTTGAAAACATTCTTCGAAAAACATTTCCATGAACCTCACACTTTGTATCCCTTCCCTATATTGTTCTCTACATCTGGAAGCTATTAAAAGCAGTGTTTCATTTTACCCCTTAACTGGAGAAAAGGGAAAGTTGTCAGTGACCCAAACCCTCGTCTATGGTCACCATTCGATCACTTTGTTAAGAGGTCAGTAAAAAAATCTGAGGATGTGAGAGGAATTATTTCAAGAAAAGAATGAGAGAGACTGTTAAGATACGGAAAAGGAAACGCTCGGTTTTCTTTTTGCTTTTTAGACCGATGTTTCCAAATGACATATCTGAACGTCTTCACCCCCCTTACCAGCTGAATATCTTTTGCTGATTTTCCTCAGCTGCTAAAACACACAATGGAATTTTCCAAATATTTTTGAATCAATCTGTGCCCCCCCCCCAATATTTAGCCGCCCCAAGTGATGCTGCTTGGTTCGCTTGTATGGTAGGGTCGGTCCTGTTGAAGAACACACATCAGAGATATTGAATACCTTAGGAGTGAGGCCTCTATTTTGTCATCACGTGTTCTCTTCAGCTGATCCACAAGATGCTTCACAAATGAGATATCAAGTGTTATGGGATAAATTGGAGCTGTTACACCATTGCTGTGACACAACAGAAAGAAAAATCTGTGATTCATTGGAAATGGCATTAGATCCTAAACATCTGAATATTAACCCAAGTATCAACTTGTCTGAATACATCCCAGCCTTCATTAGCCAAACACATGCACAACATACTGAACATACAATTAGAAATATTTTTGAAATAACATCAGTCCCTTCTATAATTACATAATGGTTATCACCTTTGTTAGTCTTTACTGTTTTGTATACTAGTTTGCACGTTTACACCTGAAGAAATCCTGTGCAATTAGGATGGAATGCTGTGTTGTTAATTAAAATAATTGTGAAGATGTATAACTCAGCAGTTATACATGTAGGCAAGAGACTAGAAAGAAGAAAAGCAAATGTGTTAATGTTGTTCTTGAAGGCTTAAGGAATATAATAATGTAGAGGTATAGGGAATGAAAATGGAGGATGAATTGGCTGGATGAATTTGGCATGAAACTGAATGAGGGTGTTGACCAGAAGCTTCTCATATTTGTACATTATTAGAGGAAAGTGGTGGGGTGATAGCAGCCAGTTCACTGGAGGAACAACCAAGGAAATATCTATAAACAAGAAATAATGCAACAACAGAGTGTCTGTGTGAAAGCAACTAGTGGGGATCACCAGTAAAGTGAATTGTTGGCTTCTGAAAACAATCAAGAATTCTGTGGGGGAGGTCTTAAATGCACCATTCCAAATCTGAGTACAGTATTCTAAATTTGGCAGGTTTGAGCCTTCTAAAGTGTCAGAAATTGAGCACGAGGAAAGTACTGCACACAATGAAAATCAGAATACCAAGCTATTTTAGTGGCTAAAGAGGATAGATCTGATGTGCTTATGCTGGGATAAGTTACATATGACAGTTAACCCAAGAAAACAAAAGTGGTTCTGAATGGCAAGCAGAATATTGTCAAAGGCGAGGGAGAGTGAGGCATGGACTTTCTTTGTGGTAATAAGATAGGATTATGTTTTAGTGGCATTAAAGTTTACCAGGTTATCCGCATCCCATTCGAGAATGACAAGATGTTTAAAGTATAGGTTATAGAGAATCTTCAAGCCTCAATCACCTGGGTACTACTTGGTTTGAGAATGAAAAAGAGGAATGGAGAATACTGTCATCAGCAAAGCTATGACTAAGATTGGATTTCAGAGAGAGAGAGAGAGATAATTGATGTATAAGACGAAGAGTGTAAATGAAAACACAGAGCCTTGGGAACACCAGCATTGATTGAAAACTCTGATGAAAAGAAACCATCTGCCATGGCCCTCAGTGGATGACTGAAGAGGAAGCTGGCAGTCCATTCACAGAGGGAAGGAGGAGTACTATAAGATGGTAGCTTGTTAAGAAAGCTGTGATGCCAGTCTCAATTAAATGCCTTGGAAATATCAAGAATGACCATTTGAGTTTCTCTAAACTTTTTCATGCTTCAGCATCCAAAGGTGGGTGAGGAGATCTGGTCTGGAACGAGTGGTGAGTCTCCAAGTAGTGAAGCAATTGTTGATCAATACCTTTTTCATTATTTAAAGAGTAATGAGGTCAGGGCAATATTTGAATAGTTGACTGTTATCTTTTTCTCATTTTTGAGGGTGCTTGAATTGTGAACGAACATGGCAGTAGATTTGAGCTGTGCTAAAAAAAAAAGTGTTTTTAATCACTATATAACGTGGCTTTTGTTGCAAATCGTGCTATAATTTTTTAGTGATACAAGTGTCCTTCAGTAGTATTGTTATTGAGTTTAGTTGTTGATTATATCGATTATATTTATTTTTGATTTATTGTTACCAAGGAGGCGAGGTCAGAGTCGGAAGCATTCGGAGGTAGTGGAGAAGAAAAAGATAAGTTTTCGTTATCTAGTATACAGTGGTTCCCCCCCCCCCCTTATCCGCGAGGAATATGTTCCAAGACACCCCACAGATACCTGAAATGGCGGATGGCACTAAACCCTATATCAATATATGCTATGCTTTTTCCTATATTTACGTATCTGTGATAAAGTTTAATTTATAAATTAGGCACAGTAAGAGATTAGCGACAATAACTAGTAAAAATAGAACAATTATAACAACACACTGTAATAAAAGGTATCTGAATGTGAATGGAATCTTAGCAACCCCAGCATATGTTTTTATTTATTTATTTATTATTTTATGAAGTCGAAAACTTTCATCTTTTTCACTTAAAAGGAAGCACTTTGCTGCTTCTCTTTGGCATATCATCCAAATTACCAACATCACTACTCTTGCATTTTGGGGCCATTATTAAGTAAAATAAGGGTTACTTGAACACAAGAACTGCAATACTGTGGAAGTCGATTTGATAACCGAAAAGTACTCAGAACGGCATGCAATTTAATACTTGTGAATTGTCTCTTACTAAACGAAAGAGCCTCACGGCTTTATTTTGGCGATGTAAAATTATATAGGCAAACTGGATATTAGATCCAACATTATTTGAAAGTCAAATGTTTGTAGAAACTAGATTCGTAAGTTGACCTGAGAGCTTACGAGAATACAATCCTCAGCATCCCCGAGTTGCCCAATCTACTTAAGTAGTCCAAGCTAAGGCAGCTCGGAGATGCTGAGGATTGTATTCTTGTAAGCTCTCAGGTCAACTTATGAAACTAGTTTCTACAAACATTCGACTTTCAAATAATGTTGGATCTAATATCCAGTTTGCCTATATAATTTTATATTATATAATTTTACAAATATAACCTTCATCATCCAACGCCATCTACCACCACTAGTACTTCCACAGACAATCACAACCATCCATGTCTATGGCGGGATTCGAACCCGCAGCTTTTTGGCTGGAGAGCGGATACGCTAACCACTCAGCCAACCAGGCCAGCTTATATATGGTTTATACTTAGTCTGGTTGTAGTAGTTCTTAGTATTCAGCACTGTTTGAATGATGGCGGCAGCCGCAGCTCAAATTACTAATGACGTATCACTATGTCCTCCCCTCCCCCCCCCCCCCATGTAAGGACTACATGTGGTATGTATCCATCCCAGCAGGTGGATATGTGAGAGATGAGAGAGAACTGTGAGAGGTAGAGATTAGCATAACAGACCTCGGCAGCGTTGTGTCAGAGATGGGAGTTTATCGACCTAGAGATGAGTAGTGGGATAGAGGGTGAGGATAACGAGCGAAATATGAACGAAAGAACAAAAGTGGGGAATGTGGAAAGTATGAATCATTATGGGGTTTTCAGAGATGGTCTTAATCGGGAGGATGACTGGTGAGCAAAAGTGGGTAGCTTGCAGAGAGAGAGAGAAAGATGACATTAAGTGAATGGAAGAGATGAATGCAAGGTGAATCAGAGTAGGAGTGAAGAAAGTTATGGGAATAATAGAAGAGGAGAAAATAGAAACAGAAGACGATGGGGAATGAGAGAGAGAGTTATGAGAATTATAGAAGAGGAGAGAATAGAAACAGAAGAGAGGGAATGAGAAGAATGTGAGGGAGTGCCTGAACCAGGGATAGAGAGACACCAGGACCAGGTAAGTAGGGGAACAGAGAGAATGAGGGATGCAGGTGAGCAATCAAGGAATAGAGTGGTAAGCGATGTGCTGTATGGAGACTGGGGGAACGATAGAAAGTGTGGCTATGGCAATTAGGCAGGGTGAAAGGTTGAAGGAGATAATTGTGATGGTGGGCATGAAAGACTTGAGAGGTAGCGTGAGATCTGAGATTCATGCTTGCGGTTGTACAGAAGAAAACTCAGAGAGGGAAGATTTTTTTTGTGTATATGTTGCCCAGGTATGATGATGACCAGCTGAGTAGAAGAGCATTAACAACGAACAGCATGATAGCCAGAATGTGTCAAAAGAGAGGCTTAGAATACATGGATGCTTCGAGGGCATTTGAGGACAGAAAGGAACTGAATGTGAGAAACTGCTTGTATTTTTAATGAGGAAGGATGTAGGCATCTAGAGAGATTGCTGTTCTCTGAACGAGTTGGTATGTCAATGCAGGGAAACTAGAATTATCAGGGTGGATGGTAGCAGGGGTGGCCTCTTCTGGGAATAGCTGCTTGAGAGAAGGGGGGAGGAATACATCAGGAAACTGAGTCCAGTGGAGTCTGGAGGGAATAATGATAAGTATAGAAACAGTGGCATTTATTCTTTATGCTAATGCCGGGAGTATCCAGAAGAAAGGAGATGAATTAGTGGCACTGATGGCATCAGCCTGTCTAAAGATTATTGGGATCTCTGATACATGGTTGATGGAAGATGATATAATAACAGGAATAGAAGAAGCAGGGTACAGCATTGTTTGGCAGGATAGGAAGGGAAAATGCAGTGGTGGAGTACTGCTTATGATAAGTGATGACATGTCCTCTCAGAGTGGAGTCTTTGGAGGTCAGTGACACTAATGGTTTTGAAAGCATATGGTGTGAGGTAGAGGTGGGCAAGACAGGATATTTAGTGGTGTGTTGCTACAAGCCAAGGAGCACAGAGGGTGAGGAGCAGGAGATGTTTAAGCAGTTGAGCTTGGTAAGTGCATGAAGAATAATTGTTATGGGAGATTTTAACTACGGCAGTATAAGTTGGGAAGAGGAAAATACATGTAGTAATAAGGGAATGGAATTTTGAGGGACAAATGTCTTAGGCGTCATGTAGTAGAAGGAACACAGGGTTCAAGAGTTTGGGTCATAGCATCAGAGGAGTTGATTATAACTGAGATGGCATTTCTGTTCCCAGTTGGAGAGAGTGACCATGTGGTTTTGACTTGGAAGATGAATAGACATGCAGGAGTCTCAAAGAGAAGAGAATATATGTGGAATTATAAGGCAGGTGATTATAATAATCGTAGATATCAACTTGGGGCAGTTCCATGGAGGGAGGAATTGGAAGGGAGAGATATCGTTAGAACTTGGGAAATTGTGAAAGAATATTTGTTACCAGCATTAGTAAGCTGTATTCTATGAGTAATGAAGAGGACACAATTTGATGTAAAGTGGATGACAAACAATATCAAACAGGAACTGAAGTTAAAAAAGAGGTTATGGAAGAGATACAAGGAGAGAGGTGGAGAGCAGATGCGTGAAGAATATAAGACTCATGCTAGGAGAGTGACTAGTATGGTAAGGAAGGCAAAATTGGAATATGAGAAGAGATTTGCCCTAAGATCAAAAGAAAATCCTGAAGAAGTTTTTAGCTATTGCCAGTAGGAGAAGAAATGATTGTGGAAGAATAACATTGTTGAATAAAAATGGGAATAGAGTGACTGATGCAGAGTACATAGTGGAGTTGTTCAGTGAACACTATTCGAGTATTTCATCCTGGAGAAGTGGGTTTTAATACTAGAGGGATAGGGGGTAGGTTCAAGGTTTAGAGGTGCAAGAGGAGGGTGTGTTTCAAATACTGAGTACTGTGAATGTCAATAAAGCACTAGGACTGGATGGAATTTCGTCACTTGTTTTGAGGGAATGTGCTAAAGAACTGACAGCTCCATTGACCTGGCTTTTCAATGAAAGTCTGGCCACGGGAAAGGTACCCAAGGAGTGGAAGGAGAGTAAGATTGTGGCATTGCATAAGGTTGGTAGCAGACTGGAAGTGTCAAATTATAGACCAGTTTGCATTTCATTAGTAGTTGTTAAGATCTTGGAGAAATTAGTGAGGGACCATATACAGCATTATGGTCCTTATATGGAGGGACTATATACAGCATTGGGCAGATGAGGGTAATGTTATCTGTGAGAGTCAACATAGATTTGTTAAGGGGTTCTCTTGCTTTAGTAATATGATTGCCTTTTATAATAACGTGACAAGAGCAGTTGATGAGGAAAGGCATATTCTGCTATTTTTTGGATTTTGCAAAGGCATTTTGACAGGGTGCCACTTGATAAGCTGATATTTAAGTTGCAGCACATGGGTTTAAATGTCAGGTTAGTCAACTGGATTCAGGATTAGCTATCTGATAGGTATCAGAGAGTTGTGTATGGTGGGGCAATATCAAGGAGGCAGAAGGTTACAAGTGGGGTCCCACAGGGCTAAGTACTGGGACTTGTATTGTTTAACCTTTATATCAATGACATTGGATTGCAGAGGGATATTCAGTTGTTTGCAGATGATGTGAAGCTAGGAAGGGTCATTAGTAATAGTGCAGATATGGCAGACCAAGACGATTTGAATAAACTGGACAGATGGGCAAAAGGATGGGGGGTATCAGTTTAATGCAGCAAATAATAAAGTCGTGAAGTTTGGGATACATCATTGCGAGGCTGCATACTCTCTTGGAGGAGCAGTACTGGTGGAAGTAGGGGAGGCAAGAGATCTGGGGTGATAATTGATAGAAATCTGAAATTTGGGGAACATATTGCAAAGGTGGTGAAGGTAACCCAGAGGATTGCTGCAATACTGAGGACGCTCACCTGCAGAGATGAGTTGTCATTCCATTGTATAATGCCCTGACCAGACTACACTTAGACTATTGTCCTCAAATTTGATTGCCAGGATGTGAAGGGGATAAATTAACTGTGGAAAGGGTACAGAGGTGGATAAGAAAGATGGTTACAGGACTGTACAATATTAGTTATGAGGACAGGCTGGGGGAATGTGGACTGCAGAGTTTGGTAGATAGAAGGAGGAGAGGTGATATGATCGAGACTTTTAAACTGTTGAGAGGTAGTTACAAGGTTGACACAGGAGAGTTCATTTGCTTGGTGGAACAGGGGGAGAAGGACAAGGGGCCATCCCTGGGGGTTGCAAAAGGAAGCTGTGAGTAAGAGAGTGAGGAGTGGTTTCTTTGCATGGAGGGTGGTTGAACTGTAGAATGCATTGCCTGATAGAGTTGTGAGAGCTAAATGGTCAAGGAGTGGTATGATAGACTTTGTGTTTTCTAGGATGGTCCTCCTACAATGAGTCTTTTGACTCCGTGGAGGTCTGGATCATCATAATAAAATTAATAATAATTTTTTCGGGACAGGCTAGATTAATACTTGTTTTCAAAGATGCTGGATAAATACTAGATGAGTATGACATCTTGAAAAGATGATACAAGTTTAGTGTGAGTTCTGAATCAGAAGCTTTTAGTTCATCTGGGAGAATACCATTTAGGACCAGGAAATTTATTGTTAAAGGCTACTGAGTATTTTTCTGATATCCTTTTTTTAAAATTTGGCAGCAAGAATTCTTGTTGATATACAAAAGAGGGCAATCTGCTTAACATTGTCCAACTCCAAACATACCAGTGAACTTTTCATCGTTTTTCTTCATTCCATCCACCTCTGTTCTTTGGGACAATCTCCTTCATACTGTTTTTCCCACTGAGTAGAACTCCATCTCTTTAAAAAAAAACATTCAAGCTCTGCTTATGCTTGGGTAAAGGGGTTAGCAGAAGAAGAAGAAGAATATAATTTCTTGTTAGGTATGTTGGAATGAGCAACACAATATCGAACTTGGTTGAACATAATCAAATATTAGTTTAAACTGACACCTTACCTAAATAAACAAGGCTGTTCCTCCTCCCTTGTTTATCCATTAAAGTGTTCTCCCCATCAGGAATTGATGTTATTGGAACAAACTCAAATGAACTGAAAGTAAGCAGCATCAGCAAATTGTCAGTAAAAAATAAAAGCCATAATAGGAACAGTATAAATACAGTGTTGACATAAATGGTGTTGTTATTAAAGTGGAAATAGATGTCATCCTTCTATTTTACATCTATTTTCACCTTGGAGTAGGTGTTTTGACCAGAAATTCTCAAATACGGAGTTTTAATAGGTTTACTTTGGCTGCACTGCATCTACTCTCGCTGCCTTTCCAATCTTTTGATGGCTTTTTCGTACTTCAAGTATAGATATCTATTCCTGATTGCATGCTTGTTGAGTTTTTTACCACTGTGCTGTCACTAATCATTTCATTTAGCAATTTTTTGAAGTAATTACTCCATACATCAAGGATATCTTTTTCTCCAGTTTTCATGTCACCTTTATCATCTCAAACAATTCCTTTTACCGCACACTCTTTCCTCTATTTCTGAGCTTTTTCAACAACCTCCAGAATATCTTCCCACCTTCTTGATATTTATTTTCCATGTTCATACCAAAGTCTTCCCATGACTTTTGTTTAGCTAGTTTTACACAGTGTTCAGCTTTCTTACATTTTATTATTATTATTATTCAGGCCTCCATTGACTCAAAAGACTCATCGTGGGAGGTCCTTTCTAAAAAACACAAGTCTATCAAGACTCATCGAGGGAGGTCCCTCCTAGGAAAACACAGTCTATCATACCACTCCTTAAACGCATTGACCGTTCTTGCTCTCACCACTCTATCAGGCAATGCATTCCATGGTTCAACCATCCTCCATGCAAAGAAACCACTCCTCACCCTCCTTCTCACAGTTTCCTTTCCTAACTTCCAGGGATGGCCTCTTGTCATGACTCCTTCCCGCTGTTCAACCAAGCGAAAGAACTCCCCAATGTCAACCCTGTAACCACCTCTCAACAGTTTAAAAGTCTCGATGATATCACCTCTCCTTCTTCTATCCACCAAACTCTGCAGTTCACACCCCCTGAGCCGATCTTCATAACTAATATTGTACAGTCCTGACACCATCTTTGTTATCTGCCTTTGTATCCTTTCCACAGTTAATTTAACCCCTTCAAATCTTGGGGACCAGATCTGAGAACAATAGCCTAATGCTGTATATAGTCCCTCACTACTTTCTCCAAGATCTTACTAACTACTGATGACACACAAACTGGCCTAAAATTAGACATTTCCAGTCTGCTACCGCCCTTATGCAATGGTACTATCTTACCTTCCTTCCATTCCATGGGCACCTTTCCCACAGCCAGACTTTCCTTGAAAAGCCAGGTCAAAGGCCCTGTCAGTTCCTAAGCACATTCTCTCAAAACTCATGGTGAAATACCATCCAGTCCCACAGCTTTACTGACATCCAGGGTACTCAGTATTTGCAACATGCTCTCCTCCTGCACCTCTGAACCTATCCTATCCCTCTAGTATTCAAATTGACTCCTCCATAATGAAATACTCCAATAAAGTGTTCATTGAAAAATTCCACTATGTCCTCTGCATCAGTCACTCTATTCCCATTTTTATCCCACGATGTCATTCTTCCACGGTCATTTCTCCTCCTACTGGCCACACAGCTAAAAATTCCCTAGGATTTTCCTTGGATCTAAGGGCCAATCTTTTCTCATATTGCAGTTTCACCTTCCTTACCATACTTGTCACTTTCCTGGCCCGTGTCTTATATTCTTCATGCATCTGCTCTTCACCTGTCTCCTTAAATCTCTTCCATAGCCTCTTTTTTGCATGCAGTTCCTGTTTAATATTGTTTGTCATCCACTTTACTCCAAATTTTGTCCTCTTCTTCACTCGTGGGATACAAATTACCATTGCTGCTAACAAATATTCCTTCACAATTTCCCAAGCGCTAATGATATCTCGGCCTTCCAATTCTTCCCTCCACGAAACTTCTCCAAGTTGACGTCTAAGACTATTATAATCACCTGCTTTATAATTCCACAGATGTTCCCATCTCTTTGATATTCCTGCATGTCTATTCATTTTAGAAGTCAAAACCATATGGTCACTCTCCAACTGGTGGGAGAGATGTCATCTCAGTTATTATCAGCTCTTCTGATGCTGTAACCATATCCAAAACTCTTGAACCTCTTGTTCCCTCTGTTACATGTTGCCTAAGACATTTGCCCTCAAGAATTCTAAAAATTCCATTCCCTTATTGCTACGTGCATCTTCCTCTCCCCAATTTATACTGCTGTAATTAAAATCTCCCATAACAATCATTCTTCTTGCACTTGCCACGCTCAACTGTCCCAACATCTCCTGGTCCCCACCCTCTGTGCTCCTTGGTCTGTAGCAACACCCCACTAAATATTCTGTCTTGTCCACTTCACATATGCTTTCAAAATCATTAGTGTATAGCCTTCCAAAGCCTCCACTCTTAGAGGACATAGGTCGTCACTTATCATAACCAGTACTCCACCACTACGCTTTCCCTTCCTATCTATCCTGCTGAAAAATGCTGTACCCAGCAACTTCTATTCCTGTTATTATATCCTCTTCTGTCAACCATGTCTCTGTGATCCCAATAATCTTTGGCTATGCTGATGCTATCAGTGCCACCAATTCCTCTCCCTTATTCCGAATACTCCTGGCATTAGTATAAAGCATAAAAATGCCATTGTTTCTACACCCAGTATTATCCCCTCTAGACTCCACTGAGCTCAGTGTTACCTGATGTCGTCCCCCTTCTCCCAAGTACCCATTCCCACAAGAGACCACCCCTGCTACCATCGACTCTGGGACACACTGACTCGTTCAAAACAGCAATCTCTCCGGATGCCTATGTCCTTCCTCATTCAACTGCAAGTGTTCCCATTTGTCTCTGTATTCTCCAAGTGTGCATGCCGACTTATTCTCCAGGAACTGTCAATATGCCTTCTTCTTTTCCTTCACTTCCTCTTTAACTTCATGTGTCCACCGTGGAGTTCTGATTAACAAGAGAACCTCGACACATGCCTTTCTAGTTGAATCAATCAGTGCTTTCTTCAGGGCTTGCCACTGAATCACCAAGGTTTGGTTCCTGTTCCCAAACTTTTTCATTTTTCTTGAATAATGTTTGTATATTTTAGTCTACAGTTCACATCTGAGAGTTGCTCAACTTTTATTTGCTTTTAAACTTTCTTACATGTTCTTCTTTTCAATATGAAATTCAACATATTGAATATTATTTTGAGTTTTCTATTTTCTCGGATATTCCTCTAAGTTGCAGAAGGGCTATTGACTCGATTGCGTTCATTTGAAGGATTCTGTTAATTGTTTTCCTGTTGTAGCCATTTTTTTATTTTATTTATAATCCTTTGGTTTTTATTTAAAATTCATTCTTCAGAGAAAATTGTTATGGTTCTATTTTTGAGGATGTTAATAATACTCGGTTTATATGTTTGATAGTAGTATGAATCTTTGTGTATGTGTGTGGGTGTACACACACACTAGTGTCCAAAACCTGTGGATGAACACTCTTTCTGAAGATTACAGCTGCAAATTTAAATGAATCAGCTTGTGGCAATTTGTATAACTGACAATTTTGAGTAGAAAATTGGTATACATTCATATATTTGAATCACATTAAAAGTGTCATGTGGCAGCACTCAACAGGATAGAACGCAAAAGGTAGTGCTAAGTGAATTGTGTTTGAAGGAAACTACATAATGTTGCAAAGTTCGATGTCTTGTAATGTCTCAAAGACATCATCTAGATGATTTCTGATGTTGCCATCTGGCAACTAGCTAGATGATGTCATCCAGATACTTTGTAATCTCATATAGCATTGTTTCCAGGTTCTGGGCAGCATTTCAAATGAAATGGAATGTGTTTTGGACATTTGCTAAGAGGTTGACCTGGCTCTATCACAGAGCATGAAGACAGATTTTTGATATTTTGTGATGCAAAATGTAATTGATGCACCACAGCAGGTCAGCTTGTAAGTAAATTCTATTCAAGCATAGGTATTCAGATATCTTGATAAACTGTGGCAAGATGTCTACAACAAGTAGGCCTAGATGCCCATAGGCCTTTAGTCTGTATCCCTTTATCCACAGCTCATTCTTCTTCTTCTTCTGCAGCTTCTCCCACTTAAGTGAGGTCACTGTTGATGATGAGTCTCCTCCACATCCTCCTGTCTTTGGCTGTCACCACATCCAAGTTCTTCATCCTCAAGTCCTCTTCTACCAGCTCCCTCCATCTCTTCTTTGGCCGCCCACGCTTCCTCCTTCTTCCCACATATTTGTCCTCCCTCCTCATCACATGACCAAACCATCTAAACTTTGCCTCCTGTTTCTTCACTCCTAAGTTCATAACTTTCACTGTTCCCCTCACATAGTCATTTCTCAGACGAGCCTTTCTGGTCACACCGCACATCCACCTAAGCATTCTCATCTCTGCTACTTCCATTCTGCTGATGTTATATTTTCTCAGGGCCACAGTTTCTATAGCATACGTCATAGCTCGCCTCAGTACTGTCCTATAGATTTTGCTTTTCAGATTGATCGGCACCCTCTTATCGCATAACACTCCAGCCATCTCTCTCCAGTTCCACCAACCCACTTGTATCCTGCATCCCACTTCCTTCTCAGCTCCTCCATTTTCTTCCACTGTTGAACCTAAATATCTAAAGTCCATCTTCCTGATGATATTTCCTTCCAGCTCCAGGTCTGTCTCCTGGCCGCCACCCACTGTGCAACACATATACTCTGTCTTACTTCTGCTCAGTCTCATACCTCTCTTTTCCAGTACTTTTCTCCATCTTTCCAGTTTAGTTCTCGCTTCTTCTCTTGAATCTGCACACAGCAAGATGTCATCTGCATACAACATTGTCCAAGGCGCATCTTCTCTCACCACCTCCATCACAATGTTAAACAGAAATGGACTTAATGCTGACCCTTGATGCAAGCCAACTGTTACTTGAAAACTTTCTGTCTGTTCCAGACAGGTCCGAACACTTGTCTTCACATTTCTGTACATCTCCTGCACCAATCTGACATATTTCTCCGGAACCTTCGTCTCCCTCAGACAACTCCAGACTAAGGTTCCAGAGAAATATGTCAGGTTGGTGCAGGAGATGTACAGAAATGTGAAGACAGGTGTTCGGACCTGTCTGGCACTCTATCGTATGCTTTCTCCAGATCAATAAATGCCAGATGTAGCTCCCATTGTTTCTCTCGAAACTTTTCCATCATCTGCCGTAACCCAAAGATAGCATCTGTTGTTGATCTACCAGGCATGAAGCCAAATTGTTCCTTTGCAATCTCCACCTCCTCCCTCAATCTACCATCAAGAACCCTTTCTAGGATCTTCATTGTGTGGGACATCAACTTTATTCCTCTGTAATTTTTACAGTCTTGTGCATCCCCTTTACCCTTGTAGATGGGAACAAGAGTACTCTCCCTCCATTCCTCGGGTATATTTTCCTGTTGGCAAACTTTCATGAATAGGTCCCACAGCAGGTCAATTCCCTCTTCCTCCAGTGCCTTCCATTCCTCCACTGGGATCCTGTCAGGACCCACTGATTTTCAATTCTTCATCCTCTTCATGGCCTCCTTCACTTCAACTCTACTGATGTTCTGCACCATCCCCCCAGAAGGCTGCCCATTTTCTCTGTGAGTCCTTGCATTTTCCTCATTCAAAAGTCCTTCAAAGTATATTTTCCATCTGTTTCTTATATCCACATCCTTCCATAATACTCTTCTTTCAGCATCTTTGATTTGCCTCACATGTAAGATGTCCTTTGATGCCTTATTTCTACATTTTGCTAGATGGTAAACCTTTCTCTGTTCTTCCTTTGTTTCTAATTGATCATAAATATCTTGATATGCCATGGCCTTCGTCACAACTCTCTTGGCTTCTTGCTTTCTCTCTCTGTCCTCTTCCTCCCTCTTGACTCATCCCACTTCTGCTTTGCCTTCCTCTTAGCCGTCACTGCTTCTTGTACATTATTATCCCACCACCAACCCTCCTTCTGCTCTCTAATCTTTCCAGATGTCTCACCAAGCACCCCGATTGCACAGCTCAGAATAGCTTTTGAATTATGTTTCCACCAATCTTGTACACAGTCCATCCGAAATCCTCCCTAACACTCTCTCCCTAAAACGATTCCTCACACTCTCTTCTTTTAAGCGAAACCACTTAATTGTCTTCATCCCATGGCTTTCAGAGGTTCTTATCTTCGATCTTATTTTAAGTCTGCGCACAGCAGTCAGTGTTGCTGTGCCACTTGATGGAATTACTTTACAATTTGTCACAACCTTAAGATGTTTTCTTCTAGTCAAAATGTAGTCATTTTGTGAACTGTTGTTACCACTCCTAAATGTTATCAAATGTTCTTCCCTCTTGTAGAAAAACGAGTTCACAATTGCCAGATCAAACGCTACTGCAAAGTCCACAACCCTCTCTCCTTCCTGGTTCATCATTACCACTCCGTGGCCACCATGCACCCTTTCACAGTCTCTATTCTGTCTCCCTATGTGTCCATTCAAGTCTCCTCCAACAATCACCATTTCGTTTTCTTCCAGTTCCCTCATTTCTTCATCTAACACGTTCCAGAACTCATCTTTCTCCTCTGCTGTACAGCCAACTTGCGGGGCATATACACATAATACGACTACCCACTCTTCTCGAAGACCCAATTTCATTTGCATCATCCTGTCGTTCCTTCTACCCACTTCCTGAAGTCACTTTTTTCAAACGTGGAAAGTGATTGTCTTTTCAGTTATATTTTTTTGAAAAAGTTGTATTTTTTTTTTTTTTAACTAAAAATGCCCTGACTCAATTCTGAAATATTCTTGTCTTTGCCTTGCAGCGACACATTGAAATTTTGTAAATGTTCCATTCTATCGGTAAAAAACATCAAGTCCTGGATCCATTCATTGGTTTTTAATTGCGGATATGATTTTTTTATATCTAGGAATTCGATAATAGGTTCCAATAAAGCTACAAATTTGTTCAATACATCGTACATCGATAACCTTCTCACTATGCAGTACAACGATAAATCATTTATTTGTTCATTCAAATCAAGTTCATCAATAAAATTTTGAAACTGACAGTTTTTTTTTGCATTGGTCCGAATGAAATTTAAGATTTTTATGAGTGGTGTAAACACATGTTCAAAATTAAAGTGTTTTGCAACAAGATGTTCTCGATGCAAAATACAATGAATTGGAATGAAATCGGGAACGCTTTCATCTTTTTTTAAAAGTCCAATTAATCCTACATTCTTACCCATCATCGCTGCTTCTCCATCAGTAGCCACACTTTCTAATTTACTTTTTGGAACATTTTTAAGGGCAACATCGAAAGCTTCCTTAATATCAGCGCCACGAGTACCATCTTTTAATGCTATTCAATCTAATAAATATTCTCACGTCACTCCGTCCGCAAGAACGAAACGAATAAAAATTGCTGATTATGGTTGATCTTTAATGTCAGTTGATTTGTCAAGCGCCAAACTAAATGCTACACAATCTTTTATATCGTTTACTAATTTTGATAATAAATCCACGTTTATTTCTGAAATTCGACGTTCAGTTGTATGTCGTGAGGTAGGAATGTCAGTAATTAACTTTAAAAGTTTTGAATTATTAGGGTTCAGTGACTCAATTGTATCAAGAATGTATTGCTTAATAAATTCCGTTTCAGTATAAGGCCGTTTTGCACGTGCGATGTTCCATGATATTTTAAAACTAGCCTCTATTACAGTTTTAGATTCTTCAGTAAATTTTGTCATGCAGTTAATTTGGTTTTTAACTGAAGATTTCAACGATTTAAGCTTTTTAATTCGTATTTCAGATTTTTCTGGATATTGAGATGAAAACTCGCAATGCAATTTTTCATAAGGATGTTTTAAATTCCCTACTTTGAAATTGCTCACTGTTGAACTACAGATGAAGCAAATTGCTTTACCATTTTTCTCAATAAAAGCATAGTCTTCTTCCCATTCTTCCTTAAAATTTCTATGTTTGTCGATATACTTCCGCTTCTGTTTATTTTCAAGAGTCATACTGCAAAATATTCTATAATAAAATTTTTAAAATAAAATATTAATATTTAAATCATTTGGAATTTAAATTATTACCTTTTTATTAATATAAGAAGTACGAAATTTGGTAATATATCTTTTTAAATTTTCTGACAAGGTAATATAAATATAACTACATTGCCGAACAGCATATAAACACAAATTTCATCAAGCCACTCAAAAACATTGACTAATCGAGCAGAAAAATACAGCTTATTAGGGATGGCAAACAAACATCGATGATTTTTAGAGAAAAACATCGTTTTTTTGGCTTTGCCTCGAGTTTTTTTTAATTATTATTATCATTCAGAAAAACTTTATTAGGTGATTGCCCTATGTCTGCTAGAAAATTAAGAAAAATTATAAATATTTTTTATTTGTTAGTTGAGTCGCAATAAAACTTAAGAAGAGCTAATGCAGCTCGCAAGTCGCAGTTTGGCCACCGTGGTTCTAGATGACACTTAATCTGGCAACATCAGAAATCATCTAGATGATGTCATTGAGACATTACAAGACATCGAACAATTGCCTAAATATCTCATAATGCAAAACACGCAGTACTGTCTACAGGGTGTAGCATAGATGCAGCCTGCCTCATGGCATGGCTTAATAAGGGTGCTCGTTCAGCCATATTGTGATAAGTGCTGTAGCAAGTGTGGAAAGAATTTTTTCCAAGCTTAAACTGATTAAAAATTATTTGCAAACAGCATTGACCCAAGAAAGAGTGGTTGGTTTAGCAACTATTTATAGAGGCAGACATAGCTCATAATTTAAATTTAGAAGAGCTTATAAAGAGTTTTATTGTGAGATATCCCCATAGAGCAAACATTTATCATATCTTTCGATAGATAACGCACGCATTATCTATACAAAAAAGTCTAAATTTGTTAAAAATGAACATGTGCGGTATACATTTGAAAGGTATGAGAGGTAAATCAAATGTAATAACAAAACTAAGGTTGAAGTATTACTTAATATTTATTGAACATTGCACTATTCAAATACAAAAAATCCTTCATCAGACTCAATATTGAAAGAATCAATTATGTTAAAAATTTCGTTTTTAAGGCAATTTAACGGTATTTCTTCAGCTTCATAATCATTGTAACCGGACACCACTGCTTTCCCTTGTGCTTTAATGAAACCATTTCTAACACAGTTTTAACTTACAGCAGCCCAATTTTCTACAATCCATGTAACTATATTTTTATATGATGTTCTTTTCATCTGCCGTGTTTTGTTATAATTGTATATAACCTTTCAATTGTAGTCGTAATAATGTCACAGTGCTCCTCAATAATGTGAAAATTGTAAAATTTGGAATTAAAAAAATCGACCACTGTTACTAGCAACGCACATGCTTTTAAAGAATTCCTCGGTCCTCTGTCTGTTCTTCCTAACTATACTGCTAGTTGGCGCATGCGCATTATCTATACATCAAAAGGAATGATGAAAATCTTGGGGGTGCGCGTTATCTATCAAAAAATAGGGTAATTAATATTATTATGTAATTGTTTCACATTAATGTTTCTATTGTAATAAAACAAAATAGCAATTGGAGATTTTCTTATATTTTGCTCTTATAATCCATCAGGAGCGATATTTAATTGTTTGCCTCAGGGTGCAATCTAACCTATAACTAATGGGAAGGGTCACTACCTTTAAGGTCTCATCAGTGGAAGTCAGACCCAGAAGTAATACAAAGGTTGAAGTAATGCAGAGGTCATATTTCCATATATAAGTAGCCAAAAGGTACACATATAAAGGTGTACCACAACTTATTACTGAAATACTCTGGATTAGAGATAGATGTTGAAAGTTTTTCCACTTGGTTATACTATACAATAAAGATGCCAAGAAATTATATTCTTGGTTTAATCCTTTATCCAAGGATTTATTCAATCCTTAATCCTTTATAGCCAAGTGGAAAAACTTTAAATACAATATATGTTAATGATATATTTACTATTTGGCCTCATGGCTGCCGAATCTACACTTGGCCACCTGAACAAACAACACAGATGCATTCAAGTTATTGAAATTGAAGGCAATAACATATACTGTATTTTTTTCTTGATGCACTTGTCAAAAATATAATACATATTAGGGACATTTAAACCACCTGCAAAATGAAAAAGATTACTCAGTTCCTCTAAAGTTTCCCCTTCCTTCTCTTGCCTATCCAGAGGTATAAAATCCATTGTATATTTTATAATTTATAAAATTTATAATTACAGAGTAAAATTAATTTACAAAAGGTAACAAAATAGACACACACACACACACACACTTGAGCATTCAGGCATCCTTCATGGCAATTCTTGTGACCTTTTCAACTTATGTGATCGTTGGAATGGAATCCCCTCATATGTTGAGAACTCGCTGTGTGTGTGTGTGTGTGTGTGTGTGTGTGTGTGTGTGTGTGTGTGTGTGTGTGTGTGTGTGTGTGTGTGTGTGTGCGCGCGCGTGCGCGTGCACATGCTCAGTGTTGCAGGCCTGTTTGCAAAGCTGGCTTTATTACTTAAGCCATTGAGGTATGCTGAATTTTTATCTTGTATTGTTTTGGCACACTTGTTGGAGAAAGAGGGCTTAGGGATTTTGCTTGTATTCAAGAATGAATGACATCATTCCAGCAAGGATTATTTGTTATATGGATCTGCAGCATATTTAGAGGGATTGCTGGTTAAGAAAAAGTCTGGGATAATGATGTGATTTATTTACTATTCTGATTGGTAGGGGAAACAGTTAAATTATTACTGACAACAAATATTCAGGTAGAAAAAGGAAACTAATTTTGATTTATGAATATTGATCACAAAGAAACATTATCACACATTTGGAGGTAATTATCCTGTAGGAAGTCAGCTTAGTAATAGATAATATCTGCATGCTGTTTGGTCATCGTAATTAAAGCAGTAAAGGCAGAAGATAAAACAGCCAAGTGGTGCAAGAAAATCTTAAGCTGAAGTGAATATTGTATGTGTATTGCATGAATATTGTGTATATATATATATATATGTATGTTAAAGATACCAAGCTATTTTAAACCTGGTTTTACTCCATTTCCCAAGTAAGCAAACAGACAAGTCAAGTTTGCGCCTGCAAGTGTTGCAAATCTAGCTGACCCTGCACGAAGTGCAAGACCAAGGCAACTTATGGTAAAAGTAGAATAAGCTCTGATCACTAATCTTAATATTTACCCTTAATGCAAAGCACATCTCCTGGAGGAGATGTATGATGCTTTGTATTAAAGGCAAGGGGCCACTACCCAGACCGGTTTCGACCTTTATTGAGGTCTCATCAGTGGGAGCCAGGCTAGAAATAACAAGATTTTAGTAATACAGAGCTTATAAGTATTTTACCAGAACAAGTTACCATAAGGTGTTTTAACCTTATTAAATAAAAATCTCAGGAGGAGATATAAATGTAGAAAGTATTTTACCTTGGGTATAATAAATATTATACCCAATTTATTATACCCAAGGTAAAATACTTTCTATATATATATATATATATATATATATATATATATATATATTCAAGGTATAGCAATTTCTGGAACAGAATGTTGTTGTTATTACAGTGACATCTATGGTTGCCCTGACTGCCCAATTCCTGAAATCTCCCTTTAATTGACTTTACCAGTGCTTTAACCACTACTCCCGAGATACTAATATGTCAATAATTTGCTGCTTCTGTCTTGTAGCCTGCTTTAAAATTTAAATTTATAAAAATTAATATTTATATTTTTTTACTATTATGCTTTTTTAAATAGTTTATAAGCACAGAACATTTAATGTTGGACCTTTTGGTAGTAATGCCTGCGTGTTCTGCTATATAGGTTTCAGATATAGATTACACTTAACAGAGTCAATTTCACTTTTCAGTATTGCTGTAACAATATCAAGTGACCTTGTTTGATTTTTTTGATTAAAAGGTTTCATTTATATTAATTTCAGAATCAAAATTAAACTTGGGAGTTCTGCTCATCAGGTATGTATTGCTTGCTTAATAATAAAATTGGCAATAAGTTAACTAATTTTGGTACTGAAATTAATGTAGGTAAATGTAATGTATTTCAATGTACAGAATGCAAATCTTTGCTCCAAAAACATTATCTCCTATAAATAACTATTTGCTTTTCCTATGAAAGATGTGCGTGTTAATCAGATAAAATCCCTTAACTTATATATTTCTATCATATCAGCTCTTCCTCCTGTTTTTCAAACTCTGGAATCCACATGTGTTCAACTCCCCCCCCCCCCATAACCAGCATTTCAAGCCTATGTTGTCTTAGTCACTCGTCTCTGGATCCTCTCTATTCTAATGTTTTCACATCACAGTGAAAACCAGGTGACCCAATCTGAGCAAAATAGTTCAACTGTGGTCTGACAAGTGCTTTTTTGCAGTGGCACAACCACCTCTTTATCCCTCCCCTCCCCCACATTTTAGAGTACGTCTTATCATAGCGGCATTACAACATGCACCCTTTGCAACCCTTTCACTATGCCCTCTAAACTTCAGTCTGTTGTCTACCATCACTCTGAAATCTTGAAAAGTATATTCAAATCTTCCTGACAAAAGTGCTGCTTATAATTCTCTCCAACTTTGCATCATCAGCAAATAACTGAAGAACCCCAGTCAGTAAATGTGGTATATCATTTACAAACAACTCAAATAGCAGGGGCCCATGAACTGAATCCTGGAGCATGCCACTGCTTGCCCTCCTTTTTTGCGATCTATTCCCATCATCTGTAGCTTGTATACCAATTTATCATGTGGTAATCTATCACTATCAAATGCTTTTAAAAGTCCAATAATATCGCTGGGGTGCTTAAGGGTCAAAGCTGTATAATTGAGAGGAGACCTCCACATAGCCTTTAAAAGAATGCGGAGAACTGACCAGGGCTTCTGACCTAATGTCCAATCCTCACCTTCTCATGGTGCACCCTGTTGGGTATCTACTTGGATACTGAACAAACGAGGATGGGCTGGCAATGTGGGATTTAGCCGACCAAATTGTATTCTTATTGGTTAAACAAAATAAAAAATGATGGTACAACATGACAAAATTCATGCCGGCTGGGGCGTCGCCTGGTTAAACAAGGCTCCCATTGTTTTCGCCAGGGAACCAAGGTGAAAAGTCAGCTACTGGAACAAATCTGAAAACAAACCCCAACTCAACATCACCAGAGTTAAAGATCGGTACTATCAACGTAAGAAGCCTGAATGGCAAAGAAATGGAGCTAGCTGAGGGATTAGATAAGTACCAGATCGACATAATAGGGGTGACTGAAACAAAAAAGACCAAAACTGGTTAGATCTTTCTGAGCAATAAATACAAAATGTTATATTCAGGCAATGACAATCAAGGAAAAGAAGGAGTAGCCATAGTATTCAACACAAAATACGAGGCTAATCTTCTTGAATGGCAGTCAGTCTCAAGTAGAGTAATGTGGGCAAATATGAGAATGGGAAACTGGACAATGAGACTTATTTGTGCCTATGGTCCCACAGAAGGTTCTACTAAGGTAGAAGTGGAGGAATTTTTTGAGGCTTTAGAAAAAGCAACTGACACAATGAAAAAGGAAAAGTTGGTCCTTGTTGGGGATCTAAATAGCAGAGTAGGAAATGATTGTCAGACATACAAAAATATTTTGGGAAAATTTGGAGAAAAGAGCAAAGCTAATAATAATGGCAAATATCTGTTGGATTTCTGCTCAGGACATGGACTGGTTATTACTAACACCATGTTCCAACATAAAAATGTGCACAAATTCACATGGAGAGAAGAGGCTAGGAATAAGAAAAGTCTCATTGACTTTGTTGTTGTTGATAGTGATATTTTCTCCCTGGTGCAGGACACCAGAGTGTACAGAGGATTTGAAATTGGAAGTGATCACTATTTAGTCTTGAGCAAGATAAAATTGAATTTCATATTGAAAAGAATAACATGTAAGAAAGTTTTAAAGTGAATAAAAGTTGAGCAGCTCTCAGATGTGAACTGTAGACTAAAATACACAAAGATTATTGAAGAAAAAATGAAAGAGTTTGAGAACAGGAATCAAACTTTTGTGATTCAGTGGCAAACTCTGAAGAAAACATTGATTGATTCTGCCAGAGAGACATGTGGTGAGGTTGTCTGTTAGGATAAAAAAATCAGAACTCCCTGGTGGACACAGGAAGTTAAAGAGGCAGTGAAGGAAAAGTAGAAAGCATATCAAAAGTTCCTGGCAAATAAGTCAGCTTGTGCTCTTAGAGAATATAGAGACAAATGCAAGAATGCTAAACACTGTGTAAAACTAGCTAAACAAAAGTCATGGAAGGACTTTGGCAAGAATATAGAAAATAAATATCAAGAAGGTGGCAAAATATTCTGGAGGTTGTTGAAGAAGCTTAGGAATGGAGGAAAGAGTGCTGTAAAAGGAGTTAGAGATGATAAAGGTGACATGAAAACGGGAGAAAAAGATATCCTTGAAGTATGGAGTAATTACTTTGAAAAACTGCTAAATGAAACAAGCAGTGATGACAGCACAGTGGTAAAAAACACTGACCAGGCATGCAGTCAGGAATATATATCCATACTTGAAGTCGAAAAAGCCATCAAAGGCTTGAAATGTGGAAAGGCAGCAGGAGTAGGATATTCGACCAGAAATGCTGAAGTATGGTGGTATAAGAGTCTTACAGTGGCTGCACTGCATAGTTCAGAAAGCCTGGACAGAGGGACGAATTCCTGATGATTGGAGTAGAGCTCTCATAGTACCCATATATAAAAAGGGAAATAAAACTGAATGTGAGAATTACAGAGGTATTTCCCTACTCAGTGTTCCTGGCACGATCTATGCAAGTATAATTGAGAAACGGTTGAGAAGAATTGTGGAAGAAAAGCTTGGTGAAGAACAAGCTGGATTCAGGCCAAATAGAGGCTGTCAGGATCAGATCTTCACTTTACGACAAATAGTCGAGAAAGCATGGGAATATAACAAAGATCTGTATTTAAGTTTTGTCGATTTGGAAAAGGCATATGACAAGGTGCCAAGAGAGAAGCTATTCAATACGCTGCGGTTATATGGTGTCAATGGGGCATCATATCAAGCAATACTTAGTCATTATTTGAGTTGTAAGTCAGCAGTTAGAATTGAAGGAAGTACAGGAAGATGGTTTAATGTTAAATCTGGTGTGAGACAAGGATGTACATTATCCCCTCTGTTATTCATTATCTATATGGATCGCATTATGAAGGAAAGTGGTATTAAACATGATATCAAAATTGGAGATGTTAATGTCAGCTCTTTGCTTTATGCGGATGATGTTATACTTCTAAATAAATCCGCTACAAGTCTGCAAGATTCTCTGACTAAATTGAATAACTGTTGTAATAGATATGGTATGAAGGTCAGCAATAAAAAGACAAAGACAATGAAAATAGGCAGAATCATTGAAAATGTCAACTGTGTTGTGAATGGAGAACCTGTGGAGCAAGTAAAACAGGTTCTCCACAGGTTCTCCATTCACAACACATTTGTGAATGGAGAACCTTGAGGGTACATGGCAGGAATTTGATAATGATGATGAATAATATCGCTGTATATGATTCTCCCTTATCTAAAACAAGAGACCTTTTACAAATCCATGCTGACCATCATAAAGAATACTATGTCCACCAACCCAATCTTGTATTCTATTCCTAACTAATCTCTAACAACTTGACTACAACTGCAATTATACAGATTATTCTATAATTGGAAATTTCTTTCCTAAAACCTTTCTTGTGGAGTGGTACTATTTTGCCTTCTTTCCATTCCTTGAGGAACCCCCACTACAAGACTTTCATTAAATCACCAGGTCAAGGGTATAGCTAACTGTTGTGTCCATTCCTTAAAAATACATTGTGATATGCCATCCATTCCTACAGCTTTTTTAACATCTAACCCAATCAACACCTGATTCTTTCACTTCTAATTCTCCTAGTACTTGCCTGCCTTCTATATATTGCATAGAAACATTTACACTAGTATGATATGCCAGCCTGGTTGGCCGAATGGTTAGCTTATTTGCTCTCCAGCCAAAAGGCTGCAGGTTCGAATCCCATTGTAGGCATTGATTTTTTTGACTGTCTGTGGAAATACTAGTAGTGGTGGGCAACAGATGGCATTGGCGTAGTTGTTGGATACAGTTGTAGAGTAGGTGGCCTCCTTCGATGAGTCTTTGGACACCCCGGAGGTGTCACGTAATAATAATAATGATATATGCTGATAAAATGCTCTATCAATAATTCCACTATACCCTTTGCAACAGTGACTCTCCTGCCATAATTATTTTTCGTCTTGCCTACTATATAGCGAAAGAATTCCCCTGAATTAACTTGGCCTGACCAGGCAATTTCCTTTCATGCTGCACCTCTTTTTCTTTTCTTTTAGGCTTGCACGGTGATCCGAATGCATTTTTGAAAGTTATGGAGACAACTACCGTGTTTGAATGAAAACTTTAGTTTAATATAACTAAAATCTACAATTCGACGTTTCGACCTTTCTGTCAAGGTCATCTTCTGGAGCATACAACTATACACAGAAAACAAGCTACGCTACAATCAAACTGGTTTGTTAAAGATACTGACCAACCGCTACAACAATTGTTGGCCTGACCTCTGGTGAAAAAAAATAAAATTAAATTAAATTAAAAAAAAAAAGAATAATAATAATAATTATAAAAATAAAAAATAAATAAAATAAATAAATAAAAATAAAAAATTATACACCAACGCTAGAGTCCTATTATTAGTGTTATCTGTTGGTTGTAGAAATACATTGGGCACGACAACAAGTAACTATCTATATACATATAATAACAACATGTTATACCTGTACATTCCAGCCAGTTGGTATGGAATGGCTTCTAATAATAGTTGTAGATTGGTTGTAGTTGTAGATTTTTTTTCTGTACCATTCTCCCCACCAACTGTCTACAACTCTTCCATAGCATTTTCTTTTCCAACACAGCTTACTTGATTTTGCTGTTCACCCATTTCACTCCTCTGTTCATTCTCTTAACCTTTGGTATGCAGTTATACATTGTTGCATCAGATACTGCCTTATGAGTTTCCATGTTGACTTCAGAGTTTCCCATAATCACCCACCTTATAATTCCACATATATCCTTTTTTTTTTTTTTGCAGTAACTTTTTCTTGTTTTACCACTTCCTAAACAAGGTGTGAATACCTCCTTAACAACTTAAAGCCTCTAGTTGTTTCAGTCACATGCTGCTTAAGATATTTATCCCTCAGAAATTCAATAAATTCACTCTCCTTATTCCCATACATCTCCTCCCATTTTATATTCCAGTAATTAGTCTCAGGGTTACTTAATGGTCAAAGCCATATAACTGGGAGGAGACCTCCACATCGCCTGTCAGGAATGCAGAGAACCGACTGGGGCTTCTGACCTAATGTCCAGTCCTCACCTTTGCGTGGTGTGTCCTGTTAGTAGAACAAAGAGGATGGGTTGGCAATTTGGGACTTTGCAGATGATGGTACAACATGATGAGATTTCATGCTGGCTGGGACGTCGTCTGGTTAAACAAGCCCCCCCCCCAATGCTGTTTTCATCATGGAACCAAGGTGAGCAGTTCAGAGTCAGCTACTGGAACAAGCTCCGACTCAATATCTAGAAGAATAAACCATCATCGGAAGAACTGAAGATAGGAACCATCAATATATGGAGTATTAATGGAAAGGAATTCGAACTTGAAGAAGAATTGGAAAAGTACCATGTAGACCTAATTGGCATTATCGAAACAAAGAAGACAAAAACAGGTGAGATGTTACTAAATAATAAGCATAGGATGTTATTTTCGGGTAATAATGATCATGGAAAGGAAGGAATAGCAATAGTAATCAACACCAAACATGAAAATAGACTGCTTGAGTGGAAGGCAGTTTCAAGTAGAGTTATGTGGGCAAACCTCAAAATGGGGACATGGACAATGAAACTTATTTGTGCCTATGGTCCCACAGAAGGTTCTTCTAAGGAGGAAGTGGAGGAATATTTTGAGTCATTAGAACAGGCAGCTGACCTAAAGAAAATGGTAAAAGTGGTCCTTGTCGGAGATCTGAACATCAGAGTAGGAAATGAATCCCACCAGGCATACAGGAACATTTTGGGAAAATTTGGAAAAAAGGACAAAACTAATAATAATGGTAAATATTTACTGGACTTCTGCTCATGACACGGACTAGTCATTACTAACATCAAGTTTCAACATAAAGATGTGCACAAGTTCACATGGAGAGAAGACACAAGAAATAAGAAAAGCCTCATTGGTTTACTTCATTGTTGATGGTAATATCGTCATGCTCATTCAGGATACAAGAGTATACAGAGGATATCAAATAGCAAGTTACCATTACTTAGTACTAAGCAGGATAAAAATGGATATCTTAATGAAAAGAACAGTATGTAAGAAAATTTTAAAATAATTAAAGTTGAGCAGCTTTTACAAGTAAATTGTAGACTTGACTATCCAAACATTATTGAAGAACAAATGAAACAAATTACAAACAAGCTATGCTGTGCATAAAATTAACTAAACAAGGGTTATGGGAAGACTTTGGTAAGAATCTGGAAAATAAATATCAAGAAGGTTACAAAATGTTCTGAAGGCTATTGAAGCTTAGAAATAGAGGAAAGAGTACTGTAGATAAAGGTGACATGAAAACTGAAGATAAGGATATCCTGATGTCTGGAGCAATTACTTTAAAAGACTATTAAACAAACCAAACAGTGGCAGAACTGTACTAGAAAATTTTCAATGCTTGAGGTAGAAAATGCCTTCAAAAACTTGAAATGTGGAAAGGCCGCAGGAGTAGATGATATTCGACTTGAAATGCTTAAGTGTGGAGGTATAAAAGTTTTCCAGTGGCTACATTGCATAATTCAGAGTATGTCAGAAGGTTGAATTCCCAATGATTGGAGTAGAGCTCTCATAGTACCATCTATAAAAAAGGGAATAAAACTGAATATGAGAATTACAGAGGAAATTTCTCCACTAAGTGTTCTAGTTATGATTTATGCAAGCATACTTGAAAAGATTGCAGAAGAGAAACTTGGAGAAGAACAAGCTGGATTCGGATAAAATAGAGGTTGTCAAGTTCAGATTTCCACTTTAAGACAAAGAGTTGAGAAATTGTGGGAATATCACAAGGATCTGTACTTAATTTTTGTAGATCTGGAAAAAACATATGAGAAGGCCCAGAGAAAAGCTTTTCAAAATGCTACAATTATATTATGGTGAATTGAACATTATACAGAGTAATACATAGTCTATATTTAAGTTGTCAGTTAGCGGTTATAATTGAAGGAAATACAGAAAGAATGCGTGTGATGTGAAATCAGAGGTAAGACAAGGGTGCACATTATCTCCACTCTTAGTCATCATCTGTATGTATCACATTATGAAAGAAAGTGGCATCGAGCCTGATATTAGATTGGAGATGTCAAACTTAACTGTTTTCTTTATGCAGATGATGTTGTACTCCTAAACACATCTAGTGCAAGTCTCGAGGATTCTCTAACTAAATTGAATAAGAGTGTAACAAATTTGGTATGAAAATCGGCAATAAAAAAGACCAAAACTATGAAAATAGGCAGGTGCATAGAAAATTTCAACTGCATTCTGAATGGAGATCCTATTGACAAGTAAAATATTCCAGCTATTTAGGCACAGTTTTCAGTGTAGATGGCACCACACAGATTCAAAATCTATGTGATGTGAAGCATTACAGTTTTTTACACCCTTAATTCGATCGGGCAAATTAACAAAGCAAAAGAGGGAACTTTTTAATGCTGAGCAGCTGACATCTGTAACATATTTGAAGAAGAGAGAGATCTTATTTTATCCAGAGATATGGGTGGAGAGAGATGGAAGAGGATTTTTTGTTAAAATTTAGATAATACTTTGGGAGTTTGGATGACTTGTGTAGTGTGTTTTGTCAAATGAGGAGTTTAGTGTACCGTCAACAGTTAAACTGTTGATTGGATTTCATTCAAATGTAGAAAGCCCTTGATATATAAAAAGTAAGAGAACAGATTAAAAAATCTTGTAGAACTGCAGTATTAATGTTTGATACTGCAGTTCTACAAGGTTTGACGATCGATCCATTCACTATCACACATTGTGCATCCAGATAGAATGCTGTTAATCCATTTGCAGAAGATACCCCATCTGTTGGGAGTTACTTAGAGATTTCAATTAATTTTATGGTATGTTTGATTCTTCTCTTGTCCCTTTCTGTGCACACTTCTTGGAGAACCGAAGCATATATGTGTGAAAAGAATTTAAATTTCATTTGAATGGAGAAAGAAGCTTTTATGCCAGTATGACTTGTTTCATTGACTATGTACAGTACAGCTTGGACCAGAAAAGTGACAAAAGATCCAAGTAAATGAGACGAAGTTAGGAAAATCATCTCACTTAGCATTCTTAGAATGCTAAGTGGAATGACCTTCCTAACTTTTATAATGCTAGACGTTGCATGGATGAGAAGTAGTTTTGCAAATGCTGTGGCATGAAAATCCAAATTAACATCAGATTGTGGTCTGAAATGCCTAGAGAACAAACAATATCCATCCCTAGTGTATTTAATCACTAGGGAGAAAAATCAGTTGTTTGGAACAGTTTTATAAGAATTGTACAATATTGTTGAACACGACTGCTGACTGGATTGGTTCAGTTGGTAAAGGAAAGCCAGTTGGAGTTGAAATTAAAACCTCCAAGGAAATTGATCTCAGCATTAAGAATGTTGGAGTGGAGAACACTAACATTTAACGAAATCAGAATGTTTAGGATGACTGGTGGCATTAGGAGAGCATTAGCAATAATAACTGAATTTGGTAGTGTGGCACACATTTTTAGTCAAAGAAGATAGAGGAACTTCTAAGTTGGATATTCTCTGACCTAATGCTTTTTTATATTGGACTTATTCATTTAATTCATTATAAATAAAAATCTTCAAATATAGAAATTATGAAAAATTCTTTCTTTTTTATATTTTTTATTGTGCTACTACTCCATTCATATTAGTCTTAAGTTTTATCTAACTTCATCCCAAAAAGAGTAATTATATCTCTACTTGGCTTATGACTGGCAAAATTTAGAAAATATTCTTATAACTCTCTTGCTCATTTCTTCTATTATGATGTTGTGTAAATCTGTATGTAACAAAATATTAACTACAATCATCAAGTCAAACTTTGACTCATTGTAATGTATTGCATTTAATAACTTCGACTTCTTATATCATCTTAAACATTTTTATTTTAAACAACTTTCTAACAGCAAGATGTTTTTAATAATTACTGCTACAAACTTTATATTATATTTCATGTTGTCAAAGGAATACAATTTCTTAGTCAGATTTACTCTCACACTGTTAATGAAATGCATAAAACTGCTTATACTGTCAATAGAATTATGTATAGTACCTTACTTCCTTATGTGAACAGAGCATATATCAAAATGCATTGAATAAGATTTTAGGCTTGGACACTTATTATTCTCTTCAGTAATTCACATAAATATGTTCCACCATGAATCAGGTGACACCTTCTTTGTGAAAGAGATCAAATTTTGAATCCAGTCTTCTTGAATTCCATAGTTTTTCAGCTATTTTGCTTTGAAATACTGCTGTCTATTGTGAAAATGCAAGTTAATAAGTTAACAAGTAAATATTGTTGCCTTCTCTCTTGAAAATCATTGTAGAACTGTTCCTTTCATCAAAATTCGCATACATATCAATATTTCCTTTTATAAGCTTTGATTAATAGTACCCACTAACAAACCAAAAGTCTGATTAGACAAACCCCTAATGGACTCTTTCCAGTCATATCAGGCAAAATATTGACAGTAAATTTATTCACTTGCTGACCCTAGGGCCTTGTAAAGTATTATTGGGCTAGGCAAGCAAGTGAAATTGTCCATAAGCATAGAAAAATCAGAACTTTGTGAAGGATTCAAGGAGATGGAAGCACTTCTAGAAAGAAAAAAAAAAAAATTGTATTCCTGGGTCCAGTATACACTCTAGCAGCTGCCCTGCAGAATAAGTGTCTTAAAACATTCAACATTTCTTTTAAGAAGAAATGTTGTCCCATTGATATCTGACATAACTCGAAATATTACTCATATTGTTTGCTGATAAAAATGGAAGAAATACCAGGACTTTGATCTAAAGTCCAAATGTTTTTGGTCCTTTTAGGTTTTTAATAAGCAAAGTGCAGTGACTTTGTTGCAACTCCTATTTGATGCCTATTACCACAAAATTTGCCTTTCCTCTGATGGGCATGGACATCCAACCTCAACTCCTGCTTATATTAATTTACTGCTGGATAGTTTCCTCCAGTTTGATGTCTTAATGCCTATTGGTTGGAAGATATATGTTAAGGGCTACTAATAGGATATCCACGAACATCAAAGTATAGGCATAAGTTACATTTAGTTACTTCTGACCAACCAGACTGCACCAGAGTTCAGTGTGCTTCATGTTGTGGTGGCCAGAATATCAATTCCATCAGCTTTTAGTCTTCAGGTATATATAGCCATAGATGCCAGTTACTGAAATTTTGAGAGTTGCATCAGATGAGGATTTTAATGTCTCTGGATTATTCACTAAGTATATAGGAAATTTTATTAAAACTAATTAGCTTCCATTGTGACAGTTTAAGATAATGACATCACTGCTAGTAAAAGATTGTTTTTCTTTAGGTGCTTTTAGAACAAAATGGCAGTAATTATACATTGTCAAGAAAATACGTTTTTTCAAAAAGTTTTACACCAGGAAGTGAGAACATAAAACACATTCCTTCTCATTGATCACAGGAAAATACTTTTGCTACTGTTTCATACTAATCTAGATGTAATAAAAACTTTGTTAAAACATGGACAGAACTGACCTGAATTCCAGTGTTTGACTGCAAGAATTCGAAAAATTTCAGAAGCCATACTTCGGAAGTTATACCTAAAATAGGCAAGTATAAAAAATATATTCGAAAAGAGTAACTGAAATAGAAGTCTGTAAATCTGTCAGAGTTTATTGTTAAAGGGTTTTTGAGCATAAAGCTGAAAATCATAAACTAGTTGACTATCTTATAGCAGGGGTGAACAATTCCACTAGCACATTGTGATAGTGGAGTCATATGAGGATAAAGATAATGTGATGATGAAGACTGGTTGGTTTTTTAAAAGGGAATCATACAAAACTGCTTGCTAGATGAAACAAAGTACTTATATGCATTTTTAAATTTGTGTGTATATTTAACAATTCTTTATTATTATTATTTTCTCACTTAAATCACTTTACTCACTTAGATTTTAGTAATAATATGCAACACAGGCATGTATTTGCTGTAGGCCTCGTGGCTTTTTTTTTTTTTTTTTTTTTTTGTTGTTGTTGGAGTGATATGAAAATATATATATCTAAATGAATAAGATAATTTTACAATACCATCAGGACTAGAAGATGTTGATATGAAAGGTTTTAGGAAGCATGCACTGAGCAGCCAGTGGAGTGTGAAGGATACTTTTTCTTGATCATCACTGAGGTTGTTGGAGGAGCCATTGTGGTAAGAGTTTATTTTTGTCTTTGGGTTATTACAAGGTATCATCTAGTAAAAGAGAGGCAAAAAACTTGGATGGACGGAAGTTATGATCAGTAGCCTTGGTATAATAAGAGTTGTCTATGGACAATTTGTCTGTATGCAACCCTTGTTTTAGAACACTGATGCTAGAAACAGAAATGAGCCTTGGATGATGTTATAATGGTAACATCTGAGTGTTAGGAGATGCAAGGTTTCTATGGTGCTGAACTGTGTTGCCAGCAGTTTTCTAACACAGTTTGCATTAGAAAACTGCTGACAAAATGCAATACTTTCATACTGTGCAGCGGAACTGAAGGAGGGAACTCTGAAGTGTCTATGGAAGATGACCTTACTCCTCACCACTGTTTTTGCCATGTGGTACAACCCCTGGTTGTCTCGCACTACTTTTGCCCTCTGCTTCAGGAGAATGGAAGGTCCTGGATGGCCTGGCCATAATCATTTGGTTCATGGGTGTGCTGGCAGGGATTAACAGTGTTGTAGTAAGTCTCCTCCACCATGGTATGGGGGACAGGATCCATTGCTTGATGTGGTGCTGGTATAATGTGGAGTTCACTACTGAGCAGAGACTTCTTGCTGGAGAGTGGTCGTGTTGATTTGTCAGTTTTCTTTGATGTGGAAAAAGCATGTGATATTGCTTGGAAATTTTGAATATTGAAAGATCTACAAACTTTGGTCTTGGAGGGAATCTCTCTCTCTTCATCTGGTCAATTTGTAAGCTTTTGTTAATTTTAATCTTGTATAACTACTATTGTCAAAGCAAATATGTTAATTACTAATGTATTAATGATACATTTTATAAATGATACTAGCCCATTTATTATTTTATTTTTTTAGTAATATTTTAATAAAAAAAGCAAACAATTTCATCTCTGCATTATAAGTAAATGCTGAAAAAACTCTCAGTAGAATAAAACCCTTAGGTCTACACATGTAGCTATATTAGTGTTTCTTAATTCTGTTTGGCCCCGAAACATTGTCAGATTGAAAGGGTCAATGATGTCATACACCATAGCAATAACTCTGAGAAGACTCGAAAAATATTTAGGTCCTTTTTTGTAAAACAAACAAATACAGGCAGTCCCTGGGTTGGGGACAACCGACTTACGCCGCTCCATACTTACGAACAGGCTCCCCATAAAATTCGGGAACTAGTTTCTTCCACGCATGTAAACAAGCTTGCATGGCATAAGCGGGTGTGTGACCCTTTACGCTGGGTCACACTTGCCATGTTTGAAAATTGGTTCTTGAACTGTTTTATTCCTGCTGTGGAACATTATTGTTTGGGAAAAGAAAATTCTCTTTAAAATTCTGCTTGTGTTGACAGTGCTCCTGGACATCTTTAAATAACTTTCATTAATATAAAGGTCATATATTTACCACCCAACACTATTGCATCGTTACTACAGCCAATGGACCTTTCTGCATTTAAGACTTATGGCATACATTCCTACAAGCCGTCAAGGCTTCAGAAGATGATGTGATTACCTTTAGAGAGTTTTGGAAGAATTATAACATCTATGATGCCATCAAAAACATTGCTGATTCTTGGGAGGAAGTGAGGCAATCAGTAATGAAAGGGGTGTAGAATAAACTGTGCCCACAATGATTTTGTTCGTGACTTTTTTTCACAGAAGAAAACATTGCCAAAGTCAGAAAAGCTATGTTGGATACTGGCAATGTTCTGCAATTTGTCATCAATGAAAATGATGTCATTGACTTAACAGAGTCCCATTCACAATAATTAACCAACGAAGACATGGAGATAGAGAAGCAACTGATAGAAACGCAAGAACACGAAGAATCAAAATATCCAGAGCCAAGAAAGTTTACGACAAAAGAATGAGCCGAAGCCTTTTGTCTCATTGAAGCGAGATTTGCTAAGTTTGAGGAGCAATTTTGTTTTTTGAGTTTGGTTTTATGTTCTGTTTGTTTGAATTAAAAGAAAGAGCAGAATAGTTTCTGTAACTTATTATTAGAGTACAGGGGTATTATTATTATTATTTGTATGTAACTTAACTTAATAATACCCTGTAAGGGGTATTATTAAGTTACATACAAATCCAACCTAAAGACATTCTCAGGAATGTATCTCGTCCGTAACCTAGGGACTGCCTGTATTTTGTTCTCATCTTTCCAAGTTTTGATATCCACTGTTAATGGTCAGATTCTTCATATTCCATCATTCAGGAAGAATAAGCTAATTACTGCTCTCTGCTGCATATCTTCTTTTAGGTTGCCGTATTGCAATTAACTGGTACAGTAATACCCAAATTAATGCTCAGGATGCGTTTCTAGAAGACAAAGCTCTAAACGAAACAGCATTAAACAGGGTCATTTTAACACATAGTAAATAGGAGTAGGGGAGCACGTGACCAAGAATAACCAAGTTTTACTTTAATTTTAAGTTATTTTTATATTAACTTGCAAAATATGCATAACACATGAATAATATATGCACGTAAACACAAGAAAGATATTTAATTAACCAAATAGTTCGGTCTGGAAATAGCAGACCATCTTCAGTGCCACTACAAGAACAGTTTTAAAAAAATGCAAGGTGGAATACTAACAATAGATCATTTAAAAATAGAACAAGCCGCGTGATGTTATATTATATGATATATTATATTATATTATATGATATAACATCACGCGACTTGTTCTATTTTTAAATGATCTGTTTTTAGTATTCCATCTTGTATTTTTTTTAAAACTGTTCTTGTAGTGCCACTGAAGATAGTCTTCTATTTCCAGACCGAACTATTTGGTTAATTAAATATCTTTCTTGTGTTTAAGTGCATATATTATTCAGTCTTTATGTCACAAGTATCCTTAAAACATCAAATACATAACACATATACATACATACATACACAGAAATGCATGTGCAAAGTTTATTTTTGTGCTGTCAGAGGTTCTGGCTCTTCTGAAATTTTTGATTTTTTAGTGAAGAACTGGTCTAGTGTCATTTGTCATTTTCTTTTTCTCTCATTAAGCAGTTGTCGGTAGCAAGAGATCATATCCCAAACGCCTCGTCTTGCTTTTGTACTTCTTTCAAAATCTGAAAGAAATGTGCGTTTTGGCATTCTCTTTCAGAAAAGTCCTGTTTTATCAACATTAAAAAGTAGTTTGGGAGGATCATTTCCTCTTTCAATTATGGCTCTTAAAGTTGATGGAAAGGCTGAAGCAGCTTCAGTATCTGCACTTGCCGGTTTCTCCGGTGATTTAAATGTTGTAGAGGTTGCTTCTTTTTTTAAATCTATCAAAGCAACCTCTGCTAGCTGGAAAGTTTTCGCTCGTATCTCCTCTTTGTTTTTGAATATGATTAAAAATACTTCTGATCTTTTCCATGATTATTGCCTGACTTAATGGTATGTTACTCAGGGTTTCATCATCAATCCAAATGGAAAGACTTTTCTCCATTTCCTCGAAAACATTTCTTCTGGAATTGGGTTACCTTTGTTGAAGAAGACGTTGTGGTTGCTGAACACTTAATTTTGTCCTTGTTTTTTAAAATCGTTTGTATAGTAGAAGTAGACAAATTTAAAGCGGCTCCAATCTCAACTTCACATTTCACCTTTTTCTAATCGCCCTCAGCACTTGCATTTTAATGGCAAGCGAAATTCTTTTTCTCATCAATTTTGTTTTATCATCTTTACACCCACTCATTTTGAATAATTTAAAAAATGATAGTAATGATTAATTTTTAATGAACAAATAGAATTTTTGTTGATTTCCTTGGTCAATAATATCAATGATTACAGTGCATAAATAACATTTTACGCAGCACTCTAAATCGTATTGATAAGGTGGACACTGTTTCACTGCCAATGAACAACTACACAATGTACAGGGAGAACAAATGCATGGGACAAACATGGATTTAGGGGAATTATAGTGCTATGGCGAATTGTCACCTTTCGCTGATTGTTTTGAGTTCAGGAATAATCCTATTATATACGAATCAAGTATATACAGTACTTGAATGCAGTATGAATCAAGAACATACAGTACATATTGTATGCTGTACAATGCAGCGATAAATTGAATCTGTATAAATGTAGTGCTTTTTTAGGCTTTGAGTAGAACCGCGTTATATCGAATCATGGAATATTTAGCGCTTTTTTATGGTTCGGAAAAACCATGTTTTATTGAATCAGCATTAATCAGGGTAGCGTTAAATGGGATCTTATTGTACCTCCTTGTTGTTTGACTGAATGCTGTACAAGATAAAATGATGCATGCCCTATCCTCTCAGTCATATTCTATTACAACAAAAGTAGCATTCCCCCAATAAGTGCTGTAAGAAAGATAAACATACAAAAAACTGCTTGCAATGAAACAAAATTGGCATTACATCAATAAAACTAACAATTAAATTGAAAGTTCTTTCCTGATTTTTATGCTCAACTAAAAATTTCTTGTCATGGATGAGCAGATGGGTGCATTTTTCAAGCCCTGAATGTGAAGATTATAGAGAAGAATTTATGGAGACACAACACAAGTTAGAATAATTACTTAACATTAAGCAAGTAACAATCAACCTATGTATTGAGAACATCATCACTAAAACATATGTATGTACAAGATACAAGTTATGTGACCCACAAAACTAAGATGAATCTAAATGTTTGTTAATTATTTATTCTAGCCTGACCTTTAATGAGGAAAAAAAAAAATTGAACTGCATTTAACAATTTCTACAGTCCTTTCATATTGAGATTTTCTTCTCTCTGGGGTTGTTCTGGTTGCTATATGGGTTGAAGATGGTTCCTCCACATTCTTGGAATAATTAACCCATCATTTTTGTTTCAGATTTGAATGATGTTTTAGCATTTCACAAGCTTCTTGAATTTTCTTTCAAACCAGGTTTTGGTGTGATTTAGGGATTTAGTGCCTTTCCAGTCAATTCTGTTCCATGTTTGGAGTTCCTACCAAAACCTGGTTTGAAAGAAAATTCAAAGAAGCTTGTGAAATGCTAAAACATCATTCAAATCTGAACAAAAATGATGGATTAATTATTCCAAGAATGTGGAGGAACCGTCTTCAACCCATATAGCAACCCAGAAGAAAATCTCAATACGAAAGAACTGGCATTTTTTAGGTCTGGCTCCCACTGACGAGACCTCAATAAAAGTCGAAACCGGTATGGGTAGTGATCATTACCTTAATGCATAGCATCATACATTTCCACAAGGAAATGTGCATTAGGGGAAAATTCTAAGAAAGTGATCAGAGCTTGCTCCACCTTTACCACGAGTTGCACTACGTGCAGCCGCAAACTTAACTTGACTTGTCTGTTTGCTTACTTGGGAAAAAGGATTAAAAAAAACCTAGCTTATAATATTGCTTGGTATCTTTAACATGACTGTAGAAATTGTTTAATGTAGTTCAGTTTTTTTTTTTTTTTTTCCTTCCCTCTCACTACAAGTCAGGCTAGGATAAATAATGAAAAACTTTTAGATTCATTTACTAAAATAAAGAGCCAAAAGGCTTCTGTTCGGCGATGCAAAAATTAAGTGGATATTAAATCCAGCATTATTTCATAGCCATATATAGAAACTATAAAAGTTTCGTGTGGAATTTGACCAGAGAGCTAATGAGAATACACTAGCCGGACCTAATAGGGAGCACGATCGCTAGCATCTGTATATTTGCCTCCTATTGGTCCATTTTGATAAGGTTTCACTGGCCTGACAGCTGTTTCGAACTTATTGGTTTTTGCTCTCTTACGGTTTCTGCCTGGTATGAACTGATAAGTTTGAAACAACTGTCAGGCCAGTGAAACCGTGTCAAAATGGACCAATAGAAGGCAAATATACGGATGCTAGCGGTCGTGCTCCCTATTAAGTCCGGCCAGGGTAACTTGTATTCCCCCCCCCCCCTTCCCAATAAGTGTTATGTGACTCCATTGAGACCTAGAAATGATAGTAAGTGTAATTCAAACAGAAGTAAAGATCTGAAATAGCATCATATTTCATCCAAAGAGGAGAAAGATTTGTCACATTATGACCTGTTATCTATCAGCAACAGCTCATAATGATAAGTCTGATAGACTTTTGCTTGTTTGCCAAACCTGCCTAAAAAGGCAGTCCTGTACAGTTCTTAAATTATTAGTTTAGGAGGAGGAATATATAATCAACTGTTAATTCTTTCGCAGAAATTATTACTGTTTCTTTGTTTTAGGATTCCATTTCATCCTCAAAAAATGTAGAAGTATTATCAAAAGGAAATCAATGGAGTCTTAATGAATTGCCTGTCTTACACGTCACAAATGAAGATCTTCAGGTGTGTTAACATTTATTTTGTAGATTATATTTTGATCTTAATAAACATAGACTTAATAAAGGAAGCAGCAGCAGCATAATTTTACATGATTGTGGTTATTACTAATTAATAAATCTTAAGATACAAAGAATCTTCAATTCATAGCATCAAGGAAATTGTATAATGTAATTTCTGGTGTTATGAATGTTATGACTTGAAGAATTGGGACTTTTCCTTTTTAATTCTTTATTCTTGAAATATCATAAATTTTCCTGCAGAATTTGTAGAGCAAAATATATTTGTGATTCTTTTGCTAACATGTGCATCTCTTCTAGAAAAGGTTAACCACCTATTTACTTCTAATAGTGAGGTAATTCAGAAACCCTACTGTCTAGACCATGCATGAACTCTAGCTCTTCCGCAACTTTAATTAATAGGATATTGACCTCACACCAGCAGCACTGACAATCATCTACCACCAACTAAAAGATATTTGCAAATATTCATGCCACAGTTTGGTTTGAATCCAGTCTATTAGTTGGAAAGGTGCTATCCTCTCAGCTAGCGCTAGTATTGCAAACTGTGGGCAAGTAGCTGAAGAAGGTAATGGAAGAGACTAAGAAAATAATATTTTGCCAAAGTCTTTTTAGTAATTATCTATTAACAATAAACACTTACAGAAGTATGTAACCATATTAACTTCTGTAACCAAAAAAAACTCTATAGATAGCTAAACAGCTATTTACCCGATCCTTCTTTATTTGCTATATTTACCAAACCTATATATAAAGAAATTAAAGAAATGCAATAAATATGCTAATTTAGTGAGGTATGCTGCATAACTTGATCTATATAGTACTGGAGTAGTATCTAAATATTATTGATGCTATCCAGAAAAGGATAAGCTGGTTAATAGGTGAACCCCCTTCTGTCACAAACATGATCCGATCACTTTCTCATAGACCTGTTTCTACCTTATGCTTTCTCCTTAGGTAATGTCATAGTTTTTTTTTGCTGAACTGACTTCCACTATTCCTCTGCTTATAAACACATACAACTGCTGATCAACATCCATTCACATTCCAGCTTATCATCCTCCTCATTCCATATTATATCTGCCTTTGTCTTCTGGATCTGTCTTCTTTATTCTGTTTGTCCTTAAGAGTACCAACTGCTGCTGATAAAGAAATACATCAGAAAGATCCTTCTTTCATCTTAATCTCCTCAACCAGCCACAAGATAAAATATATCAAAAATATACTCTTCTTATCCATATTATTTCTATAATACTCAAAGGCTATATTGACTTCAATGGATGCTTCGCATCCATGTAATTATAAATGTATATACACATCTAGGCTGGTACTATTCACTTGTCTACACATGGCAGTTTTGTTGTAGGTTTCCCAACCTCTTGTGCATGAAAATATATCAGTGAACTTAATAGTTTCTTTTTGAACAAAATATTTTACAAAGAAGTTTAAGTACCCCATTGCAAACATTATTTTTAAAAAAGCGTGAGAAATGGGCTCCCTTTCAAAAAGATCCAGGCTCCTTTCTCATTGCTAATGTGAGAGAAATTTCTCAGAAACAAAAATTAGCCTTTTGAACCGAATCTGAGTTATTTGATCTTGGTTATCTCAGCTTTTTCACTCTGCAAGCAGCCAAAAGCCTTAGAATGCATGCATTGAGGTTAGTCATGAATGTTGGAATATATTAGGCCTGCATGGAGGATGTTAGAAGTAGTTAGTAGTCTAAGGGATGGGACCTATGTCAATGTCAGAGGAGGTTTCCTAAGTAAATGTGAATCGTGATTACTTAAATCTAATCTCAGCATGAATGAGTTTACACTGTCTACCTCTCATCTATTAAGTAGATGTCACAATTGTCAGCTTAACAGATTTAAAAAAAAAAAAATTTTACTTTTTTTTGTAACCTCCACCTGTGCTCTCTACTTAATAATAAATTGTGATATCTCGCATGATTTTAATAATTTATTCTCTGAATAGTCTAGGTTTCATACATTTTTACTAAATGTAATGCTTCATACTAGCTGTGGTTAAGACAATTTGACCAAATATTCTGGGAATATACCATTAGCCAAATAATGCATCTGTTTCATTCTTTTGGTATGTTTTCTACTATCATATTCATCAAACTTAGAATTGCATCTGATCTGACCAAAATCCACAGCCCTTGACCAAGTAACTTAGTACTAGGGATTAAAAATAAAAATACATTAGAAACAGTTAAGCCACAAAAGGTTTTATGTGTTTGGATCCTACTGCAGCATAGATGTTTGAATACCTTTAAGTGCCAGATGATTTCCATCACCTGGAGAAAATCACCATTACTTAATTACATGAATGAAGTGCCTTCAGTAAACCAGTTAATCCTTACTGTTCAGAAAACTGGATCATTTCACATTAGCCTGCCCAGTATATGAAATATGCTGCAGATTCCAACCTTTTAGTGTTTTTCAAATATGTTGAAATTTGGAATGTGTCGATAAATAATCGTGTAAAAATGGAAGCATAGTGATAAATTTGTTTAAAAACAACAACTGAAATATCAAACTATAATGAAAGAACAAGTAAGCAGTCAGAATGCAGATGACAAATAGGCAAAATCTATGCAAATACACAACAGGTAAAATGATTTCATTGAATACCATGCTATACTCAAGTGTTCAAAAAAAAGAAGAAGAAATTTAAGGGCTAATGAATCAATTTCTTCTGCTGTACAGTTTCCGAAAGAAAATTTCTTTCTGCACCAACTACTAGTGCACTCATGAAAAGTGTTTTTCAAATATTTAGGAAGAAACTGGATGTAGACTTCTCCCACAAACACAGAAAAAAATTATTTTTTCTACATCATAATTTATTGGTAATTTGTTTCGTCTGTAATTATTCTCTATATTTCACAATTTAAAATAAACATTTCTTTAATATATTTATTTTGTTATTTAAGGAAATAAGTGCATTTGTTATGATTTTTAGGATATTTTTTTTAAAATAAATGTTTCCTATAAAATTTAATGACAGTTTTATTATATCGAAATGGAGAATTTTTAAAGATCAAACCATATTTTATAACCACATGTAGAAAGAACTTAGTTTAAAAAATTTACCAAAGAGATTATGAAAACATAACCTTTACCATTGGAGTTGCTGTGATTTGCACAATTTAAAGCAGCGTTTTTTTCAAACTGCAGGTGACATCCAATATTTATTTTTTAATGAAATAGAATAAAAAAAAATCAGAGTGTATCTCGACAGATTGCTCAGTTTTAATACATTCATGCCAACAGTTTCTGTGTCATATTCCATGATTCACTTCAAGTGTCTGCATTTTTTTTTACAAAGTTTTAAATATGTACTGCATGTTAGTTTGAATGTTTTTGATTAAATTTTATTCATAAAATTAGTATTGATGAACTGTCTTAATGATAAAGAAAGTTTCAAATGCAATTTTGATTTCAAGTTTTATATATATATATATATATATATATATATCTGCTTTATATATTTATCAAATAGGTTATCCACACACAATGACTACATTATGAACACATATTTTGTGCAACTGAAATTTTAAAATCGATTCTGAGAACCAAGTACTTACTGTGTTTGGTATTAGTTTTTCTTGCCTGTATGCATCATACTATCTGTGAAAGAGGAATTGCTTTTCATTATGCAGAGTGATTTCTTTTCAATTTTATCCGATTTCCACTAATTATTGCTGCACTTAGTATATAGATTACTCTAATTATCTCCATACTGTATTTCATGATATAATAAAGGGACATGTGTTTCTTGCATTTGCAGTATGGTGTTTGTTGTGAAGGTGAGGTTTATTGACATACAGGGACATTCGCATTCCAGTCTTCTGAAAGAATAGGTGTAGCAAGCAAAGATCTGTTTATTCCTGTGAATAAAAATCAATCCTTCCTTTTATGGCAACACACCTGTTGCATTAAATAAAATATTTTCTAATTTCTGCTTTTGTATTTTTTTTTAATTTTTTTAATATTTTATTTTAAATATTAATAAAATCATTTTTGATATTAATTTTGTTAGCTTTTTAATTTATTAAAATGGATTGTATGTTTTAATAACGTAATAACTCTGAAATGTGAGTACTACACTTTTCATATCTCAACCTTATTGCTAAAAGCAAATTGTAGAATCTGTTCTAATACTCCCTAAGTGGAGCTAAAGATGAAATTTTTTTTAAAGCAGTTGTTGGATCTTGCTCCACCTTTGCCATGAGTTTCCTGTTATTGTGCTACCTCTATCACTTTTCAGAGTATTTATGGGTTGCAATTAGAAAAGTTTGAAAAACACTAATTTAAAGAACATGAACTCTGCACAGAGGCATATATTTGCCTTTTATTGGTGCATCAGTTTAAGTTTCACTTGCCATAGGTGTTACAAACTGTTCGTTCTGATCATAGGCTGTACAGAAACCTTTAAGGAGCAACAAGCCTCTACTAAATGTACCATAGCAAACTTATTGTCAAAAGGTTTAAATTCATCATAAATGAACTCTGAGCGAGTGCATAATGAAATATTATATATAAGACTGGTATGAAAAGTTCCCCACCTAACAATGAAAAAACGAATTTATAATTTCGAAATTATTTACTCAACATAATCTCCCTTGAGACTAATACATTTATTCCAGCGATGCTCTAGCACCATTATCCCGCCCCTGTAGTGGTTCTCAGTAAGATCTGCAAAATACCCCTCTACAGCTGCAGTCACCTCTTGATTCAAAGAAAAACGCTGACCAGCAAGGAAGAGTTTTAGTTTTGGGAAGAGATAGAAGTCATAGGGAGCCAAATCTGGCATCTAGTCTGGTTCAAAGATCTTAATAATATTCCCCAGTTATTGTTTTACCCTTTTTGAGATAATTAATAAACAAAATGCCTTTAGCATCCCAAAACACCGATGCCATGACCTTTCCTGCTGATGGACTTTGTCTTCTTTGGCACTGAACAACTAGTTTCTGTCCACTGTTTTTACTTCTGTTTGGAGTCTGGTGTGTAATGGTGAATCAAAGTCTCATCCATAGTAATATCGACATAAAAAATCAGTTTTATTCTTGTTAAAATGCTCCAAACACTGTTTAGAGATTTTCATGCAAGTGCATTTTTGATCTGCTGTGAGCAAGTGCAGCACCCATCTTGCACAAAGCTTTTTCATTTGCAATTCTCCATGCAAAATACGTCCTACATGTTCTTTTGAAATTCCTATAGTCTCAGCAATTTTATGCACTTTGATTCGCCAGTCATCCAATACCATATCGTGCATTTGATCAATGATTTCTGAGAGACACTTTTTGGACGTCCTTCACGTAGATCATCTTCAAGGCTGGTACGTAACTCTGTACAGAAGAGTGCCCATAAACTTTTATGAACTTCAAACGAATTTCTTTTGGTGTTAAACCTTCTTTTACAAAGAATTTTATAACCGCACGATACTCAAGTTTATCCATTTCAAGGGATACAGACAACGCTTTTGCTTCAGACAGCTCTATGAAACAAACTACTTTATAGAGTGACTTGCAGTTTCACATGGATGCTTATGACAGATGAACCAACTTGAAAAACAAAAAATCTTGCCGATAGTGTTGCCATCTATGGTCAAGCCTGAGAACTTTTCAGACCACTCTTGTCAAGCAAAGAGAATTAATTTGGAATAAATAAACTATATAATGGATGATATTATAGATCCATTTATATTTTATAGCCAAATGTGGAAAATTTTAAACATCTCGAAAATGTACCAGAAAGTTTATGAGAAAGTTATGTTTTCATAACATGATAAATTTTTAAAAGTTATGTTTCAAAGCATGATAAAGGAGGGCATTATGGATCCATAATGCTCTCCTTTTAATATTTTGCTAATGGCAAATTGAAACTTCTCGGCTCTACTTTTCATATATTATGTTTTCACGGCTATTGTACATGTTTTCAGGAAACTAATTTATATGACCACGTGAGCCGAATGTTAAAATAGAAAATAACTAATTTATTTTTAAAGGCACTACTAGTTTTGTCTTTCTAGAAGACTTTATTGAGTGCACAATACATAGAAGGAAAAAAAAAAAAAAAAAAAAAGATATATAAAAAACATTGCTTTGGTACATCATCAAAGTTCTAAATCATTAACATTCATAGTGAAGAATTTATGGAGACACAACACACGTGTTAGAATAATTACTTGACTTCACATTAGACAAGTAACAATCGATGTTTCCACTTCTGTATTGAGGTTATCATCAGGAAAACATACAAGCTATGAGACGCTGTCATAAAAGTAAGATACATCTAAATGTTTATTAATTATTTATCCTAGCCTGACCTCTATTGAGAGAGAAAAAAAACGGAACTACATTAAACAATTTCTAAAGTCCTTTTGTATTGGGATTTTCTTCTGTCTGGGGTTGTTCTGGTTTCAACAATTCAACATTTCAAGTAATTATGCTGCTATTGGGATAGATCCAAAATTATTTACAAATGCTATGATGAACTTGAAAGAAAAATCTTAGAATCAACAGAAATTGCACTAAATCCTGATCACCTTAATGTCAACCTCAGCCAAAACCTTTGTGATTATTACTCCTCTGCTGTTGTGCTATGGCAGTCTCGAGACCACGTCCTAGTGCACAACAACAACAACAACAATGCAGCTAGTCTGCAAATTCATTCTAATGTGAGCAATCCATGAGTTATTCTTTTAAGGTTACACGGTAGTCTCATAATGAAGAATTTATGGAGACACAACACACGTGTTAGAATAATTACTTAACATTAAACAAGTAACAATCGACGTTTCAACTTCTGTATTGAGGTCATCATCATCAGGCAAACATACATATGTACAAGATACAAGCTACATATGCTGTACTACACAAAAGTAAGATGAATCTAATGTTTGTGAATTATTTATCCTAGCCTGACCTCTGGAGGGGAAGAAAAAAAAATGGAACTACATTAAACAGTTTCTAGAGTTCTTTCATATTGGAATTTCCTTCTGTCTGTCTGGTTGCTATATGGGTTGAAGATGGGTCCTTCACATTTTTGGAATAATTAAACCATCAGTTTTGTTCAGATTTGGATGATGATTCAACATTTCACAAGCTTCTTTGAATTTTCTTTCAAACCAGATTTTGGTGCAGAGCAGGGACTTAGTGCCTTTCCAGTCAATTCTGTGCATGTTTGGAGTGCGTGGTCGATAGGCCTATTTTACCATAGTAAAAATTCCTATCAGAGGTATTTAATGTGGCATTTTTGTTCATCTTTTCTGATTGGAATGGCATGTCATGTTTCCTCTATGTAATGTAGGTTACATTGCATTTTGTAAACCCCTGAGTGGACAAGTTTTGGAAGAGGATCTTTGGAGGAGCTCAGAAAATTTCTTAATTTTGCTGGGGATTTACAGGTTGTTGTCTTAGTGTTGTATTTAAGTAATGTTCTATTTTTTCGGAAATGTTCCTAATATAGGGTATGGCATGCTTGTGATCTTTTTGCTTTTAATTGCATTTTTATGGAGTATCTTGTGAACTTTTTTTTTTGTAACCATTTTTTTTTTACAGATATTTGGTTAATAATTTCAAATTCTTGGTCCAGAGCTTGTTCATTCAAGCAAATTGTTAGGGCTCTGTGTTTGAGGGTGCTGATCACTCCTAGTTTTTGTGTTGGATGTATGAATTTTTATGTATGTATTGGTCTGCATGTGTAGGTTTGCAGTAGACACTGAATGAGAGGCAGCCTGAGGGAATTTGTGTGGTGAGTGTGTGTCTAGAAAAGGAAGAGAGTTGTTGCTTTCAATTTCAGTGGTGAATTGGATACGATTGTGTTGTTTGTTCTGGTGGCTTAGTAACATATTTAATGTTTCATGACCGTGGGGCCAAAGGTGAAAATATCCTCAACATATCTGACTAATAGATCTTTGTCGTTGTGTGTGAAGTTTCTAATCTTGTTTATGACGTGTTGTGTATTTTTTATGTGGGGGGGATGACCTACCAACTCCTTGAGTTTGGCCGCTAATTTCTTGGCTAGGTGATAATTAGGGCTGTTGATTCCTTCAACTATTGGTCGTAGTGGTATGTTTGTTTTGCATATTCTTGGCAGGCCATAAATTTGGGAAGCACGGGCATATTGCGATATTAATTTTTTGGGTGTTTCCTCTGGCCATGTGATCACTGATTTGATTAATTCTGTTGTTTTCCTTTTGATGCAGTTGTAATTCACCATTTGGTATGTGTTGTGGTTGGATACCACTTGGTTAATTTTTCCAGGTATGCTGTCTGATCAAGGACAATGTTAGCATTACCTTTATCTGCTTTTGTAATCACGATGTCTGGGTTATTTTTTAAGGATTTAAGGCCCAATTTTTCTATTCTGGTTAGGTTGCAACTTGTTTATTAGAGTTTAATATGTACAGTGTTTCCATTTGTATTTTATCAGCTAAATTGGAGGGGAGGGATTTTAGACCTCTTTCAATGTGATAAATAAAATCTCATTTGTTAACTGATTGGTGCAGTGGCATAGTTCAGGCCTTTCTGAAGAAGTGAAAGGTTGTAGCTGGATTTGTTGATCACTTGGCCGTGGTCTGTTGATGGTTAGTTGCTCCCAACTTCGCTCATAGGTAGGTGATTAGCTGATCCTTATATATGTTGGTTTGTAATTGGCTATTCCTCTGGATGTGGCGTCGTGATTTTCTGTTGCTTTCTTGTTGTTTTAGTGCTTGAAACTTTGCTATTAGTTTTTCTTTGTTCTTAAGTAACGTGCTTTGTCGAGTCATCTGTAATCCTCTAGAATATCCCAAACATTGGGATTTAAGTAACTCTAACTCTGATTTTTGTTGTACAGCGCTGGCTTGAGTAACTGCTAAATTTTTGCAGGCCTAATGGATCTGTTCTCTCAACAAACCTTTTTTCAAACTGGCATAGATACGGAGCAATTTGGCTGAAGTATACTTCTTTTTTAGCTTAATGCAGTTCTGTATCAAGTTGCTGGCTCTACAGTGTTTTAGAAAGGCTAGCCGATTAATTAACATGAAAAACATCAATTTTCATCTTACTTGATTACTAAATAACTTAAGGAATTCACAACATATACTGGAATATAAATTAAAATAAACTTTAATATATGCTTCCTATATTTCGGCAACATCACATTGCCATCTTCATGGGAACATAAGATTAAGACACGCAGGCACTAAAAACAGCAAATGAGGTCAAAGAGAAAAAACTACTGTTTTTCCTCAAGTCCTGATGGTGCCCCCCCCTAGCAGGTTATATTAGGTATTCTTGGCCATTGGGCTGATGTTCTCAAAATGTATATCTCCCAAATTTGGGGCAGTCTCATGCAGGGAGTAATTGTACGAGAATTACTTTCACTGTAGTTGCTGCATTGCTTGTGGGTCAAATCTCCATGGATTAAGACAGTTCTTTCTTTTTAGGTTACATGGTGGTCAGCATTCATAGTGAAGAATTTATGGAGACACAACACGTGTTAGAATAATTACTTAAGCAAGTAACAATTGACATTTTGACCTCTGTATTGAGAACATCATCAGGAAAACATACGTATGTACAAGATACGAGCTATGTGACATTGTATTACACAAAACTAAGATGAATCTAAATGTTTGTGTTAATTATTTATCCTAGCCTGACCTCTAGTGAGAAAAAAAAACGGATCTGCATTTAACAATTTCTATAGTCCTTTCCTATTGAGATTTTCTTCTCTCTGTGGTTGTTCTGGTTGCTATATGGGTTGAAGATAGTTCCTCCACATTCTTGGAATAATTAACCCATCATTTTTGTTCATATCTGGATGATGTTTCAACATTTCACAAGCTTTTTTTTGTGCAGTGCAGGGATTTAGCACCTTTCCAGTCAATTCTGTGGCATGTTAGGAGTGCGTGGTATGATAGGCCTCTTTTACCATACTGAAAGTATTAATGTGTCGTTTGTGTTCATCCTTTCTGATTGGGATGGTGCTGTAAAATCTTGCATAGAAGGATTTTTCATAAAAATTTCCTTATATACCGATTTTACTGGAAAACTAAAATCCATATAAAATACTTGATGAATCAGCAATTTTTTTATGTTTGTAATATGGAAGTAAATTTAAGTGAATTGTTAAATAATATAACCACCAAAATCCTGTAAAGAACAAAGAAAGTTAAGTGTAAATTAAATTGTGACAAAGTTCCAGACGGATTAACCTTATGACCTAAGGCAATCACTATCACGAATGTCAAGTAAGACAGGGTTTCCCCGCCTTAACGCAACGACGAAAGAGGTGGTGGGTGCAGACTTACGAAGTACCCGAGGGAATTAAATCATAGCAGGACCCAAGGTAAAATGAGCAAGATAAAAGGAGGTTACTCGGGGGTCAGACAGTCTCAATAGAGTTTTGGTATTCGTCGTTGGGGGTGGTTCGTAGTTCATTAGTGGGTCTTTTTGTAGGCTGTAGTAGAAATGAGGTCATACCAATGTCCGAGAAAGTGATGCCGATTCAAGGTCGGAGACCCACGTTCCAGCCAACAGTCGCCCGAAATGCGAGATAACCCGTTAGAGTTTTGAAGTTCTGGATCAGTTCTGGATTTCAAGCCGCCAACTTTCCTGACGTTCTAGGAAATAATAAGCCCCCTCATCAATCTTGAAAAGAGAAAGGTACCCGTGTGCGTAGCCAAGATTTGAACGTAATAGAGGCAGTGGTGTAGGCAAGGGGGTTGCAGAGGGTGTGGTCCACCCTGGGTGGCACTTTGAACCTTTTTGAACTTTTGCAGTTAATTCTAAAATACAGTCTGGAGAACTCAATTCCAAATATTGTAATACTACTGCTAATTTCCTCACAATTGCTGTAAGTGTTGCTAGTTGTGAAAGGAGTTTTTTTAAATAAAATCTGATTAAGAATTACCTACATTACTATGAAATAGACTTCGCCAATGGCATCGATGGTTTTGCTAACAGAAAAGCAAGAAAAATAACATTTTAGAATGTTGAAATTAAAGTTTTACTTCAAAACTAAACATAGTGTTTTAATTTATTTCCCTATATGTCGTTTTGACTTTTTGTAGTATTTTTGGTGAGTATTGAGAGGGGCAGCAAACTCAGAGACCGCCCCAGGTGGCAACAGCTTTAGCTATGCCACTGAATAGAGGATAGTGAATTCCTGAATCTACTAATGTGGACTAGACGATGATATTCAAAGTAAGGTTTAATATATTGTTTTTCACTAGAGGCAGAATTTGTGATGGAGAATTCTTTCAAGATTTTTATGTTAATGATACTTGAGGATTGAAGGCATTTAGCTAATTGTTGAATTAACTTGTTCAGTTATGTGAGATAGAATAGCATTAATTTGAGGTGAAATTTTGATATGTTTAAATATTGTTTATTAGCTAAGCCTGCCCTTTGTTTAGCATGTGTAAAATTGCCCTATGTGCAACTAAGTAATAGCTAAAGTGGTACCATAGATGCGTTGTGTAAGAAAGAGTTCTTAACTTAAGAGGATTGTTTATAATTCATAACATAATTGCTGAAGAAGTATAGAGCTCTGAAATAATTGTGTAATTAGTTTTAACTCTTCCGTATATTCAGTTTGCATGAATAAATTGTTTTGTTTGTCAAATAATTTGCCTGATTCCTGCATAACAATGCACTGCTCATAAAAATCGAATCTGTGTGACCTAGAGTGTTAAGTAGCCACGACTGAAAATTAGTAATTTTGCATTGCTCGATTTAGTAATAAGTAAGAGAGGAAAGTTCTGTGTTTTGCAGAGTGTTTTTCTTTGGAAGGATATTCAACTCCTATCTACGAATTTTGATGGCGCAATCAGAAAACAAATAAATTTTCAGAATTCAATTTAGAAAAACGCCAGTAGTTCAGACAAAGAGATTGGCTCCAGCCAGAGGCAATTTCTTAATTCTAAAGTTTTATGCACATGTAGAAGCATAATTGCAGTCTTGAGACAAAGGGGGAATTAAAGTTGAATGAGAGGATTAAAAATAAGAGACTTAATCAGGCCATGTATTAAGAGCTCAGAATTATGACTGTTAAGGTTAAATTAAAGTTAAGATAAGTGAAATAAAAATTAGGAATGAAACAATTCTAATAAAATTTTACAATGGCAGACAACAAAGATATAATATAAGATTTAATATAAACACATTAAAATTAACAGTGCATCCTGTTTCCCCTATGTAAGGTAGGTTACAGGTACATTGAATTTTGCAAACCCTTGGGTGGACAAAGTACAGAAGAGAATCTTTGGAGGAGCTAAGTAAATTTCTTAATTTTGTTGGGGGTTTAAAGGTTGTCTTAGTGTTGTATTTAAGTAGTGTTCTATCTATTTTTTCTGAAATGTTCCTAATGTAGGGTATGACTGTGGTATTCTTGTAATCTTTTTTGCTTTTAATGGCATTTTTATGAAGGATCTCGTGAACTGTTAGCCATTTTTTACAAATATTTGATTAATAATTTCAAATTCTTGGTTCAGAGCTTGTTTGTTGGAGCAAATTGTTAGGGGTCTATGTTTGAGGGTGCTGATGACTCCTAGTTTTTGTGTTGGATGCCAGTGTGAATTTTTATGTATGTGTAGGTTTGTGGTAGATAGTGAAGGAGATGCAGTCTGAGGGAAGACGTGTAATGAGTATGTTTAGAAAAGGAAGAGAGTTGTTGTTGTTTTCTATTTCAGTGGCGAATTGGATACGTTTTTCATCTGGCTTAGGAATGTATTTAATGTTTTGCATCTGTGAGGCCAAATGGCAAAAATATCATCAACATATCTGAGCCAGACTTTGGGTTTTACGCTTGCCAAATCTAGAGCTCATTGCTCAGAGTCTTCCATGTAAAAATTGCCTATTGGTGGCGAAAGTGTTGAGCCCATGGCCATACCTTCTTTTTGTAGGTAAAAATTATTTTGCCATACCTGGAGCGGAGCACATGGAAGATGAACACAAATGCTGCATTAAATACCTCTAGTATGGTAAAACAGGCCTATCAGACCACACACTCTAAACAGCCACAGATTTGACTGGAAAGGCACTAAGTCCCTGCTCTGCACCAAAACCTGGTTTGAAAGAAAATTCAAACAAGCTTGCAAAATGTTGAATCATCATCCAAATCTGAACAAAATTGGTGGCTTAATTATTCCAAGAATGTGGAGGACCCATCTTCAACCCATACAGCAACCAGAACAACCCCAGACAGAAGAAAATTCCAATACGAAAGGACTCTAGAAATTGTTTAATGTAGTTCCATTTTTTTTTCTTCCCCTCCAGAGGTCAGGCTAGGATAAATAATTCAAAAACATTAGATTCATCTTACTTTTGTGTAGTACAGCATATGTAGAAATCCTGCAGTTACTTGTTATATATTAGCTTTGTTCTTTTTCTCCAAAATATCCCAAGGTATCTGGGATTCATTTTCTACTCTGTTGTTTAGATGTCCAACAAAAAATAGTTTTTCCTTTGTCAGCTACTTTTTAGTCAAGCATTCTATGGAACCACAGACATAAAATGCCTCATTGTCCAATTTCCCATTTTGAAATTTGATCACAGCATTCTTGAAATGTGCTACCATGCAAGAAGTTTATCTTCATGTTAGTGTATGTTGTCTTAATTTCTTCTCCTTTTCCATGATCACTGTTGCTTGAATATGACAACTTACAGTGAGTAGGAGTTAGGAAATAATGATCGGGGAATTGAAAGAGCAGCTTAGCTGTCAGCATTGTGATTTAAGAAAGGTCAGTATTTTTTTTTTCCATTGACTGTTACCTACATTGATTTAGCTGTATTAATCTTTAATTAATCTTACTTCATCATCATCATCATCAAATTCCTGACATGTACCCTCAAGGGGTGTACAGGATATGATAGTACTACATGAAAAATTTACATCATTACTAACTTCCTATCTACAATTTTCCTCCAAATCAGTCTATTACTTGTCAAGACTCCAATATTATCATTATCAGATCTTATATTTCTATCGTCTAAGGCACATTGTACCGTATCAATCCACCTATATCTTGGTCTTCCACTGGGTCGTTTTCCTGCCAACCTGGCAGAGAACACTTGTTTTGCTAATCTTTCCTCGCCCATTCTGTTTAACTAAGTGACCATACCACCTGAGATTAGCTCTGCTAAATCATTCCTGGATGCTGACAATGTCAAATTCTTTCCTAATATACTTGTTTTTAATCTGATATTGCCATTGATGTCATCTGTTCATGCCTCTAATCTTTCTCAGGACTCTCATATCTGCAGTCTCTAGTCTTTGGTCAAGTGTTTTACTTCTGACCCAGCTTTCAGATCCATAAGTTAAAACTGGTTTGAACACTGTCTTGTATACAGCTAATTTAGTGTTCCAACTAATTTCTCTCTTATTCCATATGAATTTATTCAATTGACTTCCTACCATACCAGCTTTGCTGATTCTGTTGTCTATTTCTATATTTAATTTACCATCTTCAGTAAAAATCGTGCCTAAGTAGCTGAAAGGTTTTATTTGTTCCACAGGTTCTCCATTCACAACACAGTTGACATTTTCAATGATTCTGCCTATTTTCATTGTCTTTGTCTTTTTATTGCTGACCTTCATACCATATCTATTACAACAGTTATTCAATTTAGTCAGGGAATCTTGCAAACTTGTAGCGGATTTATTCAGAAGTATAACTTCATCCGCATAAAGCAGAGAGCTGACATTAACAACTCCAATTCTGATATCATGTTTAATACCACTTTCCTTCATAATGTGATCCATATAGATAATGAATAACAGAGGGGATAATGTACATCCTTGTCTCACACTAGATTTAACATTAAACCATCTTCCTGTACATCCTTCAATTCTAACTGCCGACTTACAACTCAAATACAGACTAAGTATTACTTGATATAATTCCCCATTGACACCATATAACTGGAGCGTATTGAATAGCTTCTCTCTTGGCACCTTGTCATATGCCTTTTCCAGATCGACAAAACTTAAATACAGATCTTTGTTATATTCCCATGGTTTCTCGACTATTTGTCGTAAAGTGAAGATCTGATCCTGACAGCCTCTATTTGGCCTGAATCCAGCTTGTTCTTCACCAAGCTTTTCTTCCACAATTCTTCTCAACCGTTTCTCAAGTATACTTGCATAGATCTTGCCAGGAACACTTAGTAGGGAAATACCTCTGTAATTCTCACATTCAGTTTTATTTCCCTTTTAATATATGGGCACTATTAGAGCTCTACTCCAATCATCGGTAATTCGTCCCTCTGTCCAGGCTTTTTGAACTATGCAGTGCAGCCACTGTAAGACTCTTATATCACCATAAGCACCTCCGTAGCGCAATTGGAAGAACGACAGTACATTGCGCCCTTTGATTAGAATAGGCCTAAGTTCGATTCTCGTCGCGACAGGAGGAATCTTTATCTGGACGATTTGAATTGAAGGTGAGTTAGCCGATCTCGTACAGAGGTAGCAGGGTTTTTTCTCCCAGAAACTCCGGTTTTTCATCCCGCATACAGACAAATCGGCCCTTCAGAACACACGCAATTTACAGACAAAAAATACTAGCTGTGGTAGTGGTGGAGGTGGGCCGTAGATGGCGTTGATGGAGATGATTCGTAGTAGAGGTTCGGTGTAGTAGTTGAGACAGTTGTAGGTGTCCTCCCGCGATGAGTCTTCGGACTCCTTGGAGGTGTCATGAATAATAATAATAATAATTCAGCATTTCTGGTTGAATATCATCTACTCCTGCTGCCTTTCTACATTTCAAGCCTTTGATGGCTTTTTCTACTTCAAGTATGGATATGTATTCCTGACTGTATGCCTGTTGAGTATTTTTTTACCACTGTGCTGTCATTACTGCTCGTTTCATTTAGCAATTTTTCAAAGTAATTACTCCATACTTCAAGGATATCTTTTTCTCCTGTTTTCATATCACCTTTATCATCTCTAATTTCTTTTACAGCACTCTTTCCTCCATTTCTGAGCATTTTCAACAGCCTCCAGAATATTTTGCCACATTCTTGATATTTATTTTCTATGTTCTTGCCAAAGTCCTCCCATGACTTTTGTTTAGCTAGTTTTACACAGAGTTTCACTTTCTTACATTTGTCTCTGTATTCTCTAAGAGCAAAAGCTGACTTATTTGCCAGGAACTTTTGATATGATTTCTTCTTTTCCTTCACTGCCTCTTTAACTTCCTGTGTCCACCATGGAGTCCTGATTTTTCTATCCTTGCAGACAACCTCACCACATGCCTCTGGCTGAATCAATCAGGGTTTTCTTCAAAGCTTGCCACTGAATCTCCAAGGTTTGGTTCCTGTTCTCAAACTCTTTAATTTTTTCTTCAATAATCTTTGTGTATGTTAGTCTATAGTTTACATCTGAGAGCTGCTCAACTTTTATTCGCTTTAAAACTTTCTTACATGTTATTCTTTTCAATATGAAATTCAATTACTTAAATATAAAGAGCTAATAAGCTTCATTTCGGCGATATAAACATTATTTAAATTAAGGGGATATTAAATCCCACATTGTTTTAAAACCGAATAAGAAACTCAAAGATTTGAATCAGAGTATTTCATGCCGAATACAGTAAACTATAAAGTATCGGCGACCACTCGCGTGAGCTAATGCAAGTGACCCTAGTACGTAGTACAATACCGGAGAACTCGTAGCAAAGTCGGTAAAGTTCTGATCGCTATTCTTAGGTATTTCTCGTATAGCAGAGTATATAAGTTCTTTTCGCTATACACTTTGGTATTAATTTGGTCTAGCTACTCACTGATGAAGCCTCAAAAAAGGCTGAAACCGGTCTGGGTAGTGACCTCCCACCATAATGTAATAACAGCATACATTTCCTAGGAAATGTGTTTTTACATTATGGAAAATACCTAAGAATAGCGATCAGAATTTTACCGACTTTGCTACGAGTTCTCCGGTATTGTACTACAGACTAGGGTCACTTGCATTAGCTCACGCTAGTGGTCGCCGATACTTTATAGTTTACAATATTCAGCATGAAACTCTCTGATTCCAATCTTTGAGTTTCTTATTCGGTTTTAAAATAATGTGGGATTTAATATCCCCTTAATTTAAATAATGAAATTCAATTTTATCCTGCTCAAGACTAAATAGTGATCACTTCCCATTTCAAATCCTCTGTACACTCTGGTGTCCTGCACCAGGGAGAAAACATCGCTATCAAAAATAGCATTGTCACTCTACTTGAGACTGCCTGCCATTCAAGAAGATTAGCCTCGTATTTTGTGTTGAATACTATGAATACTATGGCTACTCCTTTTCCTTGATTGTCATTGCCTGAATATAACATTTTGTATTTATTGCTCAGAAAGATCTCACCAGTTTTAGTCTTTTTTCTTTCAGTCACCCCTATTATGTCGATCTGGTACTTATCTAATTCCTCTGGTGATGTTGAGTTGGGGTGTGTTTTCAGATTTGTTCCAGTAGCTGACGTTTCGCTGTTCGTCCTGGTTCCCTGGCGAAAACAACAGGGGCCTTGTTCAATCGGGCGACGCCCCAGGCGGCATGAAATTTTGTCATGTTGTACCATCATTTTTTATTTTGGTTTAACCAATAAGAATACAATCTTACTTGTTATCTTTAATTTGTATTTAGTGTTAGGAAATAAGTGCTTAACCCAGTTATTGTAAACTTTATGTAATACAGCACTTACTAGGGACTAAGGATTAAATTTGTGAGATCTTTTTTCCTCACTGATATCTTCTGTAAATTTGTACAGAGAAAAGAGGCAGTCTCTGCATAATTTGCTAGAGATAATTAAAAGTAGTATAGAGGAACTTCTGAAGGCCACTCAAGCAGCCTAATTGCATACTTGCCTTACAAGGTTAAATGAAGTCACTGTGCAAATGCAACCTCGATACCTCAGTTGAATCTTAAGCATTATTAGAAATCAAAATGGTTAAGGATTGATTACAAATATTAGCAGTGTAATAAATCCAGATGATTTACTAGACTGCTAAGCAGGAATGTTCAAATGCCTATACCATAATCATATGATTGCAGCCTGAATATTGTTTTGACCAAATAGTTAAATAATTGGCATTCTTAATATTAGATGCATTATTGCATTTAATTTCATAAACATTTTATGTACCAATAATAAATTTTTTAAAATAATTCACTTATGAATCCTTGGCTATAAAATTAATTTGATTTAATGATATTTTTGCAAACTTTTTTTTTATGTCTAAACATCATTACACAGCATATATATTTACTGACTTGTTCATATTTATGAAAATTAAGGTTTTGTTTGACACCAAAATAGTTCCTTGTTATTTAAATTTAAGAATAGAATAAATATCTTAATCTTTTGTCTTCAGATCAGATTTTTTCTGTTAAATGTGGTTCATGTTTGTTTTACTAGGAAGCAGAACGAAAAGCTAAAGAGAATGAAAGGCGGCAACAGATAATTGAAAGAAAAAGACAAGAGCTTTTGGAAAATGATGTGGCTGATGTGTCCTCTGACCAAAGTAGCATAACTTCATCTGTGGATGACACTTCTATTACTGAACATCTTGTGTATAGAAAATCCAGTAGTGCAGGACCTGAAAATGATGATGCTCAGAGTACAGTGAGTTTAGGCAAAGTGGGGATAATTCTTGGTGGGAATGATAATATTAGTGTTGATTCCAGAACCTCTAGTATGACTTCAAGTGAAGTTCAACATGCTTTAAGTATGTCAGTTGGACGAATGCCTATGCATCAGATAATACGAAGTAATAATATGATTTGCTCAGAACCTGATGTTGTAGCAAGTACAAAACTGGATCGCCAAACAGAAGTTCCATTACCTCCTGTAGCTCCACCAAGAAAAAATCGTAAGAAAAAGCCACCTTCAGATTTGGAATCTGGGGTAAGGTTTACATCACCATCATTTGTTAATTCATTATTTATTACTCAGCCAGTCACTAGTTAGAAAGAAAAGGTCTGATGATTTACAATCCTTCATATGATAATACTCCACATTTTATTTATTTTTGATGCAACTATAATTTATTCCTTCATTTTAATTATATTTTTAATTAAAAAGTGTTTGTACAATGTATACTGAAGGTTTTTATGTAATCCCACTCACAAGAGATTGTCTGCATTAGCACCACAAATGGTAAGAAAATTGTGAGATAAAAGAAAAACTATTAATATTGAACATGTCTGCAGATTATAGTCTTCAGGAAAAAAGCAGTTCCAAAGAGTTGTAAGTAATAAACAAAGGAACAAAAAGCAAGAGGAAATAAGTACTCAGTTCTCCATCATTTTTGATTGACTTTTCATGTTATTTATTTATTCTGTTCTATGTGAAAAGTTGTAAACTTGTAGTAATGTACTATAGTAAACCTGTTGTGTAATACATTTGTATTACAATTGTTAGGCTGAGGATTAGATAATCATCAGCCTGGAATCCTGGAAACTGCTTTAGGATGCCACTGAAAACTTTCATTTAGCAGGGTGGGAAATTCTTCTACTATGTAATGATATTTTCAAATTTCCATGCCCACAGTGGAATTTGAACCAGCAGTTATCAGTAGTTGTTGTTTTGGAGTTTTGATTGAAGAGCTAAGGCTATGAGGCTAATATATATATCTTTTGTGTTTTCTTATGGCCAGTTTGTCTTTCTTGTAAGGTGAAAAAAATCTGACTTTCCAGGAAAGAAAAGCTTACCACTCCTGTATGAAAGTGGCTAACTCGCCTTCAATTGTTGAATGTTGAATGCTTTTGTGTCCTAGATAAGGTTACTTGTTGGTTTCAGAGTATCTATTCATCCAGCCAAGTCAGCAAATTGTTCACCTTTGAATTACCATATAGGGATGGATTAATTTAGAATAATTTCAGATTGTAAGTAGTTTATTAATATAGCATATTTATATTAAGGATACAATCTGTAATTTTTATTTTTCTTATGCAAAAAATAAGGGCACTTAATTCTAAAAAATGAGACATTAGGGTCAGTGGGTGGGTGTCAGAGATATAGTTAATAATCACATGAAATATGAAGAAAAGGCCACTGCTAATACTGTTTGCCCACAGATGCAAGATCCTTCGACACTTCTGCACACGTCAGAAGAAGGATAATCTATTCTGATAATAGGGTAATCAATCCGTCTTGTGGGATGAGTTGTTTATTTATTATTACACGTCGGAAAATTAACTTTCCTTTTATTATTTTCGTGGAAAGGCTTAGACGTTGTTATGCATTTTTTATTAAATAATTTAAGGAAATTACAACGTAAACTAGGATATACATTAAAATAAATTTTAATATACTTCAATATTTCGGCAACGTCACGTTGCCATTTTCAAAATTTACAAAAATCCTAAAAAAAACATGATTTAACTTCTTGTTACAGACCATATAAAAAATTGGCATCCCTTATCCGCTCTACTAAAGACCAACCCCCCCCCCCCTAGACATACCAGGTCCCTTGCAGCTGTAAGCTATCCTACTTTGGCCAAACAGGCAAGACAGCAAATATCAGAATTTCAGAACACAAGGATTACATCCGGTTTCACCAATACAGCCACTCTGGTCTTGCTGACCATGCGCTGGATACTTGCCATAGAATACGATGGAAGAAAGCCACGATAATACACCGTAGTAAATACAAATATGAAAGGCTTTTCATGGAATCAGCTTCAGCCCTAAGAAACAATCCAAACCTCAACAAATTTGGCTGCATGAGACTGCCTCAAATTTGGGAAACCTACATCAGAAGACCTTCAGCCCAGTCGCCCAAGAATACCAACATTGCCCGCTAGGGGGCACCATCAGGACTTCAGGAGAAATAATAGCTTTCTGCTTCTTCCTCACTTACTGTTTGTTGTGCCTGCGTGCACGTGTCTTGTTCTTAAGTTCCTTGAAAATGGCAAAGTGATGTTGCCGAAATATTGAAGTATATTCAAATTTATTTTAATGTATATCCTAGTTTACGTTTTAATTTCCTGAAATTATTTAGTAAAAAAATTACCTTTTATTAATATTGTAGTTTTTAAATTGGTAAGTATTTTGCTTGTATAACAGTTGGAAAACTTAACGTATAAAGCACATGATTTTGCTTGTTGCGACCAATTCATACATCCTTTATTTCTTTCTCCCCTTCAGCATGAATTGACTATTCTTGGCAATCTGCCAGCCCCGGTTCTATGAACTGTGGGCATACAATATTAGATATGCATCGAAATGGCTGAGTTATGGCAAATACTCAAGATAAAATAAATAGGTGGAATATTGCAGCATACAAGTATAAGCTTTTGGGAGGAGTGGATACGGGAAATTTCAGTTGAAAAATGTGGCTGAATTATCTAGCATATTAATATACTGAGTAGGAAGTGATTTAGTAGTAGATAAAAGCTGATTGCAGCAAATAGTTCAGATTAGTTAGGAAAATAGCTAGCTTTTTGGTGGATGAATCTGTTGAGTAGAAGATTTCTAATTTAAAAAAAATATTCCATCACTCATTTGCTTGAGTGTGACTGTGTATTAAACTTTCAGAGCACAGACAAAATATAATGTTTGACCAGTTAATAAATATGGATGACTGATTGAGCTACTTTTAAGTGCTTTCATTATAATCGCTGGCAATTCTATAAGAGAGGGGAGATGTTTTATAGAAAATAGTTAAGGATGCTTTATATCTTTAAGGAAAATTCTGACATGAAACAGACAAAAAAAAATTAATTAAATTTTGTTTGGCGGTTCCAGAGTTATTTTTGTAATACTTGAAGTGATCTTAATTTCAAAATAAGCATATCGTTTGAGCTAGTCCAGTGACTGTTATTGCAGTTCTAACAAAAGGATAGTCTTTTAATTTGCAATACAGGATTAAGAATTGGTGCAGGTGTTTACCTAATTATTTTTGTTATGATAAGAGATATAGGGTCACAGTCTAACAAACTCACAAGAAATCTTCACATAGCCTTTGAGGAATTTGGAGAATCCAACAGAGCTTCTGACATCCAGTCCTCATCTTCAGACCTTATGTACTCTAGATTAGCAGGTATCCACATGGATACTGAATGAACAAGAATGGATTCATTATCACAATGATCTGCCGTGGGAGCTGGCACATCGCTAACTTAAACAAGGCCTCCAATGTTTTTGTCAGAGAACCAGGGCAAAATAAAAGGTCAACTTCTGGAAGTAACCATCAAAATGTATAAGATTCTGCTAAATAATAAATATAAGATTTTATATTTGAACAGTGGTGATCATTTTGCACCAAAAAAGAATATGAACTTCCTGATTGGCATGCAATTTCAAGTGGTTATGAAAAGTTGGTCCTTTCTGGAGATTCACACAGAGTAAGAAATGAAGCCTAAACATATAGCAGTGTATTTGTTATTTTACATTGGAAAAATTTGCAGAAAAAGCATAATTAATAATAATGGTAAGTACTTCTCCATATGAATTTGTGCATATCCTTATACTGAAAATCATTAAAAAAATCTGACCTTCATAGTGGACTCAGAGACAGCAGTCTTAGAAAAGAACGGAGTATATTAAAAATATCTAGAAAGGTCAGTAGATGCCCTGGGAGAATACAAAGTAAAATGTAAGAAAACTATGTATAAAAACACCAAAGCAAAAGCAGAAATTCTCAGAAGACCTGGTATTAATATAGAAAATTGTAGGTGGTAAAATGTTCTGGAGGCAAGCTGCGAAATAAATCGTATATGATCCCATTCATGTGGCGTCTCCTATTTAGCAGGTTGATTACCATGATGTGACTCATGGTTAGCTATGGGCATAACGACATGTGAAGATCCTATCTCTTCTGCATACTCTAGTAGGTGTTCATGGGGCCAGTTTGCCTGTCCTGAGGGATGAAAAACCCTGAGTTTCCAGGTGAAAAAACCCTCTGCTTCCATATGAGACTGGCTAACTAACTTTGAAAGAGACCAGAAAAAAGGTTCCTCACATGATAGAAGTTAATCAAACTTGGGTCTTTCTGACCAAAGGGCTTCATAACTTTTAATTTTTCAGGAAATGATAATGTATACTAGAATATTAATTAAAAACTTTAATGAAGGATCCCTGCAGATGGCAGTATTACACTGTCATCTTCAGGGATCACAAAACAGTGATATGTGCACACAGGCAAATATCATTGTTTTGTGGTCCTAGAGTCCTAAAGGTGTCCCCTAGGATCTGTCAGGATATCTCAGCCCTATATCAGTTCACCATGAACTCAGGCCATTTCGTTTGGCAAGGAAAATTCTACAAACAGATGACAGCCATGGGTAACTTCATTATGGAGACCTTTGGAGAAAAAGCCTTAAACTCTGCCCCACATAAACCCACTGTTTGGTTACGATACGTGGATGATGTGTTTGCTATTTAAAAATTTAAAAATTCTGAATGTTTTTATGAATTGTTTACGTTAGTATGTTTATTAGTTTTGGTTTCATAATAACACGCACACGCATTGTTCGCACTTGCGATGTGCCCGTTATTGAAATTATTTTGTCAAAGTGACATGTAAAGCAGTTAAAAATTTATATACTTACCATATTTGAACAGTTATGTTACTTTAAACAATTTTATTGTAGTTTAAAATATTAAGTTGTGTTTTTATGAAGACATTCTCTTGTCGCCAACAGAAACAGCATGTCAGCCATTATACCTAACTTCTTGCTTGCCAGTTTCATGGAGTGCACATGCTTGCCGAGAAGTTTGATGTGTGATTGACAGCTGACAAGTTCGGTATCGAAGCAATGGGAGAGTAAACAAGAGAGTGTTCGGGAAAGAAATTAGAACACAAACCGGCAGACATTTAGATTTGGAGGAACTTGAGTTTTTTTTTATGTGACAGTCGGAGGAAAACTTATAATATATTCCGACAAAGGAATCGTGGAACTATGAAGTTTTAATGTGGAATAAGTATTGGTAAATAAAAGGGAAATATTGCTATAGACGTTTTAAAAGGAATATTGGAGAAAACGCTAATTGGAAGATTAGTAGTAGATTTCGAAAAAGGGAATCATAGAACTGTGAGTTTTTTTAAAGTGGGGGAGTTAAGACTGTCAATAAGCATTAGTGAATAAAAGAAGAAAATGCTATTTACGTTCTAAAGGAATGTTCGAGAAAACTGATTAGGAAGTTTCATGTCTTAAGGACTTAAAAAAATTATTTCTACTAAAAAGAGACAGAATTGAGTTAGGAAGAATTAATGTGTGCTACATGAGTGATGAGAAAAGATCCTGTGAAAATGAAGAAGGGCCTTGACAGAGAGAAACTAGCTATGAACATTTTGTCATTGTGAAAACAAAGTGTTTAGTCTAGTCTTAAGTGTAAGTTTAAGGACTCTAGGCATGCACATATCATTGTTGTGTGATCCCTGAAGATGACAATGTAACATTGCCGAAAAATAGGAAGGTATTGATTAAAGTTTTTAATTAATATTCCAGTATACATTGTCATTTCCTGAAAAATTAAAAGCTATGTATAACCAACATATAGGTTTATCTGTAAGAATTACAAAGAGCTTCGTCTGTACTAAGCTTTGGAGTCTCTGTATGTCTGATATATGAGCCTCCTCCTACAGATGCTCATATATCATAAAGGTGCCATTAAAAGAGATGATAAAGATATTCTGATGTCTGTAATAATTACTTGGAAAGATAATTAGCAGCAGCAATGATAGAACTGTAGTAGGAAATATGTAATCATTTATTTACATATAAAATAAAAAGGGAATAAAACAATGTAATAATTGAAGGAATTTCCCCTGCTGAATGTTCCAGGTAAAAGTTTTGCAAGCTTACTTGAGAAAAACCAAGAAATTTAGCTTTTTCTCAAGTGAAAGAAAAACTTAGGGAAGAACAATCTTGGTTCAGGCCAAATAAAGGTTGATCAGATTTTCACTTTATCACGAATAGTTGAGAAATCACATAAATATAGCAATTTCAAAACGCTATATGTAAGCAGGACATTATATAGAGCAATACATTGTCTGTATTTGAATCATAAGTCAGCAGTTAGAATTGAGGGAAATACAGAAAGATGGTTTAATGTGAACTCAGATGTATTTTATGTAGATCTTAACTCCTGAACAGATCCAATGCAGTCTTCAGGATTAACTAAATTGAATCTTCTGGAATAAATTTGGTAAGGAAAACAAAGACCTGAACTGTGAATATAGACTAGAATGTGTGACATCAATTGCATTCACTGGAGAACCTACAGAACAAGTATAATATTCCAGTCATTTAGACACAATTTTTAGTGAAGATGGCAAATTGAATATGAAGGTAGAAACAGAATAAGCAAACTGGAATTAAATGAATAAATTTATATGTAACAAGATAAAAATTAGTCAGAGCTAAACTTGCTGTATACAAGACACTGTTCAAACCAATTTTAACTTATCAGTCTGTGAGTTGGGTTAGAAATAACAGTTGATCAAAGACCACAGATATGAGAGTTCCGACAAAAATCATTAGTGTGAACAATGGTATCTCTCTCTCTATGTTCACTGGGCATCTACAGATGCCGTATGGTCACCCCGATGCTCGGTGATGTTCCACACCAGGCCTCACCATGTAGTCCTGTTGTTTGCTTTTCTGGCAGCCTCAACTCTCTGAAGATCAGTCACTCCACACACGTCCATCCATCTCATTGATGGTCTACCCCTGACTCTATTTCCAGGAACTTTACCTTCTATTACTGTTCTGAGAAGTCCTCCTTCCATCCTTTCTATGTGTCCAAAATATTTTAACTTTCTTCTGTCAATATCCTCAAGGAGCCTTAAAGTTCTACTAATCTTTTCTAACACCCATTCATTTGTATGCCTTTCAGTATATGATATCCTCAACAGCCTTCTGTAACACCACATCTCAAAAGCAAATATCCGTTTCTTATCTGATTTCTTTAGGTTCCAAGTCTGCCATCCATAAGTCGCTGTTGGAAAAACAACTGCATCTAAAATCCTGAACTTTGTTCCCATGGAGATAGATCCATCCTTCCAGATTTTAGACAGGTCTCTGACTGTTGTTTTAGCCATTCTTAACTTTTTTCTGACATCTTCTGAACAGCAATTTTTCACATTAATAATGGATCCCAGGTACTCAAACTTGCTGACTTCCTCAGTTCTTTCTCCATTAAGATACACTTGTTTCTCAAGGGCTTCTCTGTTCGTTTTTCTTTTGAGAACCATGATCTTTGTCTTGCTAGAATTGAGTTGAAGTCCTCTGTTATTACTGATCTTGTTAACTTTGTCAAGAATTAGTCCTAGTTCTTCCATGTCATTACAAAGGAGTACTGTATCATCAGCATACCTCAGATTACTGATCAATCTACCTCCTATCCTAATTCCTGTCCTGAGCTCATCCAATGCTTCACACACATGATGTCCTCTGCATATATACTAAACAAGTGAGGAGAAAGTAAACATCCTTGTCTAACTCCTTTTCCAACTTGAAGCCAGTCAGTCAATCCAACACCCGTTCTTACTGTGGCTTCTTGCTCCTTATACAAGTTGGCTATCAACCTGATAGTGTGTTGAGGAAAACCCATTCTTTTCATTACTTCCCACAGTTTCACATGCTCAACACAGTCAAAAGCTTTAGAGTAGTCTAAGAAACACATTACCAGAATGAGTCTGAATTCTTTATATTTTTCTATGATCTATCTAAGGCAAAGGATCTGATCTCTGGTGCCCCTACCTTTCCTAAAAGCTGCTTGTTCCTTGGGCATCTCTGCCTCAACTTTGGCCTCAATCCTATTTAGCATGATCTTTAATAAAATTTTGCTTATATGAGATATCAAACTAATAGTTCTATAATTCTTGCATGCCTTCATATCACCTTTCTTATGTAGTGGTATGAAAACTGACTTCTTCCAGTCTCTAGGCCATGATCCTGTTTCCCAACAGTGGTATCAGTGGTAGAAATAACACAAATTAAGATATCAGGAGGAAAAACTGGACATTGTTAGTGTTCAAGAATTTGTGAGTCCAGCTAATCTAAGGTGGCATGGTCATTTAAATAGAATAAGAGAGGAAATGTTAGCAAAAATAGATGTTTAATGGTTGCCAAGACCCAAAAGAAGACAGATTTCAGTCTTGATGCAGTCAGAGGTGCCCTAGGTGAGAAATATAAGATCTGATGATAATGGAATCCAAGCAAGTAAGACTAATTTGGAGAAAATTGTTGATAGGAGATTAGTAATAATGTAAACTTAATCACGTAGTACTATATCATAATGTCCTGTATACATTAGGAATTTGATTATGCTGATAGAAGATATAAGAAGGAATGTAATAAGGTTTTTGTACATACTAGATATTTAGATGAAAAAGATGAAATTGAAAATATGTAAATATAAAAAATAAATTTAAAAAATATAAAATAAACTATTAATTTTAGATACAAAAAAGAAAGTTATGGTGATAAAGTAAATAACTAGAACAGTAGTCTAGTTACTTTTTTTCGGTAAAGTTCTCTGAAACTGGTCAAGGGAAGTAACCGATAATTCTATTGTATAAAAAAAACCTATTGTTTATTATATTAGCATATTGTACACTGGTGTTCATAACCTAAGGAATGAACATTATTTCTGAAGATTACAACTCCAAATTCAGATGAATCAGCTTGTGACGGTTTGCATAACTGCGGATTTCGAATAGAAAGTGGGAACTTTCATATTTTTGAACATGTGGGGAATAAGGCTGCAGAATTACTGATATTGCCAGAGAGTTTGTATAGCATATCCAGATTCTGGGTAGCATTTCAAATGTATTGCAGATGTATACTAAGATGTCGTCCTTTCTCTACCACAGCATGTAGACAAATTTTTGGTTATAATAGCAAAACGTAATCGATGCACCATGGCAGGTCAGCTTGCAAGTTGGCTCCATTCAAGCACATGTGCCTCAAAATACTTCAGATGAATTGTAGACCATGTTTTTAGTAGTGGTGTATCCATAAAAATTAGACAAGACTAATGGGCTAATGTACTCTTTACAGATGAGTCATTTTAGTCTTTCCTCCGATTCTGGATAACACTTGATCTGGCATGAAAGTGGTACTGCTTGCCATTATGAGAATGTTCTTGAAAATGATAGATATGTCAGTGAGAATTTCATTGTGTGTATTTGGGGGGGGAGGGTATTATGCTTAATGGATGCACCGAGTTACAGTTTTTGAAAAAGGGACTATAACTGGTGAATAATAATTCAACAAAGGTCTTCAACATAATGTTTGATTGTTCTGTGGGCAAATAATTCATTTTTATGATTACAACGCCACACCATATTGTATACGAGCGGTGGAGGTACTTCTGAAGACTGAGGGTATTAATTGAATTGAGCAGCTAGCATGCTCTCCAGATCTCAACTCCATAGAACCAGTTTAGGATGCAATAGGGAGATTCATTGCTGAAATTCTCCAGAAAACAAACAAGGATTATCCTTGTTCTGAAGGAGGAGTGGGCCAGTTTGCTTCAAGAACTCCTGAATCACTAGGTGCTAAGCATGGTATGATGATGATGTTGGAGCTGCATCGAAGTTTGGGATTGGACATATGCCATACTGAAATGTTTCTCAGCATAGTTTTCTGAAAGCACTGTACATTAATTCATGAACTGTGTCCTTAGGAAATTTGTAACTTTTGCCAAAAACATATTGCAATTCAATTTTGTATTCAATTTATAACACATTTTTTGTGTTATATAATTTATCGGTGTGCTGGGCTATAAATGTTTGTCCACATTTGGCTCTAGTCAGAAAATTTTTCATGTACAGGTAAAAATGTAGTTTGTCATTTGCTTTTAGCACCAGTGTATTAGTGTCTTGTACTTGTGTAATGAAGAATGCAAAATTGTTATTAATACTAATGCTATAAATAGAATGAACTGACTGTACTGTAAAAAAATAAAATAAAAACATATCTATTGCATATATATTGTGGTTGTGTTTGCACCATACACTTTTAGTGTTTTAAATACATCAGTACAACTTATTTGGCAAAATAATATTCGCTGATGACACAGCATTAGTTTATACTAATACTGTGTCTTCACCAAACACTGAAGCTGTAGAAACTCGCATCAGCCATTATACAATATTAACTAATTATGTGGTTTGCAATAATGGTTAAAATTAACACAGATAAGAGTAAACAAATGCACTTAACAGATAAGCTGGATCACAATATCTGTGAAATGGCATGATACTAATTTCATTGCTATTAAGTGTTTGGGTCTCTGCCTTTGCAATAACCTCAAGTAGAACTCCTATATCTCATTATTGAAAAATAACATGTGGTTCTCTTTATAAAATGATTAATACCATGTTAAAAATTCATTAGTGTAGCATTTTTATGATGCATAATTAAATATAGCAATATTGTAATATTAAAAAGTTGGTCGAGTGGTTAGCTTATCTGCTCTCCAGCCAAAAGGCTGTCAGTTCGAATCTTGCCATGGATGTTTGTGATCGTCTGTGAAAATACTAGTGGTGATGATGGGCGATAGATGGTGTTGGTGTATATGATGATGATAATTGTAGTTGGTGGATTGAGTGATGGAGACAGAGAGCCGTAGAGTAGGTGGCCCTCTCCTTGATGAGGTTTCGGACTCCCTGGAGGTGTTACATAATAATACAGTTTAAAATGGTGCCAAAAACACAAAAGAAATGTAACGCCAAGAAGAGCAGCGAAGTCGAGAATAAGAAGACTTGTCCCTGCTACGATGAATTAACCTCCAAAATAGTGAAGTTAAAGCAGATTATTAGAGAGCCAATCCTATATTCATTCAAACTGCATTGTCAAGGCCCTTTTCCGAAGACATATGACTTTATTCTTCATTTTCACTTTAACTCTTCCACTTTAAAAATTCACAGTTCTACGATTCCCTTTTCGGAATCTACTACTAACCTTCCAATTAGCGTTTCCTCGAATATTCCTTTTAAAACATCTATAGCAATATTTTCTTTTATTTATCAATACTTATTCCACTTTGAAACTTCATAGTTCCACGATTCCTTTTTCGGAATGTACTATTAATTTTCCTCCGACTGTCACATAAAAAAAAAAAAACTCAAATTCCTCCGAATCTAAATATCTGCTGGCCTGTGTTCTAATTTCCTTCCGAACCAGGATGACCACTCAGCAAAAATATTTCGTACTAACTTATGCAGGAAAAAGGTACTAGATCCAAAAAAAAGTACTAAATTTTCATTTGCTTTCGTTTCATTCTATTTAAGACATTTTACGATATTACTAGCTTATTATCATAGATGAACTCAATGTAAAACCGCTAAATTAACACATGTACAATAAATATTAAAAGAAAAAAAAAGTCAAACTCGCCTCACTGTAGGCATCTATGAGTCTGAGAGCTGCAGTTGTCAGTCATCATAACAGAAGTCCCAATTGTAACTCTAGCACTTCGCATGTGTATTAATTTACCATATCATTTTTAGTCTCATTTTATTGTTTAAAATAATGTAACATTAAATCAGTTATTTAATATGCTAATTACATATATACAGGGGTTCCCACCCACAAGAAAAACACTGGAAGTATTTATTCATTATTTGTATCAGATTTTGCTAAATTAATTAACTCTTCAGAAATAGTAAAATCTGTAGCTGATGAATGTTTCAATTTTTCTTTTGTCAAAAGGAGTCCATTCATCAAAGAAGTTTTTGAGATTTCATTGCGTGAATCTACAGCCAAAGCATTTTTTATAAGATAGTTACATTTAGTGCGTCCACACTATTGTCCTAGCAATTTCATTATTAGAAGCAATTGTTTTCAATAGAGCTGGAAGAGTATCCATAAGCCACAAAAGCATATTGTGTTCAGCATCCAGGGAAGGGGGGAAAATTTTTGTTAACTCCTCCATTAAAAATGAAAGGATCCCGAAGTACAATAACAGGTTACGAATCATTTTATTATACTGCACATTAAGAGGAATGTATATCAAAATAAAGAAAAAACACAAATAGTAAAAAGACCTTATTTTTATATAATAAACAAACATGGAACACGACAAGAAAAGAAGAGACTCTCAGAATAACTCAGCGTGCAATGGAACGTACAATTTGTAACATCAGCAAAATGGAACATGTTAGAAACATGGAACTAAGAAAGAGATTAGGCATAAAAGATATGGTAACTGCAGGATGAGATAGGCAGGTCACATAGTCAGACTCAGGAATAACAGATGGACATATAGAATATTCAACTGGCAACAAGAATAAAGAGAAAACTAGGAAGACCACCTACAAGATGAGAAGATCCACTAGTGAAATCTATGGGTTTAACATGGAAGAGAGAGAGGCTCATCAGCGAGATCGTTGGAGGCATCTTTGTGACCTGCACTCATGGAGAAATCCTGAGTGAAACACAAGTCCATCAAGAAGAAAACTCAAGAAACTCCTAGAATGTTTGTTCAGTGTGCTGAGAGCAGTGATTAAAGTAAGTTGTGTTGAAGCCCATACCATTTATTTAACTACCCAGCGACTCAGCCCCTCACTAAAATCTCTCACATTCGAAGGTGACAAATATGCACAAACAGTTCAGTGTATTATTTATTCCCTATTTTTTAGGGACGTGTTCGATTATATCGCCCCTAAACTGTGCCGCCCAGGTTCATTGCACCCCTGTACGGAAGGGGTAATGTCTGCATCATATGCACATAATCTTAATTCTATCTCTTTAATTTGTTTTTCCGACTGGTATTTGGAACTGGATTTAAACAAGGACATTATACCTAGTGTGCTTCTTTTAGATTCTACATTCTGCTAGTGATTTGGAGTGTTTGCATAACGAATCAATAGACATTTGCTACCATTAATGCTTATATCGCAAAATTTACAATAAGCAGTGTGTCCTTTACTTTTACCTGAACTAATCCAGGATTTAAGAATGGGATCCTCCAACCGTTCTTTGAATTTTTGCTTATATGACTTTTTCATCTTTTTAGATGACCCTTTTAAACCTGAATGTGAATTATAACTAGCATCAGTTTCTCTTTTATCTGAATTACCTGTGTGAGAAGTGGTTTCTTGTGAGTGGGAAGGGCTGGAGTTGAGATCTTCATTTTCAATAGCTCGTTTATGTACTTTATTGACTGATGCACTACACATTTTCCCCTGAGATTTAGAATCAAATATAAATTTAGAAAATTTTTCTTGCCACTTGTCCATGTTTAAAAGTAAAATCAGAATAATATTTTCTATGAACAATTGACAAGTTTTTGTTAATAAAAACACTGGATTTCTTATGCTCCAGAAGTGTTTGAAAGGATTATTTTCACTGACTACTGCCAGTCAGATTGCGTGAGTACGGGATTGTGGTAGAGGGGAGAAGACTGGCGAATTGTGAGAGGGGTAGGAAAAAATGAGAAATCATATTCTTGTGTCACTGAATGTGACATATGGGGAGGTGGGAGAAGAGAAAAATATTCAACTCATATGTCTAACTCTCATGTTGTTGTTATTATTATTATTCGGAAGGGAAAAAGTACTAGATCTATTGGTGAACGTACTAGAACACTAAAAATTTATAAAATGTATTAGATCTAGTACGAAAGTACTAGATGTGGTCACCCTGTTCCGAACGCTCTCCTGTTTATTTCTCTGTTACTACGATACCGAACGCTTTCTGTCAGCTGTCAATCACACAGCAACCTTCTCGACGAGCATGCGTACTTCATGAAAAGAGCAAGCGAGAAACTAAATATAATGGCTGACACGGTGTCTCCGTTAGCGACAAGAGAATGTCTTCATAAAACACAAAACTTAATATTTTAAATTACAATAAATTTGTTTAAAGTAACACAACTATTCAAATCCACATTAATTTTTTTAACTTCTGTACAATTCATTTTGACAAAACAATTTCAATAACGGGCACATCGCAAGTGCCGACAATGCGTGTTATGAAACCAAAACTAATAAACAAATACATAAAAATATTCGCCATTTTAAATTATGATTATTTTTACATCAGTTTCATCTTTCTCTAAAAAATTTTTTAATATTTAACAAATCTTTAATGCTTATTCCTAGATCTCAAAAAATAACGTGATTCTTGCTGATCATTATTCACACTCAGAATCATCTGATGCTAGAGATAATTCAGAATTTTCTTCTTTCAATTTTACTATACTTACAAATTTTATTTCTATATCATTTAAACTACTTGAATTATGCTCTAAATCTATAGAATCATCTATCAGAATCAAATTATACAGGTTTCTGAGATTCGTTATCCTTATTAACTAAATTAGTAAGGATAAAGAATTTCAGAGGTATTTTCACATTCCTCTGGCTTACTTAACTCTATGTTAACTAACCTATGTTATTCTGCTGTAATTTCATCATTATTAGAATCAGTTTGATGATTATCATCACTCTTACATTCTACATTATCTGAATTATGCACTTGCGATTTCTAAAATTTCCTGCACTAGGTTTTGTTTTACCCAAATTTAATTTTCTCCTTTGCTGTGTATTTGAATTACGAGCTTTAAAACTATTCCCTTTCCTACTATTTGATTGTGATTGAGATGCACAATTAGTATCAGGAAAACAACTCTCATCTTTCAATATTGTATTCATGTTGTCTCCTAATATAACTACATTTCTACTCCCTAAAAAATACTTTTTTAGCCTATCAGAGTGTACATTTATAATTTTACTAGGATTTTTGACATCTTGAATCCTAAAATTCACAGGAGAAAATTTCTCTAAAATTCTATATGGACCTAAAGCTTTCCTTCCTAATTTTCCAACCCTTTTTATATTAGATTTATCATCTAACAATACTAAATCTCCTGGTGCAAATGACTTATACTTTCTAAAACGATTTATATACTGCCTAGTTTTCTGAGAACTTAATTCTTTATTCACCTTGTGAATAACATGAATTTTAGATTTCTCTTTATCTTGATTAAAATGGTTATTCCTAGATGATTCATCATCATCAGATCCTAGAGATCTAGATAAGTAATCAGCTACTATATTTCTTTTTCCTGGAATATAAGCCATCAATATTATATTCCTGCAGTTCCAGTGCCCATCTAATTATACGTTGATTTTTATCCTTCATAGTACTTAGGAATGACAGAGGCTGGTGATCAGATATCTTATTTTAATAGGTTGTCCTAACAATAAGTATCTAAATTTTCTCAATGGAAAAATTATTGCTAGTTGCTTCTCTATGGTTGAATAATTCAATTCTGAACCTGATAATTTTCTACTAATAAAAGCTACTGGCTTAAAATCTCCTCCTTTTTGTTCTAATACAGCAGCAATGCAGTCATTTGAAGCATCAGCAGAAAGATAAAATACTTCACCAAACTTGGGATAAATGAGAACTGGAGCTTTAGTTAATGCCAGTTTTAGTTTGTCAAATGCTTCTTGTTGAGCTTCACCCCAATTGAATTTAACACCTTTCCTTGTTAAGTACACTATGGGTCTCAATAGTTGTGAACAATTAGGAATAAATTTCCTTTAGAAATTTAACATGCCAAAGAATCTATGAACTTGCCTAACTGTTTTAGGAGGTTTAGCTGATAATATGCCTTCTATATTTGACTGAGTTGGCATAATTCCTTTGCTACTGATTTTATGACCTAGATACTCAAACTTCTTTTAAGAAAAATTGGCATTTAGAGCCATTTAAAGATAGATTTGCCTCATCTAATCTCTTTAAGACATTCCATAGGATTTTACAATGGCTATCTATATCTGTTGAATAAATTAGATCATCCTGTAAACAAATGACTCCACTTCCCTACATATCTGATAAGACAGAATTCATTAAAGACTGGAATGACATAGCAGAATGTCTTGCACCTTGTGGTAATCTACATAGTTGATATTTCTGCCATCTAGTAGTAAATGCAAAGTATTTTCTGTCTTCCTTCTTCAAAGAAATCTGAAAGTAGCCAGAATTTAAATCCAGTTTTGTAAAATATTGTGCTTCTTCCAAACAGATCAATAATTCCTCAATTTTACACAAAGGGAAATCAATAGGCTTTGTAACCTTATTGATAGCTCTCAAGTCTAAGACAAACCTCAGGCTTCCATTTAGTTTTTCAGTTAAGATGAATGGGTTGTTCCACTAAGAATTTGACTTCTCAATTATTCCCGCCCTTTCATATTCCTGCAGTAGTCTCTGACAATGCCCCATATATTTCAGTGGAGTCTGATATTGCCTAATATAAATAGGAGATTGAGTACAAATCTGCACTGAGTGTTCTACTGCATTAGTGCAAGACATTGAAACAATATCCTCTGTGAAACCACCAGAGAAAAATTTAAAGGCAGATTTAAAGAATTTCAGAATTCTATCCCTTTCTTCACTGGTAATTGCTGATTTCATTGAATTCTGCACCAAATTCTCTTTTAATTTCTCAATATTTTCCCTCTCATCTTTCTTTAGAGTCTCAATATTAAGTACTTGATCATTATCATCAAGGTGTTTAAAATCTTCAGGAGACTGCTCTAATTTTTCATTGTCACCTGATGTCCAGTCTAAACGGCTCTAGTCCACACAAGGACACTGTACCATTAACAAAATCGCATGCAAAAGCATGATGTTTCAGAAAATCAATTCCAAATATTACTGGTACATTTGGATTAGAGGATTCCGGAAGAACTATTAATGGATGACAAACTTTCAATGGAAAACAAGGAATTGAAATAAAAACAATGATTTGCTTATCAGCTGAAATTTCTGATTCAAATATACCCTTTAATTTAATTGGACAACTTAAAACTGAAATTCATTTGGAATTAGAGATTTAATTTTGTTAAACTATAAGAAATGAGTGAAATATGCACCTGTGTCAAGTAAGATTTCACAAGGCACATCTTCAATAAATTCTTGTAGAACTGTCAAAGGATTACCTCCATTAGCATAAGGAGCTAATGATACATCAAACTCTCTTTTAGGGTTGGAGCTGTCTTTAGCTTTATCCATGTCTGATGAGTAGTTTGACATTTCTGTCCTTGCCAGTATGATATTGGAAAAATAATTATTCACAGATTTTTCTTTATTCTCTGATGTTGAAAACAAAATTTTTCCCTAACATAACAGTCTTTAGAAAAAATGACCAGGTTTATTACATCTAAAGCATTTTGGAACATATCTCCTTTGAGATCTTTCATTCCTATCAATGCCATTAGATTTAAAAGATAAAAATTGATTATCTGTAAGATTCTTGGATATTGTTAAATCAGATATCATCTTAAATAGTGGTTCCTGTCCTTTTACTATTGGTCTCTGTTGTCTTTCTATTTCTTCACTAAAAAATGTTTTCAGTTCCTCTAATTTTCCCAAATCATGTGATTGTACCTTGAACTCAGATTCTGGAACATTTTCTGTTAGATTTACAGAAATTTCCTTAGACTGTTTCTTTTTCTTAGCACCTTTTAATTTTTGAAACATTTCTTCTATCACTTTATCTGTAGCCACAATGTTAGGAAAATGAGTTTCATTATAGTGACAAAAGTTCACCTGTTTATTGTTTGAGGAATGAAATATATCTCTAACTCTCTTCCTTTTCCCTAACAATTTGAAAACATTGTTCAAGATTTTTAACCCTTTTCTTGTGTGCTGTTTCTTTCAAATTATCTTTAAGGCCATGCCTAAATTGATTAAACAGCAACCATTCTAAAGAGGATCTCTCTCTTCAGATGAAACATTAAATTTAGGAGCAATGCTCCAAAGTCTGTGGTAATACTCTGAAACAGACTCCCTATTACCTTGAATGCACTGATGATTTTTCCAAATGTTAGGCCCTAATTCTCTTATGCTCGAAAATTCTGATATTAGCAAACTTTTGAATGTTGCATAACTGTTAGTGTTTTTCAGTAAAAGAGATGTATTTAAGAACGTTTTGGCTTTGCCCAATAATTTATTACGAAGTATAATCAACAAATGAAAATCTGACCATTTTCCTAAATCTCATTTTTTCTGCATATTTAAAAAATGTTTCTACACTTTCACTACTATCTCCTGAGAAAGAAGGTACTAAAGTTGGATTAATTAACCTAAAAAATTCCTCATCTTTAACTAAAGAAACTTCACCAGTAGAATTACTATCTCCTGTAGCCATTTTACTTGTGTCAAGATTTACTTTCTAGATTCTAAAATAGTTAAGTTACAGCCAATCCTGTCAGTCGACTGCGCCATTGTTAATAGAAAGGGAAATTATTATATTTAGAGATGATCTCTGTTCAACAGTTATTTTTATTTCCGAATGTACCTATATATGCACAAGTGTTCACTCCGATTGGTGCAATGACCTCCTTTTTTACTATTTCTTTCAGAATCCAAATAATCACTGACTCAAGATCAAAAATACAAAATAAACATTTAATATAACAAAAAATATATACACTTCAAACAAATATTACATAACTAACTACAAATTTAATTGGATCCAAGGCCTTTTTAAAAATAAACTTACACTTAAGACTAGACTAAACACTTTGTTTTCACAATGACAAAATGTTCATAGCTAGTTTCTCTCTGTCAAGGCCCTTCTTCATTTTCACAGGATCCTTTCTCATCACTCATGTAGCACACATTAATTCTTCCTAACTCAATTCTGTCTCTTTTTAGTAGAAATAATTTTTTAAGTCCTCAAGACATGAAACTTCCTAATCAGAGTTTTCTCGAACATTCCTTTAGAACATAAATAGTAATTTTTTCTTTTATTCACTAATGCTTATTGACAGTCTTAACTCTTCCAGTTTAAAAATTCACAGTTCTACGATTCCCTTTTCAGAATCGATTATTAATCTTCCAATTAGCGTTTCCTCGAATATTCCTTTTAAAACATCTATAGCAATATTTTCTTTTATTTATCAATACTTATTCCACTTTGAAACTTCATAGTTCCACGATTCCTTTTTCGGAATATACTATTAATTTTCCTCCGACTGTCACATAAAAAAAAAATTCAAATTCCTCCGAATCTAAATATCTGCCGGCCTGTGGTCTAATTTCCTTCCGAACGCTCTCCTGTTTATTTCTCCATTACTACGATACCGAACGCTTTCTGTCAGCTGTCAATCACAAATCAACCTTCTCGATGAGCATGCGCACTCCATGAAAATGGCAAGCGAGAAACTAAATATAATGGCCGACACGGTGTCTCCGTTAGCGACAAGAGAATGTCTTCATAAAACACAAAACTTAATATTTTAAATTACAATAAATTTGTTTAAAGTAGCGCAACTATTCAAATCCACATTAATTTTTTTAACTTCTGTACAATTCATTTTGACAAAACAATTTCAATAACGGGCACATCGCAAGGTGCCGACAATGCGTGTTATGAAACTAAAACTAATAAACATATTAACATAAACAATACGTAAAAATATTCGACATTTTACAAGACCTAACACAGAGAGTAAGGGAAACTAAATTATAATTGGAGGAATGGTGAGAATATGTGTGTAAGAGTAACAATGTTATCTAACTGTGTTAATGAGAGGAATGGACATTATCATGGAAGGGATTTTGTGGAGAGAATGGTTTTGATGTTATATTTGTCCAGTTTGCACTCATCAGGCATGCGTAAACATGTCTCATTATATCAAGCATTAGAGAAGAACTGCAAGTTGTATCATGTCACATGGACTACAGATGTCACCACTGTATCATGTCACATGGACTACAGACAAGAGTGCAAAAAAATATGCAGTTAGCTTATGTCTGTACACAAATGCCAGAAGTATTAGAAACAAATGGGTAGGGTTTTGTTGCCTTGGTCAATATGTTGGGACCTCAGATTGTGAGGTCACAGAAGTGACTTCACAATCTGAGGTCAAAGGGTGTTAGATTTGATTATAGTGTCAGAAGGTGTTTCAGTTAAAGACGTAACTATTCTACTTCCAGTTGGTGACTGACCATCTGGCACTCACTTGGGAACTGGCTAAGTTTATGAATGTTCCATTCAGAAAAGTTTATGCACTGAACTACAAACAGGATATTTTGACCAACTGAAGGGTATACTGAGTTCTGCACAATGGTATCAGTTGCTGGATGGGAAGAATATTGACAGTGCATGGGAAGTATTATTTAAAAATACTTTACTGATGCAGTATCAGAATGTGGCCTGAGAGTTTGAAGAGTAAATAGGGTGGGAGTCAAATGGATGTGTAATCTTATCAAGCAAGAGATTCATTTAAAAAAAAAAAAAAAGAAGATGATGTGGAAGGAATACCATGTGCAGAAGGATGATGTCTGTTATGAAAATTACAAGGAGCAGGCCAGAAGAGTCAACTGTTTTACAGAAAACTTCAGGAGTATGAAAATGAACTAGCTGTGCAAGCTAAGGATAACCCCAAAGAAATCTATTGATATGCTTCAAGTAAAAGAAAGAATGAATATGAAAGAATAACTCTACTGAATGCAGATTGTGTTGAGGGTGACAGATACAGAAGAGGTCATTCAACTAATGAGTGCCCATTTTGCTAAAATAGCTATCAATCTGGTGTATGTAACATTGATCTCACTGTTACCTCTTCACTGGAGATGAAGAAACAGGTATATGAGGAGAAGGTATTAGAGCTGTTACACAAACTCAATAAGAATTCAGCAATAGGGACTAATGGGATATCAGCATGTGTGCTAAAAGAGTGTTCAGTTGAATTTGCTATTCCTTTGACCAAGCTGTATGATTTGAGTCTTGGAACAGGGAAGATTCTGCAGGAGTGAAAAGAATGTATGGTAATGCTATTACACAAGGGTGGTGCAAATATTGATGTATTCAACTGTCAACCAATCAGTATCTCAGGAATGGATTGACAGAGAATCTCTACTTTGCAACGAAAGCTACTAAGCGAAGGTATGTTTTAGCAACTTGCTCACATTCTATAATAATATTATCACTGAGTTAGACAAGGCTAGTGTATACATCAGGAAATGTTTGGATTTTGCTAAGGTTTTTGACAGAAACAGCATCGAAGACTGTTGCATAAATTGGAGAATATGGGTTTGGATTATAAAATATTACCGTGAATAAGAGGATGGCTGACTGACAGATATATCAAAAAGTAGTATACTATGGACGTGAGTCCCTAAGATTTAAGGTAACCAGTGTTGAACCACATCAGTGGACCAAGGACTGATGGACTTTTTCAGTGGACCAAGTCCTTGGTTCACTGAAAAATTTCCTCTGAATTAATCTTGTAAAAACCCCTCAGTAATTTGAATACCTCAATCATATCACCCCCTTTTCTGCCTATCAACCAGTTTCTGTAAACCACATATCTTCAACCTGTTCTCGTAAGGTTCATTCCATAGACCAGCCACCATCTTGGTCACTCGCCTCTGGATCCTCTCTACCTCCTCCCCATCACCTAGAAACTCTGGTGCCCAGATCTGTGCACAGTAGTCAAGATGGGCTCAATAAAGAGGAACAATAACCTGCTTGTCTCTGCTCATCAAAGTTTTCTTCAGTAACCAAGTGATCTGATGAGCTTATTTAGCCACTTTTGCTGTGTACCCCCTAAACTTTAACTCCCTGCCCACTAACACTCCCAAGTCTCTGCCTTCATCAATTTCCTGGAGTATGGTTCCACCAATGTGGTGTAACTGCTGATAATCTTTTCAACCCAAAATGCATAACCTTACACTTTGCCACATTAAACTGACATCCATTCTCCTTTGCCAGTCTGCCAATCTATCCAAATCATCCTGCAAAATTTTGACATTGTGTGTATTCGCTATTGCTCTACCCAACTTTGCATCCTCTCAGATCCTTTAGAATCTGATAGAATGATGGTTGGTGAGATGGACAGGAGGATGGAGAGATAACAGTGGTCCAAGAACAGAACCCTGCAGCACACCACTAATCACAGTTCTTCTTTTGGACTCTACTCCTGGATAAACTACTCTCTGATATCTCTCCATCAACCATCCTCCTGTCCATCTCACCAACCCTATATCCATCCCCATGTGCTGCAGTTTACTGATTAGAATTCCATGTGGTATCCTGTCAAAGTATCCAATGTCGTATTATATTGGTAGGATTATGCTAGAAGAAACTGATCAGGTTAGGGATCTTGGAGTGTTAGTAGATAGCAAGTTGAAATTTAGAGGCCATGTAGCAAAGATTGCAAGTACAGCTCAAAAGAAAATTTCCAATGTTAACATGTAAAGATAACAGTGTCATTTTATCTCTTTACAAAGCCTTGATAAGACCTCACTTGTACTATTGTGTGCAGGTCTGGTTTACATTGTGATTCTGATACAGTGGAGAGAGTGTAAAGAAGAGTGTTAAAATTGATACCAGGAATAGGAATACTGATTATGAAGACAGATTGAGAATTTGTAGACTGCAGACACTAGTAAACAGAAAAAAGGGTGATTGAGACTTATCTACTTATGAAATGGTCATATAGGATTTCAGTTGGTGGAATTTTTTATTTTATGGAGGGTGAGGAAAGGACAAGAGGAATGACTGCTGCTAAGAAGGGGTGAGATCTAGATTTTTCTCTCATAGAATGATGCATGATTAGAATAGATTGCCATTGGATGTTGTGTGTGTGCAGACAGTGTAAATGAATTCAAGGACAAGTATGACATCTGGTGCACATAGTATGTGGCCTCCCTTGATGAATGTCTGACTCCCGAGAGATCTCTTAATAATAATAATTCTACTCTCTGTCATGTTAATTCTTTGCTGCAAACATCAGTTGTTTAGATAGATATTACTACAGTAATCTAGTTTCCTTAATAAGAACTCAAAATAGAATTATCCAAGGTATAGTTATTTTTTATTTATCAGCATATTCTTCGATATTGTTGACATTTTGCCACTACAAATTCTGTTTATAAGAAACAGCATTTTAAATTTTTCTGTATATAATGTAGATGATGGTGTGTGCTGTGGTAAGACTTGCTGGCATTTTCTTATGTTAATAAAGAAGTATTTTATAAATCTTTTAATATTTAGCACCCAGCAGCTACAGTATACTGCCAGTGAAATAAAATTTGTGACCTCAGTTTATACATTTAGGAAAAGATGGAGAGACTACATCATAAGATGCTTGGGTTAGTGAGTTATTTACATTTGACATCATTTTGACACTGTATGGTCACTCCTGTACCCCATTGAGTTTCGGGAGTGAAGCTTTCTGCTAGAATTAATGGCAGAATCGCTGATGCCCCTTTCCACAAAGAATGAGTTTTAAAATCACAAACAGCCATACTCCTTGTGGGATTCAAACTTGCAGGCTCTCCATCCAAGGAACTTAGAGCAGATATGGTAACCACTTGGCCAACCAGGCCAGATCGTAAGATGAAATAACGTTAATTTGTATTTATACAGCAAATAATGGTAATTTGCTGTATAAATGTGTCGTATGAACCATTCCATAGCAGAACTTTCACATACGTTCTCACAATTCCTCCCACGATGATCTAGTTTTATGTTGAAGATTTAATGAATTTATAGCACTAGGAAAGGATTAAAAACCAACTTGAACGGGTTTTTGAAATGCATGTATATTTAGTCTTTCCCTAATATCAAGACCATAGGTTTCCTTTTAATTAAATTAGATGCAGTGTGTATAACATCCCCACGAGGCTCTACATGGGTAAAATATCATCATTATAAGCCTGTAGGATGTTTTCCCCATTCATATATGTTCCCCTTTTTTGTTTAGGACTAATGACTTTTCCAGTGAGAGAGCATCTCCTTGGCCATTTCCAGATTTTTTTTTACAAAACTTGACTAATGTTTCTGGAGGAAACATACATTGCATTCTATAATGTCATGCTTGTTAATATTCCACCAATACTAGATATAATTCTTTATAAAAAAAATTCATGATATTTTTCTAGTTATCGGTGAGTGAAAATAATCAGTCATAGACTTTCTGCTGCGCAAGTTATACTGATTCTTTTACGTTTCATCCAAATATCTTAATTTCTCTTAAGGAGTTATTTACTTATAAAGTATGTTTCAAGATCTCACTGTATTTTCTGTGAAGTAATTTTTATTGATTATATCATAAGATGAAATAATGTTAGCGGTGAGAACATATGTGGACAGTAGATGCCGTTAGTGTTGTTGTGGTTAGTTGTAGTTAGTGGAATGAGTGGTGGAGACAGAGTTGTAGAGTATGTACCCTCCCTCGATGAGTCTTTGGACTCCCTGGAGGTATGTAATAATAATATAGTAAAATAATGTACCATCATGTTCTCTTGTGCATCCCTTGATGGTAATGTACCATTTATTGAGTAAAAATTTGTTTTTACCTTGTAGGATGGGAGGGTGTAATAAGTGGCTAGAAGTGATTAATGGTGCAGTAGTCTTTCTCCTTATTGTAGCATGCTCCAGTTAGAGAAAAGCCTCAAGGTCTTCCTAGTCCTACTGCAGCTGTTGAAAGTTTAGCTCGAGAATTGGAATATTCCCTTGATATCTATAGTGCTATAAAAGGACAGTATGTTGTTAAACCTCAGGTAAATTTCTTTACTTCTGTAGTTAATTAAAATTTATTTTCAAATTTTATGTGCTAAATATCAATACAAGGGTGGTCTGAAAAGTTCTCGGCATCGACCATAGATGACAGCACCATCAGCAAGATTTTTTTTTTTCTTTTTTCTAAGTTGGTACATCTGTCATAAACATCCATTTGAAATTGCAAGTCATTCTATAAAGTAGTTCGTTTTATACAGCTGTCTGAAGCAAGAGTGTTGTCTGTATTCCTTGAAATGGATAAAATTGAGTATCGTGCAGTTAAAAAATTTTTTGTAAAAGAAGGTTTAACGCCAAAAGAAATTCATTCAAAGTTCATAAAACTTTATGGGCACTCTTCTCCTTTATTTTCGACAATTAAGAAATGGGCTGTGCCGAGTTACGTGAAGGACGTCCAAAAAGTGTAACAACACCAGAAATCATTGATCAAGTGCACGATATGGTATTGGATGACCGGCGAGTCAAAGTGCATAAAATTGCTGAGACTATAGGCATTTAAAAAGAACGTGTAGAATATATTTTGCATGAAGAATTGCAAATGAAAAAGCTTTGTGCAAGATGGGTGCTGCTCTTGCTCGCAGCAAATCAAAAATGCACTCACATGAAAATTTCTGAACAGTGCTTGGGGCATTTTAACAAGAATAACACTGATTTTGTGCATTGATTTATTGCTATGGATGAGACTTGCATTCACCATTACACACCAGAATCCAAACAGTGGACAGAAGCCGGTTGTTCAGCTCCAAAGAAGACAAAGTCGGTTCCATCAGCAAGAAAGGTCATGGCATCAGTGTTTTGGGATGCTAAAGGCATTTTGTTTATTAATTATCTTGAAAATGGCAAAACAATAACTGGGGAATATTCTGATCTTTTAACCAGACTAGATAAAAAAAATTCATGAGAAAAGACCCGGTTTGAAGTGAAAAAAACTCATCTTTCATCAGGGCAATGCACCTGCCCACAAAGGTGTTTTGGCAATGCGAAAATTAAGGGATCTGCACTATGAATTGTTGGAAAAATCCACCCTATTCCCCAGATTTGTTGGCTCTCTCTGACTTCTATCTCTTCCCAAAACTAAAACGCTTCCTCGCTTGTCAGAGTTTTTCTTCGAATCAGGAGATGATTGCAGCTATAGAAGGGTATTTTGCAGATCTTACTGAGAACCACTACAGGGATGAGATAATGGCCCTAGAGCATCCCTGGAATAAATGTATTAGTCTTAAGGGAGATTATGTTGAAAAATAAAAATATAAATTTGAAATTATAAATTTGTATTTTCATTGTTAGGCTGAGTACTTTTCAGACCACTCTCGTGTGTGTATAATATGCTGTATCAAAGCCTTATTAAAAGGAATAATAAATCTCCTTATCTCTGAAAGGCCTTAAGTGACTTGAAAAATTTCCATATTTGGTGTCTCCAGAGTACTTTCCAGATTATGTAAAAATAAATAACACCTGTTCCTGCCCCACCTTACTAATATACTAACTATAGGCTCTAGTTATTAGTTTTTTTCTTACGCTATTAAATTGAAATGTTTTCCTCTAGGATCGTGAACAAGACCGTGCTGAAGGACCCACCTCAGATCCATCTGGGCTGCATAATAAAAAGGAATCTTTAGAAAGGAACTCTCATAAATCTTCTTCAAATCAAGTTGCAGTACTTGAAAGTGTTAATTCAAAAAGCCAAACTAATAGTCCTGAAGATAATGTTCAACAGTTGAATATAATTATGAGGACTCGTTCAGATTCAGGAAGACCTCTTACTGACATGGCAAGTAGTGTTATGACAAAAACAATTATAATTTCTTATGATTGTTACTTTTACATGAAGGGTTCTAAGATGCAGTTTGTAATTATTATTTTAAATTATATTATTTATATTAATAATTAATTAAACAGCTTCAGAAAGAAATCACATTTGCTATAACAGTTGTGATTTCTTACTTCAGACTGTTCAATCCCAGGATTATCCTGTTGAGCTCAAAAGATTTCTCAAATGAAACCTCTAAATACATAGATTGCTGGAAAACATTTCGTTCCAAAATATTTGAATTAGAGCTTTACATGAAAAAAAGTTATTTTAGAATCGAAGGAGTAGCAAGTCACGGAGGTATTGTTCCAACTAGCAATTTCAAAAAAAAAAAAAAAAAATTGAATGGCAGATATAGACTTTACAGAAAGAAATGAACATGGTAGTTAGAATAATGTTTAGCACCAGGCTGATTGAACAAATATAGAGTACTACCTCTGGCTAACAAGCTGGGTTTGAATCCCTCTGGTGTGAGACCACTAACAACACTCTCCTTATAGGAGGCTGGAATGGTTAAAAGTTCCATATTTGGTGTCTTGAGCACTTTACAGATTATTATTATTATTATTATTATTATTACAAGAGACCACCAGGGAGTCAGTCTTACGATGGAGGCCACATCATATGTGACATTCCAGTCATGTAATACTCTATGAGAGAAACATCTAGCTCTCATCCCTTTCTTGACTGCATTCATTCTCAACTTTCATGGTTGTTCAATCGCCACTCTCCATTAAAATAAAAAACTCCATTTACTGGTATCCTGTATGACCTTTCAAAAGTTTCTGATTCTCATATAATCCCTCTTTCTCCTATCTGCAGTCCACAAGTTCTCAATCTCACCTCATAACCTACATTCCACAGTAACCAGATCATCTTTAATCACTCTCCTTTGCATCCTCTACACCGTATCTGCATCACCTCGAAAAATAGGAGACTAGCTTTGTGCATAGTATTCCAGATGATGTATTATCAAAGCCCTGTATAGAGGCAATAGAATGTATTTTTTCTTATGTGTGAGCATTCATTTCAGCAATCTCCTGCATTATATTCACAATATTTGCTATGTGACCTTCAACTATAGCTTTCTCCTCATCATCAGTTTCTTGATATGCACCCTCAAGATGTTCAGGTTTTTAAACTACATGTTTAAATTTACATTATTATTAATCTCCAGTTTTTTTGCTTCTAAGGCACTTTTGACTGAATCAATTCACCTAGATCTTTGGTCTTCTCTGGATCTCTTTCCTGCCATCTTGGCATCAAACGCCTGTTTTGCAAACCTTTCCCATTCTGTTTACGTGACCATACCACTTAAAATATCATGTACACAGAATGTTAATGTCAAATTCCTTTCTGATATCTTCATTTCTAATATGATTCTACCATTGATACCATCTGGGATATGTTGAATCTGAGAGAGAGAGAGGTTTTTACATCATTATCATCAATTTCCTGATGTGTACCCTCAAGGAATGTTCATACTGCTATCACAAGACTACATGAGTTAACATTATTATTAAACTCTTATCCACAGTTTTCTCTAAATCAGTCTATTACTTGTTACCACTCCAATATGGTCGTATTTAACATTTCATGCTTCTAAGGCACTTCTGACTGAATTAATCCACCTGGACCTTCGTCTTCCTTTAGGTCTCTTACCTGCCATCTTGGCATCAAATGCCTGTTTTGCTAACCTTTCCTCGCCCATTCTATTTAAGTGGCCATACCATCTTAAATTAGCTCTTCTTACACATTCTTGAATGCTAATAGTGTCAAGTTCCTTTCTAACATCTTCATTTTTGATATGATTCTGCCATTAATGCAGTCTGTTCTCTCCACTAATTTTTCTCAGAAAACCCTCATATCTGTGGGTTATGAAGTCTTGGATAAGTTCTTTATTTCTAACCCAACTCTCAGATTCATAACTTAAAACTGGTTTGAACATCATCTTGTATACTACTAGTTGGGTGTTTTGGCTAATTTCTCTCTTATTCCATGTAAATTTATTCAGCTGGCTACTCACCATACCATCATCATCATCATCAAATTCCTGCCATGTACCCTCAAGGGGTGTACAGGATATGACAGTACTACATGAAAAAATTACATCATTACTAACTTCCTATCTACAACTTTCCTCCAAATCAGTCTGTTACATATCAAGACTCCAACATTATCAGATCTTATATTTCTATCGTCTAAGGCACTTTGTACCGTATCAATCCACCTATATCTTGGTCTTCCTCTGGGTCGTTTTGCTGCCAACCTGGAAGAGAACACTTCTTTTGCTAATCTTGCTTCGCCCATTCTGTTTAAGTGACCATACCACCTGAGATTAGCTCTGCTAACGCATTCCTGGATGCTGACAATGTCAAGTTCTTTCCTAATATCCTCATTTTTAATATGATACTGCCATTGATGCCATCTGTTCACGCCTCTAATCTTTCTCAGGACTCTCATATCTGCAGTCTCTAGTCTTTGGTCAAGTGTTTTACTTCTGACCCAGCTTTCAGATCCATAAGTTAAAACTGGTTTGAACACTGTCTTGTATATAGCTAATTTAGTGTTCCAACTAATTTCTCTCTTATTCCATATGAATTTATTCAATTGACTTCCTACCATACCAGCTTTGCTGATTCTGTTGTCTATTTCTATATTTAATTTACCATCTTCAGTAAAAATCGTGCCTAAGTAGCTGAAAGGTTTTATTTGTTCCACAGGTTCTCCATTCACAACACAGTTGACATTTTCAATGATTCTGCCTATTTTCATTGTCTTTGTCTTTTTATTGCTGACCTTCATACCATATCTATTACAACAGCTATTCAATTTAGTCAGAGAATCTTGCAGACTTGTAGCAGATTTATTTAGAAGTATAACATCATCCGCATAAAGCAAAGAGCTGATGTTAACATCTCCAATTTTGATATCAGGTTTAATACCACATTCCTTCATAATGTGATCCATATAGATAACGAATAACAGAGGGGATAATGTACATCCTTGTCTCACACCAGATTTAACATTAAACCATCTTCCTGTACTTCCTTCAATTCTAACTGCTGACTTACAACTCAAATAAAGACTAAGTATTGCTTGATATAATGCCCCATCGACACCATATAACTGCAGCGTATTGAATAGCTTCTCTCTTGGCACTTTGTCATATGCCTTTTCCAAATCGACAAAACTTAAATACAGATCTTTGTTATATTCCCATGCTTTCTCGACTATTTGTCGTAAAGTGAAGATCTGATCCTGACAGCCTCTATTTGGCCTGAATCCAGCTTGTTCTTCACCAAGCTTTTCTTCCACAATTCTTCTCAACCGTTTCTCAAGTATGCTTGCATAGATCTTGCCAGGAACACTCAGTAGGGAAATACCTCTGTAATTCTCACATTCAGTTTTATTTCCCTTTTTATATATGGGTACTATGAGAGCTCTACTCCAATCATCGGGAATTCGTCCCTCTGTCCAGGCTTTCTGAACTATGCAGTGCAGCCACTGTAAGACTTTTATACCACCATACTTCAGCATTTCTGGTCGAATATCATCTACTCCTGCTGCCTTTCCACATTTCAAGCCTTTGATGGCTTTTTCTACTTCAAGTATGGATATGTATTCCTGACTGCATGCCTGGTCAGTGTTTTTTATCACTGTGCTGTCATCACTGCTTGTTTCATTTAGCAGTTTTTCAAAGTAATTACTCCATACTTCAAGGATATCTTTTTCTCCTGTTTTCATGCCTTTATCATCTCAACTCCTTTTACAACACTCTTTCCTCCATTCCTAAGCTTCTTCAACAACCTCCAGAATATTTTGCCACCTTCTTGATATTTATTTTCAATATTCTTGCCAAAGTCCTCCCATGACTTTTGTTTAGCTAGTTTTACACACTGTTTAGCTTTCTTACATTTGTCTCTGTATTCTGTAAAAGTAAAAGCTGACTTATTTGCCAGGAACTTTTGATATGCTTTCTTCTTTTCCTTCACTGCCTCTTTAACTTCCTGTGTCCACCAGGGAGTTCTGATTTTTTTATCCTTGCACACAACCTCACCACATGCCTCTCTGGCAGAATCAATCAATGTTTTCTTCAGAGTTTGCCACTGAATCTCCAAGGTTTGATTCCTGTTCTCAAACTCTTTCATTTTCTTTTCAATAATCTTTCTGTATTTTAGTCTACAGTTCACATCTGAGAGCTGCTCAACTTTTATTCGCTTTAAAACTTTCTTACATGTTATTCTTTTCAATATGAAATTCAATTTTATCTTGCTCAAGACTAAATAGTGATCACTTCCAATTTCAAATCCTCTGTACACTCTGGTGTCCTGCACCAGGGAGAAAACATGACTATCAACAATAACATAGTCAATGAGACTTTTCTTATTCCTAGCCTCTTCTCTCCATCTGAATTTGTGCACATTTTTATGTTGGAACATGGTGTTAGTAATAACCAGTCCATGTCCTGAGCAGAAATCCAACAGATATTTGCCATTATTATTAGCTTTGCTCTTTTCTCCAAATTTTCCCAAAATATTTTTGTATGTCTCACAATCATTTCCTACTCTGCTATTTAGATCCCCAACAAGGACCAACTTTTCCTTTTTCATTGTGTCAGTTGCTTTTTCTAAAGCCTCAAAAAATTCATCCACTTCTACCTTAGTAGAACCTTCTGTGGGACCATAGGCACAAATAAGTCTCATTGTCGAGTTCCCCATTCTCATGTTTGCCCACATTACTCTACTTGAGACTGACTGCCATTCAAGAAGATTAGCCTCGTATTTTGTGTTGAATACTATGGCTACTCCTTCTTTTCCTTGATTGTCATTGTCTGAATATAACATTTTGTATTTATTGCTCAGAAAGATCTCACCAGTTTTTGTCTTTTTTGTTTCAGTCACCCCTATTATATCGATCTGGTACTTATCTAATTCCTCAGCTAGCTCCATTTCTTTGCCATTCAGGCTTCTTACGTTGATAGTACCGATCTTTAACTCTGGTGATGTTGAGTTGGGGTTTTCACCATTCCAGCTTTGCTTATTCTGTTGTTTCCAGATTTAACTTGCCATCTTCACTAAAAACTATTCCTAAATAGATGAAATATTTTACTTCTATTGACTCTTCATTCAGAATGCAGTCAGTGTGTGTATTCATTATTTCGGCCTATTTTTTATAGCTATTATTCAATTTAGTTAGAAAATTCTGGAGACTTGCACTAGATGTGTTTAGGAGTACATCATCTGCATAATGCAAAGAGCTAAGTTTGATATTCCAATTTTAACATCAGGCCTAATACCAATTTCTTTCATAATGTGATCCATATAGATGATGAATAAGAGTGGAGCATCCTTGTCTTACCACTGATTTTACATAAAACCATCTTTTATATCCTCCAGTTCTAACTGTTGACTTACAACTTAAATACAGACTGTGTATTTCTCCATATAATGTTTCATTCATCGCATGTGACTGTAGTGGTTTGAAAAGCTTTTCTCTGCTCACCCTGTAATAGTATGCTTTTTTCAAATCTACATAATTTAAGTATCGATCCATGTCATATTTCCGTGAATTCTCAACTATTTGTCTTAAAGTGAAAATCTGATCTTGACAACCTCTATTTGGCCCACACTCAGCTTGTTCTCCAAGTTTTTGTACCACGACTTTTCTTATCCTCTTTTTAAGGATGCTTGCATAAGTTTTACCTTGAGCATTTAGTAGAGCAATTCCTCTGCAGTTCTCACATCAGCTTTATTTTTTTTTTATAGATGGAACTATGAGAACTCTACTCCAATCATCTGGAATTCCACCTTCTAACCATGCCTCTGATTATGCAGTGCAATCACTACAAAACTTTCATACCTCCATGTTTGAGTATTTCTCTTCGATTATCATCTCCAGATACCTTTCCATATTTCAAGTATTTGATGGCTTTTTCTACATCAAATATTAATATGTACTCTTGTTTACATCCTCTTGCAAATTTTCTGCTACAGGTTTGTCACTGCTTGTTTTATTTAAGTTTTTCAAAATAATTACTCCAGACATCCAGGATATCCTTATCTTCATTTTTCATGTCACCTTTGTCAACTTTAATTCCTTTTATAGTATTCTTTCCTCCATTTCTAAGCTTTTTTTCAGTAGCCTCCAGAACATTTTGTCACTTTCCTGATATTTATTTTCCATATTCTTACCAAAGTCTTCCTATGACTTTTGTTTAGCTACTTTTACACATAGCTTATCTCTGTTATAGTTTTCTCTGTATTCTTTTAGGACATCTGCCGACTTATATGCTAGGAACTTTTTGGTTTGCTTTCTTATTTTTATATTTTGCAGACAATTTCACCACATACCCTCCTTCATTGAATTAGTCAATGTCGTCTTCAGTTTTCCACTGATATTCTAAGGTTTGGTTCATGGTTTCAAACTGCTTCAAATTTTCTTCAACGGTTGTATAGTCAGAGTCTACGGTTTATCTGTAAAAGCTGCTCAACTTTAATTTTTTTTAAAACTTTCTTACATACTGTTCTTTTCAATGTAATATCTATTTTTATTCTGCATAGCACTAAGTAATGGTCACTTCCATTTCAATTGCTCTGTACATTCTTGTATCTTGAACCAGCATGAAGATATCGCTATCAACAATGACATAGTCAATGAGGCTTTTCTTATTTCTTCTCTCCATGTAAACTTGTGGACATATTTATGTTGGAACATGGTGTTAGCAATGATTAGTCCATATCTTGCAAAGAAATTCAGCAGATACTTACCATTATTATTATCTTTGTCCTTCTCTCCAAATTTTCTCCCAAAACGTTCCTGTATGCCTGGTAGGATTCATTTCCTACTCTGCTGTTTAGATTTCCAACGAGGACCACTTCCCTTCCCCCCTCCCTTTTTTTTATATTGGGTGCCAGTTCTAATGACTCAAAAAATTCTTCTTTCTTAGAAGAGCCTTCTGTGGGACCATAGACAAAGAGTGTGCCCACATCACTAGTTGAAGATGCTTTACAATCAAGAAGTTTATCTTCATGTTTGGTGTTGAGAGCTATCAATACTCCTTTTTTCCCTTTAACATTATTGCCTGAATATAACATCCTATACTTATTTAGTAAGATCTCACTTTTTTTTTTAATCTTCTATCTTTCAGTGATGCCAATTATGTCCACGTGTTACTTTTCCAATTCTTCTGAAGGTTTGATTTCCTTTCCATTAATACTCCTTATATTGATGGTTTCTATCTTCAGTTCTTCTGACATTGGGTTTGTTGTTGTTCTTTTTCTAGATGTCAAGTTGGAGCTTGTTCCAGTAGCTGACTTTTCATTGTTTGCCCTGGTTTGGGAGGGGGGGGACTTGTTTAACCAAGCATGCTCTAGCCATGATGAAATCTCAGGTAGTACTGTCATATGTATTTGTGGTTTAAGCCAGTAGAGTACAACTTGGTCAGCTAAGTCATCCCAAATTGCCAGCCAAAGCTGAGGATTGGACATTAGGTCAGAAACCCATTCAGTTCTCTGTATTCCTGAAAAGCTATGTGGAAGCCTCCTCCTAGTTATTTGCTTTGACCCTTTAGTGACTACCTACTAAAATCCTAGATCTCTAACCTGGTCGGTTTCTTCTAGCATAATCCTTCTAATATGCCACTGGATATCTCATTACATCTAAGTGCATAACTTTGCATTTATTGACATTGAACTGCTAGCTGCTTTCACAGGCCCACAATTCCAGCTTATTCAAATCATTCTACAAGTACTGCATGTCAGTTTCATTCCTGATTACCCATCCTATTATCCAAACTAGTAATTTATAATCCAATCCTTTATCCTGTAGTTTGTGTGACAGCCTTCCAAGCTATATCCTGTTGAAAGCTCTAGCAAATTTCAAAAGTATCATGGTGTATCCATTCTGCTTGTCTGACTCAGCTGTGACATTATAACCTCTTATCAGCTCTTCCAAAATTTTTACCACCACCACTCCAGAAACACCAGTAGGTTAGTAGTTAGACACATCGTTCTGACTGCCCCTGTGAAATCCTTCTGTTCTGAAGTTCAAATTATACAGCCTCATCAAAGGAACAGTATTTGCACTTTTAGCAGAATGGGCAATCATTATTTGTACAAGCTCTTCATCTGTCACCCGCATACCATTCACATTGACAAAAGTTTTCACATTCACTTGCAACATAATGACAGAATTGTTTTGGGTTTTCTTTAGTTGCACAACCAGTTTCTTTTCACTTGTCTTTCTCATACTTTTCATGTTTTTTATGTAAAAATAAAATGAAAATATATAAAAATAAATAAAGAACACCTTTTCCTACCTAACTTACAAATGTACTAACTATAGACTCCTAGTTTTGGGTGTCATAAAAAAATTCAAAGATAATAACGACAAAATTATCTATGTTGGATTATTTGAGTTGTGCACATTTAAAAAATGAAAAGTTCATATGGAACACTTTCTACACAAATTGTTGATGTTATTAAACTGAATTTTATTTGATTTTTTCAACAGTTTTACAGTAAATCGGGCAGAAATACTCTGACATGAATGGATGCTCATTGCAAAAATGCTTTGTTTTTTCAGAATGCACTTAACATTTTCTTATTCCATTCACAAATAATACTGTCAAAGTTCATGGAGGCACAAATATCTAATGAAATTATAGGTTATAAACATATATTCAAAACAATAATTGTTGTACTTTCTGCCACCACTCCTGCCAAAATATTAAACTAAAAACTGCACATTTTTTATTTTATTTTTGTTTTCCATATTTATACCAAGTGCTATTTTCATGCAGAATTTCAACCACAAACTGAATGTTTGAATATAAAAATATTTATCCAGAAGTGGAGAAATACAAGACCTGTAGATAGTTTCTGGTATTGAGATCACATGTTTTAAAATAATCAATGAGTTTAATAAAATATAACCCTACAAGTTTCCTAAGTCACCGTCAGGAATATTAGCAAAAGTTGTTTTTCAGAAAAGAGACTAGAAACAATTAATTACACATATTAGATGTTATTAGAACTTCACAGTTGATACATATAAATAAATAATCAGAATGAAATCGTTAAATTAATTACTGTATACGTGTTGGAACAATGATAGTTGCTGTTGTCGTGTTCTGTATCGTCATGTATATTGTATCCTATGCCACAGCATTTAGATTTTTAATGAAAACAGGCCAAACTTGGTGTGTGTGTGTGTGTTTTGTGTAATTAAATTTTGAACAAACCTCCCTACATGTAGGAATATATTGATTGGGTTCGAGGCTATGAAGCTCCTATAAGACCAATGATTTTTGGTGATTTATTGGGTGTTTTCTTAGAATAATTAGCATATCTTTAGTATTTAAAATGAAAAGCCAAACGGCTAGTTTTCTGGCAACTTAATAGAAATTAAGCGGATAAAAATCCTATGTTGTTATATAGCCAGTAAATGAAACTCCAGATCGAGAACTACGATCTATATGAGTTTCAATGCCGAAAAACTGTCGGCGAAGGCAATTCGAAGCAAAGGTGGAGCAAGCTCCCTCACTATTCTTGATATTCTCTCATAATGTAAAACACAGCTCCTAGGAGATGTAATGCTGTCATTACATTATGAGGAGAGGTCACTACCCAGACCAGTTTCAACCTTTTTTTGAGGTCTCATCAGTGAGTAGGTAGACCTGGAAGATATCAAAGCTTAGTGAAACCGGTCTGGGTAGTGACCTCTCCTCATAATGTAATGACAGTATTACATCTCCTAGGAGCTGTGTTTTTACATTATGAGAGAATATCAAAAATAGTGAGGGAGCTTGCTCCACCTTTGCTTCGAATTGCCTTCGCCGATAGTTTTTCGGCATTGAAACTCATATAGATCGTAGTTCTTGATCTGGAGTTTCATTCACAGGCTATATAACAACATGGGAATTTTTTCCGCTTAATTTATATCTTTAGTATATTATTATAGTTTTCTAGTGTATTTATTGTAGTAGTGCATTTAGTAACAATTGTAGAAATATTGTTAGTTTTTAGTAGTCTAAAGAATGCTGTGAAAAACTCACCACAGCAGGGTAATGTGTAAAGCATAAGTTAAAGTAGTTACTACCAAGGAGAAACTTTGTCTAGATGAGTAGAAATATTGCAGAGGGATGATAATCGAGGATAATATAATTTCCCAATAAAAAAAATTATCAGAAAATCAACCAGAGGATTGGAAAAAGTAGAAAAATGTTTAAGAAAACTTAGACAGGATCAGAAAAAGATCAGAACAAGAAGAGGGAGGAATGCACTGAACTTGTTAATAATAATTATAATAATAACAACAACAACAAGGTAAGTCAATTAAAATCTAAGAAAAAATAGAAGTGATATAGTATGGGGATTCAATCACAAAATTTGTGCCTGTCAATGGAGTTACTACTTCTAGCTTATTGCAGGTGAAAATTAAAGACTCAACAAATGGAACAGGAAAGCAAAGCAACAGAGATGACAGTTCTTGTTGAAGCTAATGATTTGAGTAGTCATGACAGTTACAGTATGAGAGAGGATATGTTGGAAGAAGCAAGAAAGAAAAGTGAGGGAGTAAAAATTGTAGCTTTGCTACCTGAGGCGAGTTAAATAGGACTATAATAGTAAATGATATAGTAAATGATTCAATGAGCAGGCTGTGTAGGAGAAATGGATGTGAATTTTTAGATATGTGGAGTGCATTTGATGACAGAAAAAACTTGTGTAAGAGGGATGACCTGCACATGAATGGATTTGGCAACAAGAGCCTGGAAAAATTACATATTGGAATGAGACCTAATGCAGGGATTCAGGGAAACTAGATCATATTCAGCATATTAAGGCTTAAGTGCTGGGAGGACAATATGTTGCAGGTTTAATGGAATGTTTATGGCACTAGAAAAGGATTAAAAACTAATTTTAATGTTTCCAGTATTTTGTCTATCACTGAGATATCTTCAGGGATTACAAATAACACTTGTAACACACACACACACACACACACACACACACACACAAGCACAAAGACAACACAATACTAATGAAACGCATGGGTGACTCTAAAGTCCTATCTAGGTGGTACACCCTCTATGGGCATCTGTAGGTGGTCTAGGATGTAAAGTGGGACCTCTGACGATTATTATTTCCCAAATTTTGGGAAGGTTTATGCATCCACTTTTATTTTGATGCATGAAACTTCCCAAAATTTGGGAAACAATAATTGTCAGAGGTCCCACTTTACATCCTAGACCATCCACAAACACCCATAGAGGATGCACCACCTAAATAGAACTTTTTTAGTCATTTAGTATTGTGTGTGTGTACAAGTGTTATTTGTAATCCCTGAAGACATCTCAGTGACTGAGATGAAATTTTGGAAGCATTAAAATTAGTTTTTAATCCTTTCCTAGTGCTATAAATTCATTAAATCTTCAACATAAAACTAGATCATCGTGGGAGGAATGGTGAGAACGTATATGAAAGTTCAGCTATGGTTTTGCATCTGGCAAAGGAGTGGAAATGTATGCTTTGTGTTTGGATCTTTTGAGCATCTGGGAAGGGAAAATAGAAAGTTGTACAACAAGGCCAAGCAGATTGCATATTTAAGTATGAGATAAGGTCATGACTCTTCTATCTTCATTAGAAAATTGGATGCCATTACCATGTTAGTCACCTTGAAATCAGACCATAAGAAATGTGGTCAAGAGCTTCAAGGGTCCGGGGGGGAGGTGTGGTCGAACCCCCCCCCCCAATCATCTCAACAATCTGAAGGAATTATAATTTACAGTGACTCCTCAAGATCAGCTATGAAGGCAATCAAAAATTTCAATACTGAGCTCACACAAGACATCCATAAACTCTTATAATCAACTAAAGTGTTTAGGAAGAAGTTGCATTTTACAATGGATTCCTGTTCATGTAGGCATTGATTACAATGAAGCAGCTGATAAATTAGCAAAAGAGGCCAGAGAACTCAACCAAGAAACTCACATGATAACTCTTGCTGATGCCAATGCACTAGCAAAAGCTAAACTACTTCCACTGAAATCAGTGATACAACATTTCCCGAAATCAGTGCTGACAGAAAGACCTCCACCACGATAGCAAGACTACGAACAGGACATTATAGAGGAATGAAGATCAATACAGATGATATGAGAACATATAGAAACTGCAACAACTGCCCCAATACTGAACTGACACCCACTCACATCTTTACCTGTCCAGCAATTACAGCAGCCTTACAAGAAATAGATCCTAATCCTGAACAACAGTCTATACAAACAAAATCATCATTACATTGCCAAAGCAGTACAAGGAGCACACGGAAACATCTAAGACTTTTCAAAGGACAAGACAACAACAACAAAAGATGAGGTCATATTTTAATTTTATTTTTTAAGTGTTTTACGTCTATACACAAATGCCAGAAGCATCAGGAACAAAGGGATTGAGTTCGTTGCTTGATTGAATATGTTGTGACATAAGATTATTGATATTAGTGAAATCTGGTTATCAGAACCAGAAGTTATAACTGGGATCAAGTGTGAAGGGTATATTTTTAGGAATGATATAAGAGATAGGATATGAGAGGTGTTCTACTAATGATATCACATAACTTGAGTCTAGATAGGATAGAAACATATGAATGCAATAGTGGTAATAATGTCCCATATAGCTGTGAGTTTGAGGCTATCTAATGTGAAGTGGAGGTGAAGGTTAACAGGATGAAATGTATGGTGGGTGTTCCAGTGCAGTTGCTGGAGAAGATGAAATGCATTGCCAAATTACTCTGATGGGTAATAAATGAGTAAACATTATGGGTAACTTTAATTATCCAAATGTTGATTAGGTAGAAGAGAAATCTTGTGATAAGAATGAAGTTGTATTATTGAGTTGTTGTAAAATAACTTTCTGAAGCAGCATGTGAAAGAAGGAACTTAGGTGAAAGAGTGTTAAATTTGATTAGTGTCATGTAGGATATGGTTATGTATAAAAAGGCTTAGATGTCATTGATGATTCGTAATGTTTTATAGTATAAGCAATACCGAGAGAGAGAGAAAAAATATGGATTTATTAAACTAACTAATATTTTGCTGACTTTCTAACCAGCATCATCAGGGCACAGTTATAATTGTGACTGGCACACAGCACTAAACTATGTAAATCCAGAAAACCATTGAAATTGTAACTGACAACAGAACTAATTTGTTCTTACATGGCACCCTCTGTGGGTCAGATAACCATAAAATTAATTTAGAGAAGTCAGGCTATAAGGTCATAAAATGACAGTCTCTCAGATCTTTGGTAAATTAATGCAACAATTCTTCTTGAGGTTAGGAGAGTGCTTCATAGCTTTTGCTAATGCTAAAAATAGCCTCTCAGAACTATAACATCTTCTGTATAATAAAGATGTTTTCTCCATCTGATACTATGTAAAGGAGTATCCAGAGCATGGTCTGCCAATCCCGACTTGTCATACATATGTAATTTTTGTGTTCTTCAAGATGGATGTTAACTGATCTATCATCTGTACAAAGTAGGCCAAACTGCAGGCACATGGAACTTTAGATACTCTGAGATGTTCAAGAGGATGTTGTCAATCTTTAGAGAACATATGAAGGTAAATGGAGTGGCATGGAGATCTTATTTGCAGAGAAATTTTTTTGTACCCCTTAACATATGTGATGGAAATGGTTTTGCTGTGATCCTATGTGTTGGGAGGATGGGGGAGGGGGTGCGTGCGTGCAATATTTTATATGTTTTATATTTATTAGTGAGTTTAATAAATATTTTTTCTCTCTTCATGTTGTTTTGTTATTGTTATTTCGTAATGTTTTTATGTTATACATAAAACATTATTATAAATCATCAATGACATGTATGCCTTTCAAAAAGCTAAAGATATTTATACACAAGCAAGTTTAATTCTAATTAAACTTGCTTGTGTATAAATTAAACTTGATTGAGAACAAATTGATGGCACTCACATTGAGTTAGCAAAAATCAGCTGCTGTCACCACGATGCATGAAGAGTTTTCAGAAATACTTAAATGAGAACTGTGGTCAATTTTGATCGCAATCTCTGAAAATGCTGCTAGTAAAGAATTTGAAAAAGTTAAGAATCATCATCTGAAAAAATTTTCAACTGTTCAACAGCAAAGCTGTTCCTGACTGCAACTACATCAAGAATGCATAGTGGTAAATGTGTCACAAATGCTCTCAGAAGACACAGTCAATGCACTTAGTTTATGGGAATAATTTCACCATTGCACCCAAAAAAAGTACTAATTCTGAAATTATGACTAGCATAGAACACGGTACTTATAATCTTACATCAACAGTGGCTAATGACATCTGTTAAGGTGTGGCTACTATTCTAACAAAATCCAAAACCTCCCAAGAATAACATTCCACCTGAAGAAATATCAGGTTCATAATAACAGTAGCATTTCCATTTTAGGCTTAATTAATTTACAATAATTATAATAATTTTTTACAATAATTTGTATGTTCCTATATAAAAAGTTATATAGGAACATACAAATTATTGTAATTATTGTAAATTAATTACGCCTAAAATGGAAACGCTACTGTTATTATGAACCAAGCAAATTACGACAGAAAAATTAATCATCTTATTAGATTTCTGTACTTATCAGATCATAGATTGGGATCCTACAAAAGGAAAAAAGTGTTTAAATTATTTTAAAAACAGCTACATCCTGACCCAAAAAAATTACCAAAAAACTTAAACCTTATTGTGTCAAACCACACTGTGTATAAGGGGCCTGTAAAATTCACAAACCTGTTACTGTACCCTCCCCCTCCCTTTCCTTGTATAGTAGACAGCCTCACCTATAAACCGGACAAACATTTATCCAGATCACTTTCTTCCCTTACAAGCAACTCTCCCTAATCTATTTAAAACTTTTTTTTACTTCACTATTCACTAACGTACCTTTAACAGAGACTCTTCTTGCCTTCATTAAGCCACATTTCTCTCCTGACATAATTGAATTATTCAGATTCACTGTATATACAGGTTATTTCCTATTGAAAGGAAAAATACCCAAATAGCTGAATGGAACTGCTGTGGGTTTTCTCCTTCCCTCCCCCCAGCTAACTTCTATATAGAACATTTTGAAAACCAAGTGTGTGGATAAGGGATGCCAATTTTTTATATGGCAATTTTAGCAAAGGACCTGGTATACCCCAGGTAGGTCTAGGGGAAGTGGTTGGTCTTTGGTGGAGTGGTTAAGGGATGGCAATTTTTTATATGGTTTGTAACAAGAAGTCAGGTCATATTTTTTTAAGATTTTAGTTAACTTTTCAGAAATGCCCCAGATATAGGGAATGGTGATGAATTTAGTGTAATTAATCTTTGTTATGAAGGGTGGAGGGGAATTGTGGTTAACTGGTTTTAATATTTTTTGGGGGGTTGTAGCCATTGGCTAAGAAAGTGTTAAGGAGGTTTAGTTCACTGGTTAGGACATTGTCATCTGCCCTAACCCTTAATTTTGTCTTGTTAGCCGAGTGGCTATGCACCTCGCAAACATATGCCTAGAAAAGGAGTGTCTTGGGTTCGATTCCCATCGCTACGTGAGGAGCTTAAGGATCTTTCTCAGCCATAGTCAAGTTTGCTGTCTTGGGAGTGGACAGTAGGGTTTTTCTCCCAAGTTTATCTGGGGTTTTTAATCCTGCAAAGCAGGCAAACCGGCTTTGAGAACTCAACACCACTACGGACATGGGATACACCGTGGCATAGGGCTGACTACCCTATCCCGAGAAGGGTTTGAGATCCGATGATCAATAAATCCTCGACACTGCAAGGTAAAAGAGGATAAAAGAAAAATGAGATGTCTCACTCCAACATACTAACATAATGGTCAGTTTTGATGTCTCCTCCCTGTTCGCAAATGTCCCACTCAAGAAAAGCTTAGAGCTCATCCAAGCCAAATTTCCTCCCGATATCTCAGCCCTATTTCAGTTCACGATGAACTCAGGCTATTTCGTTTGGCAAGGAAAATTCTACAAACAGATAGAGGGGACAGCCATGGGTTCACCACTCTCCCCACCTCTGGCCAACTTCTTTATGGAGACTTTTGAAGAGAAAGCCTTAAACTCAGCCCCACAAAAACCCATTGTTTGGTTTTGCTATTTGACCATATGGCTCAGATACACTCCACTCCTTCTTAACACATTTAAACAACCAACACCCCAGAATCCAGTTCACCTTGAAAAAAGAGGAAAAAACAAGTCTCCCTTTCCTAGACACTCTAATCACTCGCCAGCCTGATGGATCCTTGGCTGTTTACAGAAAACCCACCCATGCAGGCAAATACATTCACTAGCAATCCCCCTCCCTCACAACAATATGGGGTTATAAAAACACTATATAACAGGGCAAAATTAAGGGTTAGGGCAGATGACAATGCCCTAACCACTGAACTAAACCACATCCTTAACACTTTCTTAGCCAATGGCTTCAACCCCCAGAGAATCCAAAAAATATTAAAACCAGTTAACCACAATTCCCCCCCCCTTCATAACAAAGATTAATTACACTAAATTCATCACCATTCCCTATATCCGGGGCACCTCTGAAAAGTTAACCAAAATCTTAAAAAAAAATATGACCTGACTTCTTGTTACAAACCATATAAAAAATTGCCATCCCTTACCCACTTCCCCTAGACCTACCTGGGGTATACCAGGACCCTTGCAGCTGTAAACTGTCCTACTTTGGCCAAACAGCAGGACAACAAATGTCAGGATTTCGGAACACAAAGACTACATCTGGTTTCACCACTACAGCCACTCTAGGCTTGCAGACCATGCTCTGGATACCCGCCACAGAATACGCTGGAAGAAAGCCACATTAATACACCACAGCAAATTTAAATATAAAAGATTGTTCATGGAATCAGCCTCAACTCTAAAAAAACTTTCCAAACCTCAACAAATTTGGATGCATGAGACTGCCCCAAATTTGGAAAGCTTGCATCTTGAGAACTTCAGCCCAACAGTAAGACAACCCAATGTAACCTGCTAGGGGGAACCTTTAGGATTCTAGGAACAACAGTAGTTTTCTCTCTTCTGCTTCATTTGTTTTTTGTAGTGCCTGCGTGCACATGTCATAGTTGTATGTTCCCATGAAGATGGCAATGTGACATTGCCGAAATATAGGAGGTATTTATTAAAGTTTCCTTAAATTAATATTCCAGTATATGTTGTAAATTCCTTAAATAATTTAATAGTCCTGTTACCAACGTATAAGCCTATCTACAAGAATTACAATCATTTATAATGCATCAAAATTATCGTTCAATGTTAGTATCCAAGAAATGAAACTAAAATTTTACTTCCCCATGTCTTGAAAGTGGAACTACATTCCTCCAAATCTCTTCCTGTTATACTTTCTAACTTCCGTGCATGGTGAATATTTGCTCCATGAGCACCAAATCATCCCTTACTGTAAATTCTTCTACATATTCTGATATGGAATGTAACCTTGTACTCTGAAATTATACAGTTTTATGATTTTTTAAGCAACTATGTATGTGACCTTTTGTAAATTTGAAAATTATGTTATGCTGAGTGTTTCAAATTCCTAACCCTGTCAAAATGATATTAGTACAACAGATTTCTGGCTAATTCAATGTGTTCATTGATTGTATGGCAATATTTTAACATCTTATTCTGAGATTATCACAGTTAGTAATAGATGAACATGAATAAATAATCAACGTTGTATTTTACATTTCAAATGAAGAATAAAATTTCAATTGCCATTTTTTTTTTTCAAGGTATTCTTAATGGCATTGTGCAATTATAGGGCAATATCAGTGAAAATTCTCTTAATTATTATTTTGCATGAGCACCTTCATGGAGTCCTAAGACTCATCGTGGGAGACCCAGACTATCAACACAAAATCTATCGTACGTCTCCTTGAAGCCATTAACAGACAATGCACTCACAACTGATTCAGAAAACCCATTCCATTCATTCACCACTCTCCAAGCAAAAAATCTACCCTCTTGTGTTGTCTCCATTAGTCAAGTGCAAAAATTTTTTTCCTCCATCAATCCTATCAAATCCTTTAACTGACTCTAAATGTTTCTATCATATTTGGTCCCTTCTTTGCCTATGAACCAACTTTTGCATTCCACAGACCAAACTTCATCTGGTCACTTACCTCTAGATCTTTCCACCACTTCGTCATCCCCAGGAAACTCAGGTAACCAGATCGGAGCACACTAATTCAGATATGGTTCTGTTAAGGCTTTATAAAGTGGAATGATAACTCCCTTATTCCTGCTTGATAGTCTATTCTTCAATAACCAAGGAGGGAGGTTATTAGCCAGAGTAGCTCACAGGATTATTTTAACAATATGTCCTCTACACTTCAAATCTATCTACTGCTATGCCCAAATCCCTGGCTTCATCAGTTTCCTGGAATATTCCCTCAATGTGATTGTAATCTTTTATCCCAAAATACTTAACTTTACACTTTTCCACATTAAATTGACATCTATACTGCCAACCTATTTAAATCATCCTGCAAGCTCTCTATCACCTTGATTAACTATTACCCTACCCAACTTTGCATCATTAGCAAACAACTGAATATTTTCCTTCAAATTCTTTCCTATATCATTTATGTGCAAATTAAACAGCAGTGGTCCAAACATTAGAGGAGCCCTGTGGCACATCACTAGTCACCTGCCTTCTCCTGGATTCTGCTCCTCTATATACTACTTTTAGGTATCTGTTCATCAGCCTCCCTTTTATCCATTTTACCAGTCTCATATCCATCCTCATTTGTTGCAGTCTCATATCCATCCTCATTAAACTGCAACAGGTTTAATAGGTGTAATAGGTTTTTTATATGTAAATATTTTGACCTAAGTGTCTTAGGACATCATCAGTACAGTTGAGAACAATATTAGGAATAACATACAGATAGGGCGCATGAATACATGAATACATGAATCCAAATGCATGTAGCAGCTTTTTAGCGTTTAAAAAAAAAAAAAAAAATTAGATTATTTAGATTAAATTAAAATTAAAATTGAATTATTTTACACAATTTTGTATGACATACTTTAGGAATGGCAAGAACATCATTGTGGTTTAGATTGTGTCTGTGAAGTAGGGCTTCAGCACTTTCTTTATATAAACGTTCATGTTTGTATGAAGATCTGTGTAGAAGTTTTTTTTTTCCCCAGTGGATCCTATGGTTTGGGTTTTCAACTCCGTGTTGGGAGAGGCCAGATTTCTGGGCTTGATGAGATGGATGTGATCTTGATGTTCAGAGATGCGTTTAAGAACAGATCTGCCTGTCTGCCCAAAGTACGACAGTTTACAGGAGCATGGTACCTTGTACACGCCAGGTAGTAACAGAGGTGGAAGTTTGTCTTTAGGCAAAGGTAACAAGTTGTAGATCTGGTTGATGGGTTTGTAGGTTGCAGCAAGATTGTATTTTTTCATAATTTTTGAATGTCGCTTTGAGATGCCTTTGACATAAGGTATGGGAATCTATGGGCTTGTTCTTGTCTAGGTTGATGAATGCAGTGGCTGATGATTTTTTGAGTAGTTTTAGGATTGTATCCATTTAGAATGTCTGTGTTTTTGATTATTTCCAATTCTTGTTTTAGAGATTCCTCAGAGGAGCAAAATCTGTGTGCTCTGGTTACCAGTGATTTGATGATACCAAATTTTTTGTGGGGATGGAGAACGTTAGATAAGAATTTTGCTAACTTGTAAGTCGGGCTGCTAATAGAATCAACAACAGATCTGAGTGGGACGTGGTTCTTGTGAAGTGTGGGCAAACCGTATATTCTAGGTCTAGCGTGGTATGTCTTGAGTTTTTTTACAGTTTCTTCATCTAAAGAAGTTGTTTCATCAAGTAGCTTGTTAAGTTTCTTGAGCTGTCTTTTTGTGGAATCATAATCAAGTTTTGTATAAGTATTTCGATTTGTATTTCCATGGAAGCACTGGGGGAAGAGGAAATTGACCTGCTGTGGGACCTGTTCATGAAAGTTTGCCAATAGGAAAATATACGAGGAATGGAGGGAGAGTACTCTTGTCCCCATCTACAAGGGTAAAGGGGATGCACAAGACTGTAAAAATTACAGAGGAATAAAGTTGATGTTCCACACAATGAAAATCCAGGGTTCTTGATGGAAGATTGAGGAAGGAGGTGGAGATTGCAAAGGAAGAACAATTTGGCTTCGTTCCTGGTAGATCAACAACAGATGCTATCTTTGGGTTATGGCAGATGATGGAAAAGTTTCGAGAGAAACAACGGGAGCTACATCTGTCTGGAGAAAGCATACGATAAAGTGCCAAGGCAAGAAGTCTGGAGGTGTCTGAGGGAGAAGAAGGTTCCGGAGAAATATGTCAGGTTGGTGCAGGAGATGTACAGAAATGTGAAGACAAGTGTTCAGACTTGTCTGGGACAGACAAAAAGTTTTCAAGTAACAGTTGGCTTGCATCAGGGGACAGCATTAAGTCCGTTTCTGTTTAACATTGTGATGGAGGTGGTGACAGAGGAGGTGAGAGAAGATGCACCTTGGACAATATTGTATGCAGATGACATCTTGCTGTGTGCAGATTCAAGAGAAGAAACAGGAACTAAACTGGAAAGATGGAGAAAAGTACTGGAAGAGAGAGGTATGAGACTGAGCAGAAGTAAGACAGAGTGTATGTGTTGCACAAAGGGGGTTGGTGGCGGCCAGGAGACAGATCTGGAGCTTGAAGGAAATGTCATCAAGAAGGTGAGGGACTTTAGATACTTGGTTCAACAGTGGAAGAAGATGGAGGAGCTGAGAAGGAAGTGGGATGCAGGATACAAGCGGGTTGTAGGAACTGGAGGGAGATGGCTGGAGTGTTATGCGATAAGAGGATCCGATCAATCTGAAAGGCAAAATCTATGTACTGAGGCCAGCTATGACGTATGCTATAGAAACTGTGGCCCTGAGGAAAAATAACATCAGCAGGATGGAAGTAGCAGAGATGAGAATGCTTAGGTGGATGTGCGGTGTGACCAGAAAGGATTGTCTGAGAAATGACTGTGAGGGGAACAGTGAAAGTTATGAACTTAGGAGCGAAGATACAGGAGGCAAAGTTGAGATGGTTTGGTCATGTGATGAGGAGGGAGGACGAATATGTGAGAGGAAGGGTCATGCAGGTGGATGTGCAAGGAAGGAGGAAGCGTGTGCGGCCAAAGAAGAGATGGAGGGAGCTGGTAGAAGAGGAATTGAGGATGAAGAACTTGAATGCGGTGACAGCCCAAAACAGGAGGATGTGGAGGAGACTCATCATCAACAGTGACCCCACTTATGTGGGAGAAGCTGCAGAAGAAGATTTCGATCTCGAAGTAGTAAATTCATTTTCCAGTCATATGACTGAGTATCAAGAACCACAGTGGTATTTCCCTTGTCGGCTCTGGTGATGACATAAAAAACCAATTACTGTGGTTTTATGTATGTTTATTTAGTCATGAATTCTCCACAGGTTTCTTTATATAATCATATGGTATCCTGTCAGATGCCTTTGTAAAATTCATCAATCTCATCATGTAGCCATTCCCTTTATTGAACTTAGCTGTCACTCTGTTGTAAAAAAAATAGTAGATTACTAAGGCATGACTGACTATTCACAAAGCCATGCTGCCCCTTATCCGCCCATTTTCCTGAATTCTCTTTTTGACCAACTTTTCCAGTACTTTTACTACCACTATTGAGATATTGATTAGTCTATAATTTGCTGCCAGAGACATAGATCCTCCTTTATGCGAAGGAATTATTTTTTCCCCTTCCACCTCTTTTGGGACTTTGCCAGAACCGAGACTTAAACGGTCTTGTCAAAGGCATTGCTAGTTCCCCCTGCACATTCCGTTCCCTTCAAACTCAAGCCGATATCCCATCCAGTCCTACAGTTGCATTCAGATTCTGCAATATCCTTTGTACCTCTAATTCATCAACAACCAATTTTGTTCTGTTGGCCTCGATCTCATATCAGATTGACTCAAAAAAAAACTGACATCGGCATGCCTGACTTTTAATCTTGTTGGCTGCAATGCATATACTATCATCAGCAGTCCTGTCTACTCAAATGTTCCCTGAAAATACTAAATCTATCACATTCTATATTGTAATTATGTCATCTGCTGTTAGTCAAGTCTCACTGATGCCTATAACTTTTAGCGAAGTTGCACTAACCAATTCCAAAAACTCCTCCCTCTTATTCCTGATGCTTCTAGCATTAGTATATAGAAACTCTAGCATCCTCTCAGGCCCCAAACCAATATTACATCCTGAATTGACTCCATTCAATATTGTTGCTTGAGAGACTGGATTCTATATTTTTTGTTCTCTCACATACTCGTTCGCTTCATGGATACCCTCATACACACACATTAATAATAAAATAAAAATAATGAATAATTTCACACATATCTACTACAACCCTACTTGCCTATTTCAGTAGAAATGAGTGTAGTATGATATATAAGACTCAAAGTATTTTGTGCTGCCTCTGCAGAGTACCACGGTTGCCTTAAAATATCATAGCCATGTTTCGGTTTTTCACCTAGTCAATTTATAAGTTGTTATTAATGTTGTGGTTAATTTTTACCAGTGTTAAGGCAGATATCTTAATTATAACTAAGATGAAAATCTTAGTTATAATTAATACTGGCTGAAAAACAATAAGGGATTTTTATCCCCTTTACTTATCAACCTCGCCAGAAAAAATAGCCGTTTGGCTTTTCATCTTAGTTATAATTAAGATATCTGCCTTAACACTGGTAAAAATTAACCACAATATTAATAACAACTTATAAATTGACTAGGTGAAAAACCGAAACATGGCTATGATATTTTAAGGCAACCGTGGTACTCTGCAGAGGCAGCACAAAATACTTTGAGTCTTGTATATCATACTACACTCATTTCTACTGAAATAGGCAAGTAGGGTTGTAGTAGATATGTGTGAAATTATTCATTATTTTTATTTTATTATTAATGTGTGTGTATGAGGGTATCCATGAAGCGAACGAGTATGTGAGAGAACAAAAAATATAGAATCCAGTCTCTCAAGCAACAATATTGAATGGAGTCAATTCAGGATGTAATATTGGTTTGGGGCCTGAGAGGATGCTAGAGTTTCTATATACTAATGCTAGAAGCATCAGGAATAAGAGGGAGGAGTTTTTGGAATTGGTTAGTGCAACTTCGAGACAGCTGTAAGACATGAAGGCAAAAACTAGTCCATTTTATCATTGATACATGACCATAAACAATCAACGGGGTCATTTGATTCATAAATATAATCCAATATGTGTGTATACAAATCTATATTACAGTATAAAAAAACTAATACAAATATTATCATTGACATAATAACATGAGAAAGCAATGACATCTTTGAAAGAAATTCATATATAATTAAAAATATTTTGGTGTGAATTATTTTAATAAATTATCTTAATAAATCATAGATTACAGTGACATGAAACTATGTGATATCAAGGACAGTCAGAAAGACATTGGTGTATACATGAGTCTGCAGGACATTATTATTTGAAAAAATGCATATTGATTTTTATCTGTGGCATGAGACTATAAGTAGGAACTTCTATATTCAAAACAATTATCCAACACAACACAAAATATCATGGTGCATACGACAGTCTCTTTATAAAGAAAGAAAGTAAACAAAATCATTTCTGATTGGCTCTGAAACATTGCCAGGCACACCTACCAATGTCATGATACAAAAGCACCTGAGAAAACAATTGGAAAACATTTACAATGTGTCTTTATTTTTAGAATCAATATAAATAAATTATGTATTTAGGAAGGGAAGAAAATATAATGCTACTTTCTCCATTTTCTGTATTTTAACTTCCAATATTAATTATTCAAATACTGCATTTTCCACTGGGTATGAAATGAGCCAGTTACCTCTGTGCAGTGTGCCTGAGAACTCTAATGATAAAATAATGAATACATACCCAGTTGTCTTATTGGTCATATTCCATTATGGCAAAATCAGTGGTAATTGTCAAAACTGGCATTTGTGATGGCTGGTATGCCCAAATAGGCATGATGATTAAGATAAGAGGAAGAGGGGAAAAAACTCTTTACAGCATAAACATGCCATAGAATAAGTTACATATAAAACTGATGATTAAACTGAAACTTCTCTTCTGATTTTTATGTTTTTTTACTCAACTAAAATTCTCATTCATCCTGGTGAGCATACAAGTGCTTTTTTCAAGCTCTAATGATACATCACTCCATGTCATGAGCTTCCTATGTTCTGTTGAATAGACATGTATTCTTTACACCAGTGTCAACCTGTACTTCTGTAGAAATTGAAACTTCAGCTTAGAGACCTACTAATCTTGAAAACCTCTACATTCTTAGAACTCTTGGTTGATTCTTTGTTTGTACATAAATAAAGTGCTGAGATTTCAGAACCACTCTTCCTTTTGATCTGTAGTTTTAGCTCCCTGGATCTTCCTGTGAGTTTTTCCTTGACTAAGATAAACATACTAGAGGCATCCTCTGATAATACCTGTGAAATTCCATAAGTTCTCCCTGTGGCCTTGACAGTATACAAATATATGGATAACTTTATCTGTATATCTGTTTGTCTTATGTATCAGTATTAGCATGCTTAATTACAGGAATATCCTTTATTTCATTCTGAAATGTATGTGTATACATATTTAAATAAGCATTAATGTTCATTTTAATGGAAACAAAGTTAATTATTATGTTCTATGTTACTTTGGTTCTACATAATAACAAAGAATATTTTTTTTTTTATACAGATTTCTCTTCCTAGCAGTCATTCTATTTTGATAGCTTCATTCTTTAGTTTTTGAGTATTCTATATTATAAATTCTGAGATTTAGATATTTTCTTATATCATTTACTAATATATCTATTCTTTTGTTGTAGGAAATATTAGAACAGGTGACAGTTAAAAATCTTGATACTGGGGAACAAATTCCTCTTAGTCTTGCTGAAGAACACTTACCTAAATGCATTAATCCTCTTTCATTACAAATCATGAGACTAACCTCTGAATATGTTAGGTATGTAAAAAACACTAAATTTCTTTGAGTGTTTGAATATTTGAATAATAGATTCAGGTGTGTCAAATGAATATTGAATTTTTCACAAGTTACTTTTGGTATATTATTTAAATATTTCCTTTAAATTTATATCTCATAAACAGGTAAACTACATAAGCACGTTTTTTCAAGTGTGTTTTGTTTTGCACTTAAGAGAGTAAAATATAATTATAGCAGAGGTTCTAAAGAAAATTAGTTCCATTTCACCTGGTACACTCATGAGCCAAAACATTGACCACCTACCTAGTAGCTTGTTGGGACTCCTTTAACTGCTTGTACCCATCTTGACAATTGACCACTGTACCATGGAAAGTGTCCTGAGGTATTCTGGACCAACTAGACAGAATAATATCATCCCATGGGTCATCAATCAAGCAAGGCACTGGCATTGACTGCTGGATGCTGCAATTCACATAATTCCATAAATTTTCAATGATATTCAAATTGGGAGAATCAGGTTGCTAGTGGAGCCCATGGAATGCTTGGATATGCTCTTCGAACCATGCTTGTGCAGTGCAAGCCATGTGGCATGGAATGTTTTCTTTTTGGAAGAGCCCAAATCATCAGGCCACATTGTCACCATGTAGAGTAATACTTGGTCCAAAACAATCACCAGGTAAGAAATAGTGTTCAGGGTGTATTCATGTGAATGAGAGGAACCATTGATATCCATGAGAACAATCTCCATACCAGGATACCACAAGCCTATTTCCAGACTACACCAGAAACGAGCCTGGTGGTCACAATATTTCGGCTCATCAGTGTATGTGAACTGCTGCTATGTGTTTATGTATGTACATAGTCAGTTATAAATAAACTCTCTTGTTGAAAATTATGTTAAAAATTATTTCTATAAAACTGAATATGCAGGATAATTTTTTGAACAAATTTAATTCTTTGAGATACAATATTTCTGTTTCTCATACTTTTTTATGATTTTCTTTCCCCATCAACTATCAAAGAGTGCCCTAAAGTTTTCAACCATGCACCTCTGAACAATTTACTAGCTATGCTGTGTTTATGAAAGTATGCTGAAAAGAATGAAATTGTAGAAAAGTTACTTAAATAACTTTTCTACATATCATTATACTGGAGAAATTTATTTACATTTGAATGCTTGTATGTTCAAAGGTACCTCAAAGCAACTTTACTGCTGAGTGACAAAAGAATTATAGACAAAAGTACTTAACCAAGAATACATAAAAGGTAAATACGCTAATGTTTTTTTTTTTTTTTTTTGGTTCTCCAGAGGTAGTTGGAAGAGCTCCTTTAACCCTAATTTTTGAAGACAGATTGGCAGCCGATTTCTCTTCAGCTTTCATGGATAGTGAGCCCAAGCTATCAATGAACGAAGACTAACTGAGTAGAGGGGGAGAATGACACACTTGTTGCCATCTCATGGTCATAAACCTAATGCTTATATTATTGTCAGTAATAGTGTGAATTTTCTATGGTCAATTTTTGAGACTCTGAGCTAAAAATCTGAGTTTCCAGGGAGAGGAAATAACCTTACTTGCCCATGCCAAAGATTTAACTTGAGTATCAGCTAGAGAAAGGTCTAGAAAGAGTTCTGGTTGGTAATTAGTATCAAAATTATAATGGTCATTCTTTCTTCGTGTAGCTTAGGGCTGTTGAAGTGAATGCCATTTCACAGGACCACACAAGCACCATCAAAATAAACACACATTTAGTTTTGTTTTATAGCCAAGTGACAAAACAATGTGTGCCTTTTGAAAAGATTCGAAAGTGACTGTAGCTTATGAGGAATTCAACCTTCAGCATGAGAGTGGTCATATTCTTACATTATTTAAGACAACAAACTCCACCAAGAGACTTCACCTTTATTGGTGCTTTTAAGAGTTTCACTGGCCTGACAAATGTTTTGAACTTTGGGATCTAATCAGAGATCAGGGAAAAAAAACTCTCCAAGGGCCAAATTAGTACAGGATCAATTTTCACTATCATGAATTCATAGAGACTGCACAAATATTTCATTATAACGGGCAATTATTATAGTGAATTTTGAATTGGACTTTTTTTGGAAGTTTACTGTAGGACTTTGTTTTCTGCTTATTGATATACTAGTTCAGTGGTGTTCAACCTTTTTTTACTACGCTAGCTACTTTTCTATAAAAAAAAAAGTTATTTGGTGATCTGCTCTCCTATATATAAGTTATTCGGCGATCTACTCTCTTATATAGATCACAATCCCCCAACCTGATATCTGATTACGCACAAATAAACAACTAAAAAAAAAATGCACAACTAAAAACTTTATTTGTGTATTTAAAAATTTATTTATCACTTTTAATTATTTTAATACAACAAAAAAAAAACAAATATATTAGAATAAAATATTTATTTCTCTATTTTGGAAAACCAAAGTTAGAAAAAACAACAGATTGATTACACACTCAAAAGTTACAGGAAATGCGTTGATTAAAAAAAAAAAAAAAGTTAATGTGAAATTTCGCATTGTTTGACCCTCGCAATATTTTTATAGTCAAGTTGATATGAAGAAGTGGCCAATCGCAGATAATCATTCAAATGATCATTTGTAATTTGGTTTCTTAATTGATTTTTTATGACAGTCATATTTGAAAAAGCGGATTTTGACAAGTATGTCGATCCAAAACACGACAGAATTTTTCTCGCAATATCAGTTAATATTGGGGATTTTTCATGTGCATACTTCCAAATGACTTCATTGTTTATTGATTCTAAATGTAAACTATTCTGAATGTTTATTATCTCAAGTTCTACTTCAGCTTGGTTTATATCATACAGCCCACTAATTTTATTTGAAATTTCTGTGATGTTCAAATTTTCTTGAAATGGATTATTGATAAAAGATACAATCATTTCAGTTTTATTCAAATCTTTAAATCTTGAATTTATTTCTTCCTCAACTAATTCTATTTCACGAATAAATTCTTTTAAATCATAGCGAAGCATTTCTTGATTTTGTTCAAAAAATTTTAAGAAAAATGGGAGATGTCTAAATTCGTGGTCATTTATATTTTTCTTTAATAAAAGTAAGTATCGTTGGAAAGTTTTTATTGAACTTAACATGTCAATTAAATTTTTATCTCTACCTTGTAACTCTAAATTTAAATTGTTTAATTTCGTACAGAAATCTACTAAAAATGATAAGTGTAACAACCATCTTTTATCACTCAATTGTGGATTAATATCTCCTTTTTCATCAAGAAAATTTTTATATCGTTAATTAATACAAGAAATCTTTCTAAAAATTGACTTTTGCTGAGCCAGCGAAATTGTACAACAGAAGTTCCCTATCATCATCTGCCTGTAATTTAAATAACCGCCGTTGCAGGGCTTTTCCTTGAGCAGAATTTATCATTTTAAATATAATATCCAAAACATCTTTTGTGTTTAATCTTTTACTACACAATACTTGTTAGTGAATAATACAGTGGTACGTTAAAAAATATGGATATTTGTCATCGTTTTTACATAATGAAATGAAGCCTAATTTATTACCTATCATTGCAGGAGAACCATCAGTAGTAATAGACACAGGTTTAAAAAGCGGAAGTTTGTGTTGTTTCACAAATTCATCAAATGCCGAAAAAATGTCTTCTCTCCTAGTCCTTCCAATAATGGTATAATTTTCAAAAGTTCTTCTTTACTTGAATAATCTTGAAATACCATGCAAATAAATTCCATTAACTGAGCAATATCAGTGAAGTCGTTTGATTCATCAAATTGTAATGAAAACGCAACATACTGGTGAATGTCTGACATTAACCTGACCTGGAAACTTTTCTCCGGCAATTGGAACTCATCCTTTCAGCAATTTGAAACCTTGTCTGCAGCCTAGAAGTAGTCTCTTTCTAGCTACGAACCGAGAAGCTCCTTTCTGGAAGCGGGAAACTCCTGTCTCAAGCAACGTGGATCCGGGCATTCTCTCTGACGGCGACTCTTGACCAGGCGGCCTCCTCTCTGACAGCAATTCTGGAACCAGGACCCCTTCTGCTTGCTTCAGTCCCTTTTTATTAGGCCTCCTCTGAGACCTCGCATGAAGTTTGGCAACCCCCACAGAATCGGTATGAGTCTTTCATCTTAAGTTTCAAGTTTGGCACGCCTTTTGTTCTCCTCCGCTTTCTTTTGATTGTAAGGTGCCAGCCATCGGAAAGTTGTTTGAACACTTTCTGACTGACTTCGGAGATGTTTACACTTAGAACCTGCAAATCTTTCTCTTACATAGAAGTTTTAATAACAATCTTTCTAATGGCGCCATGTACAGCTTCGGCGACAAAAACATTGCCTTTGTTTTTAACATTAGCATATTCTTATTAAAGCAGTATATACAGTTAGCTCCAAAAGAGTTATTTACAAAAACATCTAATACAAACTATACCGAGACAAACAAAGGTTATTTTTTTACAATATTCACATGGGAGTTAGCCTAAGTAAAAAATCAATGTAATGTGCTTTGGAATATTTAAGCTACAATTGAGCTTTTACACTTTGCTTATAATTGTATTCACTCGGCTCGCTGTTTGACTTCCACTGATCCAAATTAATTCATTTACCCGACTTATAAAAAATTACTGATTTGCAATTTTAATGAAAAATAAATAAACAATAGCAATACTCTTAAAGCGAATTAATAATAATACAAAATAATGATCTCTCGGAGAGACCCTGTAACCCCTAGAGAGCGCGTCCCCTGGGTGGCAGATAGGGGAGCTCACCATGTGTGGGTGTACGTACGTGTGTGTGTGTGTGTGGTCCGAATATACTGAATAAGGACTTGTGGACCAACAGGGCCATAAGGGGCAATCATCTTGATTGTAAGGGAAGTAGCACTCCCATGGACCCCTAGCTGGATCTATTCTTTTACTTTGAGGAAGATCCACTTACTTTAATCTTTCCTATAAAGCCTTATCAGCCAACTCTTCTTATTTTATGATCCTTATGCTATTAGAGTACTCGAGGGCCATGGGTCTTTTCATTTCTGGCCTTACAACTATGTCCTCTCTATAATCTTTACTATAATTCTTCTATAATCTACACTCCCCCCGCCTTCAATATACCTTATTCCTCCTATGGGTTTAAATTCCGAAGAAGGCTAGTTCAGAAGCCTTAAGGTAGCAGCCCTACCACTGAATTATTCCATTGTCAGGCTAGTCTCCTGACATGGAGAACATAATTCTACTTGTAAGCTGACAGAAAAAGATAATGAGATTGAATTTGTGGAAAACAATCCTAGAATGGAAAAGGTAAAACAAAATTGGAAATGACAAAATATAATACACAAGCAAACTGGAATGTAAGAGGAATAGCATATGAAGAAATAGAATTAGGCCAATTATTAAATGAAAGAAATTTTAAAATGGCAGTAATCACTGAAACAAAAAAAGAAATTAAAAGGAACTATGAGAACCGAAAATTTTAATGTGATATACAGTGGAGTCAACAGAGAGCACAAGCAGGAGTCATCATTTGGATTCATAACTCCCTTTCAAAACAGTTAAATTGGTTTATATGCCCAAAAGAAGGAAGAGAATGGGATATTATTGATTTTTATAATCAACTACAAAACATATATAATAAAATAAATAAAAATGATTATGTAATTTTAGCAGGAGACTTAAATGCAAGAATTGGAAACAAGAAAATTAATAATAATATAGGAACACATGGAGAACACACTCTAAACAGAAATGGTAAAAAATTGATCGACTTTGTAGTTTATAATAACCTAAAAATAATGAATTCCTTCTATAAACATAAAGACATACATAAATATACTTGGGCAGCAAGAGGATGGAAATCAATATTAGATTACTTCATATTAAATGAAAAGACATCAAAATTTTCACTAGATGTTAGAGTTCACAGATGATATGAAATAAGCAGTGACCACTTTGTTAAAATAAAATTAAGATTACCACCTAAATGGCTACAAGTAACAAGAACAGAAAGAAAATTTGAAACATTTGTTTATAAAACTAGACTATTGAATGACACAAATGTACAATGGCTATATGAACAAAGAATTAACCAGTATCTAGATAAAATAAAACAAAATGAAGAAATAGAAATAGAATGGCTTAATATAAAAACGATACTAAATGTAGCAGCAAATGAAAGCTTAGGAAAGACCAAAAAATTCAATAAAAGAAAAAAAACTGAAGATCTGGGATGATACAATCAAAGAAATAATCAAAAAGAAAAAAGAAGCCTATCACAAATGGTTAAGCAGTAAAAGATTAGAAGACGAAATAGAATATAAAAGAATAAGAGCTGTAGCTAAAAGAGAAGTCATAAAAAGACATAGAGAATCACGGAACAAATTTGTTTCTAATTTAGAACATGATTTATATAAAATAAGACCTAATGTATATAAGATTTTGAAACACTTAAATGCAGATACCAAAGAAAACATAAAATTAAACACCGAATTGAAATTAGAACAATTTCTAAATTGCCACACAGAATTTTGGACAGACAAATATTTTAAAAAAGACAACTGGCAAACAATTAACGAAAATCAAAAGGAAATAACTGAAGAAGAATTAGAAATCAGCCTGAAAGAAACAAGAAATGGAAAATCACCTGGAGAAGATAAGCTAGATTCAGAACTATACAAATATGCAGGAACAAGATTCAAAGAAAGACTTATTATTTTTAAATCAAATTTATTCAACTGGTAGAATGAAATGAATGAAAAATAGAATGAAAAAAAGCAATTGTGATTCCTATCTTTAAAAAAGGTAATAGAGATGACCCTAAAAACTATAGAGGTATCAGTATACTAAATTCCTGTTACAAAATATATAGCAGAATCATAAATAGCAAACTAATGAAATATTCCGAAAACTTTATTTTAGAAGTGCAGAATGGATTTCGAAAAGGATGGTCATGTATAGACCCGGCCTTTTGCCTAAAATTAATAATAGACAAAAGAAGAGAATACAATTTAGAAACACATTGCATTTATTGACTTTGAAAAAGCATTTGACAAAGTTAAAAGAAACATATTATTTAACATCTTAAAAGAAAGACAAATACCAAATAATATCCTAAAAGCTATCACAAGTATATATAAAAATAATCAAATACAAATAAGATTAAATCACGAGCTATCATATATGAGAGAGATAAACCAAGGGGTCCGACAGGGATGTCCCCTCTCAGCAACTCTTTTTAATATCTACTTAAATGAAATAAAAATTTACATCAAGGAATTAAACTTTCTCCTACAGTGGACGTAAACACTCTCCTTTTTGCCGACGACCAAATAATAATTACAAATTCTGAAGATAATTTACAGAAAGCTATTTTAGATCTAAATGAGATAGCCAAAGATTATGGTATGATAATATCAACAGAAAAATCAAAAACTATGGCCTTTAAAGGACAAGATCCAGCAAGAACTAAAATAGTAATAGACAATGAGATCTTAGAACAGGTGAATTCATTTAACTACCTAGGATGTATAATCACATATGAAAATAAAAAAGACATAAACTTAAAAATTGCAAAATATTTAAAAATAACAGGTGCAATTAACTATATATTTAAACTAAACCTAGTTCAAAAACAAACCAGACTAAAAGTATACAATACATTAGCCCTACCAGTCTTAATGTATGGAAGCGAAATCTGGACAATAAAACAAAATGACAAAGATTAATAACAGCAGAAATGAAGTTTATGAGAAAAAAACTGCAAACTATACCCTATTTGATTACAAAAGAAATTATGAAAGAATTAAACCAAGAACCAGTAATAGAAAAAATTAAAAAATATAAACATAAATGGATGGAACACGTTCAAAGAATGAAAACAGAAAGATTACCAAAACAAATTAAAGTACAAGCCATTAGGAAAAAGAAAACCATGACGTCCTCTTAAACGATTCAAAGATGACTTCTAAGGCCGGAACAGGCCATGCTAGGCCTAAATTCTTGATACGCATGATGATGACAAAATGATAAATAAAATATTATGTTTTCTGTTTTAATTAAATTTGTAAGTAAAGAGGAATACACGAGAGATCGACCAAAAATAGCTCCTCGATCGACGGGTCGAACACCCCTGTACTAGTTGATCCCTTTTAGCATACTTGCCAACTCCTAATTTTGGCAGGAGACATCAGGTGTTCCCCACACATACACACTTTTCCAAATTTGTAATGAATCCTGAAATTTCAGTAAAAGTGTTACATTTTGAGTACAATCCCCCCCCCCATTGTAGTGCACAGAATTTACTATGAGAATCCATGACAACATTGCAGCTTTCCTTCTAGATGGGGTGAATTCCTTCACATATTATTTGATCCATTTGACTGGCTTTGTCAGGATCAAACAGTGTTTTATAATGGGTTACAGTAGTAGGAACTAATCAATATAAAACACTTATGTGCAACGTGTTGAGGTTTAATGGAATATACACAGCACTCGAAAAGCATTAAAACTGATTTTAATACTTCAAATATTTCGTCTCATTGTCAAATGTTGAAATCCCTGAAACATCTTCAGGGATTACAAAAAACTAATGTAACATGCACTCAAATACAACACAATACTAAGCTTAAACACGTGGGTGACTCTAAAGTCCTATCTAGATGGTGCAACTTCTTTGGACGATTGTAGGTGGCCTAGAATGTAAGGTGGGATCTCTGACAATTAATGTTTCCCAAATTTTTGGAGATTTAATGCAACTGTATTTATTTATATTCAGTTGATTTTTGAGTGCTGCTGCAGATTCTAATAATAGTCTTTCTTTTTTATATTTACTGTGGTGGAGCATTGTCATTGTCATTTTTTTCCAGGAGATCCTGTGGGTTGTATCCAAGACTGACCATGGTTGTGATTGCAGATGTGTGATTTGTGTTCTTATAAGCAGTTGCTGATCTACCTGTCTGTCCAAAGTATGCCAGCTTGCAGGAAAGGGTACTTTATAAACTCCTGGTACTGAGAGAGAGAGAGAGAGAGAGAGCTGATCTTTGGTAGAACAGATAAGGTAGCAAGTTTGCAGTGGGGCTTAAATGCTGTGTGGAGGTTGTACTTTTTTAAAGACATGGCTATTTTTTCTGATGTGCCACGGATGTAGGGTATGGTAATGGCATTTCTGAACTCCTTGTGAAGAGATGGCCAGGGAATGGGGGAGGAACTGATTATTTTTTTAATACTGTAATTGCTGTAGCCATTGGAGAGGAAGGTGTTGTGTATGTGGTTGAGTTCGGTTGGAAGGGCGGTTTCACTTGAACAAAGATTTTGGGTTCTCTTGGTTAGAGTTTTAATAATGCCATATTGTTGAGCTGGGTGGTGGTGGGAGAGTTTATGAACGTATCTGCCTGTGTGCATAGGTTTTCTGTATGCAGTGAAGGAAAATTTACTATTAGGAAGGTGTATAACTGAGGTGTCTAGGAAGGGTAAAGTATTGTTATTTTCCTTTTCCGTCATAAACTGGATTCTTGGATAATAAATTTAGTTTAATCCTTTATCCAAGTGTGAGCAAACAAAGTTTGCGCCTGAAAGTATCTTGCAAAGGTAAAGTATCTTTGCAGGGCAACTCCTTGCAAAAGGTAGAGCAAGCTACCAACACTCCTATCTCAGTATCTCCTATAATGCAAAACACATCTCCTTGCAGATATGTCTAATGTTATGCATTAAGGGAATGGCCACTACCCAGACTAGCAGACTAGAATGAAGAGACCTCAATAAAGGTCGAAACTAGTCTGGGTAGTGGCCCTTCCCTTAATGCATAACATTAGACATATCTGCAAGGAGATGTGTTTTGCATTATAGGAGATACTGAGGTAGGAGTGTTGGTGGCTTGCTCCACCTTTGCAAGGAGTTGTCCTGGTGTTGTACCACCTTACCCCAGTCCTGAAGATACTTTCAGGCACAAACTGTGTTTGCTCACACTTGGATAAAGGATTAAACTAAATTTATTATTGGATTCTTGGATGTAGGCTGTTGAGGTGACTCAGGAAGGAGTCTAAAGTGTCTGTGCCATGAGTCCAAATAGAGAACACATCATCTACATATCTTAGCCAGATAGAAGGTTGAGAGAGGCTGAGTCTATGGTTCATTTTTCAAAATTTTCCATATAAAGATTGGCAAGAGGGGAACCCATGGCAGTTCCCTCTGTTTGTAAATTTTGTTCTTCCAAGAAAAATAACCAGAATTGATGGCAAAGGAAAAGAAATCTAAGATATCTGAAGGAGAAACTTTTTTAAGATTATTAAGGTGTCACTTAAGGGAATATTGGTAAACAGTGAGGTGATGTCGAAGTTTACCAATATGCCTGTATTATTTAAAGTTAGATTTTCTATTATGGTTTACATTAGTTTTTTGTAATCCCTGAAGATGTCTCAGTGATTGAGATTAAATATTGGACGTATTAAAATCAGGTTTAATCATTTCCGAGTGCTGTATATATTCCATTAAGCCTCCCAACATGATGCAATTAGCATACTTTAAAACACAATTCAAGTAGGCTTCTGACTTACAGTTAGATAAAAGAGCTTCTATGAAACTTTGATATTGAACAGAGTTTATCAATTTTGTATGTTGCTATTTATGATAAACCTATTGAAGCTACCTTCCCATATCTGTTGCAATACTGATTATGGTTGTTCATACTAAAGTAATGATTCTCGTTTCCTCACATTTATTGTAGTGAGGAATGAAAATTACTTCTGCTGATTATTTTACACTTTTTAGAACTGTACATAATATGTGTGACATGTTGCCTGCCATTCAGTTCTCCTTATGCTTTGCTATAGTCAGCTAAACGTAACCTTTGTATGATTCTAGTATGGTATAATTTAGTATGAAAGGGACATCTTTTTAAAGAATAAATTATGAGATGAAAGTTTGTTCCATTGACGGGTTGCTCTTTGCTTGAGTGTGGCTATCCATTGATCAGACATGTTGTTGTTGACGTTTTGGAGGATTTGTAACACACTATGAGAATGACCATAACTATTAATTATATGTAGTTTGACATTTCATCATCTGTGTCGATTTTGCTATTTATTTCTTTCTTAACTCTGATGAGAATCAAGAAAAACTACAAACTTAAATATTGACACTAGTAAGTGTAAAAATACTACTAAACTTTAACTTTGCCCTGAAGATAGCAAAATCCATTGTTGGCCCCTTGTATTAATTAAAGTTTATAATAAAAAATAAAGGTAAAATTAAAAATGTTCTAAGTGAACGTGTTGTACGTTATTATGAAATATTAACATGTAAAATAAAAAAGTTATTAGCACATATGTTTCTTACTTGTTTCAAGGACATCATCAATGAGAGAATAAACAATTGCTTAAGAATGTTCAAAACTGGTGTCAGGTAGCACGTGTTTACTGCTTTTGTCTGAAGCACAGCTGAGTAAACAGAAGAACGCTTTAGAGCTCAACGAAAACAATGATTAATTTAGTTTTAGAGATTTGGGAATTACGTGCCAATCCCAAAATTTTGAGATTGGTATGCAGTTAAACCTGTTGGGATTCTAGTGGTGTTGAAGAGTTTCATGGAACAGGCATTCAAATTGAAGTCTATCTGAGTTCAGAATCTTGTTTCACTTCTAAAGAACACTATGTCGGTGCCATGGTAAGCAAGGCCAGGCTTATTCAAAATATTTTATATAGTGGGCCATTTGTGGAATTTAATGTCTGACCTTCCATACTATACCACTGTAATGTGCACCTTAATCTCAAAGAATCTGTGAGATTAAGGTACATGTGATTTTGAAATTCCTGAAGACTTTTTTGACAACTTGGTTGTAATCGAGTTGATCTATGAATGAGAGAAAACTTTTCAGTATCATTCATTCACAACATCTTGTGTGAATAGAAATCCGGTAAAAGTTCTCTCATTATTCTTCTGGAATGTGAATAGCAAGAAACCAGAATTCTTGGGTTAATTCTTATTATTCATTAATGAAGTGATGGCTTGATCTCCTAATTTTGATATAATCTCCAGCTTCTGAAGACTGAAGTAAGATTGGGTACTTCTGAGAAAGCAGAACTATTTGTTTCTTATTCAGCTGTAAACTTGATTTTGTGATGTGTTGTGTGATTAATTTTGAAATATTTGATTGGAGTTTGGTCATAATGTCAGTGTACTTTTTCATCTTTTTTTTTTTTCTCCAAATAACTCGCTCATAAAAAGTTGGAAATCTAATGCTAAAGATTAATCTGGTAATCCTGTTCAAAGTAAAATTTGTATTTTTCAAACTACTTTAGACACTAATGATGAAAATGATTCCATCCCCACCCCTCCTTTTCTGAGAATTTGGTGTTATAGTATTTTTTAATTACTGTAATTACTCCAAATTCAAGATGTATTTTATGAAAAAAAATTTTTTTTATTATGACTATAAAAGAAACAAATCACGATACCATGTTATTATTCTCTTTCCAGTACCTCTACCTTAGAAAAAGAAACCGATGATGAAAGTGTAGATCTCAAGAAGTCATCAACACGAGATTTGAGTGATGGTATCCGGAAAAAAACGTAAGTATATTAGCTGTTTGATTTAAGATTTAGAGAAACTTAACAGAAATTATTGTGACTGAATACCCTCATATAAGAATAGGAAAGTCTAACTTAAATGATTTGATTCTAAGTTGATTTCAAATCTATCTCCTTTCAGTACCCTTTGAGAAAAAAAAATTTCCACAGCTAAGTGGGGCTGGTACAAGATATCTTTAACATTCTTGCCATTTTAATAATTGATGGCAGTGTATGACATACCAGTGTACCTTTTCATGATCATTTTATTTATTTATTTTTATTTTTTTTCAAATAACTCACCCATAACAAGTTGCAAACTTAGTGCTAAAGAAAGCAAAATTATTAGTTTAAAATAAAAGATAAAAATAATGAAGAAAAATACTATATATATATATATGTATGTATGTATGTATATATTTATTTTAAAAAATAGATATTTAATGACTTTAAGCCGAAAAAAAATATTAAGTTTTAATGAATATAATACAACTAGTTTCAGCCTTCTTCAGGTATCCACTAAAGGTAAAACACAATAATAAAAATTGGAGTTACAAAAATACTGAAAATTACAGGCAAAAATGCAATACATAATTGACATAAAAATGTATTTTTTAAGTTGTTCTATCCAACGCGCGATTGTTTATAGCATGCGTGCTTGTGAGTTCTTGTGAATGCCAGTATTTAACAACTTCAGCATGGCTATCAGGGATGTTATAATTTAAATTGCTGTTCAAATGTTCAGGATTAAGTAGGATTTCTCTGGATTCCACAATTTCCCTTTCAAACTCATCACTGCAGCGAAAAATGTTTTCGGATTTATCCCAGCAAACTGAGTGACTTTGGAGATTGTTATGAGGATTGTTTGAGAAAAGAACATGACTGGATAGTGCATATGCATGTGATCTTTTATAGGAGATGTCTCTCTTATGCTCTTCTATACGTAGTTCAATAGATTTGTTAGTCTGTCCAAAGTAAGGAATATTACAATCGCACCATAATTTGTAAACACCTGGATATTTTAGGTTAGGATATAATAGGGTTCGGATGGCTTATAAGAGAACGGATTTTAGGAAGTGTAGTGAAAAACATCCTGATGTTTGTATTTTTTAAGAACTTTAGCCAATTTATTGGAGACTGAACTGATGTATGGAATGGAGATCCTACCTTTAAAATTAGTAGTTTCTGTAGTACACTGCCTAGGAGGATCCAGAAGAAATTTCTTAATCGTTTTTTTTAGAATATTCATTTTGTTTAAAGATAAGAGAAAGGTGATTGATTTCTTTTTGGAGCTCATTTGGTTCATTTAAAAGACAGCGTACTCTGTGTCATAAGGTAGAAATAGTTCCGAGCTTTTGAGGTGGAAAGTGATGAGATTGACAGTGCAGATATCTATTAGTATGAATGGGTTTTCTGTATATAGAGATTTTAAATCTATCAGAGCATCGTGTAAGAATTACATCCAGGAACAGAATGCAGTTATTTCGTTCTAGTTCAGCAGTGAATTTTATATTAGAATGCTGGTTGTTAGGATGATGACGAAAATCCATGAGAGATGTGTGCCCGTGACTCCATATTGTAAAAATGTCGTCGACATAACGCCTCCTAAGTTTCGGCTTAAGTGAGAAGGATGATATGACTTTCGTTGCAAAATCTTCTAGGAAAATGTTTGCTAGAACTGGGGATAAAGGGTTGCCCATTGCTAGGCCTTGGTTTTGTTTGTAAATGGAGTCCTTATATCTGAAGTAGCCAGATTGAATACAATGCTTTAATAAAGCAAATAACTTTTTAGACAATTTTTCCTTTAGTAATGTTAATACCTCCTCAGTAGGAATTGGAGAAACACTTGAGGTATTCTGCAAGATATCTAGAAAGCTTATAAGTAGGACCATCAATTCCTCCCACAATTGGGCGAAGAGGGGTGTTTTCCTTGTGGATCCCATAAATGCGTGGTATAAGAGGGTGTAGAGAGCATAAAGAAAGGCGAATATTGTGAGGAAGTTCACTAGTAGTCTTTAACAGATCATTTGTGCGGTTTTGTAGTTCCCTTGTTGAATCATCTTGAAGAATTGAATATGTATTATTGTCTTCAAGCAATTGGAGCATTTTATTGCGGTAATCTTCAGAGTTGAGGACGACTGGCATTGCCTTTATCAGCAGGTAAAATAATGATGTTTTTGTTCTTATTGAGATTCTTTAATGCCTGTCTTTCGGCAGGAGAAAAATGATCTTTTGGAGGTTTAGCATTATTGATAATGAAGATGGATTCAATACGGAGAAGTTTTGCCAAATGATTAGGAATAAGTGAACTGGCTTTTTCTATTTTTGTAAGTAGAAATTCTTTTGGAATAAACTTTGGTGAGGGAATGAAATTTAGACCTTTTCTTAGAATATCTTTTTCTGCAACTGTTAAAACATATGACGAATTGTTTACTACAACTTTGTCAGGATTAATACAGAACACATCTGTTCCTTTAGTAGAAACAGATGTGTTCTGTACTCTCTTAAGGAGGTTTAGCATTATCAATAATGCTAAACCTCCAACAAATAATCTTTCTCCTGCTGAAAGACAGGCCTTAAAGAATCTTAATAAGAACAAAAACATCATTATTTTACCTGCAGATAAAGGCAATGCCACAGTCGTCCTCAACTCTGAAGATTACCGCAATAAAATGCTCCAATTGCTTGAAGACAATAATACATATTCAGTTCTTCAGATGATCCAACAAGGGAACTACAAAACCGCACAAATAATCTGTTAAAGACTACTAGTGAACTTCCTCACAATATTCGCCTTTCTTTACGCTCTCTACACCCTCTTATACCACGCATTTATGGAGGTCCGAAGATCCACAAATAAAATGCCCCTCTTCGCCCAATTGTGGAAGGACTTGATGGTCCTACTTATAAGCTTTCTACATATCTTGCAGAATACCTCAAGTGTTTCTCCAATAAATCTTCATCGTTCATCAAAAACACCACACATTTCGTTTCTCATATAAAAAATATTTCCATCAGCGAAAATGATATCATAGCAAGTTTTGACATTATCTCATTATTTACTAACGTCCCTACTGAGGAAGTATTAACATTACTAAAGGAAAAATTGTCTAAAAAGTTATTTGCTTTATTAAAGCACTGTATTCAATCTGGCTACTTCAGATATAGGGACTCCATTTACAAACAAAACCAAGGCCTATCAATGGGCAACCCTTTATCCCCAGTTCTAGCAAACATTTTCCTAGAAGATTTTGAAACGAAAGCCATATCATCTTTCTCACTTAAGCCGAAACTTTGGAGGCGTTATGTCGACGACATTTTTATAATATGGAGTCACGGGCACACATCTCTCATGGATTTGCCTCATCTTCTTAACAACCAGCATTCTAATATAAAATTCATTGTTGAACTAGAACGAAATAACTGCCTTCCATTCCTGGATGTAATTCGTACGCGATGCTCTGATAGATTTAAAATCTCTATATACAGAAAACCCACTCATACTAATAGATATCTGCACTGTCAATCTCATCACTTTCCACCTCAAAAGCTCGGAACTATTTCTACCTTATGACACAGAGCACACTGTCTTTTAAATGAACCAGATGAGCTCCAAAAAGAAATTAATCACCTTTCTCTTATCTTTAAACAAAATGAATATTCTAAAAAAACGATTAAGAAATTTCTTCTGGATCCTCCTAGGCAGTGTACTACGGAAACTACTGATTTTAAAGGTAGCATCTCAATACCTTACATTAGTTCAGTCTCCAATAAATTGGCTAAAGACCTTAAAAAATACAACATCAGGACGTTTTTCACTACACTTCCTAAAATCCGTTCTCTTATAAGCCATCCAAACCCTATTATATCCTAACCTAAAATATCCAGGTGTTTATAAATTATAGTGCAATTGTAATATTCCTTATTTTGGACAGACTAGCAAATCTATTGAACTACGTATAGAAGAGCATAAGAGAGACATCTCCTATAAAAGATCACATGCATATGCACTATCCAGTCATGTTCTTTTCTCAAACAATCCTCATAACGATCTCCAAAGTCACTCAGTTTGCTGAGATAAATCCGAAAACATTTTTCGCTGCAGTGATGAGTTTGAAAGGAAATTGTGGAATCTAGAGAAATCCTACTTAATCCTGAACATTTGAACAGCAATTTAAGTTACATCCCTGATAGCCATGCTGCAGTTGTTCAATACTGGCGTTCACGAGAACTCACAAACACGCACGCTATAAACAATGGCGCGTTGGATAGAACAACTTAAAAAATACAACGTTTTTATGTCAATTATGTATTGCATTTTTGCCTGTAATTTTCAGTTTTTTGTAACTTCAATTTTTATTACTATTGTTTTACCTTTAGTGGATACCTGAAGAAGGCTGACACTAGTTGTATTATTTTCATTAAAACTTAATATTTTATCTCAGTTTAAAGTCATTAAATATCTATTTTTTGTAGAAGACTCATTGTGGGAGTGCCAAAATATCCGGGATATCTAGCTGATCTGCCAACCCAATCCACTCATTCACCTCTTTCTTCTGAATCAGTCCTATAAAACTTTTATTAACTTAAATGTTTCTGTCATATCCCTTTTTTGCTTATCAACCATTTGTACCCTACATTTCGATCTATTATCATAGGGAGCATTTCACAGATGACTCATCTTGTTCATTCACCTCTGGTTCCTCTGCCACTTCCTCATCCCTGAGAAACACAATAATCCAGAAGTTCCTTATCTCTATTTGTTAGTGTGTTCTTCAGTAACCTAGATTCATCATTCCATAGTTTCATCATTTTCCTGGGGTGAAATTCCATCAATATGATGCACAGCTTGTGATCTTTTTATTCCAAAACGCACGACTGCACTTTTGTACATTAAAATGGTACTTGTTATCTTTTTCTCAAACTGTTGTCCTATCCAGTTTTGCTGCAAACAACTGAATATTTACTTTCAAATTATTTCCCATATCATTAATGTACAAATTAAATAGCAGTGACATAAGCACAGAGCCTTGTACCTCTAGTCACCTACTTTCTCTTAGATTCTGCTCCTCTGTGTACTACTTTTAGCTATCTGTCAGTAAACTTCAGCCACCCTTGTATCATATCAAGGGTGGCTGAATTTTCATATCCATCCCTATTTGTTTCAGTTTCAGTAATGGAGTTCCATGCAGTGTCCTATCAAATGCTATTGCAAAATCTATTAATATCGTCATGCAGCCATTCCCTTTATCCACCTCAGCTGTTACTCTATTATAAAAAGTTACTATTTATTTAGCGTATGGCAATCAAGATGCAGTTATAAAAGTACATAAGTCAAAATAAATATATAAAAAGTAAGTGACAAACAATTAGAATAAAACAAAGGCACTTATACTTTCAACAAACCAAACACTTATAGGTTAAGATCAAGTTGTCTGATCCAGTCTATAACAGGCAGTGTCACCTCCAGGAAGTCGTTTCTTTGACCTGTGTATGCACGAAGACTGCACTTAGTAGAGATCGGTGGATTGATTGATTCATGTGCCTGCAGTCGCATTCCGGTGAGGGAATTTTTCCCCACTTGTACAGAGAGCTTGCACATTTTCCATGTCCGGTGCAAATCCTGTTCAGCGTTGTCCATGTCTTTTGGCTGAGTTCCATACCCAAGATGTTGAGACAATGTCTATCAAACCAAGTTTGGAGTTAAGCATTGGTATTGTAGTTGGTCTTTCTCAGGTGTTTAGCTTCACAGAGAGGGGGTTTCTTGATTTCAGTCTGTTGAGCTGTAGCTCTAGTATGTCATTGTGTATAGGCAATTCAGTATTTCTGAGTATTTTTATCATATTCACGTAGTAGAGCATCATGTCTTCATAGGTTTGGTGGTATTATATTACTCAGCATTGGGAGCCAGTAAATAGGAGTTGTTTTTATGGTTCCAGTGATAAGTTGCATTGTGGTGTTAACTATTATAAAAAGTTACTAATTTACTAAGGCATGACCAACCCTTCACAAAGCCATACTGCTCCCATAGAGTAGCATATTCTTATCAATCCATTCCTGAATTCTTTCTTTAACCAACTTTTCTAATACTTCCAGCACTCCTAATATTATTGATAGCTCTGTAATGTGTTATCACAATCTTGGAGACTCCTTAATGCAAAGGAACTATTTTGCCCTATTTCCACTTCCCTGGGACTTTACCATAGCTGATGTTTAAGTTAAACCGCCCAAGTCAAGCATTACCAGTTCCTTTACAAATTCTCATAATATGCAAGTGGTTATCCCATCTAATCCCATGAGCCATATTTACATTGAGATTCTGTAATATTCTAAGTACTTCCAGTTCATAAACCTTTATTTTCACATTTCCTGTCATAGCAGTATCTTGACCAGAATGATACCACTTTACAAAGTGGTCACTCAGTAACTCAACTGTTTCGTGTGTTTCTGTCATCTCACCATTCAGCACTCTTTATAACTATCATTCCATAGTTCTTCTTCCTTATGCACCTAGCAAAAGTACTCTTTGTTATTTCTTGGATCTTGGCTAATTTTTTCTCAATCTGATTTTGCCTTTCTTGCCTAAGCCTTGTGCCAGTCATGAGCTTACTAATTACCTTTCTCCTTATATATATATACCCTCCACATTTTTGAAGCTTCTGTTTAAGTTATAAAAATTATCCAAGAAGATGTTATGATTATGCGAATCATTTTACATTCAGTGCATGAGATAGAAAAAAACCTATCAGAAACATCAACAAAAGAAGTCTGATATTGCTTTCTCTAGAAAACCTTGACTATCCCCTATGCACCATTAACATGTTTCCTTTGCAGATTTGATGATCACTTGCCTTGCAGCTCCACATACACCTTCTCTTAACTGAAAATTCCACATTTTGCAATCTCCCAAGTCAGTACTGCACTCAAGACAAGAACCATTTAACAATGGTATTACAATTTTAATATGCACTTCGCATCCATGATAAACTGGACGTATATATACGTCTTGGCTGGTAGTGTAGTTAATGGTTCTAATCATTTTGTACATCTCCCTAGTTTTATGCTCTCAATAGTACTGTTCTGTATTATTGCACTGGGCTTCTAATCATTTTATCTTGTCCATTCTGACTGCTTTTTTTCACCTCATTACACTTTCTTCTATATTGCTCCTCTATTTGTTCTGATGTATCCCTTCTTATCTTCAACATTCTTTTCTCCTATACTAACTTCAGTGTTTCTTGTCTAATCCATTTCTTCTTGATCTTTTCTTCTTTTGGTACTGTTTCCTGAACTGCATCTTCTATCGTTTTCATTACACCTTTTACTCTTAGTTTTGAATTTTTTTTCTTTTGTCTACACTTTTAAGTTTCTTCTCTAACACTGTTCTGTACCTTCTTCCTATTTCTGCTTCATTTATTCTTGCTGTATCTCTTCGTTTCTGATGATGGGCTTTGTATTTTCTTTTTAATTTCAACTTGATGTTTGCAATCACTAAACCATGATCTGAATCTATATCTGCTCCTCGGAAAGTTCGACACTGATGTTATCCATCTTCTTTTAATCATAATCATATTAATCGTCTTCTGGGTTTTCCTCTCATTTGATTGCTACGTCCATTTTCTACACTCCTTTTTGCTGGAATCTTGTGTTACGGATCATCATTTCGTAGTCCACAGCAAATTCATTTTTTCACCTTGTTCATTTCTTTCTCCGAAACCATATTTTCCCATGGCTCTTTACCAACCATCATTATCTATTCCGCTTTTGGCATTCCAATCTCCTTCAATAATTAGTACATCTTGCTTTGGTATTGTTTCTATTGTCTCTGTCAATGTGGGTGCATATATCTGGACTATTGATATATTAAATGGTTTTGCTTGAAATCTTGCTGCTATGATTCGTTCATTGACTGGTTTGTAGCCTAACAGTGCCTCTCTAGCTCTTTTGTTAAGAAGGAAGCCAACTCCTGCTTCGTGCTTGGTGTCATACCCTGATCATATGACTTCAAATCAATTTATCTATTGTCTCTGTCAGATCATTGTAAAATTAGTCAATATCCTCATTTGTGCTGTCAGATGTGGGTGCATATATCTGGACTATTGATATATTAAATGGTTTTGCTTGAAATCTTGCTGCTATGATTCGTTCATTGACTGGTTTGTAGCCTAACAGTGCCTCTCTAGCTCTTTTGTTAAGAAGGAAGCCAACTCCTGCTTCGTGCTTGGTGTCATACCCTGATCATATGACTTCAAATCAATTTATCTATTGTCTCTGTCAGATCATTGTAAAATTAGTCAATATCCTCATTTGTGCTGTCAGATGTGGGTGCATATATCTGGACTATTGATATATTAAATGGTTTTGCTTGAAATCTTGCTGCTATGATTCGTTCATTGACTGGTTTGTAGCCTAACAGTGCCTCTCTAGCTCTTTTGTTAAGAAGGAAGCCAACTTCTGCTTCATGCTTGGTGTCATACCCTGATCATATGACTTCAAATCCATCTATCTCTCCTGATGATGTCCATCGCATCTCCGCCAGTCCTGGTATATCACACCGATATCTCTTCAATTCCTCGCGAAGTCATTCTAGTTTTCCTGACATCCAAAGTGTCCATACATTCCATGTTCCTATTGATAATAGTTCTGTTAGTTTGTTTCCTTACGGTATCCCACTTTTTGATCCGACCTCGATTGCTCGATTGGTATCGCAGGCCTTGTTGATCCGGGCAACGTCCAAGCCAGCATGTTGTACCTGTTGATCATATAGGCATCAGATAACAATCCTGTTTTTTTTTTATGGTCAGAGCATCGACACTCATCTGACCGACCCTCCTTTATTCAGGCTTGGGATTGGCATGAGACCCCTAAGGATTCCATGGCGGCTTTTTGCTTTGCTTCCTGGCAAATCAGAATTAACTTACCACAGATTATTCAGTGCCTTAAAGGGCTTACATTCATCATTAGATCCCGAAACATTAATTCATCCCGAATATAGATCCCGAAACATTGACTTCGAGAAAGCAACTATCAACGCTTTTTCTAACATATTTACATCAATAACTATAACAAGTTGCTTATTTCATATGGCACAAAATCTTTATCGCAAAATTGTTGCCATTGATTTAAAATTACACTATCAAACAGATGCTGAATTCAATACAAAAATTAAATGCTTCACAGCATTAGCATTTCTTCTAATGAACGATGTTACTAATTAATTTGTTGAATTGACGATCTGCAGCAAAAAGTTAATTACGCAGCATCTCTTTTAAATTGCACAATTTTTAAATGATTTCATTATGTTATGCATCACTGACATTCACCTTAATAAAGATTTGCCTTTTTAATGATTTTATAATACCCTTTAGCATCCATTGATTATTTACAAAATTTTCCTAGAACCCATTCCTTGCACTCCACCTTGCCTGTAACAGCAATAAACTAATTTTGCTCTGTGTGCCTCTAACACCAGATTGCTTCAAATGAACTGCCATCCACATGCCTGTTTCCTACTCTTTTTGGCTGCAATTCATCTTCTATCATCACCCCCACCAATCCTATCTTCTCTATTCCTCCTGATAATACTATAAACCCCTTGCATTATTATTAGTTTCTAATCACATTATTAGTTCTAGGTTGTTACCATAATATGATTATAATACCAAGTTAAGGAGGGCTATGGTAGCAAATGATTCAATCTATGCCAAAACTTATGCCTATTTCATATGAAATAGGTGTGAGTTTTTGGCTGTGTGGCGTAAGTTTGACAATAGAAAAATTCGTAAAATGATCTGCACTTGAAGAATGGATTTGGCATCATGGGCCTGGAGAAATTACTTATTGGGGTAAGACCTAAGAAAGTAAATCATCATGGAAGGAATGGTGTATATGTGTGTGTGTGTGTGTGTGTGTGTGTGTGTGTGTGTGTGTGTGTGAGAGAGAGAGAGAGAGAGAGAGAGAGTTAAGCTGTGTCATGCAAATTTGATAATGATATGAAAATTAGTAATCATGATTGTGTATCTGGCAGAGGGATGGAAATGTATTCATTGTGACTTTTTGATGTATCCGGGAAAAAAGAAGTTGGGAAAAAAAAGTTGCCTAACTGGGCCAATCAGACTATAGATGTAAGTATAATAAAAATTCAGGGTAACTTCTTACATCTATAAACAAATGCTAGGAGCATTCATAAAGGGATTAAGTTTGTTGCGTTGGTGATTATGTTATGGCCTAAGATTGTTGGCATTAGTGAAACCTGGCTGTCAGTCAGATGTTGCAACTGGGATCAAGTGTAAAAGGTATAGTATTTTTAGGAAGGACAGAACGGATAGAATAATGGGGAGGTAGTTGCTAATGATATCTATCCAATGATTTGAGTCCAGTTAAGATAGAAATGCATGAAAGTAATAATAATAATATCTTATCTGGTGTGAAGGAAAAGCTAACATGATGAAATATATAGTGGTGGTGGTGGTGTTGCTAAAGATCTGTTGGTTGAATTGCTAGGGATGATGAAGTACAGCACCAAATTACCCTGATGGATACTAAATGAATAATCATTAAGCAACTTAAATTATCTTATTGATGGGCAGCAGAGAACACTCATGGTAAAAATGGAGAATTTATTGAGCTGTTGTGATACAACTTCCTCAATGAATATGTGAAAGAAGAAACTAGAGGTCGAAGAGTGTTAGATTGAATCATAGCATCAGAAGGAGTTTAGTACCTTTTTTGCTACCAGCTGATGGCAGTGAGGAGTTATGAAATATATAAAGTGCAGTATTGTATGGAAAGCTAAATCAGAATACAAAAAGAAATTGGCTGTACAGGCTAATGACAATCCAAAAGAATTTTATCATTCTATGCAAGTAAAAAAAAAAAAAAATGAATGTGGGAGAATAACTTTTCTGAATGCCGATAAGAAGCTGTTGAGATTATTTAAATAATGAGTACTCACTTCATAGCCTTATCAACCAGGTATATCTATCATATGAGCATGAGGTTCAAGAGAGCTGCATAACCTGGATAAGAATTCAGCGATAGGGACGGAGGGGATATAGCACATACGCTGAAGGAAGGTTCAGCCAAATTCACTAAGCCTTTGACAGGTTTGTATAAGTTGAGTCTCAGTTCAGGAAAAATCTTACAGGAATGGAAAGAATGTATGAAGTTCCATTGTACAAGGGTGGTGCAAGCACTGATGTGCCTAACTACTCGCCTATCAGTATCTCTGGAGTGGTGGTGAAGATGTTATTAGAGAAGTTGGTAAGAATTTGTATACAGTAATGGGTTGACTGACCTTGCAAGCAGCAGCATGGATTTATTATAGGGAGGTCGTGTTTTAGCAATTTCTTGTATTTTATAATAAGCTGAGTTGGATAAAGGGAATGGATGCACTGCTTCAATATAGGCATGTAAGCTGTCATGTTTGAAAAAAATTGAAGACAGAAACTTTTGTGAAGTAAATTTATTAGATGTAAAAAAATTTCACCTAAGTATCAAAGGCATCTTCAGTATGTTAGTAGTGAAACACAAAATAAAATGCAATAAAGAATCCATTTTAAAAGTGCCACTGTAGCATAAATATGACAACAGTGAGTCAGTAAATTCCTAATTAAAAATAAAAAATAAATTAAGATAATAATCAGGAATTTACATAAGATTGATACAGTAATATTTCCCATAAAAGGGGTGATTGAACACATACTGATCATTACATCCATTTCCAATCAAAATGTTACCATTATGACCTTCTACACCAAGAATTATATCAAATTTGCTCACTTTAGAGTCTTTTTATCAAGAAAACCTTTAATAGCTTTAGGCCACCAGTCTCTATATCTCCTGTAGGTATCGCTTGGATTTCACTTCCATATATTCAAGGAATTTCTGAACGTATTGCCAAAGTTCTAAGACTTCTTAATGTCACAGTATCCTTTCATCCTGTCCAGAAGATTTCTACCTTCCTTTCCTCACCTAAAGACGGACTTTCTCCATTCATCTTTTCAGGATGAATGGAGAAAGTTATCCCTTGCTCCTGTGGTTTGTCTTACTTTGAGCAGTCTGGCAGATCTACTGCTGTCCATTGTGAGACACACAAATCATATATCCATTATCTTGAACCTGACCAGTCTGGCCTAGAAGAACATATACCATCTTGACTAAACATAGGATTCTTTGGAAGAAAACTAAACTTTTACATACAGAAAAGTTTTAGAACTGTTATAGAAGGAGTTGTGAGGCCTTTCCACACTGTCCAAGCTTAAACAGATCTGTCTAAGCCCAGTCAATGATGGCCTTCAGTTATCCTCTTTATGGGAAATATTATTGTATCCATCTTATGTAAATTTCTGATTATTATCTTATTATATTAATTTGTTTTTATTTTTAATTATGAATTTACTGCCCATCTGATGTCTTACTTATGCTGTAGTGGTGCTTTTAAAATTGATTCTTTTATTGCATTTTATTTTGTGTTTCACTGTTAATGTATTAAATATGCCTTTTTTTTTATACTTAGGTGAAAATTTTACATCTAATAAATTTACTTCTTGTAAGTCTAAGTTGCCATCTTTAATTTTTTACAAATGGATACACTCTGATACTCTTGGAGTTTGTTAAGACATTTAATATAATACCACTTGCATAAACTGGAGAATAGGGAATTGGTTTATAAACTATTGACTTGGATAAGGCTGATGGAAACACTATATTCACAGGTTTGCACCCATCATATAATAAGGTAACCAGTGGTGTTCCCCAAAGTCCTTGGACTACATTGTCATTCAATCTATACATAAATGATATTGGGAAGGATCTGATAGGAGATGTTTAATGGTTTACTGATGATGATGCAAAGATAGGCACCAGTCAATTAAATTTATCTGTCACCTAAAAGCAACTAGACATGTTGGATAGAACTATTGAACAATTTAGAAATCTTTGAACAACTTCGTATATTAATTCAGCTCCAAAGCTTTTTGAGTTGAAAACAGATTTCATTAAAATAGTCAAGAATTGCAGAAATATATTTTAAGGTTAGCATTAGCCTCTGGCATATACTTTTTTCTTTTAGTAGTGGAATTTGTATTCCACAATTTGGGAGACTAATTTGGGACATTGAAACTAATAAGGGAGGGATATTGGGAGATTTTTCAAAAGGTAGAACAAGTGAAAGGACAAGGGAGCAAGCCCTGAAAGTTGCACAAATGATGGATGAGAGTAGGAGAAGTGCATGAAATGCATTGCCTAAGAAATTGGTGAGGGTGCAGATAGTGAATGAATTTTAGGAGGGATACAATAGATATTATAATTCAGGACTGACTTTTATTCCAAGTTTGCTGTCAAAAGTAGTGGGATTTAATCCCACTACTTAATTTACATCAGTTTATAGATCAAGTAAGTCAACTTTTTTAACTTATCCTTATTCGTTTAGTATTCAAGTGATATCTACTAATTATGAACCTCAGAGGAAGATGAAGATTTAATATGGCGATAATCATTCCATCTGAATTTCCTAAAAATATATTTAGATTAAATTAAACTGTTGGGATTAGATTGAACCATCCTGGATTTTGATAAATTTAATAACTATTTGTTTTTTATATATCTACATACCAGTAGTATCTGCTGGATTTTTCTAAGAGGATCCATGGGATGGTGTGGTTTACTTAATGGGATGAGTTGGGTTTTTAAACTTATCTTTTTGCAACAAAATCTGCTGAAATTGAACTGATAAATTGATACTCCATCCATCATTTTCAATCTACTTATTTTCTCATAGTAACATGTATCTTTCTAAAAGGTAAGAAGGGGAGCAATACCCATGGATCTTCTTATGTATGTTCCACTGCTACATGCATATATAGATATATTTGTTTAATAATTGCAGTCTTTATTATTTAATATTTTCAGTAGGACAAAATTGAAGCATATATTAGATAAAACAGTAAATAAGATCAAAACAGTAGCTGATGAAGGCAAGTATTGTTTAAGATAGTTTTTTTTTAATTTCATTTTAATTAAAAGCCAAGGCATCTCAAATATTCACAATGTATGCTAATGCCAGGTGTTGAAAAACAGTTATTTGTGCAGCTTAATTAGTATTCTGATTAGATTAATCTATTACCATCTCAGAGTAGCTCTACCTATACATTCTGGAATATTCATAATGCCATGTTCTGTTCAGGTATCTTTATGTTTTAAGGCATCTGTTCACCCCTCTTAATTTTTCTCAGAAATTTTATGTACGTGGTCTTCAATAAGGCACAGACTAGAGGGGTGATGAGTGTAATGAGGAAGGAGAAATTGTCATATGAAAGGAGATTGGCTGAAGCAGCAAAGCACAATCCTAGCAATTTCTAGTTATGCTTCTAATAGAAGACAGGGTAAATAGGAATACTTACTTCAGTTGCTGCAGAAGGAACATGAATCACATCTGCAGATGTAATTGAAATGTTCAATGAGTATTAGTGAATTTCATGTAGTAGGTAGTGTTGAATAACAATAGAAGGAGAGAAGACTGACAGTTCAGGAATGGGAAGTGATTATAATTTTAATTAACCTTGATGTTAACAAGGTCCTAAGACTGCATGGGATATCACCATATATGTTAAGGGAATGTGCAAAACAGCTGGTAGTGCCCTTTACTTGGTTACTCAACAAAAGTCTGACAACATGAACTCCCAGAAGAGTGGAAAGAAGAAAAAATAGTGCTACTGTACAAGGGAGAGAGTTGAAGTCAGTGGTGACCAACTATAGACTAAGGTATATATTAGCTGTAGTGGTAAATGTGCTAACAACAATACAAATCTAGATTGCCCAGAATGGAAATCTTTTGAGAGAGCAGCATGGGTTGGTTAAAAGGAGCTATTACTTCAGTAACTTTGCATTTTATAATAGGGTAACAATTATGTATTGGATAGAGGAAATTGTTATAAAGTGATTTTTCTGAATTTTGCAAAAGATAGTATTACATGATAAACTACTGCTGAAATTGAATAGGACCACGATGAATGGTTAACTGGTAGCTTGGTTAAAAGGTGACTGATAGGAGCTGGCAAGTTATTAATACACTGTTACTGTTATTTCATTTGTATATCAGTGATATAGTTCAAGGTTTGAGAACAGATATTCATTTGTTTACTGAAGATGCTAAGTTAGGAACAGCCATGTCAGTAAGTCCTGACAAGATGATGTTACAAGAGGGTTTTAATAACTTGGTGCTTTGGGCTGAATAGAATGGGGATGCTGCTTCACTGTAGCTAAGTGTGAAGTCATGAAAAGATGAAATGAGGTTCATTTCATCATTTCACAGAAGATGAAATGAGGTTCGTCATATTGGAGAAACTTTGTTCCAGGAAGTAGGAGGTAGGGATCTGGGAATCTTGGTAGATATGGAACTGGAGTTCTGAGGACACATCACAAAAAATTGTGAAGGTTATCCAGAAAATTGCTGCTATAATGGGAAAAACCTTGACAAGTTCTGATAAGAGGTGAATAACTGTCTCAAGCTCTGGAATGAAAGAGGATTAAGGGAATGTGATCTTCCAGAGCTTGATAGATAGGAGAAGAGGTGATATGATTGAGTTAATATCAGATAGTCTAATTGATGAGAGGAGAAAGAGATCATCCCTGGAAACTGTATATGAGAGAGATTTTTCTGTGGCGAGTGGAATTAGGAAATACTTTGCAAGAGTTGGTGGTGAATGCTCCAATACTCAATTTTGAAAACAAGGTACAGTGATTGTACTCTGTGAGTTAGTATCACCACCTCTCGGTCTGACTCCCACTGATGAGACCTCAATAAGGGTCGAAACTGTTCTGGTGTTATATCTTCCTTTTTATCGGGTTCCTTGTTTGTTATTATTATTAATTTTATCTTGTCCTTGTGTTAATCGATTTACTTTAATTCTGACTTAGACTGACTACCTTCAAAATCCTATCTTAACACAAGCTTTTGGTGCTAAACTCGGAAGGATATCTAACAATTTGGCCGAATACTTAGAGTAACCACGTGTATTGAACTCTCAGACAAAGGGCCTATGTCTTTGTTGGAGACAAATCCAGTATCTGATGGAGTTGTTTCCCCGTCAGATACTGGAAAAATTTATTTGTTCTGCTGCACCAGCCAATATCCTTAGGTTGGGAGGAATCCTTAACCATGGAACTTCTCTCAGAAATTATACAGAGGTGATTATCCTGACACTTATCCTTCAGCACCTAATTATCTGAACTGATTACACTCAATGATGCTTGCAGTTGTGGCCTATATATTCAATTATACCCCGCATTAGGTTCCGAATTTTATGAGTGATGAGTTGAATTCAGGCACAGGCTATTTTTAGGTTAAAACATAAAGCACATTTTATTAAGATCACTAACTTGTACATAGTTACATTCATTCTCACTATTAGATTAAAGTCAGACTCAGGTGAGGAGCTATTATTAATATTATAACTTAATTGGAAATCTAACATAAGCTCCTTCACAATTTCACTCAATTGACTGTACACAATATATACTATCAAACTCTAATCTTCACGAGTTACAAATCATGATTATCACACTCTACCTAATTCACAATCTGAGACAAAGTTACTGATAGAGCTGCACCTTTGCAGTTAACGCTAATTACTTAAAGTTCCTTACTAGAATGTCCGTTCGCAATTAATACTTAACTGCAATTCACACTTATTTCACAGCATGCTTCTCTATTAACATAAAGGAGAATAAAATAGTACTTTACCAAGATAGTCCACATTCTGCATACAGTGCTAGGTTCTCCTTCCTTGAAAACTGGGTCAGGAACATCGTAGAATTACCTTTACACATGTGGTCATACATGGCGTTCGTCTCATCTGCCCCTTCAGTATTGCTGGTGATCTGTCCACGCTGGTCTGGTTCCGTTGCTGGTTGTTCTATTCCACATCACCGTCTCAGCAGTCACATACACGGGAACTTCGGCTGCCGATATTGAACATCTACAGGCTATCCTGTATCCATCACGAGGCGATATAGAACCACTCGTCCACGAAGAGCAGATCAAAAACCAAACGGTCAAGACACGAGCAAGGGCGAAAAGCGGCGATCAAAAAAAAAAAAAAGTCCTCTGCAAGTGGAGCAAACCAAACTGTTTTTATTTCGCACCCTTAGTGCCCTCTTTTCTTTGATGAATCTTCACCCGACACTCATCTTCCTTTCCTGCTCGTCCATCCGGGTCACTGCGTCTCCTTAGGTTTGACTCTTCTGCGAATTCGAGTGCGAGCCGCTTTCTGATAATTGACACTGCCACAAGCGTAATGCTCGCCCAAGCACCTTGAACTGTAGATTACATACGTTTCACATAGAACATAATATGGTCGTTACAACTTACTAAACCATAATTCTTTACCCAGAAAACTTGACATAATGGATTTATGCTTTGTATCTTTATTTAAAATATTCATTCTATATACCCCTTTCACAATCAGTATCTATACTAAAGCTTAAGTATATCTTAATTGTTTTCTAATTCTTGTTGAATCCTGAATAAAAATCAAAAAATTATAGAATTTCCCATTCACGATTCAACAAAGGTCTCCCCTTTCTCAAAAAAAATTTTTTTTTCAATAAATTATATTTTTTATTTTTATTTTTTGCTATCCCTTAATTTTCAGAGAAGAATCCCTTCTCCCTTGGCTTTGGTCTCAATTCAACCTTGTGTCTGGGTAAAAATACATATTCAGAGTCGTCCTTAACAGTCTTGTTTATACAAGTTGCATTTTTATGCTCATTGTGCTCTTTCCAAGATATGAACTTGTAACCCTTATTTTTCCTATAAGTTTTCCTACTTTTTCCTTCAAAGCCGACATAGTTGACTCTCAGTGTCCCTTTGAAGATGGTACGCTGTTCATTGTTTGAAATTTCAGTATCTACGGGCATCTTAAATTCATTAGTTGTTCACATCTGGACATTCTTTTTCCTTCGATGAGGAGGTCCCATCTGATTTAGATTGACTTTTGGCCACATGGCTCATATTTTTCTCAATCAATTCTACCTTACTGTCAGACTGGGACTTGTTGTTTATTTGGATGTCTCTTATACTCTGAGCCTGTGACTTCTGATTCGTCCTAGAAAATTTTCTTCTCCCGAGAAAACATACTTTCCTCCTCGAGTAGTCACATGAGAAATTGTACTTCATTAAGAAATCATTTCCCAGAATTAATTTCATGTGTAGGAGAGAGATTCTTGGCAGAACCAAAAACTCATGCCAAACACATGTTGTAATCCAGTAGTTTCACCTTCAATTTCACCAGCTTGGATGCGGGATTTTTTTTGGGGGGGGGGGGGATATTCCTAACAGCTTAACTGGTCTTTTAAGGTGAGTGACACTTTTTCTCGCAAGTGGTTCTAATTCCCGGAAGTAATTTTCAGATATGATGGAAGTTTGGGAACCTGTGTCAACTAACGCCTTGAATTCTTTTCTGCATATTCTTCCCTCTACCAAAATTCGAAGTAATTGTCCCTGATTTGCTTTTTCCTTTCTCCAGGCTTGTTTGGTACAAACGTGTAACCTTGATTTATTTCTGGAGTTTCCCTTTCTACTAAAGCAATTGTGGGCAAGATGCCCAATTTTATTGCAATTGTAGCATCTTGGAGGTTCTCTCCAGTTATTTCTCTCAATATCTCCGTCCGAAGACAAAGGAGATCCTATAGTGTCTCTAACAGATAGGTCTGCCAACCTTTGCATCACTGTATCCAGTTTGTCGAATAATGGTCGCTGCATTCTTTCAACTTCTCTATGTATTAACTCAGTGGTTGTCTCATCTTGGGAGTAAGAATTCTCTGAGTTTTTCGCAGGGGCTGTCTTCAGTTGGTTTAGCACTGCATCGAGGCATTCCATAACAGGCTTTTGTAATCTTTCGACTTTCTGTTTAATCATGGAACGGATCTCACTTTGATCGGGAATGCTATTTGTAGCCTGACAGACTGATTCAACCCTACATTCCTTGTTCCTCCTTTGTGTTTTCTGTTTCTCACCCTCTTCTTTGCATCTTTTCACTGTACCTGGGTCGGTCACTACTATTATCTTTCTCTTCCTTAATTACATTAACAAACTGAAGCAGCTGCAGGTCTGATGCATTGGACTCTGTGGAGTCTTGTTGATGAGTAGGATAAAATTAAATATCACAGTGAGAAAAATGTGTAAAAGTTTTAAAATTAATTAGTCAAGTAGGTTTCAAGACATAAAAGTTGTAACTCAAATGTTTAAATACTCTAATTACTCGAATATAACTCACCCTTGCACACCACTGATTTTATTTTATGAAAAAAGAAATTAAAAATTTTCACATATACCTTGCATACAAAAAAAAAAGTTTAAAACGTATTCACATCAAGATGATAGGTGAACAACACACCCTCCCAAAAGCCACTATGCTGCAGATGCAAGAAAAACAAGTAGTTTTATTGTATCAATAACTAACATAGCGAGACATTTGCAGTCTGTGTAATATATTTCTCAACAAATAGTGCAATTAGAGACAACTGGGATTAAAACAGCACTAACTAATGAATCACATGTCCCCTCCCACAGAAACTATGCTGTATAGACTCAAGCAGAACCACATGTTGCACTGGCAAACACAGTATCTAACTAAAAACTATTGTCCAATTTTTCGATTACATGAAATAACTGTTTGTTTGTTTGGTTGCCTTTGAAATTTTTGATGTCATTAAGACGGATCACAAATGCTAACGTCAAATAAAATTCTACCACGAATTGAAAGATGCAGAAACAGCAATAAAAACGAAGGGCATGAAACTTTGTGTGAGTTGAGCCTGCCTGCACAACACGGAAGCAGTACACAAACGATAATGAGGAGTTCGTCGGAACAATAAATGGGCAAAATACAACCCTGTCATGAACATCTTAGAACTAAGAAATATATTAGTGAATGTTGTTGTGGCAGTTTCAGATATTATGGAATTCAGTTGAAGAGAATTAGCATTTCACCTCAACAATTGTCTGCTTGCTTTGTCATTGGGTTGTTTGATCTTATGTTAATACTGTGCCAATCATATGCACATCTTCATAGCTGCTCGATCTCTACTGGCCTATCATTGCTGTGTGTTTCTTGCATTGCTTTCACTTCTCATTAGTCATTCGTGAGGGATTGTTCATTACATGTCTCAAGTCTTGTAAATTGCTGGTAATTTTTGCTTGAAATAATGGGAAAGAAGATGACGCTATTTGGGTAGATGACTTTGACGACACACGCAAGGAAACCACTCTATGCTGCAAGTAGCAATGGCGAATAGGAGATTCTTGGTAAGTGATACCCATTTTCAATTTTTTCCTTAAAACTTCAGTTTCTGAAAATCCCCACATATATCTCGTACTACAATTTTTTAGCTTTAATTTTTTTTGGGAGGTGTGTGTGTGGAGGGGGGGGGGGAGTGCAAGTTATATTCGAGTCAATATGGTATCATTAGAAAAAAAATGAATGCTTGGAAGAAAAAGGAAACCTTAGACTCAGTGGCAAAAATCTGAAGAAAACATTGATTGATTCACTAATAGAGTATATGGAGAAGTCTTCAAAAGTAGAAAGATTAAATCTTCATGGTGAACTTGAGAAGTTAGAGATGGTCCTAGAAAGATGGAATTATATTAAAAGTTCTGTTAAGTAAGTCAATAGGTCGCTCATAAAACACATAAAAATGTAAGAAAGCTAAGCCTATATAAAAGTAATTTAAAAAAAAAAAAGGGCATTGTTAGACTGATAAGAATATAGAAGATAAATATCATGGATTTTGAAGCTATTGGCACCTGATGGTTTCTGCCTATTTTCACATTTTTTGCTGAATTTCATGCTGCTAAATTTGTTATAGCACTTCGGGTTTATTGCTGATGTAACCCTTAAAATAACCTTTAAAAAAATCTCCATAACCTTCAGGGTTTTTTTTAGTCTAAAGAATCCTGAAGGCTATTGGAGATTTTTTTTTTATATGTGGTTCCCACTCATGAAAGGTCATTAGTAAACCTATAGTGCATTCGTACCATGGATGGGCTAAGGAATTTTTTTTTTTATCAATTATATATACATACATCTTCAAGGCCCACCTTTCCAAATTGGGTTGTAGGGACAACAGCTGCAAGAGGAACTTCCAATGATCACGATCCTCTGCCACCAAGCTCAGGTGTTCTGGTGGGATTCCCAAACGTGACCACCCAGGGTTTTGGATATAATCTATCCAGCGAGTCCTTGGCCTTCCACGTGGCCTCCCACCCTCTGACTTGGCAAAGAGGGCCTGCTGAGGGAGCCTCTTTTGTGGCATTCTGACCAGGTGCCCGTACCAACGTAACTGTGATCTTTCAACACTGAGAAGCAGCGGTTGAGTATTGAGGGTTTCCTGAATTGCAGAGCTTCTGACTGTCGAGTCTTGTCAGTCCCGCAACCCCTCAAAGGAACCTCATTTCAGCCGCTTGGATTCGTGTCTTCATTCTTTCAGTCATTACCCAACTCTCATGACCATAGGTGAGGATGGGGACATAGACTGTATTGAAGACAGCCAACTTTGCCTTCTGGCTTAACTCCCGCTTCAATACTACCAAACAGCCAAGCTCCCGCAATATTGAGCTTGCTAAGCCAATTTGTGTATCTAGCTCTACGTCCCATTTTCCATCATTCGCGAATATGGACCCAAGGTATTTAAACTTCTCCACTTGCCTCATTGGGACTCCACTTACATGTAGAGTGCACTGGGATGGTTGTCTTGAGACCACAAATGTTTCAGTTTTGGCCACACTGATCTTCATTCCGGCATCTGCACAAACAGCTACAAACCTATCCAGGATCCGCTGGAGGTCATCTGTGGAAGAGCTAAGCAAAACTAGGTCATCTGCAAAAAGCAGACGTCCAATGCTACATCTTCCAATTCTGACACACTCACTGCCTCGCCTGTGCCTATCAATCCAGTCCATAAATATTATGAAAAGGAGGGGTGACAGAACACACCCTTGGCGGAAGCCAATGGAGACTGTGAAAGGTTCAGACTTTGTGCTGTTTACCCTGACACAAAACTCTGGGCATTCATGCAGGGACTTGATGGCAGCTAATAGTTGGCCATCCACTCCATACTCCTGTACTACTTGCCAAAACTTATCCCAAGGAACCCGGTCATATGCCTTTTCCAAGTCCACAAAACATGTGTAGACATTCTTGGCATATTCCCAAGATTTCTGAAAGACTTGCCTTAAAGTGAAGATTTGGTCAGTTGTGCTTCTACCAGGACGAAGCCACATTGTTCTTCCTGGAACTTTGACTCAACTATGTTCCTGCCCCATCTTTCCAAGCACCTAGTGTACACTTTCTCAGGCAGGCTGAGCAGAGAGATGCCACTATAGTTACTGCAATCCTTCTGGTCTCCCTTCTTGAAGACTGGTATTATTATGCCTGTCTGCCATTGCTTTGGTGTTCGCCCAGATATCCAAGCAGCCTGGCACACTCGAGTCAGCCAGAGAACATCGTCTCGATTTAAAGCTTTTAGCATTTCAGGCCGAAATTTCCTACTCTGTTTAAATTTCCCGAGGGATCAGCTTTTCCTTTTTATTTATGTCAGATTATTTCTCTAATGATTTGAAAAATCTCTCCTTTACTTTCCTAGTAGAACTGTCTCTTTCTCTCTCTCGGTCCATTTAAGCACAAAAGTCTTATTCTTCACATCGATCTATTTAAAATTGACTGGGCCAAGTGGTTTATCTTCATGTTTAGTGTCAGATTTAATTATTTAATTCCTTCCTTTCCCTGATCACTAATGTCTGAATATAACATTGCGGGAATTATTATATAACACAATATCACCTGTTTGTTTTCTTCGTCTTAATATCCACAGTTATGTCAGTATGGTACTTCGGTATTTGTCAGTTCCACTTCGTGTTCATATTCCTTTATCATGAATTTATGTTCATACTCCTCTACTTATCTTCAGTTCTGCTAATGCTGAGTTTTGAGTTTGTTCCAACAGCTGACTTTACACTGCTCACCCTCATTCCTTGACAAGAACAGCGAGGACTTGTTTAATCAGTCCACTGCTTGGTCAGCATAACATTGCATCATGTCCAAAAGTTTTTATGTTTGGTTTGGTAGGCTAAAATCTCCATGCAGGATAGGAAAATGAATGGAATAATATCTTCTTCATGTATGATACAAATTTATGGTTTCAGAAGATGGAAATCTAGTCTGAATAATGAGTAATTCACGTTTATAACAGTTACAAATTTTATGCAATTAATGCGGGATTTGTGACACTTAAATTACTTACATAGAAGAGGTGTGTGTGTGTATATATTTATATATATATATATATTAGCAAATGCTTACTTATTACTTCCTCAAAACACTTTGGAAATTGGGAAAATCTTATTTTTCAGCCATGATACAGTCAAAATAATTTAAAAGGGTTATTACAAAAAAGAAAAAACTAAGACCAAGAAGTAAACTTGCACCATTAAGAAGAATAAGTAGTGTAATTGTTTTCAATGTGAATATTGTTGGTCATTCCGCAGATATCATAGTAACGGTAAACAACTTGTTCCTGTTACTTGCTTAACATTATCACTTCAGGTGAATCAGTAGTCAATCAAATTATTTCTTCTCTCTCTCTCTAGAGATCCTGGTTCCACACTAAGCTCTCTTTGCAACTGTTTCTGAACAGTGATCGTAAATCTAGCCATTTTGCTACAAATTACACAAACCTCAAAAGACAACATGCTTTCTTCAGCTGAGTCAGAAGAGAACATTTCCCATAATCAAATCAGTTCTTATCAAATGCACATTCAACTTAAAAAAAAACAAAAGTCAACTTTTACTAAATCAAGAAGAAAAATTTTAATGTTTGAACAGATATTCCATAAAGAATTATGTACACAGTCACATACATAACAAAAAATGACTATAATCTTAAGATGAGAAAATGAACAACTGAATAATGTATATCCTTGTATGGCCACTGCATTATGACATTTAATATCTCCTCTAGGTGATAAACTGTTTCACAACTACTGTTCCAAAACAGCATGTAGCTTCTACACAGTTAATATATTTCTATCTTTTCACAATCCCAAATGAACAATAACAAGCACACAAATAATTTGATTTCCTTGCACAAACAAGACTTGTTTCCTATACAAAATATTTTACCAATAGAACGTTGATAATGCATGTTAGAATGATTTAGAATAATGTCCCGAGACTTCCTCTAATTTTCATTAGACTACCATTTTTTATATATTCAACATATGACTTGAGATGATCCCTTTTTCATAAATCCTAATTTTTTGAGTTGCATGAAATAGTCTTTAATTGCCAGATATAACCTCAAGTTGTATCTGGCCAGTGTTCTTTAATTCTTTCTGTTGAGACTTCAAGTATCGCACGATCAACTCTCAATTGAATATTTGCAGTTAAAGACATACAGGAAAAAGGTTTTTCTCCTTAATCTTTGTAAATGCTATATCGCCAAATCCTTATTTAACAGTTCATCCATTGAGAAAATATAAATTTCTGTTTTCTATTTCAAACATTTTTTCCCTCCCTTCACTGTTACTATTATAATATCACTCCTTCAAGCATGACACTCAGCAATATCACACATGGTGAATTATATTGTTGATCATGTAAACAACAGTTCTAATGCAAAGTGGCTGGCTGGAATCGATTCTATAACATACAAAAACTTTACTAAAAAAGAATATATCATCCACAGTTGTTCATTATACTGTATCATGGTATTTCATTGAAAACTTTATATTGCAAATGAATGAAAAGACAAATTAGTGTAGCAAAATTTTAACATTTTTCTCTTAAAGTGGACTACTTTAATGATTTCAGTAATGATATACAGCATAAAAAATCTCATAGTTGTAACTGAATGAATCAGATAATTTTATAGTATAATCGTTTTGTCCTTGCTTTGAGCCATTACACAATGCAGTTTGGTTGGCTGAATCCCAAATTGTCAGACCAATCTTGTTTCACTATTCAGAGAAACCCCTGCCTAGCATTTAAGAAATGCTACACAGGGATTTCTCTTCCCGCTTTTCTAGCTTTGACTATAAGTGACCCATAGTAGAAAACTAGTGATAAAATCTTAATGTATCACTTCATAACCCTCCGTCCAAAAAGAAACCAAAGTTTTTGAAAATATAAGAAACTAGCTTCATTAGAAGCTGAGTTATAGTGCCAAGAGTGACAGTGTGTTTTGATGAATGACAAATGGTCAGTCGTCACGATATTCATGCGACGAATTCTCACTATCAGTCGCTTCAAAACTTCGAGATAAAACTCACCATTGACCATTTGGCCAGGCGGAATGAATTCTTTGTGGATAATGCCCTTGGAATCGTAGAAACAAATCAGCATTGTCTTTACTTGTGACTTCTCCAAGCGACTTTTTTTTCAGATGCCCCTCTTCTGGTGGTCTCCACTCAGCACTCTGGTGCTGAGTGGAGACCACCTCATACTCAGGCTCATACTCAAAACACCACGTTTTGTCACAAAACATCACGTTTTGTCACCAGCAACGAAGTTTGTTTCAAGGAAGTTTGAGTCCTTACGAACGGCTTTAATGAGGTCTTTGCAGTGTTCAATTCGATACATTTTTTGGTCGTCGGTCAACTTGTGGAAAACAAATCGTGAATTCAATTTACGAAGGCCCAAACTCTCGGTCAAAATGTTGTGCACAGCTGATTTTGGAATCCCCAATTTATCCTCAATCAATCGCATGAACGATTTCGGGTTTTCTTTGATGAAATCATGCAGTTTTTGGATGTTAACTTCGCTCAGTCCAGTTTTTGGATGGCTCGACTTCTTGTCGTCCTCAAGCGTCTCACGACCACTTTGAAATTGCTTAAACCACTCATAAACTTGAGTACTGGATAAGCATTCATCACCGTATGCTTTTTGAAGCATTTGATGCATTTCAGTATAAAACTTTTACCAAGTTTAACACAAAAGTCAATCGCAGCTCTCTGTTTGAAACTCATTTTCAGACCATTCATCAAAACACTGTCACTCTTGGCATTATAACTCGGCTTCTAATGAAACAAATGTCATAAACAGTTGACACAACACTAATGAATGTTGCTGCTTTCAACAACAAAAAGATACAGCAGGTGGCACCACTAGTTCTATTTTCGAAAAGTTCAGTTTTGTTTTTGGACAGAGGATGTAGTATTCATATACAGAAGCATATCAAGAAATAGAGAGTCATTTTAAACTTAATATTTGAAGATTTATATAAATATCAAAAAAAGTTTGAACTGGTATTTATAGGAATAGTAGGCCAGCCAAGAAGACAGAAAACTAAGAGCTGATCAGATTAAAGACTTAAGTGATATATCAAGCAGACCAGAATTATTAAAATAAAACTGGGAATGAAATCTTGTGTTTCTTGAAGACATGCCAAGGAATGAAGATCATTGATTGAAATTTATGCAAAAACAAAAAGGAAGTTCCCTGTGTGTCTTGTATAAAGATACCTGTGGGACTTCCATATTCATACAAAACATATATGCCACTAAAACACCAGTGTGAGTTGAAGAACAGTAATAGAAATTTGTATACAAAAAAAAACAGAAATGCATGCATTAAATAGAATCCTTCTAAGCTACAATAAAACTATTTTGAAATGTCTGTGTGTGTTTAAAAAAATTATTTTATACAGTCTTGAAGATAACAATTTCCCAAACATTTTTGGAATAAAAAGGAAGTCATTATGATTTAAATGGAGGAAGGCCTCAGCACTTTCTTTGAGGAAATGTTCAAATTTAAAAGTACTGTTATGCAAAAGTTTGATATTGTAGTGTAGTTTGACTCAACAATTTCATGTTGAGCCAGACCACATTCATGTGGTTTGGTAAGCTAGATGTGTTGAAAGTTTATTTTTCACTTGGGGTAAGGTGGTACAACCTTACCCCAGTCCTGAAGATACTTTCAGGTGCAAACTTTGTTTGCTCACACTTGGATAAAGATTAAACTAAATTTATTATAGTCTAACCAAGTGAAAAATAAACTTTCAACATCTTTCTCTAAATCCAGAGTAATTTATTAAAAAGGTGGCACACCGTTTGGCAACTCCTATAGGTAGAGATGACCTTGCTATTACTTCTGCCTGGTATCTCCACTTGGGCCTGGCTCCCACTGAAGAGACCTCAATAAAGGTCAAAACTAGTCTGGGTAGTGCCCTTCCCTTAATGCATAACATTAGACATATCTGCAAGATGTGTTTTGCATTATGGGAGATACTGAGATAGGAGTGATGTTAGCTTGCACCACCTTTGCAACGAGTTTCCCGGTGTTGTACTACCTTACCCCAGTCCTGAAAATACTTTCAGGCGCAAACTTTGTTTGCTCACACCTGGATAAAGGATTAAACTAAATTTATTATAAGCTAGATGTGAATTTTTTTTTTAAAATTGGTCTTCCTCTTTTGCACAATAAAGAGGAATATGAATTTCTTTTTCAACTCCTGCATTGATGATCAAGATAAAATACCCACCCACTTTACCAAGAACTGCTCACTGTATACCTCCTCTAGTGTTTTATCAGAAGGATGCAAATAATTCTGAGTATCTTAAATACCAGTAAGTTTTCTGGTCCCGATATCTTCCAGTTGCATTTAAAATGTGTCCTGAATTATTATCCATCTTGTATTTACTTAACATCTTTCATACTAATTTGGCATGATAAACAAGCCTGTATTCAAGCAATCTCTGAGGAATAAAAGCCACCTTTTCAAGTATTGTTTCACTGTACTCACATCATTTGTATCAAAAATAATGAGAAAGTCATCAACACACATCAACTCCTTCACTACCAAGTTGCTTACCAATTAATCAGTGACCACCAGTATGAATTCTGCCACTCTGCATCCACATTAGATCTTACCAACATTACTCATCTTAGACACAAGTTGCAAGAAAGTTTAATGAAACCACTGTGGCTACTCTAGACATTTCTAAGGCATTTGATCAAGTCTGGCAACATATACCTGCTAAAATTACTCTCTCTCATAGTCTGCTCTCCATCCTTAGTTGGACTTCTACTTTACTGCCTCTGGTCATGGTGGGTGGCTTCATTTCTTCAGATTTCCCCATCAATGCTGTATTTTTGCCCATGCTCTTGTATTCTTAAATGACCTGTTGTCATATACCAATCCTGTCCATAGTTTTGTTTGCTGATAACACTATTCTCCATTCTTTATTTTCATTTTCTAGTCCGTGCAGTGCTTATATAATATTTTAGCTAAGAGATCTTCTATTATTAGTGCCTTAAACAATTTCCTAACCATGTTTCAGTAAGGTGAGGACAACTTTGTTAATTTCAATGTTACCAAAACACAGTCATATCTTGTTTCATGCTAGAAAGATCACCCTTTGCCTCCACTTAACTTCAGGAATGCTGAGATTCCCATACTAGATTGAATCTCTTCTTAGACTGGCTTATACTCAACCTCTTCTGAACATAAGCACATCACATCCATAATTTCCTCCACTTGCAAAAAAAAAAAAAAAAAAGTCCTTGTAAGTCCTTTTCTCAAGGCTACTTCCCACCTGTATAAATCTGAAATCTGTCCTACCCTATCCTAGAATATTGTTCTTGCATATGGGGTGATGCACTGAAAACCACGGGGAAAAAATGCTTCCTGCCACTCAGTGGCAGTCAAGTTTATTGCAGTTCTTCTCTCACAGACTCATTTTTTTTACAGGAATTTTCATGAATGAATGCTGTTCTGCTGAACTGGCTGCCACCATTCATGCACTTTCTCAATCCCATGAACACCCAAGCAGCTTCTGATCAGGTGTTTAGGACAAGAAATTACCTTCAATTTCTTCTTTCTTTTTGACCATCTGCCCAAACACAGCATAGATGTTTTGTAGGTTTTGCAACCTTTCCTGTGCAGGGTTGATACATTAAAAAAGTAAAGACTTGGTCAGATGTGCTTGGTTGTAGTGCCACATGTTAGAATGCTGCTTATTGCACTGAGAATGCTAAGCAAAAGATTGATATCTGCTTCAGAGTAATATGGATTAATGCTAGTAACAAAACTAACATGCATCTTGCTATATGAATGTGGGCTGCTATTCACTGAATAAGTAGTATGCGTCTTTGACTATCTTCCATTTGGAGAGAAGGAATTCATTAGTGAAAACATAATTTTATTAATAAGCTACCTTGCTGTTGCTCAGTATGTAATATTCGCTTATTTTCCTTATGCTCATGAATGAGTTACCTTATTACATGTAACAATGAGTTACTTTCACCTTTAATACATTGTCAGCCAAATTTCATATAAGGTGACTGGCATAGTCTGATGAAAAATATTAATCAGCTCTGTCTTTAGAAGTACTCAGTTCTATTTGGTTAATGAACTAGTTGAAGGAAAGTTCACTGTGTAAATACAGTAATCTACCATTTATCTGACCCTTCAATTATCAGAATGATAAGTTTGGATAATTGAAGTACTATTACATGGTGATCTGCAGAGAAGTCTACTGAAATGCAACGGTCGGTTAATTTGAAGGTTGGATAAATGGTAGATCACTGTGTAATTTCCTTAAGTACAAAATCAGTAATTGAGAGAAATAGCAATGCATCAATAAAATTCCTACAATGGCTTTCATGATATTAATTTTAAGTGCATGTTGCATCAAGATACACTGAACTGAGACTAAGTCACATAACTAACTTGTGAATGGGTTATTTCAAGTATATAACGCAGTCAATCTGTGACTGAAACAGAGGAAATTAGGATTGAGTGAGGATAAATGTGGGGAATTTTAATTGGATTCTTAATGTTTGACATAAAAATTAGCAAAAACAAAGGTTCCTACCATGAAAATAGGTAGGAACCTGACAAACTTCAGCTGCATTCTTAATAGTGGACGTATAGAACAAGTTAAATATTTCAGCTATTTAGGTATAATTTTTAGTGAACACAGCGAATTAAATATAGAAATACAGTAGAATAAGCAAAGAGAGCCAATTGAATAAATTTATGTGGAATAAGATATCAGCCAGAACACTTGCAGTATAACAACAAAGTGTTCCAAGCAGTTTAAAAATGGGTCTGAGAGTTGGGATAGAAATAAAATAGTTGATCAAAGACCACAGATGTGAGTTCTGAGAAAATTTATTAGTGAAGAAACATTTTAAAACTGAAGATATTAAAAACGAACTGACATTGTTAGCATTCAAGATCGTATGAGCTAACCTAACATAAGATGGTATCATCACTTAAACAGAATGGGAAAGAGGAAAGGTTAGCAAAACAGATGTTTGATGTCAATATGGCAGGAAAAGATTCAGATGAGCATCAAGATCCAGCTGGATTTATACAATAAGGAGTGCCCTAGAAGACAAGAAATATGAGATCTGACAATTTTGGAATGCTGATAACATGATAAATATTTTTGGAGGAAAATTGTTTTCAGGAGATTAGTAATAATGTAAGTAGAGTAAATAATATTAACCAGAAATATGCAAATACAGAGCTTTATATAAAAGTTTTACAGTAGCTGCACTGCATGATTCACAAGAACTAGTCAGAAGAAACAAATTGGATGAAGAGTAGAGCTCTTGTAGTACTATAGAAGAATTTTGCTACTGAGTGTTCCAGGAAATATTTATGCAAGTGTACTTGAGAAGAGGCTAAGAAAGGTTTTTGAAAAAGAAATTTCCAGAAATAAAGATAAAGTTCAGATTTTCACTTTAAGATAAATAGTTGAGAAAAGATATAATGGAAAAGGCATATGACAATGTGCTAAGTTTCAGATGTTCAAAACACTAATTATACCGTGTAAATTATACATTATATCAATTAATGCATACTCTATTTTGCTGTTGGAATTAAAGGTGGTACAGGATGATTGTTGGTAGTAAAACTGATGTAAACAAGGATGCACACAATTGCCACTGTCATTCATCTTCCATGTGGATCACTATGAAAGAAAATGGCATTGCACTTGATAGCAGAATTGCTTTCTTTATGTATATAATGTACTCATAAATACATTCTCTAACAAATTTTCATGAAAATCAGCATTAAACAATATCAACAATAAAACAAAATATTATGAAAATGGGCAGAAATATGAAATATCAGCTGTATGCTGAGTGGGAAACCTATAGAACAAGTTAAAACATATCAACTGTTTAGTAATATTTTAGTGAAGATGGCAAATTTAAATATGGCAATAGATGATACATTAAAAAAAGTGTAAAATAAGAGAGAAATTAAACAAAATTTGACAGTTAATCAAAGAGACTAGACATTTCAAATGTGAGAGTTGCTGAAAAATTAGCGGGTGTGAACAGATGACATCAGTAGCAGAATCTTAATAAAAAAACAATTTGATGTTATAAGTATTTAGAAGTAGGTGAGCAGAATTAATCTCAGATAATATAGTTACTTAAACAGAATAGGAAAAGAAAGGTCAGTAAAACAGGTTTGATGCCAGAATATGAGGGAAATCTTTTATTAGAAACAGCCAACATCAATATGAATGCATGGTTGGCATTTAAGAAGCTAAAGCCATTTATGTTCTTTAAATGAATGGAAAGCTTATTTTTGTTTTATGAGTTTTTGGGAAACAGATTTTCATCTAAATACTTCCTTGCCCCAAAAAAGAGAGGTGTACTGAATTTAATATTTTATGTGAAATTTACATTGATTTATGAATTAAGATGTTTTCATTTCATTTCAGCTCATAACTATCATAAACTTGATCTTATTTTCATTTTTTAGTATATAATCATTCACGACACAATGAAGATCTTGATACTAGTGAAGAAGAAGCATCAGCAGATGCTCGTTCTGTTTTAAAAGTTAAAGTATCCAGTAGCCACAAGGGCCCATCTGAATTTGATGGAATAAGACTTGTACAAGAAGTAAATAGCCAAAGACAGGTAAAAGTTTATTATATTTGTGTTTACTTTGCATTTTAAGCTTATAGCTGATATTATCCAACCATTTGCAACATGACTATAGAACCAAATCTATAAATATTAAAATTTCAAGATTTGGCTAGCCTGCACACTTCCATCATAAAGCCCTCCCATCTTAGTGTAGTTGCAGAGACAGGGCAACATTTGTCCCTATCTCTGCAGAGTTTTTTTCAGCTTGCTAAACAGGAACTCTCCAGAAAAAAAGTGTACACCAGTAGAAAGACAACACACACTGCAAGATACCTAGATAAACAATCACATTATCAGGCTCAAGTATAGAATCCTCAAAATGCTAATGTCTTCCCTGCACTCCTCTCCAAACACACAATAGCAAAACACAACTATTCCTATTCAGTATATCTGGGGTATAGCTGAAGTACTAAAGAAATATAACCACACCATGTTCAAACCATACTTCACATTAGCAGCCTTGATCTACTCACCTAAGAACAAACTCTATCCTCTGTCACATCTTGGAGAATACAAAGAGCAGTGGGATTGTAACATCGCCTACCTCAGACAAGAAATACTCTCTGCCATCATCATTATGATAAATCAAGACTGGAAGACCATGCTTTTGGCACCCATTTACACAGATTAGATGGAAGAAAACCAGTTTAACTCTTCACAAACATCCTACTGTCTGATGATAGAATACTGTCTGACCACAGATGCAAGAACCTGGGCTGGCACAATGCCAAGAAGAGTCGGTTCATGTTGAAGGGGAGAAAGGAATAAGGCAATGTACGAATTTCATCAACACTTGAAATCATGAGCTTTATAAGTAAAATTTTCTAAGTGTTCTACATGCAAAATAGTTACCAATTTAAAAACTAGATTTTTCATTAAAGAAAAGCTAGTTTTCAGACCTATAATAATAAACTCATCTCACAAAACACATTGAGAACCCTATTATCAGAATGGATTCGCCTTCTTCTGTCATGCACAGATGTGTCAAGGGGTCTCGCATCTGTGGTTGTACAGTAGAATTACTATGTAATGTTTTTCTCCCAATAATGTAAAATTACAGTCATCCCTCGACTTACGTCCATTCGAAGATATATCCGTGATCCCATAAGGTACTAAATAACAATTTCAACTATACTTACGAACAAGACGCAAGCGAGCGTAAAGTAAAAAGGTTTCTGTTTAGCAACAATGCATCGTGCTCAGTGGTAACAACGCATTCAGCAGCAACCTCCCTCGGCAGTCTGCACATATCTTCAATAGGTTATTTGTGTATTTATCGTTAAATATTTCACAATATTTTGTATAACATGGCTCCCTACATGGCCAATCAAAAAAAAACCTAGTGAAGAATCATAGAAAAAGAGACGAGCAAATGATCTTGAAATGAAGTTGCAAGTTGTAAAACAATATGAAGCTGGTAAGCCAATCAGTGTGATCGCACATCACTTCCAATGGTCTCATTCTACAGTGATGACCATTTTGAAAAATAAGGATAAAATCATTGAGCTGTGAAAGGATCTGTTTCCATTAAATCGACGATAGTGACGAAGCAATGAAAAGGTCCTATCGGTGATATGGCAAAGCTACTTGGATAAAGGACTTGAACCAAAAGTGCATACCCCTTAGCACTTCGAGACCATAACTGCTAAGGCACTAAGTTTCTACAACATGGTGAAGGAGAAAGCATGACCCAATTACGACTATGAATTCAATGCTTCTTCCGGTTGGTTCATGAGATTTAAGCAGCGTTTTGTGCTGCATAATGTGAAAATGCATGGTGAATCTGCAAGTGACGATGAGAAAGCTGCCTGGAGAAATTGCATAAAATTATTATGGAGGAAAATTATTTGCCACAGCAAATATTTAATATAGATGTATTATATCGGGGGGGGGGGGGGGGGGGAATGCCCAACCAGGAATTCATCCACAAAAAAGCTAAACTCTATGTCTGGTTTCAAACCTCTTAAAGATCGTATCACGATTCTGTTAGGAAGTAATGTGGCTGGATATAAACTGAAACTATTTGTGATATGGCACTGATTACACTGGCCAACAAAAAAAAATTTTTTTTCTGCTGATTATGATCTGACACTTGTTTTTTACTAATTTGGGTGTGCTGATTTCAAATATCAAACCCATTTTTCTCTATCACGTCAGGTTTTTCCTCTATGGCATTTTCTTTTTGCTAATTTGTAAGTTTTTGATAGTTTTTAGGAGGCAGTACTATTTAGAGGATCAGAAAAATCGATTTTTTAATATTATTTTCTAAAAGTATGTACTTTTAAAAATCTGTTCCTAACTTTTTATCAAGACATTCGAAAAATTCCCGAAGATATAGCCTATTATTCAAAGCGGTGCACAGATCAGAATCAGAGCGCTCACCACTCTCGCTTGTTAGTAAACGAATAAATGTGTAAGAACCTGCAACAGCACTTACTGGCGCTTTGAATGCGAGAGAGAGAGAGGCCGATAACCGACCTAATACATTTAGGTGATGAAAAGTAGGCGACGACAACTGCCTAAAACAAATGAATGCTATATGCATCATAGCGGACAAAGAACGATCGAAATCAGTCAATCGTTAATCGATCGTGAAAGTATGATGAGCGCTTATAACGTTTCAATAAAGTCTCTGGTTTTTTTTGTCTTGTTAATTGCTTGTTAGTCGGCAGTGAAAAAAATACATCATGTGTACTACTCGAAATTGTGTCAATAGTGTAGATTCCTTCTGCTACATTTGTGGCAGCTTTACTGTTCCCAGTCAAAGGACAAATATCACTGATTTCGTTAAGAAAGTGTACTTTGCATACTTTGACGTAAAAATTACAGATCAGGACAAGTCATGGGCTCCAAATAAAGTGTGTAAGTCGTGTAGAAAATTTACGACAGTGGAGCAAGGGAAAACGCCAAAAATTAGCTTTTGGCATGAAACGAAAAATCACGTAGATGATTGCTATTTTTGTTTAGTTCAGACTTCTGGTTATAATAAAAAGAATAAGAAAAAAATTGTGTATCCAAATCTCGACTCAGCAATTCGGCCAGTTGCTCGTGCCAATTTATAAAGGACTTCCTTTACTTGAGAACGAGCATGATCGGGATATGCTAGATGTTCTTGAGGAGCAAGACCCAGATGTTGATTTAGACAATGAAAATTTAATTTCTAGTTCTGGACCGCAATGTTTTACTCGAGCAGAATTGAATGACTTAGTAAGAGATTTGGGCCTATCAAAGGAATCATCAAAATTGTTAGCTTCAAGATTAAATGAAAAAAACTTACTGGAGCAAGATATGAAGATAACTTTTTATCGTAGCAGGGAAAGTAATCTTGTACAATATTTTAAACACGAGTGTGGGTTTGTTTACTGTAACAATGTGTCAGGTTTACTAACTGAAATGAGTGTTGTACAATATCATCCAAATGAATGGCGTTTATTTATCGACAGTTCAAGCAGAAGTCTCAAGTGTGTCTTACTACACAATGGGAATATATATGGCTCAATTCCTATTGGCTATTCAGTCCACTTAAAGGAAACATATGAGGAAATTAAAAAGGTTCTGAAGTTATTAAAATATACAGACCATAACTGGATCATCTGTGTGTATCTTAAAATGGTGAACTTTTTACTTGGCTTTCAAAGAGGATATACTAAGTTTCCATGTTTTCTATGCTTCTGGGATAGTCGAGCTAGCAACCAACACTGGAGTCAGAAACATTGGCCTCTTAGAATATCCTTAAATGTTGGAGAACAGAATGTTATAAATCAACCTTTAATTGACAGAGAAAAAATCATTTTTCCACCTCTACACATCAAACTAGGTCTTATGAAGCAGTATGTTAAAGCTTTAGATTTACAAGGTGACTGTTTCCAATACATATGTGAAAAATTTCCATGACTTAGTTATGAAAAAATTAAAGCTGGTGTATTTGATGGACCGCAAATTAGAACTTTAATGAGAGATCCAAATTTCATCAACTCTATGAACGAAATTGAGAAAGAGGCCTTGACTTCATTTACGATGGTTGCGAATAATTTTCTTTGAAACAAAAAAGCGTGCAATTACAAAGATCTAGTGGAAACAATGCTTGAAAATTTCCAGCGCCTAGGTTGCAACATGAGCATAAAGCTTCATTTCCTATACATCTTGATAGATTTCCTAGTCATTTTGATAGATTTCCCGAGAATTTAGGTGCTGTAAACGATGAACAAGGCGAAAGATTTCATCAAGACTTAAAAACTATGGAAGATCAGTACCAAGGAAGATGGGATTCTCACATGATGGCCGACTACTGTTGGAGTATTCAAAGGGATTGCCAAAAAAGAACACACAGCAGAAATTGCTACAAACAAAATTTTATTCCCTGAAACTCGTGTGTAAGTAAAATTGTTATTTTTTTATAAATATTCTTGTAATTTTTAATGAATATTGTTAAGTAGTTATGTATCTAATTATCGGCCTCTCTCGCATTCAAAGCACCAGTACGTGCCGTTGCATGTTCTTATGCATTTATTCTTATACTAACAAGCGAGAGCTCTGATTCTGATCTGCTCACCGCTTTGAATAATAGGCTATATCTTCGGGAATTTTTCGAATTTCTTGATGAAAAGTTAGGAACAGATTTTTAAAAGTACATACTTTCAGAAAATAATATTAAAAAATCGATTTTTTTGATCCTCTAAATAGTACTGCCTCCTTAAAAATATCAAAAACATACAAATTAGCAAAAAGAAAATGCCATAGAGGAAAAACCTGACGTGATAGAGAAAAATGGGTTTGATATTTGAAATCAGCGCACCCAAATTAGTAAAAAACAAGTCTCATATAAAAGTTAGCAAAAATTGTGTTGGACTGTGTTATCAATGAGCCTTGAAAAACATCAGGAAGCATACCCTTCAAGTTCATTATCGGAGCAATAAAAAATCGTGGATGACTTAAAAATTATTTGCAGATGCCTTAATCATCTGTTATGCAAGTGAAATGGAAAGCTATTGTGTGAAAGAAAATGTTGTCGTCATCATCAAATTCCTGATATATATACCCTCAAGGGGTGTACAGAATATGATAGTCTTCTTCTTCTTCTTCCTCCTAACATGGAAATTTAGGCCATGTGGCCTGTTTCGGTCTCATGCCATCTCTTTCTTGGTCTTCCGATTCTTCTTTTTCCACTTATTTTGTATCTGTATAATATTTTTGGTAGTCTGCTGTTGTCCATTCAATTTAAATGTTCTAGCCATTTTTGTTTATACTGTCTTATGTAGTAATTAATTGGTTTTATTTTCAGGGATTGTAAGATTTCTTCATTTGTTTTGTGGTCCCACTTGGTATATCCAGCTGTTTTTCTGAGGAACTTCATTTCTGCTGTATGAATTCGTTTTTCATCTTTCCTTTTCATGGTCCATGTTTCGCTTCTGTATAGTAGAGTTGGTTTTGACAAGACATTATATAGTCTGATTCTAGTGTTTTTGTACCAGGGATGGCTTAAATATATTATTTATTATGCCATTTACTTTGACAAAGTTTGATATCTTAGTGTCTGTCTTTTTCTTCTTCGTATGATAGATCACATCCCAAGTATCTGAAAGTGTTTACTTGTTCTAGTATTTTATTATCTATCACTATTTTACTTCTTGTTGGGTGTTCTCCTTTGAATGCCATTATTTTTTTTTTCTTTGGATATTGTCATATTATATTGCTTTGAGATATCATTTAATGATTTTAATGATCTTTGTAAGTCATCTTCTGATGTAGCTAATACTATTTGATCATCTGCAAATAGTAGTGTATCTATCTTCATTTGCGAGGTCATTTGTATATCAAATGGGTTATGCTGTTTCCAGATTGTTAATATTTCATTTATATATATATATTGAAAAGCAGAGGTGAGAGGGTACATCCTTGTCTTACTCCTCTTGATATATCTTTCCATTCTGAGGTGTGTTCTAATTTAACTGCTATTTTATTTCCTGTATATATTTCTTGAATAGATTGTAAAAGTTGGTTTGGTATGCTTAAATCGGTTAATATTTTAAACAATTTTTGTCTACTAATTTTGTCAAAGGCTTTTTCATAATCAATAAAGGCCACATGTGTTTCTTTTTGAAATTCTCTTCCCTTTTCTATTACTAACTTCCTATCTACAATTTTCTTCAAATTCAGTCTGTTGCCTGTCAAGACTTCAACATTATCACATCTTATATTTCTATATTCTAAGGCACTTTTTACTGTATCAATCCACCTATATCTTGGTCTTCCTCTGGGTCTTTTTCCTGCCAACCTGGCAGAGAATACTTGTTTTGCTAATCTTTCCTCTCCTATTCTGTTTAAGAGCTAATCTCAGGTGACCATACCACCTGAGATTAACTCTGCTAACGCATTCTTGGATGCTTACAATGTCAAATTCTTTCCTAATATCCTCGTTTTTAATATGATATTGCCTTTCATGCCACTAGTCTTTCTCAAAACTCTCATATCTGTGGTCTTTAGTCTTTGGACAAGTGTTTTTCTTCTGATCCAGCTCTCAGATACATAAGTCAAAATTGGCTTGAACACTGTCTTGTATACAGCTAATTTAGTGTTTTGACTAATTTTTCTCTTATTCCATATAAATATATTCAGTTGACTTCCTACCATACCAGCTTTGTTGATTTTGTTGTCTATTTCCATATTTAATGTACCATCTTCACTAAAAATTGTACCTAAGTAGCTGAAATATTTTACTTGTTCTATAGGTTTTCCATTCACAATGCAGTTGATATTTTCTGTCATTTCATGTTTCTGCCTATTTTCATTGTCTTTGTCTTTTTAATGCTGACCTTCATACCATATCTATTACAACAGTTATTCACTTTAGTCAGGGAATCTTGCAGACTTGTAGCAGATATATTTAGAAGTATAACATCATCCGCATAAAGCAAAGAGCTGATGTTAACATCTCCAATTTTGATATCAAGTTTAATACCACTTTCCTTCATAATGTGATCCATATAGATAATGAATAACAGAGGGGATAATGTATATCCTTCTGTGACACCAGATTTAACATTAAATCATCTTACTGTACTTCAATTCTAACTTCTGACTTACAACTCAAATAAAGACTAAGTGTTACTTGATATAATGACCCATTGACACTTTATAACTGTAGCGTTTTGAATAGCTTCTCTATTGGCACCTTGTCATATGCCTTTTCCAGATCTACAAAACTTAAATACAGATCTTTGTTATATTCCTATGATTTCTCAGCTATCTGTCGTAAAGTGAAAATCTGATCCTGACAGCCTCTATTTGGCCTGGATCCAGCTTGTTCTTCACCAAGCTTCTCTTCCACAATCCTTCTCAACTGTTTCTCAAGTATACTTGCCTATATCTTACCAGGAACACTCAGTAGAGAAATACCTCTGTAATTCTCACATTCAGTTTTATTTCCTTTTTATATATATATGGGTACTATGAGAGCTCTGCTCCAATCATCTGGAATTCGTCACTCTGTCCAGGCCTTCTGAACTATGCAGTGCAGCCACTGTAAGACTTTTATACCTCCATACTTGAGCATTTCTGGACAAATATCATCTACTCCTGCTGCCTTTCCACATTTCAAGCTTTTGATGGCTTTTTCTACTTGAAGTTTGGATATGTATTCCTGACTGCATGCCTAGTCAGTGTTTTTTTACCACTGTGCTGTTATTACTGCTTGTTTCTTTAGCAATTTTTCGAAGTAATTACTCTATACTTCAAGGATATCTTTTTCTCCCATTTTCATGTCACCTTTATCATCTCTGATTCCTTTTGCAGCCTCTTTCCTTCATTTCTGAGCTTCTTCAACAACCTCCAGAATATCTTGCCACCTTCTTGATATATATTTTCTATGTTCTTACGAAAGTCTTCCCATGAATTTTGTTTAGCTAGTTTTTCACAGTGTTTAGCTTTCTTATCATTTGTCTCTATATTCTCTAAGAGCACAAGCTGACTTATTTGCCATGAACTTTTGATATGCTTTCTTCTTTTCTTTCACTGCCTCTTTAACTTCCTGTGTCTGTCATGGAGTTATGATTTTTCTATCTTTACACACAACCTCACCACATGCCTCTCTGGCTCAATCAATCAGTATTTTCTTCAGGGGTTGCCACTGAATCTCCAAGGTTTGGTTCCTGTTCTCAAACCCTTTCATTTTTTCTTGAATAATGTTTGTGTATTTTAGTCTACAGTTCACATATGAGAGCTATTCAACTTTTATTTCCTTTAAAACTTTCATACATGTTCTTGTTTTCAATATGAAATTCAATTTTATTCTGCTCAACTAAATTGTGATCACTTCCAATTTCAAATCCTCTGTACACTCTGGTGTCTTGCACCAGGGAGAAAACATCACTATCAACAATAACATAGTCAATGAGACTTTTCTTATTCCTTGCCTCTTCTCTCCATGTGAATTTGTGCGCATTTTTATGTTGGAACATTGTGTTAGTAATAACCAGTCCATACCTGAGCAGAAATCCAACTGGTATTTACCATTTATTATTGGCTTTGCTCTTTTCTCCAAATTTTCTCAAAATATTTTTGTATGTCTGACAGTTATTTCCTACTCTGCTATTTAGATACCCAAGAAGGTCCAACTTTTCCTTTTTCATTGTCAGTTGCTTTCTCTAAAGCTTCAAAAAATTCCCTCCACTTTTACCTTAGTAGAACCTTCTTTTGGACCATAGGCACAAATGTATCTCATTGTCCAGTTCCTCATTCTCATATTTGCCCACATCACTCTGCTTGAGACTGCTTGCCATTCAAGAAGATTTGCCTTGTGTTTAGTGTTGAATACTATGGCTACTCCTTCTTTTCCTTGATTGTCATTGCCTGTATTTATTGCTCAGAAAGATCTCACCAGTTTTTGTCTTTTTTGTTTCAGTCACCTCTATTATGTTGATCTGGTACTTATCCAATCCTTCAGCTAGCTCCATTTCTTTGCCATTCAGGCTTCTTATGTTGATAGTACTTATCTTGAACTCTGGTGATGTTGAGTTGTGGGTGTGTTTTAGGATTTGTTCCAGTAGCTGACTTTTCGCTGTTAGCTGTGGTTCCCTGGCGAAACAATGGGGATCTTGTTTAACCGGGCAACTCCTCAGTCAGCATGAAATTCTGTCATGTTGTACTGTCATTTTTTTATTTTGGTTTAAGCCAATAATAATACAATTTGGTCAGCTAAATCCCAATTTGGCAGGCCATCCTCGTTCGTTCAGTATCCAGATAGATACCTAACAGGGTGCACCACGAGAAGGTGAGGATTGGACATTATGTCAGAAGCCCTGATCAGTTCTCCGCACTCCTTTAAAGGCTATGTGGAGGTCTCCTCTCAGTTTTATAGCTTTGACCCTTGAGCACTCCGAAAGAAAATGTAGAATTTAAAATTTTAATTCTACATAATGCTCCAGGTCATCCTTCTTAAATCTCTGATCTTCACCAAGTTCAAGGTCATGTTTCTCCCTTCAAACACTACTTCATTGATCCAACCGATGAATCAGGGAGTTCTTGCGATGCTTAAGGCTTATCATCTGTGGTGGACTTTTTCACAAGCCATTTCATGCAATTCTAGAAAGCATTTAATATTTTTCATGCTATTAAAAATATTGCTGTTGCTTGGGACGAAGTGACCTCTCAATGCATGAGTGGCATATGAAAAAAGACATTATAAAGGTTTGCACGATTTTGGAAGTTTTGAAAAAATTGAGGACCTTTGTAAATCGAGTGAAGAAATAGTGGACCTCGCAAGCAATCTGAATCTCGAAGTGAATGATGACGACATAGTTCAGCTCAGAAAAAGTGTCGCTGAAGAGTTGATCAACGAAGAATTAGTTGAACTGGAGGAACAACATGGTGCAGAAGAGGAAGAACAAGAAATGAGAACAGGTTGTTAAACAATTTATAGTGAAGGGTCTTGTAGAAATGTTCTCTGCAGTTGGTGATGTTCTGAAAATGGCTGAAGACATGGACCTCAATGTTGAACACTACTTAGTAGAAATGAAAGTACTTGATGCGTTTGCTTGCTTTAAACAAATTTATGATGAAAAAAAGAAGGGGAATAAGCAAAGTGCATTGGACATTTTCATCAAAAAAAAGGATACACCAGAAGAACCACAGCCACCTGGTCCTTCATATAGGAAAGGTAATGAAGATATGTGATGGTTGAGGAAAATTTTGGTGATTATTCTCAGTGTTTTATAGTGGCAGTAACGCACAGTATAGTTTTATAAGGTTTAAAAGGTAAAATGACAGTATTCTTATTACAATTATGTTCCTAACCCCTATAACTCTGTTGATTTAATGTATCGACTTACGTCCTGCTTGGTGGAATGGAACCCGGACGTAAGTCGAGGGATGTCTATTTTTCACAAATGCAGGTTACTTTTGTCAAAACAAACTGTATAGGCAGATAAAAGGAATTGCAATGGGATCGCCTGTTTCCCATACTCTAGCAAATTATCTTATGGGACATTTCGAACAACATGTTCTCATTGTTTTTTTCTACTGAATCATGGATTTGTTACAGATGTGTTGATTGGTGTTTTTCCTGTATGGCACTCTTCCTTACAGCCTTCCCTTCTGTCTATAGTTCATGAATTTCTCATGCAAATTGATTCAGTAAACCCAAGAATTAAATTTACACTTGATGTATAAGGTAACAATTCTCCCCTACCCCTTTATGGATGTTCTTATTCTGCATCAGCCTAATGGCAGAAACCAACTCATACTGGTAAATAAATTAATACTGTTTCTCATTATCACCCTTGTTAGAAATATGGTTTAATTAAATCTTTAGTTTGCTATGCACATACCAGGGTGGTGTGAAAGTTCTTGGCCTCGACCATAGATAGCAACACTATCGACAAGATTTTTTTTTCTAAATTAATACATCTGTCATAAGCATCCATGTGAAATTGCAAATCATTCTATCAAGTAGTTTGTTTTATACAGCTGTCTGAAGCAAAAGTTATCTGTATCCCTTGAAATGGATAAAATTGAGTATCGTGCAATTATAAAATTCTTTGTAAAAGAAGGTTTAACTCCAAAAGAAGTTCATAAAAGTTTATGGGCACTCTTCTCCTTTGTTTTCGACAATTAAGAAATGGGCTGCTGAGTTTAACCGTGGCCGTACCAGCCTTGAAGATCATCCACGTGAAGGACATCCAAAAAGTGTAATAACAGCAGAAATCATTGATCAAGTGCATAATATGGTATTGGATTACCGGCAAGTCAAAGAGCATGAAATTACAGAGTCTATAGGCATTTCAAAAGAACATGTAGGATATATTTTGCATGAAGAATTGCAAATGAAAAAGCTTTGTGCAAGATGGGTGCTGTACTTCCTCACAGTAGATCAAAATCGTACTCGCATGAAAATCTCTGAACAGTGCTTGGAGCGTTTTAACAAGAATAAAACTGATTTTGTGCATCAATTTATTACTATGGATGAGACTTTGATTACCATTATACACCAGAATCCAAACAGCAGTCAAAACAGTGGACAGAAGCCGGTTGTTCGGCACCAAAGAAGACAAAGTCAGTTCCATCAGCAGGAAAGGTCATGGCATCGGTGTTTTGGGATGCTAAAGGCATTTAGTTTATTAATTATCTTTAAAAGGGTAAAACAATAACCGAGGAATGTTATTCCGATCTTTTAAGCAAACTAGATGAAAAATTCATGAGAAAAGACCCGGTTTGCAGAAGAAAAAAAATCATCTTTCATCTGGACAATGCATCTGCCCACAAAGGTGTTTTGGAAATGGGAAAATTAAGAGATCTGCACTATGAATTGTTGGACCATCCACCCTATTCCCCAGATTTTGCAACCTCTGACCTCTATTTCTTCCCAAAACTAAAACTCTTCCTCGCTGGTCAGCATTTTTCTTCGAATCAACAGGTAGTGTAGAGGCTGTAGAGGGATATTTTGCAGATCTTACTGAGAACCACTACAGGGATGGGATAATGGCGCTGGAGTATCGCTGGAATAAATGTATTAGTCTTAAGTGAGATTATGTAGAAAAATAAAAATAATTTTGAAATTATAAACTCATTTTTTCATTGTTAGGCTGAAAACTTTTCAGACCACCCTCATAAGCTTTCTCTTTTAAATTATTTTTTGCCAGCTGGTTGGCTGAGTAGTTAGCATATCTGCTCTCCAACCAGCAGGCTGCAGATTTGAATCCTGCCGTGGATATGGATGTTTGTGGTTTCTTTAGGTGGGAGATGAATTTCATTACCCAGTGTGAGACCACCTGTTCCACTTATTAGAGGCCTGAAGTGACTTGAAACAGTTCACACACACACACACACACACACACACACACATAAAATTGATAGGAAAAAAAATCCCTATCCTAATCACAGTACTAAAGTACTATATGCTTACAACCTTTTATGAGTGGGAATCACAGAAAAAAAAAAAAAACTGTCATTTATCAGAACTACTTTCTTCTCTAATAGTTATAAAACAAAAATAATTAATAATTATGTCCATCATCCTAATCCTCCTCAAGAAGAAGTTTCTTTCCATCCAGTTTGAAAGCTTAATTCCTTCTTAGCCTCTCTGAAAGAAAAATATCCTTCTCTCTCTCTTATCCTGGAGTTTACAGGATCCCTTATTCATTTAACCTTTGTGTTGTGGGTAGACAAGGTCATTCATTTCTGATTTATCTAGAGGAACATTAAGATGTTACTTCAAAAGTCTGCTTAGCTCCATTGGAGTGAAACTGAGGTCCTACACAAGTTTTCTTCTTAAAAGATTATATAAAGACAGTTATGAAGTTCACATTCAAACGTCATTCTTGTGTTTCTTGAAATTATTTAAATTTATTTCTTTGAATTCTAATATTTTTAGATGGATTTATCCCCCTACTATTGATAGCATATATATTGTCACATGCTTTCAGTTTAAGTGTTCTTTTTATTGTGTTTCTGTTTTCAACTGTATTAACATTGACTAGGAAACTTAGCTGAAAATTCTACAAATACTAAATAATTTTTTCCTAATGCAAGTGCCATTCCATCATCATCGAATTCCTGACATGTACCCTCAAGTCGTGTACAGGATATTATGATAGTACTACATAAAAAACTTACATCATTACTAACTTCCTATCAACAATTTTCCTCCAAATCAATCTGTTATCTGTCAAGACTCCAACAATATCAGATCGTATGTTTCTGTCTTCTAAGGCACTTTTTACCTTATCAGTCCACCTATATCTTGGTCTTCCTCTGGGTATTTTTTCTCTCAACCTGGCAGAGAATACTTGTTTTGCTAATCGTTCCTCTCCCATTCTGTTTAAGTGACTGTATCGCCTGGGATTAGCTGTGCTAACAATGTCAAGTTCTTTCCTAATATCCTTATTTTTAATATGATATTGCCATTGATGCCATTTGTTCACACCCCTAATTTCTAACCCAGGGTTAGAAATTAGGGGTGTGAACAAATGGCACACCCCTGGGTTAGAAATAAAACACTTTCTCAAGTGTTTTATTTCTAACCCAGCTCTCAGATCCATAAGTAAAAATTGGTTTGAACACTGTCTTGTATACTGCTAATTTAGTGTTTTGATTAATTTCTCTCTTATTCCATATAAATTTATTCAGTTGACTTCCTACCATACTAGATTTATTAATTCTGTTGTCTATTTCCATATTTAATGTACCATCTTCACTAAAAATTGTGCCTAAGTAACTGAAATGTTTTACTTGTTCCATAGGTTCCCCAATCATGATGCAGTTGCTGTTTTCAATGTTTCTGCTTATTTTCATTGTATATGTCTTGTTATTGCTGATTTTTATACCAAATTTATTACAACAGTTATTCAATTTAGTCAGGGAATCTTGCAGACTTGTAGTGGATTTATTTATAAGGATAACATCATCTGCATAAAGTAAAATGCTGAGATCAACATTTCCAGTTTTCATATCAGGTTTAATACTGCTTTCCTTCATAATGTGATCCCTATGAAAATCAGAGGTGATAATGTACATCCTTGTCTGACATCAGATTTAACATCAAACCATCTCTTATACATCAATAATAAATTTAGTTTAATCCTTGATCCAAGTGTAAGCAAACAAAGTTTGTGCCTGAAGTATCTTCAGGACTGAAGCAACTCATAGTAAAGGTGGACCAAGCTCTCATCACTCCTTGTCTCATAATCTCCCATAATGCAAAGCACATCTCCTTGCAGACATGTTTAATGCTATGCATTAAGGGAAGGGCCACTATCCAGACCGGTTTTGACCTTTATTGAGGTCCCGTCGGTGGGAGCCAGACCCAGAAGTAGTGATACTAAGGCAGAAGCAACGGAGAGGTCATATTTACCTATACGAGTTGTCAAAAGGTTTACCACCTTATTATTAAATTACTCTGGATTTAGAAAAAGATGTCGGAAGTATATTTTCCACTTGGTTAGACTATGATAAATTTAATTTAATCTTTTATCCAAGTGTAAGCAAACAAAGTTTGTGTCTGAAGTATCTTCAGGACTGTGCTTTGCATTATGGAAGATACTGAGAAAAGGAGTGATGAGAGCTTGGTCCACCTTTACTACGAGTTGCCTCAGTCCTGAAGATACTTCAGGCACAAACTTTGTTTGTGCACGCTTTGATAAAGGATTAAACTAAATTTATTATAGTCTAACCAAGTGGAAAATATACTTCCGACATCTTTCTCTAAATCCAGAGTAATTTAATAATAAGGTGGTATATTGTTATGTATTTCCTCTTCCTTAAATATTTTTACTTCCTTTATGAATTTTCCTCTCTACAATAACTACAAGACTTACAAAATTTCTCTGACTCTAATATCTGAATCACTTCTTACGTATTCATTCTATAAGGAAAGTAAATTCTTTATCTCTAGTCGATTCCTAATTTTACTCACGTGCTTACCCTGACTGATAAAGGTCATTCCTTGCTAAAAGAAATGAATCCTCTAATTTCTTTCTGGGGCCATCTCCTCTTCAGATATTGACAAATTTATTTTTTAAAGCTGCGCCAGCCAATATCTTAGAATAGAGGGGACTCTTATTCAGGGAAACTTTTCCAGACCTTTAGTGCACATAGGTGAATAAATTTAGTGCTTAAACTCATAAATTAAATGCTCTACTGTGGCTAAGTAAATTCTGGTTTGCAGTCGTAACCTCTATAACAACATGTTATACCTTTGTTTCAATTCCTCCTCGCTATGGTTCAGATTAATGAGTGGTAGTTTTGGTTCATATCACAGGCAAAACTCAGGTATAGAAGAAAAAACATATTTATTGGAATCTAAAGACATAATATACACTTAGACCAATCTCACTTTCAATTAGTTCAATGACATGCTAAATCAAACTGATTAATACTCTAATGCATGAACAATAAATCCTTCTTTTAAGTTAGAGATTAAACACACATAATATACACATTATACACTTCTAATCAATATTCTACCTACTATGTTAGTCTTGCATATTAAACTACTTACAATCATCTATGATCATTCCAGACAATTTGTCTTATGGACATTAGCCACTGCTAAATAATCACTTAAAGTTCTTAAATACTGTCCATACTCGATTATTACACTACAGTGATCTTTCCCTTTTACTGACTGGGTAATTATACAACAAAATCTGTACCTCACCATTTCTTGGGGCAGGATCTCCAGGTCCGTCTGAACTGTCCTTCTTTGTTTGAATTACCTTTCGATACTTCCATAAGCCTGCGTCCACGTGGTGGGTTACTATGGTCATCAGATTAAACTATGCTCTACACCTGGCGTTTTTTCCCTCGTCTATACTCGATCTGTTTCGGGCCATCCTCGTTTCTAGCTGCCAGTTCATAATATACGTCCATGATAGTATTCTGTTGGAACTTTCAGCGAAGGCAGCATGTGCCGACATCTCACGCTTTAGTACCGGCAGAAATTCAGACAACAAAGGGGAAAGGCGCTCCTTCCAATATCGAACTATTGCCAAGAAACACCATCAATAACCACCGGTCCACGAGAGAAGTCGAATCATCATCCAGCAAAACAGACAACAAAGGGAAAGGCACACCTTCCGATATCGAACTATCACCAAGAAACACCATCAGGAACTACCGGTCCACGAGAGAAGTCGAATCATCATCTAGCAAAATAGGTGAAAAAAGCCTTGAGAAAGAAGTGCAAACCCTTTTTATTCTCCCTTCACTTCCCCCTTTTTTAGCACCCCGTGACTAGCCGCGATAGCGCCCTCTTACTTTCCGTGATCTTTTTCCCGTCTGCGGGAACTTCGACATATCGCGGTATCACTACCAGCGTCTTCCAGGAAATGAATGTGCGTCGTTTTCCGAGATTGCCAATGCCTCCCCGCCCATGACCTTTGGACTAATGTTTACATCTAATTTACCCATTCGTTGTATACATGATGCATTTCATATAACACTAATTTATACACGAAGTTCTTTACATGGTATTACAATTATACTAAAAGGAGGTAATTCTATTTCTATTTACAGTTAGTACTTTATTTCTTCTGCTCGAGTACAAGTTTTTTCTCTCAGCTGATTTTTCTGACTTGTTAAATCCTGAATGAATTGTTTCTTTAATGAAGTGCTTCATTCAGAATGTAACAATACCTTTTGTTACATTCTGAATGAATGTACAGTTCCAATTTCAAATACTCTGTATACTCTAGTGTCTTGCACCGGTGAGAAATATCACAATCAACAATAACATAGTCGGTTAAACTTTTCTTATTCCTTGCCTCTCTCTCCATGTGAATTTGTGCACATTTTTATGTTGGAACATTGTTTTAGTAATAACCAGTCCATGTCCTGAGCAGATATCCAACAGGTATTTGCCATTGTTATTATTATTAGCTTTGCTCTTTTCTCCAAATTTTCCCAAAATATTTTTGTATGTCTGACAATCGTTTCCTACTCTGCTATTTAGATCTCCAACAAGGACCAACTTTTCCTTTTTCATTGTGTTAGTCGCTTTCTGTAAAGCCTCAAAAAAATTCCTCCACTTTTACCTTACTAGAACTTTCTGTGGGACCAAATAAGTCTCATTGTCCAGTTCCCCATTCTGTATTTACCCACATATCTCTCTCTACTTTTGCCTGTCATTCGAGACTACAATCCTCAAGGATTGTATTCTTGAATACAATCACTAGTATGCACTTTGCCTATGTAATTATTAATTATTTATTTCTGGAATTTCCCATTTAATATTTTTGGTCTGGGGTTGACTGCAGAAAGCAGACCTGCAGATATGGGTGTGACTACAGTATTATTTTATATTGAGTAGCTTTATACCTTTTGAAACTTTAAAAGCTGGAAAGTGATCGAGAGCTTATGAAAAGCAACTCATGGCAGAAAGTTTTTAACTGTGTGAACCCCTTGATTACCATTCTTGGCATATGCACTCTAAAATTTTAATGCACAAACATTGTTTTCCTTTGTAATGTATAATGAATATTTTATCCTTTTTTAATAAAGTTAGATATTAATCATTTCTTTCATAGTTATATGTGATCAACATTCATTATACTAAAATTATGGAGACAACTACCTTATTAAGAATGACCACATGCATTTAATATAAGTCAAAATAATTATCAGGCATTTCAACCTACATATTAAGGTCATCTTCTGGAGTATATATACAGAGAGGCAATGTTTATTACAATATGCATAGTAATCTAAAGTAACACCAATTCGGTCAACTGTTACCACTACTCTCCTAACATATGGTGTAAAGAAGAAAAAAAAATAAAACTTACATCAATGTTACTCCTTTTATCCTGAATAATACTGTTTTACTTATAGATAAATTAAAACAGCATTACTCAGACAGAAATTATTGCTTGTGGTCTAGAAGATCTTGTAACAGAAGTTGTGGGCTAAATGTCATTCTGATATCGTTACTTAGACTTCTGTGGAAAGATTGACATGCTAGGTATATGATTTTCAGTATTACTCCCAAAAATAAATTATCACATAGAATAAGAAACTATTTTTATTGTTTTCTCAGCTAGTTTCTTGAAATTCTTTTATTTCACATCATCTGGATAATTATGAAATAAATTAGATAAACTATAAACATGAAATAAGTTGACAACCATACTTAACCAAAGTATATATATTATACTCCAAATGATAACCTTAATATGAAGTTTGAAATGCAAGGAAAGCATACATTTGCTATTGACGTTGCTTGCTCATATGTGGGCTGCTGCATGCTATTTGCAAATACAAACATGTCATGATCAATTAGTGAAGACCAAACCTTATGTAAATTCATCCCTTGTTTTTTTTGTTGCACTGTAGAAGGTGTTTCATCGATTCTTTGAACACTCTTGAGAAAAAAAAACAGTAATCTCTGTTTATCATTTTTGTTTGTTGCCATGCTATTTGTTTTATTTCAGTTGTATGTGTTACCAGTTCTAATTTGTTTCAGATGATTAGATATCTTGTTGATTGCTTAGAAAATTACCTTTATATTTTGATGACAAATCAACCTTGCTATTTTGTATGAGATTGATTGTATGTATGGAAGAATTGCTGCTCTTGTGGTGATGGGATGTTACGTGTAACATCCTATGTTTGTTGGGAAATTGAGTGTGTTTTGTTCAGATACCTCAAGAAGTGTATCCAAAAATGGTAAAGGCCTGTTTGTATCTAATTTAACAGTGAATTTTAATTTGTTGGTGAGAGTCTTTTAATTGGGTAATAGAACCAGGCCAGATGATGAAAATATCATCAACATATCTTTGCTAAATTTTAGGTTGTTTTCCTTGATACTGAAAGGCTTTTCTCAATTTCTCAGTCTATAGGAAGCCAACAAACACAGGATGTCACCTATACTGCATATCCCATCACAACTTGATGCAAAAAATAGGCATCATCCACTCTCTGTGCAATAGAGGCTTGCAGAATTTCCTTTAACAAAGAAAAAAGGAACCAAGAGTTAAAATGTCTGAGTTCATTCCTACCAAAAAATGGCTATAATAGAACATTATTCAAAAAAATCCTACATCAGATAAACCGGATAATCAAGACTTTTGAAGAGCAGTAATTCTTCCATTCATACAATAGCAAGGTTGCTTTGACAAAACATAAAGGTCACTTTACACCTAATCAACAGATATCTAATCGCCTGAAATCTCCACATCCACCACTTAAAAAAAAGCAGTTGTTTTCAAGATCAGTTGTAGTTATGGTTTACACAACATAGACAAGTCTGGAGAGGTACACTGATCATAACACTTCAAAGACTATGAGAATGAAAGAGAACACAAATCAGGACTGGTAGCACATAGACCTGAAATAAGACATCAAATAGTTTGACAACAAACAAAAATGCTACACATAGCCTACTGTTTTTTCTCAACAGCATTCAAAGAATCAGCTGGAACAATGAAACACCCTCTACAGTGCAACAGAAAACAAGGGATGAATTTACATCAGGTTTGGGCTTCACTAATTCATCACGACATATTTGTATTTGCCAGTAATATACAGCAGTCCACAAACGAGCAAACAATGTCAATAGCAAATGCAGACTTTCCATTGTTAATTATGTTAAAATATTTTCGCCACGGTTAACTTATTTCTTTTTGTAGATTTTTATTTTATTCACATAATTGTCCTGATGTGAAACAAAAGAATTTCTCAAAACTAGTCAAAAAACAATAAAAATAGTTGATTTTATGTGATACTTTATTTTTGTGGAATAATACTGAAAATCATATTCCTTGAAGACATTCTTAAATGATCAATAGCCAGTGATAGTAGGAATTATCAATTATTCCTTTACTTCATCATTTGCTATCAACAGACCATATATTCATACACTTCTTAATAAAACTTCTGTTTTGTTCCTTCCATAACTTCAAATTTATGTATCTGTATACTATCTTCTTCTCAGTTCCACAGCTGTTATTTTATTTATTTTTTAGTGTTCTCTGTCACTAACCAAAAAAAAAAAAAAACTGGTGTCATGCAGATTGCATCAGTCACATCTGATTTCTTCATATATACTTGGCAATATGACTGTCGATATGTGCCTTTGTACAGAGATAAATATCCGTTAAAACTTCATTGAAATATTATTATTTGTACTTTTCTTGGTTATTTGCATGTGCCATTACCCCCACAAATCCTCCACCTACTAAGGAAATTAGTTTCAGTCGTAACTGCAACAATGTCATCAATGTAAGCTGGACTAGTGTCAAACGCTGATTTTTTTTTAAATCAGCTAAACTATAAAAAACTATACTAATAAAAAAATAATTTACGTGAGTTTATTCCGGTATTATAATTTATTAAAGATCTTATAATGTATTTGAATGTTTGTGCTTTCCTTTTGTGAATGGTGATAACCAATAGTATGATAATTTGATGTTGGTCTACATAAGGTCTACATTGCATATCAAGAATTGGTCTGAAATGGCTCTTTCTTGTAAAAATGAAAGCAATAACCAGAATCAGTAATCTGCATTTAGAGGTGGAATCCATTTGCTGTGTTTGTATGCATTTTTCAATCTATGCAAAGGAATGATTTTGCTGTTTACATTTGGGAGCACCTGGCATGTTAGGTTTACATCCAACTCTAGCATTCAGCAAGTTGCCTTTCACAGGGTGAGAGCTACCATCAGATGACTTACTCGTAATGTCATTTTTTTTAACTATTTCTAAACTGTTTACTTAAAAATTCAAATATTATGTATTTGCTTGTTGTTTGTGTAGCAGTTTGTGCCCGTTTATGCTCGTAAAGTAAACATGCTGAGATAACTAATTGGAAGAGACTTCTTCTTTGAAAGAAGTCTCTTCCAATTTTTGGAAGAATTGGAAGAGATATCAGCAAATTCGTCCAAGTACTTTCAAAGTGCATCAGTGGATTCCAAATACTTTTTGTCAAAATTAACTTTGGAAAAAACCACATGAACTCATTTTTTACAATGAAAATTTGTTTTAATATTGTACTTTATATTGGTAATTTCTGATGAATTTCATATTGTAATTGTTATAGGGAGCTATCTGGACAATGAAGTTTTCCTCCTGTGGAAGACTTCTGGTAAGTTTCATGATTTACTTTATTCTTCTCTATAACTTTAAATTGCAAGGAAATGATATTTTGAGAGCTGGTAAGGATGTGATGCCTTACAGCACCTAATCTTCTTAACGATTAGCACCATTAATTAAGCATGTCATGCCTTGATTGATATTCACCTTGGTGTGAAAGGAATGTTCTTTTAAGAATATATTAAAAAAACAATAATTACTTTGTGAAATATCTTTGTCAGATGAGGAACTGCTCTGTAAATGTAATACTTGATTGAAATCATCATCTGAATTATTCACTACATCTTCGAAAATTCAAACTTCATCAGATATGAGTTTTTCTTTTTGAAAGTAGATCAGGAAACTCATCACTAGAACATGTGTATTTCCACATATTTCTAGTTTGTTGGCTTTCATAAGATTCATTTTCAATTATGAATCAATGAATTTTTACTCTGTACGTGTATACTGTCTGAAGACTGGAAGCACTTGTCCCTATATAGTGAACCCCCCCCCCAAACAGCCACTGTACTGCAGGTGCAAGAAAACAAGTAGTTTTATTGTATCACTAAATAAGGTACAGAGACATTTGCAGTCTGTGTAATATATTTGTCAACAAATAGTGCAATTAGAGACAACTGGGATAAAAATTGGCACTACCTAATGAATCAGTGTCCCCTCCCACAGAAACTATGCTGCGTAGACTCAAGCAAAACCATTTGTTGTACTGCCAAACACAGTATCTAACTAAAAACAATTGCCATAACATTTGTCCAAATTTTCAATTACATGAAATAAATGTTTGTTCGATGGCATATGAAAAAAGATTGCATTTCAAATAAAACTCTATCAAAAGAGTTGCAAATATCATGCCATATAAATGTTGTGTCAGTCGAGCCCACATGCCCAATGCAGAAACAGCACACAAATGGTGATAAGTCCCATCAGTAGTACCATAAACGTGTGAAACATGTCCCACATGGAATGTGTTAAATCCATAACTAACATTATCTCGTGCTGTTCAGAAGAGAACAGCCAGGTTAATTGATAACCTCTCTCTCACACACACATTCAGTTTTTTGCTTTATGCCTTTTCTGTAGATACTTTCATAGTCATTGCTTTGCTTAATTGACCACTATCATTCCTCCACTTTGTTCAAAAACCATAAGAACAGGTCAACATCAATTTATCATATGTTGGTTAATGGATATTGACCATTCACCATATATCTTCAAGCTTATCAAACCAACTCCTACTTTTCTTTAATTCCATCTACTTTATCCTCTGGAATAGCCTTTCTCATTCTGAATAGTTGAAAGGCATAGTCTGTGCTCTAAGTTTCTTCTTAGTCTCTTACTCAATCTTGGACTTGATGTGCTGTAGGTCTTGCAATCTTTTGTTTGTAGGTCAGATATTTAATATATACACACACACTATTTCTCCCAACCTCCTCTTATCAACAACTGGATTTTTTGTATTATTAGCAAATACAGTGTGGTTGTCTGTTTACCAGATTAATGATAATGAGAACTATTCCCCTCCTCCTCCTCCCTCTTCCCATGCACAGACATAACAAAATTTACCTAATGCTCATTGTTATAATGATATATAAATGGTGCTTTTGTAAAGAATGAATATAAAAAAATTTTGATGATCTTTCCTTTTTCAAAAAAATGATTGTTAAAATAAGACCACTGTAAGTTATGCTGACAATTTAAATAATAAATGGATTTTTCTTGAAACCCTGCTCAAAAAATATATATATATATTATTATTATTCACACTGAAACACAAATGTCCATTATATATTAATGAAAAAAAGTAAAAACTATAACAGAATTGTAAAAGTAGCTTGTTCAGTGATATTCACTATTTATATAAATTAATTTTTAGCTTTGATTTTGGTTGAAACAATTGATAAAATTTTAATGAATTGCTAAAAGTTTGCTTTTAATAAGAAAAATTGTTCAAAGATTTAGAAATCCCAAAATGTGCACATCTCTTATGTATGAACGAGTGCAACCACTTTATATATGACCACAGAATTTTTCTTGCATCTCTTTCATTGTGATGCCTACTTGCATATGTGTTTCTATTTCTATATGGTGCAAAATGAAACAAAAATATGAAGATTAGTTCTTTCTTGGAAGAAATGGGTTCAAAAATGAATTTTACTAATGCTTAATATACAAAAAGAGGGGATCAGAATTTGGTGGTCAGTGTATCTTATGAGTCATGAGTGGTTTATAAGATGCATTGATTTGAACATGAAGCACATAAGCGGCTTCTTCATAAATACCTGGTTGTGCTGCATGGAATAGTCATTTTGTTTTAATTAGATTGAATGTATAAATAACAACTGGTGTTATTAGAAAAAAGGTTCCTGTTGCTTTGCAACTTGCTGTTCATAAACATTAATTGTTTGGTGGATCAGTATAGATCAGTGTCGTTTATTTCTCTTGTGTTTTTTTCTAATATTCTTGATGTTCATACTATAATATGTATTGCACAGAAAATGAACATGTACAGCAAGTGAGCCATGTTCGGTGCCAAATGGTTGTGAATTGTATATAATTTGTACAAATCATGCAGGAAAAAAGCTTAGCATTAGTATACTAGATTCCAGATAGATGACTTTCATCGCCTAGTGAAATGCTATCACCCTTACTTAATGGAGGTCTGAAGTGGCTTCTATGTTTGATCTCCAGTTTCTGTCTACCCACACTTCTTGCATGTAGTGTATGCTAAATACATTCTAGGGACCCAGACACTTTCCTATTGGAGAGCATAGCAGTAAAATGATTCTACAGGTCACCTGCTAGATGGCACATGAAACAAAACACCTGAACAGTAACAAATCAGAAGGCCTAACAAGTTAGCAAACTTGCTACCACTTATTCGGTTGCACCTGGAAGAAGTTGGAATATGGTGGTATGGCAGGAACCTGGTAACCACTGTTAAGATCATGTATGAAGAGGAGACTGGTTTTCTTCTCTGTGGGCAGCATGTTTACATCTTTCACCTCTCATTGCACATTCCTGCTTTTTTCTAACTTCTCCTTCCCATCAGGAATGATGACTGTACAGCAGCAAAGTTGCTCAGAAGACAGTTTGGAGTATTTTCCGAAGATGCTCCACAACTACAACAAACCTTGTTGCTTTCAAACATGCCTGAGCTCGAGTCAGACACATCTAGCATTAGAGTCAAGAGGAATCCTGGATCTAATATACATTTTACATAATAAGAACAACCAACACTAAAGAAGTCTGGGACAAAATCTGGAAAATGATGGCAGATATACTACCCTCTATCTCTCTGTCCTTGAACACAGTAGATGCATTGTTGCTGATCCAACAGCAATTGCCAAAACTCTCAGGGAGATTTTTGCTAAAACATCAGCAACATCTTCTAATCTTTCCCCTCCCCTCCCCCAAGTTCCTTGACCAAAAAAAAGAAAACCAGGAAAACAAGAAATTGTTTTCTTTAAACATCACCAAAGAATAGTAGGCAGTTCAGTAAACAAGAAATGAGAGTTGCTTTGCTTAAGTTGCTATCTGGTCCAACTGCTGTTGAACCAGATAACATCCATTATGAGATGATAAAATGTCTGTTGTCATCACCCATCATGCAGCTTTACAAAATAATTTTCTGTGAAAGTATATTTCCAGATACCTGACAAAAAAGCAATAATTCCTTTCCTAAGCAAGAGTATGATTCCCAAATAATGATTGTCCAATTGCTTTGACAAATGCTTGAACAGGATTCTGAGGGGGGGGGGGGTCTAATTCCTATCTTTTATGGTTTCTAGAGAGAAACAACCTTTTTCCAGAATACAATCTGGCTTCTGAAAATATCATTCTACTACTGATCACCTAGTCCTGCTAGAGGTATCCATTACAAATGCCTTCCTAAAACGTGGTGTAAACTGGTGTCCAAAAGCTAAGGTTGGACTACATTTTTACCTGTATATGAAAAAATTTTCATGACTACATCGTGCACTTATAAGAATGAAACTCGATTATGGGTCCCAAATTTCTTTACTACCTCTGTCATAGAAAGTACCCTACAATGGCTAGACTACATTCCCCATCAATCCATAAGAATTGCAACTGGTGCATTTCAAACTTCACCATTCCCTATATATGCCAAGGCATATGAACCACGGTTTTCGCTTTGACATCAACAGTTGTCACCATTATATGCTACAAAATAAAATCCCTTCTGCACCATCCAATATGGTCAACTGTTTTTTGTCTACAGTTGGAGAATCTCATAGAAAAGCTTATACATTGGTTGCACATGATTACTAAATAACTTAAGGAATTCACAACAGATAGTTGTGATGAATATGATTTGGGGCCTCCCTCGATGAGTCTAATGACTCCCTGGAGTTGCCCGTAATAATAGTAATAATAATAATACTGGAATATAAATTAAAATAAACTTTAATATATACTTCCTATATTTATGCAATCTTCATGGGAACATAAGATTAAGACACTTGCATGCAGGCACTAAAAACGGCAAATGAGGTAGAAGCGAGGAAACTACTGTTTTTCCTGAAGTCCTGATGGTGCCCTCTAGCAGGCTATATTAGATATACTTGGCCGTTGGGCTGAAGTTCTCAAGATGTATGTCTCCCAAATTTGGGGCAGTCTCATGCATCCAAATTTGTTGAGGTTTGGCATATTTCTTAGGCCTGAGGCTGATTCTATGAATAGTCATTCAAATTTATACTTGCTACGGTGTATTACTATCGCTTTCTTCCACCATATTCTGTGGCATGTATCCAGAGCATGGTCTGCAAGCCCAGAGTGGCTGTACTGGTGAAACCGGATGTAGTCCTTGTGCTCCGAAATTCTGATATTCGCTGTCCTGCCTGTTTGGCCAAAGTAGGACAGCTTACAGCTGCAAGGGACTTGGTATACACCATGTAGGTCTACGAGAAGTGGTTGGTCTTTAGTGGAGCAGATAAGAGATGCCAATTTTCTATATGGTCTGTAACAAGAGGTCAGGTCATGTTTATTCAGGATTTTGGTAATTTTTTTCAAGGTGCCCCGGATGAGAGGGAATGGTGATGGATTTAGAGTAATCTTTTTTGTGAAGAGAGGGAGGTGGGCTGTGGTTTACTGGTTTTAGTATTTTTTTGGGGGGCTGTAGCCATTGCCTGAGAAAGTGTTAAGAATGTGATTTAGTTCAGTGGTAGGGCATTGTCATTTGAACAGATTAGTTTAGCCCTGTTGTATAGTGTCTTAATGACTCCATATTATTGTGTGTGTGTGGGGGGGGGGGATTGTTGGTGAATGTACCTGCCTGTTGAAAGTTTATTTTTCACTTGGTTAGAGTATAATAAATTTCGTTTAATCCTTTATCCAAGTGTGAGCAAACAAAGTTTGCACCTGAAAGTATCTTCAAGACTGGGGTAAGGTGGTACAACACCAGGGCACTCCTTGCAAAGGTGGAGCAAGCTACCAACACTCCTATCTCAGTACCTCCCATAATGCAAAACACATCTCCTTGTGGATATGTCTAATGTTATGCATTAAGGGAAGGGCCACAACCCAGCCTAGTTTCGACCTTTATTGAGGTCTCTTCAGTGGGAGCCAGGCCCAAGTGGAGATACCAGGCAGAAGCATTAGCAGGTCATCTCTACCTATAGGAGATGTGTTTTGCATTATGGGAGATACTGAGATAGGAGTGTTGGTAGCTTGCTCCACCTTTGCAAGGCGTTCCCTGATGTTGTGCCACCTTACCCCAGTCCTGAAGATACTTTCAGGCGCAAACTTTGTTTGCTCACACTTGGATAAAGGATTAAACGAAATTTATTGTACCTGCCTGTATGGGTGGGTTTTCTATAAACCGAGAAAACCAAGGTTCCATCAGGCTGGCAGGTGATGTGTCTAGGAGAGGGGGCTGTTGTTTTCCTCTTTTTCCAGGGTGAACTTGATTCTGGGGTGTTGGTTGTTTAAGTGCGTTAAGAAGGAGAGGAGTGTATCAGAGCCATGTGGCTCTGATACACTCCATGTATCAGATGTATCTGCTCCATGGGGCAGAGTTTAAGGCTTTCTCTCTTCAAAAGTCTCCATAAAGAAGTTGGCCAAGGGTGGGAAGAGTGGTGAACCCATGGCTGTCCCTCTATCTGTTTGTAGAATTTTCCCTGTAGTCACCCCATTTTTAAATTTTTATGAACATATAAATTAAACATACCAAGAAATTATATTCTTTGTTTAACCTTTTATCCAAGTGTAAGCAAACAAAGTTTGTGCCTGAAGTATATTCAGGACTGGGCAACTCGTATATAGTGGCTAATGACATCACATCACTTACCTTAGTATCCCATAATGTAAAACACGTATCTTTTCAGACATGTGTAATGCTATGCATTATGGAAAGGATTACTACCTTTATTGAGGTCTCATCAGTGGGAGCCAGATCCTGAAGATACCAAAGTTGAAGTAATGCAGAAGTCATATTTCCATATACAAAGAGCCAAAAGGTGTGACTTCTGCATTACTTCAACCTTGGCATCACTTCAGGGTCTGATGCCCACTGATGAGACCTCAATAAAAGTCGAAACCAGACTTGGTAGTGACCCTTCCCATAATGCATAGCATTACACGTCTGAAAGGATATGTGCTTTGCATTAGGAGATACTTCACATAATGACTTCACATCAGTGTTAAACTTTGATTAAACAGAATTCCAAAAATTCTGAATGTATCACAGTTTAACAAGAAAAAAAAAAGGGGGTGGGGAGGAAATTTCCTTAGCAAAATGCTTGCTTCTGAGTGTGTACTTCTACCTTATAAATAAAGGAAGGAAAGGGAGTTATTTATGCAATGGTCAGTAATATGGAATAATTCAAAGTTTGTCTATTTATAAAAAAAAATCAAACTTTCTGTATAAGTGATAAAAGAGTAACTTATGCAAAGCCAGTAGGATAGAATAAGAAAAAGAAATCTATAAAATGTGTTATGAAGTATCCTGATCAGTATTGAAACTTACATGTTAGCACCATGACTTGCATTTTTCATCGCAACAAAGGGTTGAAGGAGGGATCAAAGCCCCAATCGGCCACGTGGGTTTGCAGTGAAGAAAATTTAGCATATGTTATTGAGCGAGGGCCACGTGAGTGATGTACTCTAATTCGTTGGATGAGTTGCAGAGATAGCAGTGATTTGTCGGTAGGGGGAAGGATATGATAAGGTTAGCAACCCCCCTTTCGCTCGAATGTTTTTCATCGGTGTTCATGCAGTTCCTGGAGCAGCAGTAGGAGGTCTGTCAATTGTCAAACGAAGGCTGGCAATTGTCAGATGAAAGGCTGGAACAACGATTCGTTCTCCTGATTATATGAAGGAAGAATCAACTTCCTGCCCGGTTTGGATACAGCAGAAAAGTGTTAGCCATACCAGAGTGGTGCATGCAGTTCGCATGGATCGAAAGAATACTTCCAGTACGAGCGCTGAGCAGTAGGACACTCGATATTCAGCCGGAAGTCGTCAGGGAACTACAAAATGCTGTGTGAAACTTAGTAAATGAATTACTTACTGAACTGGTTAAGGCATTGCATAAGGTGTGAGAGAGAGAGTTTTAGTTGATATATCATGATGTGTTATTAATGTTGAATGAATGAGTATATCATTAAAATAATGGAAGTGTAGTATTGAATTTTGGGGAGTAATTGTTTCCCAAGGAAGATTCCCAAGATTTCTACAGTCTGCACATAGACAAATGTCTATGTGCAGACTAGAAATTTGCCACATGAGTGGGCCTATGTGCTAAATTTTAGCTAATAATGATGTTCTTGTATAATGAATAATTAGTGCTTAGTATGAATTTTATATGAGTGGTAAATTATATTTGTGTGTCAATTAAATCCATGCTAAAATTTGAGAATTTGTGTTTTTCTGCAAGATAGAATCCGATGCACTGCCTGCAAAAAGATTAGCATACGAACCTAAGCGGGAAACAAAGGAGTGAGGTTTTAGGGCACGATTGCAGTCCATAGGGTCGTTATTGTAGATCTCTGGAATCATCTCTTGATTAAGACTTCCCAACAATATAATTACCTTAGGTAGTGCAGTATAAAATAAATATTCCTAAAGTTATAGGAGATGTAATTCTGCAAAAACTTCCATGCAGAGTTACCTCTATCCAGGGACAATCCTTATGCTTGGAGGTACCACGTGACTCTTTTGGACAATTTTCCAAGTTCTAAATGTAAATGTTAGTGTAAAGAGAAAACGGGGACACAACATAGTCTCTATATATGAGTTGCCCAGTCTCGAAGGTAATTCAGGTGCAAACTTTGTTTGCTTACATTTGGATAAAGGATTAAACCAAGTGAAAAAAACTTTCAGCATAAATATGTATTAGTTTAATGCAGAAGTTTTCAGCCTGTGGGACACTAAGCTATACTGCGGTATTTAGAATTGTAAGATGCTTTCCAGATTCACAAGGAATGCTGTGCATTTGATACTTTATATAAAATCCTATAAAAATAAATATTAAATAGACATGCTTCTTTAGCCATCTACCAGTGCCAAGCGGTACTTGAGTACTAGTACTAACGTAGCAGGTAAATGGCTAAAGAAGCATGCGTTCGAGTGTGCTGTCTAGTGCCTTCCAGATACATCTCGAAGGGTCTTGATACTTCGTTATATTCATACAAATACAAGAGGATCTCATCCACAGTCAGTCAGTCGTGAATAGTGTGATATTCGTTTATAAGTGCATGCAGGTTCGTTGTGTCAGCCATAGCCTATTGGGGTTTTATATTGTCAGACTTTTTCATTAATGCGAGACATATTCAGTGGATAATAACCATTACACGCCCATTTTGAATCATTTTTTGGGTTCACCTTCCATCGCGTGTCTACAATGATGGAAGGTGAAAGATATGCTGTCTACGAGTAAAAAGCATAAATCAAGTGATTCTTGTCGGGTTTTTAATGAAAAGTGGAGCGATTTGTACTTTTTTGTGCCGATCAACGATAAGCCAGTGTGTTTAATTTGTCATGAGTCAGTATCAAAAGAATACAATATAAAACACTATGAGACAAAGCATGCATCTAATTTTGATCATTTCAAGGGAGGCTTCGTGTGGACAAAGTGAACCGTCTACAAATTGATTTAAAATGCCAGCAGGGTACGTTTAAAAGGCAGAGGGAAGAGAGTGAAGCGTGCGTCAAAGTAAGTTATGTAATAGCTGAAAAAATTGCTAAAAAATCAAAAGCCTTCTTGGACAGTGAGTTTGTGAAAGAGTGTCTCATCGCTGCTGGGGATATTCTGTGCCCAAATAATAAGGAAGTGTTTAAAAAACTGAGTTTGTCTGGGGTAACTGTAGCACGACATGTTGAAGAACTTGCCAGTGACATTGAAGGAACTTTAAAAAAAACGGTCGTCCGAATTTACGTCATATTCACTTGCTTTAGATGAGAGCAGAGATGTGAAGAATACAGCACAACTGGTTATCTTTGTCTGTGACATTGATCAACAATTCAATGTGACAGAAGAACTGCTAGTGCTCGTACCTCTGAAGGGAATGACGAAAGGCACTGATATTCTTGAAGCCACCAAGAAAATGCTCTAGCATTTCGACCTTGGCTTAACCAACCTCGAGGGTATGGTAACTGATGGTGCCCCCTGCTATGGTGGGCACCATCAGTTACCATACCCTCGAGGTATGGTTACTGAACGAAGGGTTTTTTTCGCTGCTACAAAAAGAACCGAAACTAGATGGAAAAGATTTCGTCCATTACCACTATTTAATCCACCAGGAGAATTTGTGCGCAAAAACTATTGGATTTGAGAATGCCATGAAAGTTATTGTGACTGTCGTCAACTTTATTAGGGCAAGAGGATTGAATCATCGTCAATTCCAAGAGTTTTTGACCCAAGAGTGCGAAGCGGATCACGGCGATGTGGTTTATTATAGTGATGTGCATTGGTTGAGCAGAGGGAAGGTTCTTAAAACAGTCTTTGACTTAAGGAGCGAAATACAGCAGTTCATGCAAACCAAGGGGAATTCGATTGTGGAATTTACCAATCCAAAGTGGATGACAGACTTTGCCTTTGTGACCGACATCTCGTTGCATATGACCTAAATACGTGGCTACAATCCAAAGATCAACTGGTATTTGATCTTTGGATTGATCTCTGTTTGATCACATCAAAGCTTTTGTGGCCAAGCTCAAACTTTGGGAGGCATGACTCGCAAAAAAGACTTAACTCATTTTCAGCTTCTCGTTAAGTCCAACTGTTCGTCTCTTGATGAATAGGCTACAACATTAGCCGTGTTGTGAAGTGAGTTCGAAGAGAGATTTAGTGATTTTTGTAACCAACAGTCTTCTTTAGATTTATTTTTAATACCATTCGGTGTCAATTGTTGCCGAAATGCCAGGCTCAGTACAAATGGAGATGCTTGAACTCCAAAACAACTCTTCTTTGAGAGAAAAATTATTCAGTGTGCCCTTGGTTTACATTTTACAAAGACTACATTTCTGAGGACGCATTCCCTAATCTTTATCGGCATGCTTTGAAGATGTGTGCTTTGTTAGGAAGCACATACTTATGTCAGCAGTTCTTCTCCAGAATGAAGCATGTGAACTCCAAGACAAGAACTCAGATTATGGACCAACATCGACAAGCTGGTCAAGGAAAAACATTGCCAGGTTGCCCATTGATATTGTAAAAAATGAATGTTTTCTTCGTTAAATTATCTTTTTTCAAGTATTGATTGTATTTACCTATCATGAACCCGACTCCTACCTACGCTCTTAAAGCTGAGTTTGTTTATTTTTATAGGATTTTATGTAAAGTATCAAATGCACAGCATTCCTTGTGAATTTGGAAAGCATCTTACAATTCTAAATACCACAATATAGCTTAGTGGCCCACAAGCTTCATTGAAATTTTTAATGTTGCCCACGCTGTCTGAAAGGTTGATGAAGAACCCTGGTTTAATGAATCCTTTATGAATTTTTGTACATTTTTATACTTTTTACATCTGTTTTACACACAACTTTTTTCCTACGTTGATTTTTATTTGTTTACACTGTTTTACTTATTATCTTGTGTACTTCTAAGAAATGTTTAATTTGTCTTTATATACAGATTTTAGATTTATGTGCTTGGTTTTCTTGGTGTTTTAAACAACACATGACATGAACAAACTGATTTTTTTGGAAAATTTTTGAAGATTTTTAAAAAATTTATCTCATTCTGCAGATATTGCATTCCATTGCATGGCACAGTTATGCCATGTTGAAATTTGAAAAAAGAATAAACAAACTAAAGTTCAAATCGAGGCCTGATATTGTTTTGACAATATCAGTCAGCTTTGGAGAAGCATATAATTTTGCTTGTTTAGGTCTAAATGAAAGCTTTGTCTCTCCATGCATTTCTGTTGTATTTTAGTCTTTCTGCATCAGACAAAACTCTACAATGTGCTTAGTGAATATACTTTATAATAGCCATTATCTAATACTGAAATACGTAAAATGAATTCATTCCCTGGAAGTTATTCTAAATTATTACAAATATGTGCTGATCATTTTCTACTAGTGCACATTCTTTATATGTGAAGTAAGTCACCTCCCCCCCCCCCACCACACACACAACTTACCTGAAGAAAGGAAGTGTTTACACACACACAACAATCATCGATATACCTCCTCTTTACCTTGCAGTGTCGAGGATTTTTCTACTAGTGATTAAATGCATGTGTTCACAGGCCGGTTTGTCTGTTCTGGGGGATGAAAAACCCGAGTTTCTGGGTGAAAAAAAACCTCCGTATGAGACTGGCTAACTTACCTTTAGTCGAAAGAGACCAGATAAAGGTTCCTCATGTATGGGAATCGAACCCAGGTCTTTCCAACCAAACAACTTTGTCTGTACTGACTGAGCTACAGAGGCTCTCACAGATGTGTGTGTATGTGAGAGAGAGGTCTTTTTTTTAACTCTCCTGAACCAAAATGATGTTAACAGAATTGGGAGTGCTGACTTGGAAATACTAGAATTTTGGAAGTCCTTAACAGTTTCTTTGAGAAAGGATGTTCCTTGTATCTGTACCTCAGATTTTTCCTGTTTATTTGTTGTATCACCAATACTTACCTTATTGTACCTGAAAGAGCACTATGATTATATATATATTAGTCTTGCATGACAATTTATGTTTGCTCATCTAATGATTTGGCATTTGAATTAGTTGTTTGTTATAGCTAAACCTGTTCCTTTTCTTTGGGTATTTTAAAAACGTGTTCTATTTATCCATTTATTTAGGGAAGGTAAGAGAGTGAAAGAGTTTCAAAATAAATAATAATATATATATAATAGAAGTTTTATTATTTCAATATTCATGTGATCAAGATTAAGTAGAATATTTATACATTTTGTAAGTAAGGCCAGCCTGGTTTGTCAACTAGTTGGCATATCCACTCTCCAATCAACAGACTAGGGATTTGACTCCTGCTATAGGCAGGGTTCTTATTATATAAAGCAGTGATTTTCAACCTTTCACCTGCCGAGGGCTGCATTCACAAAAGACTGTGGACCATAGACACAAAATCTCTTGACTTTTTTAGAATGGTTTAGTCAAGTTACACCCTGAGCATCAGAAATGGAGGTAGGACAAAATACTTAAAAATGTATTAGTGTTGGATCGTCCTTCCTGTCTTTTGATCCGCCATCTTGTTTTAACGATGTTCTTATTAAGGTTAATTAATTGTATGTTGATTACTAATCCAAATGTAGGGAAATTTCTATTATACTGCGCCACCCTATATTCAGATTAGTCTATGCAAAATAGTGTAATCAAATATTAATTAACTTTAGCAGTCTAATGTTTATATATAGGCCGAATTTTACATTAACATTTAAGGTTCCCGCTTGGTCCGATAATTTTATGAACGGTGCAGTGGAAAAGAATCAGGCTAACAACAAATTGAAATCAATAAAATAAAACATTTAATGCAAGGTCATATAATATATACATAAGCTTACTTTGGATACAAGATAATGCAAAATTAACTCAGTTCAACTACACATAACATTCACTTAACTTTTGGTATTAAACACTGAGCTTCAAAATCTAATTTCTCCTTAATAGGCAAAGATAGTTCTAAAGTTCTTTACCACTGAAATTCACAGCAAATATTTTTACAATAGTATTCTTTATCTTATCCCTTAGTCAGAAATCACATAGCTCAGTCAAGAGATAGCTATCACTTTAAGTGGGGGGGGGGGGGGACTATTAATCTTTAGCTTCGGCAAATTTCAGCATAAACACCACAGTTAATGTTAGGATTTAACAGAAGGAGGTAACTCTTATAACTTCACTCTAAAATGCTATAAAGTACAACTGCTCTTACCGGAATAAATTTTTGCACATATTATTCACTGAGGCACACTTAAAACTTTAGTTAATTATCACACTGGAGCTACACATTTCAAAAGTAATCTTCTTTAAATTAACTTAATCTTTAATTTCAGCACATCACAAACGCAGACACACTTGCACTAGAAAATTCACTTATTCCTCATATACTACTTTACAATAGAATCAGCTTTCATTTATCTTCCTTGAAAGCTCTGAAATACAGCATTAACTTCAGAATTCCATATCAATATTCTGAGATGCCAATTTACATCTTGATCCTTCGTAATCTGATTACAGCGCACTTAATTCTTTGTACTACAGCCTCTTACTTAACTCCGTGCTGCTAATAAATTATTTCCTCATCTCTATTGTGCTGTTCTCAATGCCGTTACTGTGCTGAGTGCTCCAGTTGTACCCAGTCTCTAGTTCTAGTGCTGACTCTGCCGACCAACTCCTGACCCACTGCTCTTGTTTACTCTCGCTTTCCGTTTATATATTTTCACTCCGTTTTCCCACCAAAACTTGTTCTCACTGTCTAGCTCATATCAATTCCAACTCGCATTCCATAACTCATGCGCTACACGCTCGCGCCTTCTATTTTTAACTCCGTCTCCATGACAACAATTAGAGCAGTACATAAGCATTACATAACATTTTACCTTTACATACAGAAATAAAATAAAAGGATATTTTTCAATTCAAATAATATATAATTATATATATGATGAACGCAAATTCTTCTACTATTAACATAAGAATAAATAAAATAATTTGAACGTTATTTTTATACAGAGTCCTTTCCATTATTAATACATATCCTAGATTAATTAATTAAATAAAAAAACTCAAAGGTAATTAAATGAATAATAGTTTATAATAAGAGATTTACATTAAATAATATCTATAAATGTAGCCTTTGATATGGTGGATTATGTTGGATTCTGAAGGGAGTATTAATAATTTTAATTTCTCTTCATTCAGAATCCAACATTAGTAAACAGTAAAATTTAGGTAAAATGGATATATTACATCCTTTGAAAGATTAAGCTAGTCAGCAGACAACAGATACAAAACAAAAAATAGCAAACTATCTGTCCTAGTCAAAAGGTAAAAATAAAACTTATGAAATTAATACATTTATTTATCAGAAGATATGTGTGTGTATATACGCACACATTCAATGCGATATTTGAGGCTGCAGAAGAAAAGAAAGTTTATTAATATTTACTTCAAGGTGTATGACACACAATCTTAAAATATGCAAATGACATTTGAAAGTCTTGTTCTTTACTTTGATTTGACTGTTTTTGTTTTTGAAAATGTTGATTCACAAATATATGTGCTACAAAAAATGGAGAACATGGCTGTCACAAATCTCTTTAGGTTCACAAATATCAGGTAGTGCTGAATATAATGACCAAGAATTTCATGGAGCCTGATACATCGTAGATATCTATTATTTAGAGAACTATCTCATTTGCATGTAGATTGGACTCTTAAAATATTGAACTCTGATTATCACAGTCTATAATCACCTTATCAATGGATACACTTCAGAATTAACTGATAGACGTAACAAAATAACTAGACACTAGGGAAGAACTCAAACACTTTGCAAAACTTATTTGGCATATGTCTCGATGGGTACTAACTGAATTCATCAAGAATAAGTACTACTAATTCAGATGAATTCGTGCTTATGCTTCATTCAGAAGGCCTGATAATCAGTTGTTTCTTATTTCTCATACTTCTTTACCTCCTCCGATCTTCATAGCAGTTGGGTGAAAATGGATACTTAAATGCCACCATCCATTTCCTTAAATGACATCAGCGACCAACAGTCTGTGTCAGTAACTGAGAGAAATTTAATATAGACACTTTTAGTGATCATTTATTTGCATAGGGTTACTAAAAATCGACACTGTCAAACATATCTGAAAATTCGAAAGAGGTAGACTTTCTAGAAGACCAAGGACCTCATTGAATTGCTCTGGGGACTGTGGGTTGGGGACCACTGATATAAAGAAATATTGTAAAATTTCTATATATAAACTTTATGATATATTTATGATGTATAATGAGTATACATTTATTTGTTGATTGTGTTTATTCCTCTAAGATCTTATATATCCTTTCCTTAAATCTTGGCCTATGGTGTATTATTTTTATTTTTTTTACTTGTTATTTCCTCAACTCTAAAATTTTGTCCCATACAATTCTTACAGACTCTACCCTTATTATTACCTCTAACCCTTGGCCACTATAAGTGTATTGCCCACATGTTCAAAACTCGATAGACAAAGGAAATGCCTCTGGCTAGAGCCAATTTCTTTGTTAGAATACTCCTAACCCTGTTTCAAATTTCAGAAACTTTATTTGTTTACGCTGAACCACCAAAATTCTATAGACAAGAGAAATTTCTTTATCTAAGAGCAAACACCTAGTATGGCACACTATCCTGTACCCTTTTCTATTTCCAGACACAATAATCTAATATATTCTTATTTCTCACTGCAGTCGTGACTATCCCCAATAATTTTATGCATAGGTTCTCTTTATGAGTGGTGCATTGAGATTAGTGATCAGGCAGGTTATTTGGTTGATAAGAAAAATTTATCCATTACTAATAAAGCAAGTTACAATTATGAATGGTAAAATAAGATAACTCAACTTAACATGGACATTCTAGTTCTCTTACAACATGAAATATTATCTAATACTATTAAAATGGGATGTCCTCCTAATTACTTAACACTCCTAGATTATTTTCACACAATTAATGATTCAAGAACCACCCGACAATGACAAACTAAAATATTTTTCACACTGCACTTTTCCAAGTTTTCTGACTCAGATCAATCATTCCCTATTTATGGTTCAACTCCTAAAGTCCTACAACACTTCATAAATCACAATTCTAATTAGTCCCTTTTACTGTCACAATCTAATTTTCTTTGTATACAAAATTTTGAAAGTAAAGTAGGAACTTTTTTTTGAAAAAAAAAGTTCCTACTTTACTGAGGTGTCGGGATCTCACTGGCTTATACTTGCGATCATCAATTGGAATTATACAACTCACATTTTCTTCATCTGGTCCCTTTTCGACGAGGTTACCTGGCTGATACATTCCTTAGGTTCTTACTTCTGGAAGGTAGATATGCGAATATGATCACAATTCGTTGCCTACGATGTTCACGAAGCACTGCTGCCGATGTTGGTCCACGAAGTTCTGCATTTTCTTCTTGGCCTGTGCTGCCCTTCTGCTATGCTGAGACCTATATGCACGTTGGCATTCTACTTGGCCGCATAGCTGCTCTCACTCATCTTACCCCGACCTCACTGAAACTTCCTTTCTCCAGGAACGACTGGAATAGATCCGAGGCAAAAACCAAAGGCAAAAAGCCTAATTTTTGTGTCGCCATAAACTATATGCTCCCTCGATGACCTTCACACAGCACCTCAATTCCTCTGCACTTTGTTCCGACGCTTCTCGTTCTCGTCCACGGGAGACGCGCAACGTAGACCTTTGCATCCGTGATGGCCTCGGGTCATGATTTAATCTTCTTATCTTGTCTGGGATTTTAGCCTAATGTTCACATACTAATACATACTTCACCCATTCCTAAATTGCTTCCCCCCCCTTTTTTTTTTTTTTATGCAAGACATTTGACAATACAATATTCAGCAAATTTCAAATCAAGGATGTTATTATCATTTCATTTACATTCAATTTCTTTCTATTAATATACAAGTATTACATCGAGAATTTATATACTTGTTAACTCTGAATGAAAGGTAATACATTATAAATTCTCTTTCATTCAAGATTTAACAATATTATTATTATTATTAGATACCTCCAGGGAGTTAGGGACTGATCGAGGGAGGCCACATACTACACGCACCAGCTGTCATACATATTCTTGAATTCATTCACACTGCTTACTCACAACATCCAATGGCAATCTATTCCAATCACACACCACCCTATGAAAGAAAATTCTAACCCTCACTCCTTAGCAGCATTCGTTCTCAGCTTCCAAGGATGCCCTCTTGTCCTTTCCCCACCCTCTGTCAATTGAAAAATTCCATCAACTGAAATGAATGACCCTTTCAGAAGTTTGTAAGTCTCAATCATATTACCCCTCTTTCTCCTGTTTACTAGTGTCTGCAGTCTCTAAATTCTCAGTCTGTCTTCATGATCAGTATTCCAGAATCCCAATATCATTTTTAACACTCTCTCTTCACTATATCAGAATCACAATGGAAACAGGACACCAGACCTGCACAATAGTGCAAGTGAGGCCTTATCAAGGCCTTGTAAAGAAAAATGACATCCTTATCTTTACATGTGAATGAACGTTCATTTCAGCATTGCAATTATCTTTTGAGTTGTATTTGCAATCTTTATTACATGGCCTCTAAACTTCAACTTCCTAACTACTAACACACCAAGATCTCTAGTTTCATCAGTTTCTTCTAGCATAATCCCACCAATATAATACAACATTGGATATCTAATCACGCTGAATTGAATGACTTCGCATTATATTACTGACATCCATTTTCCCATGCCCCCAATTCCAGCCTATTCAAATCATTCTGCAAGTACTGCATGCCAGCAGCACTTCTGATTCCTCTACCTATCTTTGCACCATCAGCAAATAGCTGTATGTCATTTGTCAAATCCTTCCCAATATCATTAATGTACAAATTGAATAACAGTGGACCAAGCACTGATCCTTGTGGTACACCACTGGTTACCTTAAACCTTGCAGACTCACATCTCCCATAGACCACCTTTTGATATTTGTCAGTCAGCCATCCTCTTATCCATCCATGCTAATATTCTATAACCCAAACCCATGTTCTCCAATTTATGCAACAGTCTACCTTGCTGAGTATCCACTCCCCTTGTCTAGTTCAATGGTAACATTGTTATAGAATGTGAGCAAGTTGCTAAAACATGCCCTTCACTTAGTAAACCCATGTTGCTCATTGCAAAGTAGAGATTCACTGTCAACCAATTTCTGAATGCAAGCCCTGACCAATTTTTCTAAAATCTTCACCACCACTCCTGAGATATTAATTGGCCAATAGTTGGATACATCGATCTTTGCACCACCCTTGTGCAATGGAATTACCATACATTCTTTCCATTCCTGCAGAATCGTCCCTGTTCTGAGACTCATATTAAATGGCCTGGTCAAAGGAATATCCAGTTCAGCTGAACATTCTTTTAGCACACATGCTGATATCCCATCAGCCCCTATTACTGAATTCTTATTCAGTTTGTGCAACAGCTCTAATACCTCCTCTTTATATACCTGTTTCTTTATCTCCAGTGAAGAGGTAACAGTGAACTTAATGTTGCATACACCGGATTGATAACTTTTAGTAAAATGAGCACTCATTAGTTGAACGACCTCTTCTGCATCTGTCACCCTCGCACCATCTGCATTTAGAAGAGTTATTTTTTTCTTATTCATTCTTTCTTTTCATACTCAAACTTTGCTTTCCCTGCAACAGTTGTGACTCTTCTAGCTTGCTACTTATAATTTTCATATCGGACATCATTCTTATGCACACGGCATTCCTTCCACGGCATCCTTTTCTTATGAATATCTTGTTTAATAAGATTACACATCCATTTGACTCCTACTCTATTTATTCTTCAAACTCTTGGGACACATTCTGATATCTCATCATTTAAGTATTTTGTAAATGCTTCCCATCCAGCAACTGATACATTCCACTGAAATGAGGATACTCCTCAGTTGGTCAAAATTTCCTGCTTTATAGTTCAGCATGTAACCTTTTCTGAATGGAACATTCATAAACTTAGTCACTTCCCAAGTGAGTACTGCATGATCGCTGTCACCAACTGGAGACAGAATACTTAAGTTTTTAACTGAAATGCACTCTGACACTATAATCAGATCTAACACTCTTGACCTCAAGTTCCTTCTGTCACATGCTGCTTGAGAAAGTTGTCCCACAACAGCTCAATAAATGCATTTTCATTCTTCTCATGAGATTATACTGCTACCCAGTCAATAGATGGATAATTAAAGTCTCCTATTATGATTACTCTTTTTGCGCTCATCTTTTCTATTTGGTGATGCATTTCTTCATCACTAGCAACCGATCCACCAGGTCTGTAATAACACCCCACTATGCAATTGATTTTGTTAGAAGCACAGGAGAGAAAGAAATGGCAAAGCATCATCAGGAAGGTCACAAGTCCTCAGACATGAGGAAATCCGAGAGAGAGAGATGCAATTGATTTTGTTAGATAAGAAGAACAGCGCTAGCTAAGAAAGTGATGACTGAGTTAACTAAGATCTGGAAAGACAGGCATATCTCCAAAAAGACTAAAATTAAGCTCGTAGAAACCTTAGTTTATTCGATCTTTCTCTATGCTTCTGAATCTTGGACAATGACAAAAGATGACAGAAGAAGAATTGAGGCATTCGAGCTCTGGTGCTGGAGAAGATTGTTAAGAGTGTCTTAGACAGAAAAACGAACAAACGAAAGTATCCTAGAAGAACTGAATATCCACACAAGACTGATAAACATAATTGACAAGAGAATGGTGCAATATTTTGGACACATATATAGAAGGGAAGGCAACTGCCTGGAAAAAATAATCATCCAGGATAAACCGTGTGGGAAAAGAAAAAGAGGAAAACCACCCTACAGGTGGATTTACCAAATATCAAGTATCACTGGACTTAAACTCGAACAAGCAATAAGAGAAGCACAGGAGAGAAAGAAATGGTGGAGCATCATCAGGAAGGTCACGAGTTCTCACACATGAGGAGATCCGAAAGAGAGAGAGATACAATTGATTTTGTTAGATTCCACCTCACACCTGATGGTTTCAAACTCACTGCCACATGAAATACTGTTAGTAGTAGTAGTGCTACAATCATAGGTCTCAACTCAACTGGATTCAAGTCATCCGATATCATTAGCAGCACACCCCCCTCCTCTCCTGTCCTCTCTATCCTTCCTAAAAAAATAATAAAAATAAATAATAAAAAAATCTTATACTACTCCTAATATTAATATGTAGGTTTAATTGGTTGGGAGTCATAAAATTCCAGACTGTTATGCTTAATTGCATAGCGACTTTTTCAGAGTAAAATGTGCAATTATCTGTTATATACTATATAACTATAGGATCATGGGCAAGAGCTAAAGGTGCATGTATTGGCAGTCATATACCTTCACATTCATTGTACATAGTGGTTTGTTTATGCAATGATATATTAATAAAGTTATGTATCATTTTGCTTATTCGGGGGGTAGGCAAAAAAAAATGTATTTTACAGTAGTTGTATATAAATTCATAAAAAAACTAGGAAAGTGAATAATGCTACATTGTGTACTAAGTGACTAAATAACATGCAGTAAGTTTATAAATTAGCATCTACAATATCTGATCAAAAATATCCAGACAGTCTTTCTTAATTGTGGATATGGCTATATACATTACAACCATTACAAAAAAGGAAGCATGCAGTTTTACAATCTTCATAGACAAATCAAAATGGGCCATGCTGAAGAGCTATGTGACTAAATGACTTTTATGGCCTACCAGCAACAACAGCACAATTGCAACCTTGTAGGCCATAAAAATCATAGTGGGACTGCCGATCGCTGAAGTGCATAGTACTGTCCTCATTTAAAACACTCATTACCAAGTTCTGAAATGTCTCTGCAAGCAATGCCAGTACCATAACTGTTCATCAGGAACTGTACAACTTGTTTCCATAGCCATGCAGCCACACCTGTGCATCAAGCATTGGATGGAGTGGCATTAAACTCACTGCCATTGGGCTCTGGAACAGTGGCGATGTGTTCATTGGAGTGATGAATCATGCTTCACCACCTGGCAAATCCAACAAACTCTGAGTGTGGTGAATAACAGGAGAACACCTACTTGAGTGTGGTGTTATCAGGTATGAAGTCTGTTGGAGGAGGCATCATGATTTGAAGCCATTTTTCATAGTTTCCCCTAGTTCCATTGACATGCAATCTTAGCGCTGCATCTATAATGACATTCTAGACAATTCTGCGCTTCAAACTTGATGCCAACGGTTTAGTGACAGCCCTTTCCTGTATCAACATGACACTTACACATAGCAAGGTCTATGCAAGTGTTGAAAAACTGGAGTGTCCTGCACAAAACTCTGGCTGAATTGGGATGCCAGTTGCAAATGAGACCAATTCAGCCAACATGAATGACTGATCTCACTAATGCTCTTCTGAAAAAATGGAAGGAAATTACTGCAGCAACTTATCAAAATCTAGTGGAAAGCCCTCCTATAATATTTGATGGCTGTTATAGCAGCAAAGGTTGCACCAACTCCATATTAATACCTTTTATGTGAGAGTTAGAATGAGCAGGTAACCAGATATTTTTGATCATATAGTATAATTTCAGAATAATAAACCTGTATAATGTTGCAATTAGAACATTCTTGGTATGAGAATAGCTGATGGTAATCTTATGTACTTTTAAAAAGAAATCAAATAATGTTCGAACATAGATACATTGTACAGTATTATGTTGTATGTACAATATCTATATCTCTGTGTAGGAAAACATGTTCAGGAACTGGCAAATTGAAAACTATTGGTTTATGTGCATTTGGTCTGGAGCATGGATGTTGTACTGAATGTAAAAATGAGGTGTACAAAAAATCATGTGAATAAGTATTATACAGTTAACCTGGCATATTTGTTAATAGTAACATAAGTGATTTTTTGCAGTTTTTACTTTTTATGCAGATGAATATTATACAATTAAATGCTGTGGTCTGTAATGAGATACAAACATAAATTAAAATGTGGGAATATGAGAGATAATAAGGTTACTGTTTCTGTTCAGTATATTTACTCTGTTCTTACTTAAATTCTAATCTCAGCAAAAAAAAAAAAAAAAAAAAATTGAACTTCAGTTTTAATTGCTATATTTCTAGGCAACTGCAGGTCAGGATCGCATACTTCGAATATGGGTACTGAGAGATGCATACAGTTTTTTTGATGACATGAGGCAGAAATTCAATGCAGAAAGTAAGAAAAGTTGCACATATAGTTCATTATTGAATTAGTTCAATCTCTCTAACACACAAAAATATAGGTGGAGAATCATAAATTAAAGGAGGATTGCTTATCTCTTTTTTTATCATAGATGCAAGTGGATGACAAAGGTCATCCACTTGCATCTTGCAAAGATCTTAAACTGTTTTTCCCATGTTCAGGCACTTATCATACTATCAAACAGAATGCCAAAATCACAGTGATAAAATTATTTGCCTTACTGCCATATTCATATTGTACTTTAGTATAGTCATATAATGCAGAATATGAATTTATAGCTCGCATCCCTTCTTTTTTGAAGGCACTGTTTGGTACGTTCATTATTTTTTCACATTTACTATATTAGAATACACACGAATCGCCATACTGATGTCACCAGTCTTCTGTAATAGCAGTCAAAACTTTACTTTTTCTGTTAATTTGTATCATATTCTGTAAACTTTCTTTTTTTTTTTTTTTTTTCCCAGAAAACTGATTTAAAGAAATCAGTTTTGTGCAAAAACTGATTTTAGCTTATAACAATTACTGATTATTCTTATAACAAATTATGAATAAAGTGAAGATGCCAAGAAATTATATTCTTATTTAATCATTTATCTAAGTGTAAACAAACAAAGTTTGCACATGAAATATCTTCATGACTAAGCTACTTGTATATAGAGGCCAATGACTATACATTATCTTAGTATATATTATTAGTGCATATATACATATATTAATTGTCTTATAACAAGTTATAGTTATAAGTCTCTCACTGGAATATATCAATGATAATTTCACAAAAATTCTTATTTTACAAATTCATAACTTCAAAAAAAAAAATAATAATAATAAATCAGCTAGCATCTTTTATTTCCTTATAGGGAAATAAAAGTGAGTGGACAGTTCAGTCTCTGCTGGTAGCCAAACAGATAGCTGATCCAAGACTATCACTAATTTTAAGTAGCATCCAATGAAGAGATGGCTGAAAAATGCTACCAACTCGTGGTCCCTGACATAATAAATCCATAACTTTTTATTAGAATACTGATATTTAAAAAATGAAAAGTACACAGAATATCATACAAATTAATAGATATATAGAAGGGAAGTCAAAAAGTATGGTTTTGATTGTATTCATACGCTCACAGAAGACTGGTGGCATCACTGCTGATTTCTCTGTATTATAATATATGACAGTTGCAAAAATAATGATTGTACTATCATCGTCAAATTCCGGAAATGTACCTCCAGGGGGTGTGGGCACAGAATATTATGATAGTACTACATGAAAATGTTAAATCATTACCGACCTCTGACTGAAAATATTCCTTCAAATTAATCTGTTATCTATCAAGACTCCAATATTATCATATTTCTGTCTTCTGAGCCACTTTTTACTGTATCAGTCCACCTAAATCTTGGTCTTCCTCTGGGTATTTTTCTTGCCAACCAGGTAATGAATGTATCTTGCTAATCTTTCCTTTCCCATTCTGTTAAAGTGACCATCCACCTGATATTAGCCCTGCTAACACTGCCTGAGTGTGTTAACAGAGCTAATACATTACTGTATGCTAACAATAGCAAGTTCTTTCATAATATCCTCATTTTTAATGTGATACTACCATTGATGCTATCCGTTCACTTCCCTAATCTTTCTCAGAAATCTCCAATCTTTGATGAAGTATTTTATTTCTAACCCAGCTCTCAAATCCATAAGTTAAATTTGCGTTGAACACTGTTTTGCATATAGCTAATTTAGTGTTTTGGCTAATTTCTCTCTTATTCCATATAAATTTATTCTGCTGACTTCCTACCATACCAGCTTTACTAATTCTGTTATCTATTTCCATATTTAATCTTCACTAAAAATTGTGACTAAGTGGCTGAAATGTTTTACTTTTCTATAGGTTTTCAATTCAGGATACAGTTGATGTTTTCAATGTTTCTCATTTTCATTGTCATATGAGTATATGTCAATGAAAAGGCAATTAAAATTATTTTATATTTAACAACGATGTCTCATCAAAATTATATTCCAAAAATTTTAAAGTTAACAAGACAAGAACATAAAGATCTCCTCCAATGTATGTCTGAAAATACATAATTTATGTTTTAATTTTTATTCATATAAATCACAGGGGGGAAAGTGTTTCTATATTGGGGTGCCCCTTAAGAATATGAGCATTTGCTTTATTATTAAATTATTGATCACAGAACAAATTTCTCCTCCTCTTCATCCATCCCATCTGCTGTTGCCCTATTTCCTAAGAAATGTGTTTTTACATTATGGAAAATACCTAAGAATAGTGATCAGAACTTTACCGCCTTTGCTGCGAGTTGCCCGGTATTGTACTACATACTAGGGTCACTTGCATTAGCTCACGCTAGTTATCGCCGATACTTTTATAGTTTACTATATTCGGCATGAAACTCTCTGATTCCAATCTTTGAGTTTCTTATTCAGTTTTAAAACAATGTGGGATTTAATATCCCCTTAATTTAAATAACTTCTATCTTATGTATTTCTGAAGAAATACAATCCACAGCTCTCCAGAATAAATATAAACAAGTTCCTTCTTGCCCATCCAATGTACTAGGTTGACTAACCTCTCATGAATGGTTTCCCATTAAAAAGAAGTTCCTCTCCTATTACAATGAAATCTTTTCTTCCAGAGAGTGTTGCTGAAGAGCACACCATCCTAATAGAAAAATTAGGCCTGTAATCACTGTTTACCATCGTAATTATCATCAAATTCCTCATAATTACCATCAAATCGTGTACAGTATACTATAATAGTCCTACATGATTGAGTTTACATTATTATTATTAGCATTTTATCAAGAAATTTCCTCCAAATTAGTATGTTATTTTTCAAGACTTCAGTATTGTTATATCTTATATTTTAGTCTTCTAGCACACTGCTGAATGCATCAGGTCACCTAGGTTTTGGTCTTCCTCTGGGCCTTTTTCCAACCATCTGAGCATCAAGCACGTGTAAACGTGTATATATTTAATTAATCATCAAACACCTCTTTCAGTAATCTTCATTTGTATAAGTGATAGGAGTATGATTAATGTTAACAATGTCAAGTTCCTATTATCTTCATTTGTAATAATATGATTCTGCCACTGATGCATCTGTTCACTCTCTTAGTTTTTTCAGATGTCTGTGGTCTGTAGTCTTTAATCAGATGTTTTTTGACTTCACCTAGCTTTTGAATCCATAAGTTAAATTTGAACACCACTGTCTTGTATTCTGCTAATTTAGTATTTTCGTTAATTTCTCTCTTACTCCATATAAATTTATTCAGTTGCTCTCCACCATACCAGCTTTGCTTATTCTATTCTCAGTTTCTATATTTAATTTGCAATCTTTCCTAAAAATTGTACCTGGTTTGGGAAGATGCAGCTTAATGTTTTCTATGTTTCTGTCTATTTTCATAGTTTTGTATTTTTATTTGCTGATTTGTAGGCCAAATTTGTTACACAATTTGATTTATTTAAAAAAACTTGAAAGTTGATATTGGGTTCGAAATCACTTTCCTTCATAATGTGATCCATAATAGATGTTGAATAGTGGTGGAGATGGTGTGCACCCTTATCTTATACTTACCTTTACATCAAGCCATCTTTATTTATTATGTAGAGCATTACTATGTATTGCTTTTTATAATGTCTTATTTTGAAAAGCTTTTCTCTGGACACCCTTGTTGCACACTTTCTACAGTTCTACAAATGTAAATGCATATCCTCGTTATATGACACCTCCTATTTTTTCCTGAACCCAACTTGTTCTTCACCAAGCTTCTCTTTCATGATTTTTTTTTTGTGTTCTCTTCTCAAGCATGCTTGTATAAATCTTACCCAAAACACTAACTACAGATATTCCTCTAAAATTCTTACATTCAGTTTTATTTTCCTTTTTATAGATGGATACTATGACATCTCTACTCTAGTTATCTGGAATTTGACCCAACCTAGGCCTGCTGAATTATACAATACATCCACTCAGTATTCCCTCTAAGCTGCACAGATGTGATGCCCCTGCGCAGACTGAATTACTGCCACATGGCTGCCAGTAAAAGTTTTCTACATGAAGCTGTGTAAAAATTACATTGTTATAGTGTTTTTTTTTTTATTATTTTTTATGTTTTTTTTATTTAAAACAAAAATCAGATTTCGTGTTGTTGGAGCATTTTAACAAGAGAGAGACAGTTGTAGAGTTGTTTTTATTTAAGAAAATGAACAGTGGAAATTCGACTGTTTTTTGATTGTCGAGCAACAATACAAAAGCGAGTAGTTGAGTGCTTTTGTAAAATTTTACATGCAAGAGCAGTATCAAGTCTGCACAGCTGGGAAAAAAAAAAAAAAAAAAAAAAAAAAAATTAGTGGGAGCATTGCACCCACTGCAAAACTTTTAGACCTCCCTATTTAGCATTTCTCATCTACTCTGACTTCATATTGCAGGTTTCTGATGGATTTTCACTACCTCAAATATTAATATTGATTAGCATTTGACATGTACTGAATGCATTCCTCTTAAATACTTTCTAGTGCTATTCTGTAACTACTTGTTTAATATAACAAACTTCAAAGTTTGTTCAGGACTTGCAGAATATCTCTGTCTTCAGTTTTTATGTTGCTTTTATCATCTTTGATTGCTTTTACAATATTCTTTCCTCCATCTCTAAGCTTTTTCAGCAGCCTCCAGAATATTTTGGCACCTTAATAATATTTATCTTCTATATTCTTACCAGACTTCCTGTGCCTTTTGCTTAGCTACATTTACATGTAGCTTATTTACATTGTTCTCTATGTTCCTTCCCTCAGGGCTCCTTCTGACTAGGAACTGTTGATATGGTTTCTTTTTTTCCAGGACTGCCTCTTTATCTTCTGGAGTATCTTAGTTTGAAACTGTCTATAAAATTTTTTTCTATCCTTTGTCCACACTGATATGCTTGTGACTTTCTGTGTGGGTCATATAAAACATTTTCACAATTCAGCCTTCCTGGCTGAATCATTGGTTTTTCTTCTGAGTTTGCAGAGAGTGTTTGTTTTATATCTACAACATATCTGACCTGTTGTTTAGATAATATGCAAATCATTTAGTGGGCAAAATTCACTGCTTTTCAGCTTTCTCTATATCAGTCCTGTTTTATTTTAACTGTTATTGTTTAGGATTATGCCAAAGCCTGTGAAACAATTTATCAGTTGTTTGTGTTTTCTAGCGGGTTTGTCTGTAGAATGAAAATGTTATTTATTATACTGATACTTCCACAGAGTGTGAAATAACATCCTATGAGGTCTGCATTAACCATTATTTACAAGGTGTCTATCAGCCTCTCTTAAACTCATTCACCAGTCTTGAAGCAAAAAAAAAATCTAGTGCTTGTGTCCTTGCCATCTGCAAATTTGTGACAAAACCTCTAGCATAACTCCATACTCTTTTACATCCTATTATATTGTGATTTTTTTTTCTTCATTTACTCTTCCCTATAAAATGCCCTTTGTGACGTGTTTTTATCATATCTCTCTCTTTTCTATCTATCCACCCAAGTTAGTAACTCACAAGCCATAAGAAGCATCCCACACATGCATTGCCATTTTGGTCACTCACCTTTTGATTACCTCCTCATCCTCAAAAATCCTAACAAACTAAATCTGTGCAGGGTAATCCAGGTACAGTCATATCAAAGTCATAGAAAGAAGGAAAACAACTTCTTAATCCCAGTTTGCCAGTATGTTCTTAACATCCAAGTGATCCCTTGGGCAATATTGCTCACTTTTGCAATATATCCTAAACTTCAACTCCCTGTGTGAATCATGACTCCCAAATTCCTAGCCTCATCAGTTTGTTGCAGTTAATTGTAATCTATATAATACATAACTTGTAGTCTTTTCATCCTAGATTACGTCATCTTAAACTTTGCCACAATGAACTGGCAACCATTGTTCATTATCCAAGCTACTTAAATCATCCTGCAGAATATCTATGTCACCATTATGAACTGTTGCCATCCCTAGTATCATTAACAAACAAATCAAACAGGAAAATTTTCTCTCCAGGAAAGAGTTTCTAGGAATGGGAGGGAGCAAAATTTTGTCACCTGTTATGAGATTTGAAATTGCCTTCAATTAAAGTTTTGATAAATATTCCTCGCCTATAAAATGTATTTAAATACAAATCTTTTCAGTCAAAGAGCAAATATTCTTCTTCTGGCTGCTTATGTAAAATTAGTACAAAAAGTAAAAGAAGTATCTGTAAGGGGATGGTTGTGTATCTTGCATCAGTCAGACTTTAAACAAAAATAAGTGTATTGTTCATCTCATGTATCAGCAGCATTGTTATCCATAATAAAAGCATTTAAAAAAATTTTTTTTTTAAAGCAGCACTTCCTACGCATATGTCATCATTATTGTTTTATGTACCCCGACTGCATCCATCCTTCATACCTTGATTCATTTTATTTTTCTGTTATTTCTTGCTAATGGTTCTCTCAAAAATATTAAAGCCTCAAGAGCAAAGTTAATGTTTCCTTTATCTTCCAGAAAGGCTTAATAGTCCTGCAAATGCAAAACACTTTGAAATCTTGAAATCCACCAGTATCTTCTGACTGTGATGCAGCAAGAAGAGAAACATATAGATAAATAAGACTGGAGTGGCCATACACTAAAAAAAAATTTTTTTTAAATGGATAAACAACATTTCTGTGTACGACTGCATACAGGAGTCCTTACACATTTCAATCTGTCATACAAATGCATCTAAAATATTTGTCATTCCTGTTTTATTTTAAATTCATCATCATCATCATCAAATTCCTGCCATGTACCCTCAAGGGGTGTACAGGATATGACAGTACTACATGAAAAAATTACATCATTACTAACTTCCTATCTACAATTTTCCTCCAAATCAGTCTGTTACTTGTCAAGACTCCAACATTATCAGATCTTATATTTCTATCGTCTAAGGCACTTTGTACTGTATCAATCCACCTATATCTTGGTCTTCCTCTGGGTCGTTTTCCTGCCAACCTGGCAGAGAACACTTGTTTTGCTAATCTTTCCTCTCCCATTCTATTTAAGTGACCATACCATCTGAGATTAGCTCTGCTAACGCATTCCTGGATGCTGACAATGTCAAGTTCTTTCCTAATATCCTCATTTTTAATATGATATTGCCATTGATGCCATCTGTTCACGCCTCTAATCTTTCTCAGGACTCTCATATCTGCGGTCTCTAGTCTTTGGTCAAGTGTTTTACTTCTGACCCAGCTCTCAGATCCATAAGTTAAAATTGGTTTGAACACAGTCTTGTATACAGCTAATTTAGTGTTCCGACTAATTTCTTTCTTATTCCATATGAATTTATTCAATTGACTTCCCACGATACCAGCTTTGCTGATTCTATTGTCTATTTCTATATTTAGTTTACCATCTTCAGTAAAAATTGTGCCTAAGTAGCTGAAATGTTTTACTTGTTCCACAGGTTCTCCATTCACAACACAGTTGACATTTTCAATGATTCTGCCTATTTTCATTGTTTTTGTCTTTTTATTGCTGACCTTCATACCATATCTATTACAACAGCTATTCAATTTAGTCAGAGAATCTTGCAGACTTGTAGCGGATTTATTTAGAAGTATAACATCATCCGCATAAAGCAAAGAGCTGACATTAACATCTCCAATTTTGATATCAGGTTTAATACCACATTCCTTCATAATGTGATCCATATAGATAATGAATAACAGAGGGGATAATGTACATCCTTGTCTCACACCAGATTTAACATTAAACCATCTTCCTGTACTTCCTTCAATTCTAACTGCTGACTCACAACTCAAATAAAGACTAAGTATTGCTTGATATAATGCCCCATTGATACCATATAACTGCAGCGTATTGAATAGCTTTTCTCTTGGCACCTTGTCATATGCCTTTTCCAAATCGACAAAACTTAAATACAGATCTTTGTTATATTCCCATGCTTTCTCGACTATTTGTAGTAAAGTGAAGATCTGATCCTGACAGCCTCTATTTGGCCTGAATCCAGCTTGTTCTTCACCAAGCTTTTCTTCCACAATTCTTCTCAACCGTTTCTCAAGTATACTTGCATAGATCTTGCCAGGAACACTCAGTAGGGAAATACCTCTGTAATTCTCACATTCAGTTTTATTTCCCTTTTTATATATGGGTACTATGAGAGCTCTACTCCAATCATCGGGAATTCGTCCCTCTGTCCAGGCTTTCTGAACTATGCAGTGCAGCCACTGTAAGACTCTTATACCACCATACTTCAGCATTTCTGGTCGAATATCATCTACTCCTGCTGCCTTTCCACATTTCAAGCCTTTGATGGCTTTTTCTACTTCAAGTATGGATATGTATTCCTGACTGCATGCCTGGTCAGTGTTTTTTATCACTGTGCTGTCATCACTGCTTGTTTCATTTAGCAGTTTTTCAAAGTAATTACTCCATACTTCAAGGATATCTTTTTCTCCTGTTTTCATTTCACCTTTATCATCTCTAATTCCTTTTACAGCACTCTTTCCTCCATTCCTAAGCTTCTTCAACAACCTCCAGAATATTTTGCCACCTTCTTGATATTTATTTTCTATATTCTTGCCAAAGTCCTCTCATGACTTTTGTTTAGCTAGTTTTACACACTGTTTAGCTTTCTTACATTTGTCTCTGTATTCTGTAAGAGTAAAAGCTGACTTATTTGCCAGGAACTTTTGATATGCTTTCTTCTTTTCCTTCACTGCCTCTTTAACTTCCTGTGTCCACCAGGGAGTTCTGATTTTTTTATGTTTGCACACAACCTCACCACATGCCTCTCTGGCAGAATCAATCAATGTTTCCTTCAGAGTTTGCCACTGAATCTCCAAGGTTTGATTCCTGTTCTCAAACTCTTTCATTTTCTTTTCAATAATATTTCTGTATTTTAGTCTACAGTTTACATCTGAGAGCTGCTCAACTTTTATTCGCTTTAAAACTTTCTTACATGTTATTCTTTTCAATATGAAATTCAATTTTATCCTGCTCAAGACTAAATAGTGATCACTTCCAATTTCAAATCCTCTGTACGCTCTGGTGTCCTGCACCAGGGAGAAAACATCACTATCAACAATAACATAGTCAATGAGACTTTTCTTATTCCTAGCCTCTTCTCTCCATGTGAATTTGTGCACATTTTTATGTTGGAACATGGTGTTAGTAATAACCAGTCCATGTCCTGAGCAGAAATCCAACAGATATTTGCCATTATTATTAGCTTTGCTCTTTTCTCCAAATTTTCCCAAAATATTTTTGTATGTCTCACAGTCATTTCCTACTCTACTATTTAGATCCCCAATAAGGACCAACTTTTCCTTTTTCATTGTGTCAGTTGCTTTTTCTAAAGCCTCAAAAAATTCCTCCACTTCTACCTTAATAGAACCTTCTGTGGGACCATAGGCACAAATAAGTCTCATTGTCCAGTTCCCCATTCTCATATTTGCCCACATTACTCTACTTAAGACTGACTGCCATTCAAGAAGATTAGCCTCGTATTTTGTGTTGAATACTATGGCTACTCCTTCTTTTCCTTGATTGTTATTGCCTGAATATAACATTTTGTATTTATTGCTCAGAAAGATCTCACCAGTTTTGGTCTTTTTTGTTTTAGTCACCCCTATTATGTCGATCTAGTACTTATCTAATTCCTCAGCTAGCTCCATTTCTTTGCCATTCAGGCTTCTTACGTTGATAGTACCGATCTTTAACTCTGGTGGTGTTGAGTTGGGGTTTGTTTTCAGATTTGTTCCAGTAGCTGACTTTTCGCTGTTCTCCCTGGTTCCCTGGTTGTTTAACCGGGCGACGCCCCAGCCGGCATGAAATTTTGTCATGTTGTACCATCATTTTTTATTTTGGTTTAACCAATAAGAATACAATTTGGTCGGCTAAATCCCAAATTGCCAGCCCATCCTCGTTCGTTCAGTATCAAAGTAGATACCCAACAGGGTGCACCACGAGAAGGTGAGGATTGGACATTAGGTCAGAAGCCCTGGTCGGTTCTCCGCATTCCTTTAAAGGCTATGTGGAGGTCTCCTCTCAGTTATACAGCTTTGACCCTTAAGCACCCCTATTTTAAATTCTTCCTTTAAAATAACTTTGCATTTCAGTTATTTAAATTTTATATATATACAAGATAAGTAAATTCATACTTAAGAAATTCTCAAGATACACAATACATACGGACAGCACTTATATGCAAACGGTATCTGCAAGTTAACACTCAGCCCCACATGCTGCATTGTCTCAGTTCCCATGTGTGTCTCTTGCTGTGAATGCTCCTGTGTGTGCACACGTGCTTATTTTCACGTTTTTGGTGCTTTTTTTTAAATGTTATTCACAATGTCTGGTGGAAACATACCCTTGAATCGAAACGTGAACCATCTCACAAATGTACTATAATCATCTAGAGATGAAATTATGGATAATAAAGAAATATGAAGGTGGACGAAGCTTGTCAGGTATAGCACATAAATTCAATTTTGCAGTATTAACAATAAATACCATAGTAAAGGAATGTCTCATGTATAAAAGAACATGTTAAAGGAATAGTCAGCATGAAAACAACTATAATAACAAAAAAAAAAACATTAAGGCGCACTAACAGAGATGAGAAAGTTGCTTACAATATGGATGAAAGGCCAGATCCAGAAACATGTTCCTTTGAGTCTTATGACAATACAGGCTAAGGCAAGAAGTTTATTTGAGGACCTTAAGGGAAAATATCCTGAAGGAACACAGTCATTTGCTGCTAGCAATAGTTAGTTTTCTTGTTTTAAAAATCGCTTTCCTAATGTGCATATATCTGGTGAGACTGCTAGCGATGATACTGAAGTAGCCAAAAATTTTCCAGAGTGGCTACAATCCATAATTGATGAAGGTCAATATTTGCATGAGAAAAAAGATGGCTGAAGCATTTTGAGAATTGACTTCCTGTTTAGCTTGGTCCCATTTTCTTAAAATGCAGAGAATATCTGAGATGCCTTTGCCTGCTATAGAGAAATTTATGAGGAAAAAAAAAAAGAAAGTAAAAGTTAAAATATCTCTTGACAGATTTTTGTGATAACTAGCAACCAACCAACATGCAACGATATGTATCTTTTTTTTTTTATTATTAAATGTAATCGTAACATTGGTGGAGCATTTTGGACTGTATTTTTTAGTTGATTATTCTTCATTTTCTTTTTTTATCCATAGAATGAGTTTGGATTATTGATAGTTAGGAATTAAAAGATAATGTGTAGTGGCAATTTCCTGTTAATATACAGGGTGTCTGGGCTAGAGGTATCCAAAAATAATGGTTTATAATGTGAGAACCACTCGTTATATTTTCTCAAACTAAAACTCCAAGATTTATTTTGTCACACTTTCAAGATCACTAGTGTGCATGCATAGTCGCACATATGCAAAAACAGCATAAAAATGGCTATTGCCTGGACGTTGGATCAGAAGAGGAGGCCCAACTGCCTGGCCACCTAGAACTCTGGATATGACTCCACTGGACTTTTTTGCATAGGGCTTTATTAAAGACTGTGTGTACCAGAGAAAGTTTTGCATGATTTGAAACAGCATATCATTGCAGCAGTTGCTCTAATAATGCCTCAGATGCTGGAAAAACTTAGCAAGAGCTTGAATATTGTTTTGGCATCTCTCAAACAACAAAAGGTGCCCACATTGAACTTTACTAATCTTCATAAAAACTTGGTGAGTTACTTTGTATAATAACAAAAAAATATTTCAATAACCCCTTATAGATACCAGGATTATGTGTGTGTATTTTTGGATACCTCTAGCCTGGACACCCTGTATTGTGTTTCCAGCACTAAAGTTTGATAAAATTGTAAAATATATTTGGTGTGTTCAGTGTTTAAAAATTGTTCAAATGTATGTGGTGTAGAATTTATGTATCTTTTATGTATTTAATACAGGATGTTTATCATTTTTTTACTATTTAATATTTCTGCATTGCATTACATGTTTAATTTTTGCATATGTGTTTGATACGACAGTCTATTATGAAAGGGAGGGGGAATCAGACTTACATAAATTTTGACTTGCGTAAGGAGTTGCAGAATGGTCTACTTACATATGTTGAGGAGTGGGGAGGGTGCACACACATATTGCTTGGTAAGAAGTAAAAGGACGCCCCCCATATGCAAGGTGCAACGTGCCACATAACAAGTCATGTGTTTGTAGCCTGTATAAATTAAAGGAATATGATGCTCCCTGGTCAGTAAAATTGTGTCTGGGTGAAATGGCTATGAGAAGGGAACTGATGGAGTTTGAGGGAGGTGTTGATACAATGCCATGTTGCAGACCTGTCTGTTCGACAAATTGGGCAATCCCAAGTAAAAAATTAGTGATATGAGATGGAAGCACAGGGAGTCAGCTGCAAGTGCCACCCACAGTGGACAACCCATCACACTCAAATGTGACCATAGGGTGCTATAATGGATAATATATAAAAAACGCCATTCATCAGCCAATACATTGAATGTGGAGTTCCGGGCATTGACTAAAACATGAATCTGCACAAAAACATTCAGAACTGATGCTCACAGTGTGGGTTTCCATGGTAAGACTGCAATATGCAAGCCCCACTTTACCTGAACCAACATGCAGTGTTGACTTTATTGGTGCAAAGAGCATGTACATTATATTTGGATGTGGAAGCTTGGAAAGCTGTATTAAGGAATGACGAATCACACTGTGCCTTCTGTTGAGTAGATGGACGGGTGTGGCAAATGTCCAGTGAACGTCTTACCAGAGTGCATAATTCCAACTATGAAATTTGGAGGTGGCAGTGTGATGGTTGGGTTGGGACCTCTGTGATGCCAAATATTGAACTCAAAGAGGTATTTGTGGACATGTTGAGATCACAGCTCTGCCTCCATAGAGCTGTGATCTCAACCCTATTGAACATCAGTGGGATGAACTGAAGCATCTGTTGAGGTCAAAGGACGTCTTCCCCCCAACAGTCCAGAACCTCATTACATGCCTACAGGAAGAATGGTGCAAAATTCCCATTGATCGCTATCGTGCGGTTGTGGAAAGTATGCTCCATAGGATTGCTGCACTTTCAAGCAGAAATTCCATGTTGTTCATCAACACTAAAAGAAAGCATTCTTGAATTCAGTGCTTGACTTGGCAACACAGATAATTAACTTTAAAATTCATGTAATTATTATATTATAATATATAAAAACTTATTTAAACATAAAAATATGGTACTGAAATTTTTAAATTGCTCCACAACAAGAGTACAGTTTGGTTTGGGTTTGCATTACAGCTATGATAACTATTAGGCTATAAGGTCAGTATATTATGTGTGTTAATTACATGTATTATCTGGTCAGTTTCCATGTTTTGCAGGATGAAAATTTGAGTTTTCATCCTCCATATGAGACTGGTTAATTCACTTTCAACTCAAAAAAACAACACCCTAGGTGGAATTAGAATTTATGTCTTTGCAAGGGCAAATGCACATTATTCTCACTATCAGAGTAGTTTTCATATAGTTTCTATTAATTTCTTCTCTCATTTAATTCTATTATTTAAAAAATTATTTTTTTCTCTTTTTAGGCAAAGTTTCTCCAACTCCCTCCCAAGAAAGCCTAACCTCACAACAGTTAAGTGAAGACTTAAATAAAAATGTGAGCTGCTTTATTAGTCTTTCTATTTTTAAGATTGATTGCTGAATTCATAACCATTTCTTTATAAGAATGGCAAGATATTTCCAGTTTTGTTAAGCATGACATAAATATATGCTACATTTATGTTGTGCTTAACATATTATTAGAGCTATGTAGTCTGCTTCCTCACAAAGGTTTACAAAAGTGGAAAAAAAATTACATATATAAAACAGAGCAGTTACATAAAACAGTAATGATAATACAAAGTGAATTACAAAATTTGTCACTCTGATGTGTATTTGAGTGACAAATTCTGCATGTTTGATTGTTAAGGGTGTGGTATTGTCTTTCATATCCCATTTCTTATAGGTTATGCTGTTTGAGAGTCATTCATATATAATAACCATGCCTTGATTTTGCACTTATGTAGGAGCATATAATTTCAGCTGAATCTTTGAATCTTATATAATATGTGACATCTTTGTTTCCCCAAACATTGATTTTCTTTCACAATATAATAAGAGAAACTGGATTTTAATGTTTTTAATTTTAATTGTGGCATTTTAGACAAGTTTATTACATTAGAGATGAAGTAAACTTGTGTCAAATGTCACAATTGGTATATCTTGCAGATACTGTGCTTCTTAATAGGTAAATGTGGTTGCTTCATCAATCTAATATTACAAAATACTTTGTTTAGGATGTGGGCAATAAAAAAAAAAATAAATAAAAAAAAAAGAGCAACCTCAAAACATCACTGTTTTTCAAAATCTGAGGATTTCCTACCTTGACTTTCTTTAGCATTGTACCATGTTTTTGTCAATGTCATCAACCATTAAAAATCCACAGACAGTTTTGGAAAGGCCTTTCTAAAATGACTCTAGAACTGTCTGTCATTGACTTTTCTTCCTCACGTTCCTCATACAAATGTAATTATTTCATCAATCCATCATGATTTTGTTCGTTTTTTTCTCCCATGAAATCCAATCCAGTATATCTTGTTTGTCTGGTCTTTGAGCAATATGCTAAACCGATTGCAACTTCAGAAGTTTCACTCTTTCTGTGATATCAGACACTTTGGTTTTGATTTCTTATCGAAGTATTCCTTTTGTGATACCAAGCATATATCTTTCCATACTAAACATCGACATACTGTTTATGTTGATGTTTCACAACCATATGTCAATATGGATGGGTTCGAGGCTATCTGGTGAAAAGACGTGCTGTTAGTAAACTCCTGAAAGATCAGTGATTTTTGTTGATTTACAAGTGTTTTCTTAGATTTATTGGTGTATTTGTGTATTTATTGCACCATAGCATTTAATAACATAATTGTAGATATATTATTAGTTTTTACTGCAAATGGTACCAAAAACTCATCACAATAGGGCAGTGTCTAAAGCTCAAGTTAAACTTGTTGCTGCAGTGACAGTGATAATTTATCTGAGGATAATCTGACATTGGAAATATCCTGGTTAAAAGAAATTATTAGAAAATTGACTAGAGAAATAAAAAGAAAAGTAGAAAAGCAAAACTTGGACAGGTTAAGAAAAAGAATCTGAACAAGAAGAGGTAGGAAAGCACTGAACTCGGTAATCATAATATTAATAACAACAAGGTAAGTCAATTAAAAACTAAGAATAAAGAGGTAATATAGTATGATGATTCAATCTTAAAATTTGCTCTTGCTGAGGGAATCACTACTTCTAGTTTCCTGGGGGCAAAAATTAAAGATATGACAAATGTAATTGAAAATCAGGAAAAAAAAGTAAAAGAGATGGTAGTTCTGGTAGGAACTAATAATTTAAGTAGCAACAAATACAGTATGAGAGAAGATATGAATAGATCTGTTGGAAAAAGCAAGAAAGAAATGTGAGAGTAAAAATTGTAGTTTTGCTATCTAGATACAACAGTACTGAGTTAAGGAGGGCAATGATAGCAAATGATTCCATGCACAGGCTGTCTAGAAGAAATGGATGTGAGTTTTTAGATGTGTGGGGTGTGTTTGATGGTAGAAATGACTTGTATAAGAGGGACGGCCTGCACTTGAATTCATTTGGTTTCAGGAGCCTGGGAAAATTACTTATTAGTATGAGACCTAATGTAGAGAGTCATGGAAACTAGATCATCAAGGGAGGAATGGTGAAAATGTGTGAAAGTTCAGCTATGGTGTGCAGACATGATAAAAATATGAATGGCTTCGAACAAGGTTATGTATCTGGTGAAAGGGTGGAAAAATATGCTTTGGACCTTTTGAGTATGTCTGGTGAGGGAAAAGATAAAGTTCTACAAGGCCATATAGATTGCATATCTAATTATAAGAATAGACTAGATGGTAATTTGTTATGTCTGTACACAAATGCCAGGAGCATCAGAAACAAAGGGGTTGAGTTCGTTGCTTTATTGAATACAATGTGGCCTAAGATTGTTGGCATTAGTAAAACCTGGCTATCAGGATCAGATATGGTAACTATGATAGAGTGTGACGGATATACTATTTTTAGGAATGACAGAAGAGATAGGAGTGGGGATACTACTAATGATATCAGATGACTTAAGTCCAATTAGGGTAGAAATGCAAGAAAACAATGATGTTAAAAATATCCCATGTAGCGGTGAGTTTGGAGCCATCTAGTGTGAAGTTAAGCCTAACATAATGACATATATGGTGGGGTGTTGCTACAGACCTGGCAGTTCAATGCAGGGTACGAAGAAATGCATCACCACTTTAGACTTATGGGTACTACTAAAAGAGTGATCATTAAGGGTGACTTTATTTATTCAAACATGGATTGGATAGAAGAAAAATCTCATGAGGGTGCTTAAGGGTCAAAGCTGTATAACTGAGGAGACCTCCACATAGCCTATAAAGGAATGCAGAGAACCGACCAGAGCTTCTGACCTAATGTCCAATCCTCACCTTCTCGTGGTGCACCCTGTTGGGTATCTACCTGGATACTGAACAAACGAGGATAGGCTGGCAATTTGGGATTTCACCGAAAAAATTGTATTCTTATTAACTTAAACCAATAGAGAAAATGATGGTACAACATGACAAAATTTCATGCCGGCTGGGGTGTCGCCCGGTTAAACAAGGCCCCCGTTGTTTTTGCCAGGGAACCAGGGCGAACAGCGAAAAGTTAGCTACTGGAACAAATACTAAAACACATCCCAACTCAACATCCCCAGAGTTAAAGATTGGTACCATCAACATAAGAAGCCTGAATGGTAAAGAAATGGAGCTAGCTGAAGAATTAGATAAGTACCAGATCGACATAATAGGGTGACTGAAACAAAAAAGACAAAAACTGGTGAGATCTTTCTGACCAATAAATACAAAATGTTATATTCAGGCATTGACAATCAAGGAAAAGGAGTAGCCATTGTATTCAACACAAAATACGAGACTAATCTTCTTGAATGGCAGGCAGTCTCAAGTAGAGTAATGTGGGCAAATATGAGAATGGGGAACTGAACAATGAGACTTATTTGTGCCTGTGGTTCCACAGAAGGTTCTGCTAAGGTAGAAGTGAAGGAATTTTTTGAGGCTTTAGAGAAAGCAACTGACAATGAAAAAGGAAAAGTTGGTCCTTGTTGGGGATCTAAATAGCAGAGTAGGAAATGATTGTCAGACATACAAAAATATTTTGAGAAAATTTGGAGAAAAGAGCAAAGCTAATAATAATGGCAAATATCTGTTGGATTTCTGCTCAGGACATGGACTGGTTATTACTAACACCATGTTCCAACATAAAAATGTGCACAAATTCACATGGAGAGAAGAGGCAAGGAATAAGAAAAGTCTCATTGACTATGTTATTGTTGATAGTGATGTTTTCTCCCTGGTGCAGGACACCAGAGTGTACAGAGGATTTGAAATTGGAAGCGATCACTATTTAGTCTTGAGCAGGATAAAATTGAATTTCATATTGAAAAGAATAACATGTAAGAAAGTTTTAAAGCGAATAAAAGTTGAGCAGCTCTCATATGTGAACTGTAGACTAAAATACACAAAGATTATTGAAGAAGAAAAATGAAAGAGTTTGAGAACAGGAACCAAACCTTGGAGATTCAGTGGCAAGCCTTGAAGAAAACCCTGATTGATTCAGCCAGAGAGGCATGTGGTGAGGTTGTCTGCAAGGATAGAAAAATCAGAACTCCATGGTTGACACAGGAAGTTAGAGGCAGTGAAGGAAAAGAAGAAAGCATATCAAAAGTTCCTGGCAAATAAGTCAGTTTTTGCTCTTAGAGAATACAGAGACAAATGTAAGAAAGCAAAACACTGTGTAAAACTAGCTAAACAAAAGTCATGGGAGGACTTTGGCAAGAACATCATCATCATCATCATCATCATCAAATTCCTGCCATGTACCCTCAAGGGGTGTACAGGATATGACAGTACTACATGAAAAAATTACATCATTACTAACTTCCTATCTACAATTTTCCTCCAAATCAGTCTGTTACTTGTCAAGACTCCAACATTATCAGATCTTATATTTCTATCGTCTAAGGCACTTTGTACCGTATCAATCCACCTATATCTTGGTCTTCCTCTGGGTCGTTTTCCTGCCAACCTGGCAGAGAACACTTGTTTTGCTAATCTTTCCTCTCCCATTCTATTTAGGTGACCATACCACCTGAGATTAGCTCTGCTAACGCATTCCTGGATGCTGACAATGTCAAGTTCTTTCCTAATATCCTCATTTTTAATATGATATTGCCATTGATGCCATTTGTTCACACCTCTAATCTTTCTCAGGACTCTCATATCTGCGGTCTCTAGTCTTTGGTCAAGTGTTTTACTTCTGACCCAGCTCTCAGATCCATAAGTTAAAATTGGTTTAAACACAGTCTTGTATACGGCTAATTTAGTGTTCCGACTAATTTCTTTCTTATTCCATATGAATTTATTCAATTGACTTCCCACGATACCAGCTTTGCTGATTCTGTTGTCTATTTCTATATTTAGTTTACCATCTTCAGTAAAAATTGTGCCCAAGTAGCTGAAATGTTTTACTTGTTCCACAGGTTCTCCATTCACAACACAGTTGACATTTTCAATGATTCTGCCTATTTTCATTGTCTTTGTCTTTTTATTGCTGACCTTCATACCATATCTATTACAACAGCTATTCAATTTAGTCAGAGAATCTTGCAGACTTGTAGCGGATTTATTTAGAAGTATAACATCATCCGCATAAAGCAAAGAGCTGACATTAACATCTCCAATTTTGATATCAGGTTTAATACCACATTCCTTCATAATGTGATCCATATAGATAATGAATAACAGAGGGGATAATGTACATCCTTGTCTCACACCAGATTTAACATTAAACCATCTAACTGCTGACTTACAACTCAAATAAAGACTAAGTATTGCTTGATATAATGCCCCATTGACACCATATAACTGCAGCGTATTGAACAGCTTCTCTCTTGGCACCTTGTCATATGCCTTTTCCAAATCGACAAAACTTAAATACAGATCTTTGTTATATTCCCATGCTTTCTCGACTATTTGTCGTAAAGTGAAGATCTGATCCTGACCGCCTCTATTTGGCCTGAATACAGCTTGTTCTTCACCAAGCTTTTCTTCCACAATTCTTCTCAACCGTTTCTCAAGTATACTTGCATAGATCTTGCCAGGAACACTCAGTAGGGAAATACCTCTGTAATTCTCACATTCAGTTTTATTTCCCTTTTTATATATGGGTACTATGAGAGCTCTACTCCAATCATCGGGAATTCGTCCCTCTGTCCAGGCTTTCTGAACTATGCAGTGCAGCCACTGGAAGACTCTTATACCACCATACTTCAGCATTTCTGGTCGAATATCATCTACTCCTGCTGCCTTTCCACATTTCAAGCCTTTGATGGCTTTTTCTACTTCAAGTATAGATATGTATTCCTGACTGCATGCCTGGTCAGTGTTTTTTATCACTGTGCTGTCATCACTGCTTGTTTCATTTAGCAGTTTTTCAAAGTAATTACTCCATACTTCAAGGATATCTTTTTCTCCTGTTTTCATTTCACCTTTATCATCTCTAATTCCTTTTACAGCACTCTTTCCTCCATTCCTAAGCTTCTTCAACAACCTCCAGAATATTTTGCCACCTTCTTGATATTTATTTTCTATATTCTTGCCAAAGTCCTCCCATGACTTTTGTTTAGCTAGTTTTACACACTGTTTAGCTTTCTTACATTTGTCTCTGTATTCTGTAAGAGTAAAAGCTGACTTATTTGCCAGGAACTTTTGATATGCTTTCTTCTTTTCCTTCACTGCCTCTTTAACTTCCTGTGTCCACCAGGGAGTTCTGATTTTTTTATCCTTGCACACAACCTCACCACATGCCTCTCTGGCAGAATCAATCAATGTTTCCTTCAGAGTTTGCCACTGAATCTCCAAGGTTTGATTCCTGTTCTCAAACTCTTTCATTTTCTTTTCAATAATATTTCTGTATTTTAGTCTACAGTTCACATCTGAGAGCTGCTCAACTTTTATTCGCTTTAAAACTTTCTTACATGTTATTCTTTTCAATATGAAATTGAATTTTATCCTGCTCAAGACTAAATAGTGATCACTTCCAATTTCAAATCCTCTGTACACTCTGGTGTCCTGCACCAGGGAGAAAACATCACTATCAACAATAACATAGTCAATGAGACTTTTCTTATTCCTAGCCTCTTCTCTCCATGTGAATTTGTGCACATTTTTATGTTGGAAAATGGTGTTAGTAATAACCAGTCCATGTCCTGAGCAGAAATCCAACAGATATTTGCCATTATTATTAGCTTTGCTCTTTTCTCCAAATTTTCCCAAAATATTTTTGTATGTCTCACAATCATTTCCTACTCTACTATTTAGATCCCCAACAAGGACCAACTTTTCCTTTTTCATTGTGTCAGTTGCTTTTTCTAAAGCCTCAAAAAATTCCTCCACTTCTACCTTAGTAGAACCTTCTGTGGGACCATAGGCACAAATAAGTCTCATTGTCCAGTTCCCCATTCTCATATTTGCCCACATTACTCTACTTGAGACTGACTGCCATTCAAGAAGATTAGCCTCGTATTTTGTGTTGAATACTATGGCTACTCCTTCTTTTCCTTGATTGTCATTGCCTGAATATAACATTTTGTATTTATTGCTCAGAAAGATCTCACCAGTTTTGGTCTTTTTTGTTTCAGTCACCCCTATTATGTCGATCTGGTACTTATCTAATTCCTCAGCTAGCTCCATTTCTTTGCCATTCAGGCTTCTTACGTTGATAGTACCGATCTTTAACTCTGGTGATGTTGAGTTGGGGTTTGTTTTCAGATTTGTTCCAGTAGCTGACTTTTCGCTGTTCGACCTGGTTCCCTGGCGAAAACAACGGGGGCCTTGTTTAACCGGGCGACACCCCAGCCGGCATGAAATTTTGTCATGTTGTACCATCATTTTTTATTTTGGTTTAACCAATAAGAATACAATTTGGTCGGCTAAATCCCAAATTGCCAGCCCATCCTCGTTCGTTCAGTATCAAAGTAGATACCCAACAGGGTGCACCACGAGAAGGTGAGGATTGGACATTAGGTCAGAAGCCCTGGTCGGTTCTCCGCATTCCTTTAAAGGCTATGTGGAGGTCTCCTCTCAGTTATACAGCTTTGACCCTTAAGCACCCCCTGGCAAGAACATAGAAAGTAAATATCAAGATGGTGGTAAGATATTCTGGAAGTTGTTGAAGAAGCTTAGAAATGGAGGAAAGAGTGCTGTAAAAGGAGTTAAAGATGATAAAGGTGACTTGAAAACAGGAGGAAAAAGATGTCCTTGAAGTATGGAGTAATTACTTCGAAAAATTGCTAAATGAAACAAGCAGTGAGAGCACAGTGATAAAAAACACTGACCAGGCATGCAGTCAGGAATACATATCCATACTTGAAGTAGAAAAAGCCATGAAAGGCTTGAAATGTGGAAAGGCAGCAGGAGTATTTGATATTCGACCAGAAATGCTGAAGTATGGTGGTATAAAAGTCTTACAGTGGCTGCACTGCATAGTTCAGAAAGCCTGGACATAGGGACGAATTCCTGATGATTGGAGTAGAGCTCTAATAGTACCCATATATAAAAAGGGAAATAAAACTGAATGTGAGAATTACAGAGGTATTTCTCTACTGAGTGTTCCTAGCAAGAATCTATGCAAGTATACTTGAGAAACGGTTGAGAAGAATTGTGGAAGAAAAGGTGAAGAACAAGCTGGATTCAGGCCAAATAGAGGCTGTCAGGATCAGATCTTCACTTTATGACAAATAGTTGAGAAAGCATGGGAATATAACAAAGATCTGTATTTAAGTTTTGTCGATCTGGAAAAGGCATATGACAGGGTGCCAAGCTATTCAATACACTACAGTTATATGGGGCATTATGTCAAGCAATACTTTGTCTTGCTTGATATAATGCCCCAGATTTGAGTTGTAAGTCAGCAGTTAGAATTGAAGGAAGTACAGGAAGATGGTTTAATGTTAAATCTGGTGTGAGACAAGGATGTACATTATCCCCTCTGTTATTCATCATCTATATGGATCGCATTATGAAGGAAAGTGGTATTAAACATGATATCAGAATTGGAGATGTTAATGTCAGCTCTTTACTTTATGTGGACGATGTTATACTTCTAAATAAATCTGCTACAAGTTTGCAAGATTCCCTGACTAAATTGAATAGCTGTTGTAATAGATATGGTATGAAGGTCAGCATTAAAAAGACAACGACAATGAGAATAGGTAGAATTGTTGAAAATATCAACTGTGTTGTGAACGGGGAATCTGTGGAATAAGTAAAACATTTCAGCTACTTAGGCACGATTTTTACTGAAAATGGTAAATTAAATATGGAAATAGACAACAGAATCAGCAAAGCTGGTATGGTGGGAAGTCAATTGAATAAATTCATATGGAATAAGAGAGAAATTAGTCGGAACACTAAATTAGCCGTATACAAGACAGTGTTCAAACCAGTTTTAACTTATGGATCTGAGAGCTGGGTCAGAAGTAAAACACTTGACCAAAGACTAGAGATCGCACATATGAGAGTCCTGAGAAAGATTAGAGACATGAACAGATGGCATCAATGGCAATATCATATTAAAAACGAGGATATTAGGAAAGAACTTGATATTGTCAGCATCCGGGAATGCATTAGCAGAGCTAATCTCAGGTGGTGTGGTCACTTGAACAGAATTGGTGAGGAAAGATTAGCAAAACAAGTGTTCTCTGCCAGGTTGGCAGCAAAATGACCCAGAGGAAGACAGAGATATAGGTGGATTGATACCGTACAAAGTGCCTTAGACAATAGAAATATAAGATCTGATAATGTTGGAGTCTTGACAAGTAACAAACTGATTAGGAGGAAAATTGTAGATAGGAAGTTAGTAATGATGTAAATTTTTCATGTAGTACTATCATATCCTGTACACCCCTTGAGGGTACATGTTAGGAATTTGATGATGATGAAAAATCTCATGATAAGAAAAAAAGAGGAATTTGTTGAATTTTTGCAAGACAACTTTCTTTCTCAGCTCAGAACATTCATAATTCATAGCACGGAAGTGGTCTCTGTTAAGAATATGACTATTTTACCACCAGTTGGTGACAGTGGTCATGCTGTACTTTTTTCAGAAGTATCTAATTATATTGATGTTCCGATTAGTGAAACAAGCATGCTGAACTACAAAGCTTGGAATTATGATCTATTTAGGGGAATGCTATCTTTGGTTCTGTGGTATCAGTTACTGAATGGGAAGAATGAAAAAAAATGGGAGTCATGTCAGCAATGCATGGGAATCTTTGAAAAAGTGAGGTGGTATCTGAATGTATCCCTAGCATTCATAGAATAAATAGGTTGGGAGTGAAAGGGTGTGCAACCTTATTAAGCAAGAGATCCACAAGAAGATGATGATGTGGGAAGAATATCATAAAAATAAGAGTGAGAGGAGTTATTAAATATATAAGGCTCAGGCCAGAAAACTAACAACCTATTGTGCAGAAAGCTAAATTGTAGTATGAAAAGAAATTTGCTATGCAAGCTAAAGGCAATCCGAAAGAATTTTATCATTATACAGCAAGCAAAAGAAATAATGAACGTAGAAAAATAACTTGATTGAATGCAGATGGTACTCTAGTGTCAGAAGCTAATGAGATTATTCAATTAATGAGTGCTCACTTTGTTAAAATATAACAACCATGTGTATGTAACATGGCTCATAGTGCTACTGTGACATTGGATGAAGAGGTAGAGGTGCAAGAAAATGAGATTGAAGAGCTGTTGCATAACCTTAATAAGAATTTGTCAATAGGGACATATGGAATATCAGCACATTTACTAAATGAATGAATGTTCAGCATAATTAGCTAGGACTTTCGCTTGTTTGTATTATTTGAGTCTGATCTCAAGAATGATACCATAGGAATGGAAGAAATATATAATATAATAATTCCATTGTACAAGCGTGGTGCAAAAACTGATGTGTCAAACTACTGACCTATTAGTATCTCTGTTGTGGTAGTGAAGATTTTAGAAAAGTTTGTAAGAACTTGTGTACAGAAATGGGTAGACAAACAAGCTGTACTCAAGGAGCAGCATGGGTTTACTAAAGGAAGGTCATGTTTTAGCAATTTTCTCATATTTTATAACAATGTTAGAGCCGAGTTGGATAAAGGGAATGGATGCACTATGATAATATTGGATTTTGGTAAGGCATTTGATAGAATACCACATGAAAGGCTGTTGCATGTGGGATTGGAATATAAACTCTCGACTTTGATCAGTGGATGGTTGATAGGCACATATCAAATAGTGGTGTATGGTGGATGTAATTCTCTAATTTTAAAATGACCAGTGATGTACCTCATGCAGGGCCAACCTATCGCGGTAAGGAGGCAGTGCATCGCATCAAGGTGCCTTCTTCAAGGGGCACTGAAGTGAGTAGAAACAATAAAATAAAAACACATTTTAATATTAGCATTTATTAAATGTAGATATGCACTAAACACATTGTAATAAATACTGTGACTTTTAATAACATTTAGCAAAAACTGCAAGTTGTTTTTTTGCTATATGTAGTGTTATGTCGTCACTACCCACGCATTTATTCTTTGCACTTATATTCTTTCTGTTATATTGTTGGTTATAACTATTATTTATCACTCATGCATATCATTTATTCCATTGCCGACAAATTTATATTTGTTTAGAAACGACTGCGCCAGTCGGCAACTAAATTCTGATTCACAAATGAATAACACTAAACAACAAAGGGATCACGTGATGTGCAGTCGTGGCTCCTCCCCTTTTTATTTTTTACGTAAATGGTTTCCCCCTCACTCATACAGGTCCAAAAGTTTTATAAGTGGTAATTCAATCTCAGAAACAACAGACTCATGAACTTTGACTTAAAGAAACACATTTATTATAAACACTTGCATATATACACTTTAAATAGTAATCTCAATACTAGAGAGTCTGAACTCTCCCCCCCCCCCCTCTTTAGGTTAAGATATCCAAAATTTCAACTCCTATGTTTAAATCTAACAATCCTATATCTCTGTTATATTATTATGTTCGGACTCGATTATTCCATACATAGTTGCTCAGTGCTCATTTTCAAAGCACAATTATATACAATTTTTATACAGAACATGTCAGACGCATTCCATCTTGTAATTTGACATGGAAAACTATTCTATTCTTTGCTCAAGCTTTATCTTCTCACAACTCAATTAATATTCAGGCTAACATTTAATTTTATATCATATAGCTTCTTCCTAATAAACAGTTCGAAGGTTTGGTTCCTTTCTCAGCACAAGCTTAGAGTGGCACCAGCTTATTTGACACAGACAGATCAGTCCAAAAACAGTCCTTTAGGCACTATAGGTAAGTTAATGTGTGGAACTCCTTAATTCTTTGACTCCTATTCCTTTTATGGTTAACATTTCTATAATGAGTATGAAAATTTGTACATTACCATCCTTGTCTTTTTGTGGAGTTTCTGAGGCTTCCTTTACGATTACACTTCCGTATTTTCTCACCACGTGTTTTCATGGCATCAGCGACTTACTTCCATTATCTTCGAAGGTTGCCCTTCGCTGACTTTACGTTGGCTTAACGTACCAACCGCTGTTTACTGGAATTCTGGCTTCATTCCTTTGGTGACTTTACTCGACTCGGTACAACAGCAACCGGGAGATTGTTGCTGGGCACCGGCAGCAAGCTTCCGTAGCTATCCAGGACTTGGACGGGAATGCAACCAGAAAACGAGAGAGATTTGAGTCTCGCGCCGGGCCTTATATTGCAAAATCTGAGCACCCTCTCTCGATGACTACATCATACTCTTAGCTGCGGTCGATTGGTCACTGCAACTCAGAACTGTTTTGACATGTTTCTAATACATAGATCTCTTATGTACATCTAATAATAATAATTTCAGTACTGAGACATAATTTCCCTTCGCTAATCTTACACAGATATTATCAACTTTAAATATAGATTTCTTAAATTTTAATTAACATTAACAACCTCAGTTGGTTTGACATACTTCTGAGTGAACATATGTACACTATTCTCTTAGCTCTTTCTCTGGAGGCATAAGTATGTCCTTATCCTTAGGTCTAATGGTTACTGTGTGTTGGATCGGAAACAAGATGGCTTACAAATAGTGAGTCAGCATATTTTCCGACACAACAATAGCATAGAGCTGACAGAAGCACTAGGCAAGCTTGGCGTCACATTACAGGGAGCACCTTTACACTACCAACTTCCTTTTTTTTTACATGCAGCGCGCATTCGCCAGTTAGGACGTAAGGTGTGCACATGTATTTGCCTCTGTTACAGAAGGATATTTGGGCATTGTTTGTAAATTATCAAATTGCTGATTGCTAAACACTGAGGTAAGTAGATTCAAAATTTAACCTAAGGCTTTACAAATCCAAGAAATTTTTTATGTCTACGAAATTTTTTGTTCAATAGAGATTTTTTATTTCAGAATGGAACTCCTGGAACTGAATTATAAATAACTACTCTATTTAATTTTCTATTGGTTTGAAAGTTTTCACAGATGGTATTCACTATATCTATTACTTCATTTTATGTTTGATAAAAGAAGTAAGCCAATAATGTTGTTGTATCTGCCAAAGCAAATATTTCTTTGCAATCTATAATCATTTGTTCAGCTGTCTGTTGACATTATTCTAAGTTTTAGAAATTTTGTTCTATTTTCAACATATAAAAACCATTTACATATATGCAACAAAAAAAGAACGTTCAGTAGTGTTAGTTTTTTTTTTTTCTTAAATAATTCCAATTATGACGACTTTTACTGCTGCTGGAAATAACTTTTGTAGACAGTAATCTTATCAGGTGGAGATAAAGGCTAAAAGCTTAGATTACTCTCAGTGCTATTGAGAAAGAAAGACCACTTCAGAAGTCAAACTAAAGAGCCTCAAGCGGTAATGCATAATACATTAACAATGTCTTCAATTTTGTGTTCAACAATGTCTTTGTTTTCAATTATATCCTAAATAGAAATACTGAGATTTCTTTTACGGTCCGATATAATATTTATGTCAAAATAATTTCTTAATTTATAATAATCTCAATTTCACTTTTATTATCAAAAACTTATCAATTATTTGATGCAGTTATTTAAGAAAGAATGAAATATTTGAATTTAAAAGTTAGGTGCATATGTGTTGTATAAACGTTCAGCTTTTGAGGGGAGGGTAAGAGGACCCTTCTATTCATCCTGCTGATGCATTTAAAATTTATTTTCAAAACCGTTCACAAGACAGTTGTTACAAACGTAAATCACTTGGGAAGCATACTCATACATTTTAATGCAAAATTGTAGTAAAAGTATAGCTACTATCTAAACTAGCAGTAAATGTCTTTTCCAAATGTGTGGTGATTTTTTCTTTGTACTGAAAGAAAATGCCAGATAATGATGGTAATCATTATTATCTGCGAGAACGTGCAAGGGAACTGGCAATGCCTTTGACTATTTAATTTAAGTCTCAACTCTGGTAGAATTACAAGGGAGTGGAAAGAGAACAAAATAATTCCTTTGCATAAGGGAGGTTCTATTACTTCAGTAGCAAATTATAGACCAATTTCAGTTTCATTGTAATTTTTATTCAATTTAACCTGGTCTGGAAATCATGCTCAAATTCCACGACCAAACATGGAAACCACTCAAGCACTTCAGGCCTCCAATAAGCAGTAATGTGGTCTCACATCAGACGATGAACTTCATCTCTTACCTAAAAACAATTACAAACATCCATGCCCATTACGAGTCTCAAATCTACAGCTCATTGGTAGGAGAGGGTATGCTAATTAGTCGATTATTAAAGTCATGATATTTCTGATTACAGTTTATTTTTGAATGTTTCACAAGAGAACTAATTTCACTTTGGGAGCATGCATATATATGTGTGTGTGTGTGTGTGTGAGAGAGAGTGACGATTCATTGACTCGGTTGAAATACATATTGTAAAATGAGTTGAATGACTTAAACCGAGAGTTAGGTAATAAAAGGGGGTTTAATAGTAAAACACGACTAGTTTCGGCTTATAACAGCCTTCATCAGGTGACATTATGAAAGAAAAGAAAAAACACTAAACACTGAAGGTTAAAAAAACTATGAACAACATAGAGAATCTCTATACATAATTAGCATGAAATATATATATATATATTTTTTTTATATATATACACGATATATATATATATATATATATATATATATGCTAAAGATACCAAGCTATTTTAAACCTGGTTTTACCCAAGGTAAAATACTTTCCACAGGTATATATATATATATATTTTTTTATTTTTTTTTTCAGTAAAGAAGACTAAATTTAAAATTTCTTAGTGTTATAAAATGCTAATATTGAAGGAAAACGTAAAGACTAGTATTGCTCCTGCAGATGGCAACTTAGCTTATTCTGATTTACATAATGATGATAGGATTTATGTAATTTTTTATTATCATTTTCTTTAATATAATTACACTTGGTCATCGACTTCCGTTCTGGTTGACAGGTCGTAAGTTGATTGGCCATATATTTATTAACAGTATTCTTTAACCTTTCTAATCTTTTTATCATCTTTATGATCTTTTAAATTTATAATTATGTATATTGTACATAATGTGAAATATAATACTGTATATACTGTACTGTAAACACAAAAATACAATCTACGTTAAATATTTGTTCATCAATTTATTTTTAAACAGCAATTTACATAAAACATTTGTTGCAACAACCACTGTTGGGAATATCATACCTATGGTTGAATCATAGAACTGAGTGGCATTGAAACTTGCAAAAAAATCTGCAAGTCAGTTATATGGGATGCTCATTTAAATGATATTTGGACAATGCATAAATAACTGTATTTTAATAATTTTTTGTAGTTCTTGTAACCCTCAAATCATATAGCAATAGTTTGAACATCTCTTTATTTTATATTCTAACGTAAACTGAGCATGTTTGATTTCTTGCTTTTGCTCAAATGTATGCTTTCTATATATATATATATATGTGCTTGGTTTACAAGTATTAAGCAGCAACACTGTATAAACTTATGTGATAAGGCTTGCATCTTTCATTTCATTAGGTGTGAAATTAAGAACTAATCTGAAAAAGTGGGCTCCTCATTGTTGCTGCATGGCCTTTAGAGTGCCAGTGATTTAGAGAGAACACCCCATCTGTTGAATGATTAAAAAAAAAAAAAAGTAGAATGAAATACTGTACTGTACTTGCATATATTACTATATTTAAAATAAGAAATTTTTTTAAAAAATTAACCTACACACAAATTTATAGATTATAGTTTTAAATTACATACTTTTAAATATATGTGTGCAAGTACTATACTTAAATTTCATTCTACAAATACCACCTTTTTTTATCAGTGAACAGTTAGAACAGTGGTTCTTAACCTTTTCGAAGTCGCAGAACACTTTTGATTATAAGAAAAATTTGGGGAACACCAAAAGCATTAGGGTCATAAAACTAACAATAATCATATGCATGGACTTGCCTTTTGTAAAAATGGAACTTATTTTAATGCGATACTTGAGCTTGTTGGCTTTTGCAGATTATAGCAATATCAGGTCTAATATGTGATATAATTACCCTCATCTCTTTGTCTCTATTAGTAAGTCTTTCACGCTTTTTTGTTTCTATTTGGGTTAATATTAAGAAACTGAGCTCACACAAATACGATGTTGAAAACTTTAACAACATTTTCAGCGCCCTTGTTGAGAGAGCTGGGTATTTGGCTTGGACGAAAATCCAAAATCCGTCCAGAGTTATTTCAGAGAATTTCATTTTTAGAGTAAGATCTGTTGACAAGGTAACTAATTGTTCTTCTTGTAATGAAAATTCACAACTCGATGTATGAACTATGCCAAATGGATTTCGTATCCAGTCATAATTGTGTTATTTAAGGAAAGAAAGTAACTTGAAATCGTTTCTTCCAATAAATTTTAAAAATTCTGTTATAACGTAAATAATTCGACATTTTTATTATGGAGCAAAGGAAACATATCTGTATTTTTTTCTGATATGCAGTTTTTCCAAAGAGATACGTTTTACTGAAAAGCTGACAATTTGTCAGTGGATGTCAAAATATTTTCATTTTTCTCTTGGACACTTGTATTAACATGGCTAAATATGCCATTTTAGCACACTGAATATCATTTTGAAGACATTTTACAGATCATTTGTACCTTCATTTTTTTTAAAAAAAGGCCAATAGTTCATTCTTAAGTTCTAAAATTCAGGATAGCACTTTACCCATGGATAACCATCTTATTTCAGTGTGCAAAAGCAAATATTTGTACTTGGCTTCCATAGATATGCAAAGTTTTAAGAAGGCGTGCTTTTAAAGATCTTGACTTGATGTTATTTATCATAATTACAACTTCATCTAGTACAGGTGTTAATATTGCCGGTAATGTTTTTGAAACTAGGGATTTTCTGTGCAAAAAACAGTACGTAGATATAATATTTGGGTTTATTTTCGTTGCAAGGATAACAAATCCTTTAATAGAGCCTATCGGTGAACTATGAATGATATTCTATTGGTTTAGAAGTCAACACTCATAGCAGTCTTCAGTTGTTAGGATCAGAATAGCCAATTACACTCAGAACTGTGTCATGTGACATCTTTCACCTGCGGAACACTTGTAACCAATTCGCAGAACACCGGCTAAGAACCACTGAGTTAGAACATTAGTTCTTTCCAAATCACTGGAACTCCAAAGGTCATGCACACTGGCCTTTTCTCTAAACCACTGAGTCAAATTAATTTTATCAAAAGAAACATACAGGATACAATCGGGATGAACAGTTCTGCAAAGACATAATGCTAATAGAGCAATAATCAGAGAAAATAGAATTCTAGCAGTCTGGGAAACTGCAAGAAGCAGAAAGGAAACTGTTCGCTTTTGAAATGAAATGCTTCAGGAAAATAAATAATAAATAAACTCATTGGATGGAACATAAGACTAATGTACAAGTACTGCAAGAATTGAATATCCCTAATTCAATACTTCTTAACATAGTTAAAAAGCATCAACTCTGTTAGTTTGACCACATTGTGCAAATGAAACCAGACAGACTTCCTCACCTGGTGTGTTTAGGGCAGTGTGGATGGTACGAGGCACAAGGGAAGACCGAAATTGACATGGCATGAAGCTCTTAGCTGCTGGCATATGAAGGAGCTTGCTTTGGACAGAGAAGGGTGGAAAGCTCTAATCTATGAGGGATTTCAGCCTATCTTGAGGATGGAAGAGAAGAATAGAGACTGCTGTTGGTTTCAGCAAAGAGAAGCATCTTCACATGTAGGAATGCCATCTGGATGCAAAAAGGTAAGTCAAAGGAAATGATTGTCTTGGTTGGTACCAATGATTTGAGAGGCAAGAAGTATTCTATGAGAGAGGATGTAAAGGAGTTGTTAGAAGATGCAAAACTGAAGAGCGAAAAGGTGAAGATTGTAAGTCCTACCATGCTATGATAGAGGCAAACTGAGGAGGAAGGCATATAGCCAGTGATAGTCTGTACATAGATTGTGCAAAAGGAATGATGTAGAATTTCTGAATCTGTTTGACAGAAAGAAGGGTTTGTACAATGTGGGTGGACTTCTTCGATGTTAGGTGTCTGGACAGAGCTTTGTTCACCGTGCATGCTGACATGCAAATTCAGGGAAATTTAAGCAATTGAGGCAGAAGCAAGTGAGTTTGTGTGACGGCACCCATGAATTGGGAGAGTGTGAGAATGACCAAGTGAGGAATCTAGTCTCTCAAGCAAAAATATTGAATAAGGTAGTCAGTTCAGAAAGTAAAGGTGGGTGGGAGAATAAAAAGGATGTTGCTGTTTCTGTACTAATGCCAGAAATATCAGGAAAAAGAGGGAGGAGGTTTTGGCATTGATTAGTGCAACCTCGCCGAAAGTTATAGGCATTAGTGAGACTTGGCTAATAGCAGATGATGTAGTTACTGGGATTGAATGTGAAGGGTTTAGTATTTCAGGCAAGATAAAGAAGATAGGCTGGGGGGAGGAGTACTGCTGATGATAGCATATGAATTGCAACCAAAAAGAATAGGAGACAGGCAGGATGGTGGCTGTTCATTTGAAGCAATCTGGTGTGAGATTAAGACCAGCAAGAGAAAATATACAGTGGTTGTTGCTTTAAGCTTGGGAGTTCCACAGATGATCTGGAAGACATGCATCGCCAAATTAGTACAATGAGTACAGGTTGAGTGATTATTATGGGAGACTTCAACTATGGAGATATAGACTGGAAGGAAGAAAGATCACATGGCAGAAGCGAAATAGAATTTATACACCTGCTGAGGGATAATTATTTATGGCAGCATGTGATGGAGGAGACTAGGGGTGGGAGAATATTGGTCCTAGTCATAGGATCAAAAGAGCTATCCATAACCACGTTTCCAATTGATGAAAGCGACCATGCAGTCTTGACTTGGGAAATTGTAAAATATAGGAGTATTCTATCAAGAAGGGATATTTGTGTAACTACAAGGCAAGGGATTATGACATGCTTAGGAAGAAGTTTAAATCTGTACCATGACATAAAACACTGCAAGGTAATTATGTTAGTAGTGCATGGAATATAGTTAAGGATCATCTAGAGGAAGCAGTATTAAATTGTATATCTAGGGTAAGGAGGGTTAATTGGGTAGGAGTTAGATGGATGAGTAATATCATTAAGCATGAGCTGCAGAAGAAGAGAATGCTGTGGAAGATATATAAAGAGAAAGGTGAACAGCACAAGGCCCAGGCACGAAAGGCGACCAGCATGGTGAGGAAGACGAAATCAGATTATGAGAAAAATTTGGCCGAAAAGGCCAAAGGAAATCCCAGAGAGTTCTTTCGTTATGTGGCAAGTAAAAGAAAGAATGACTATGGAAGATTAACCTTAATGATTGATGATGGTCACGAGGAGACTGAAGCGGATAAAATCGTTGAGTTACTGAGTGACCACTTTGCAAGCATATATCTTCCTAGCAAGGTTACTACTTTAACCTATGTGATAGACACTAATGTAGGAGCAGAGGTGTATGAATTGGAGGTTCTTAGGATATTGCAGAATCTCAATGTAAATACAGCTGTGGGATTAGATGGGGTATCAGCTAGGGTTTTGCAACAGTGTGCAAGAGAACTGGCAATGCCTTTGACTAAGCTGTTTAATTTAAGTCTCAACTCTGATATAGTTCCAAGGGGGGTGGTAATAGGTCAAAATTATTCCTTTGAATAAGGGAGGTTCTAAGACTGCAGTAGCAAATTATAGACCAATCAGTATCTCAGGCATGGTGGTAAAAGTACTAGAAAAATTGGTAAAAAAGAGAATTCAAAAATGGGTAGATAAAAATATACTGTGGAAAAGATTGACATCAACTGGGTTTATATTAGTCGAAGTAATTTATTTGATACTAAGTAAAAAATATACTGTATGAGGGTAAAAATGGCTTTGTGAAGGGTCGTTCATGCCTTAGTAATTTACTAACTTTTTATAATAGAGTAACAGCTGAGTTGGATAAAGGAAATGGCTACATGATGATTTTGCAGAGGCATTTGACAGAATACCACATCAAACACTGTTACACAAATTAGAACAAATGGGGATGGATATGACATTGGTTAAGTGGATAAGAGAATGACTGCTGGGCAGATATCAAAAAGCGGTATATGGAGGGGTGGAGTCGAGGCAAAAATAGGTGACTAGTGGTGTGCCACAAGGTACAGTGCTGAGACCATTGCTGTTTAATTTGTACATAAATGATAAAGGAAATATTCAGTTGTTTGCGGATGATGCAAAATTAGGTAGAGTAATAGTTAATTAAAGCATTGTGTAGAACTTGCAAGAAAATTTAAATATGCTGTCGGTATGGGTAAGAGATAATGAGTGTCAGTTTATTGTGGAGAAATATAAAGTTATGTATTTTGGGATAAATAGATTACAAGCCGTTTATTACATTGATGGCATTGTACTCCAGGAAATAGATGAAGCTAGGGATTTAGGGGGTAGACAGACTGTTAAAGTTTAGAGGACATATTGCTAAGGTAGCCCATAAGATTACTTGGCTAGTGAAGAACACATGTAGAGATAAGGAAATTGTAATTCCTCTTTATAACGCCTTGATACAACCACATATGGATTACTGTGCTCAATCTGGTCCTGCCTGGGTTTCTTGCAGATGTATAAGTGGTGGAGAGGATTCAGAAGCAGGTGACCAAGATGGTGAGTGGCCTATGGAATGTTCCCTATGAGGATAGATTGAAGGTGTGTGGATTGCAGAAGTTGGTCGATAGGAGAAAAAGAGGGGATATGGTAGAAACATTGTAGTTGCTTAAGGGGTTTTATAGGATAGATGTAGGGGAAATATTTCAGTATTGGCTAGAGAGAGGCTAGAATAAGGGGTCATCCCTGGAAGTTGAATAAAGGTGTGGTTGGTAGGGTGTGAGGGCTAGATTTTTTGCTTGTGGAGTTGTGAATGAGTGGAATGGGTTCCAGAGTCTGTGGTGAGTGGAATACTGCCAAAAGTAATGCTGTAATGTAGATATTAACTGCACTACCAGCAATCTTATTTATTTTAAAAAAAAAAGAAACCAGTGTTAGTGGGGGCAAAACCACCAATAAAATAAAATCAAAGTGAAAATCAAATGTAAGAAAACCAAAGTACTTATCTTGCCAAAATCTGAGATGTCATCAGTGGGAGCCAGACCTAGAACTGATACCAAGATTGAAGTAATGCAAAAGTCATATTTCCATATACAATTAGTCAAAAGGTGTCATAACTTATTACTAAAATACTCTGGATTAGAAATAGATGTTTAAAGTTTTTTCACTTAATTTTACTATAATTAAAGATGCCAAGAAATTATATTCTTGGTTTAATCCTTTATCCAAGTGTAAACAAACAAAATTTGCACATGAAGTCACTTCACGACTGGGCTACTTGTATAAAGAGGCTAATGTTTTCACGTGGAAATGTGAAGTATATGAATATACTTCTATGTGGAAATATGACTTCTTCTTTACTTCAACCTTGGTATCACTTTTGGTTCTTGCTCCTATTGATTCAACTGCAATAAAGGTTGAAACCAGTCTTTGTAGTGGCCCTTCCCATGATGCATAGCATTATACACATCTGTAAGAATGTGCATTGCATTATGGGATACTAAAAGAATTGATGTGAAGTCATTAGACTATATACAATAAAAAATACACAACATTTCATTAATAAAATTAAAAACATTACACTCAACGACCAAGATTTATTAGTCAGCTTTGACATAACTTCCCTTTTCACCAATGTCCTAATCAATGACACGATCTTGCTCCTACAGAACATATTTCCACATGACATCACAGCCCACGTACTCCGCTCTGGATATTTCGTGTGACAAAACAATTTTTACCTTCAAAAAGAAGGTACAGACATGGGCTCACCACTTTCTTCCCCAATAGCTAACTTTTATATGGAAGACTTTGAGCAACGTGCTCTATCGACAGCATGTCTAAATCCCAAAATTTGGCTCAGATACGTCGACGATATTTTCGCCATTTGGCCCCACGGCCGCAAAGCTCTAAATACATTCCTTAGCCACCTAAACAAACAACACAAATGTATCCAATTCACCATTGAAATGGAAAAAACAACTCTCTTCCTTTCCTAGACACACTTGTCACACTTCTTCCCTCTGGCTGTCTCTCCTGCTCAGTTTACCACAAACCTACACACACACACACACACACACAGGTCAATACATACACCAAAATTCTTACCACCACCCAACACAAAAACCAGGTGTCATAAGCACACTTAAACACAGAGCTCTAACTATTTGTTCTAATGAACAGGCTCTAAACCAGGAATACAAGATCATCAGCCAAACATTTATCAAAAATGGATACAATAAAAAAACTATTCACAAGATCCTCCATAAAGATACCAGTAAGAACAAAAAAGATTTCAAGAATGCTATTGCCATTCCTTATGTTAGAGGCATTTCTGAAAAAATAGACAGAACTCTTCGCAAATACAACATTAAAACCACCTTTAAACCCCCAAATAAGTTAAGACACCTACTCAGTTCTTCTAAAGATCCTCTTCCACACCTAGCCCACCCAGGGGTATACAAAATACAATGCACATGTAACATACCATACATAGGGGAAACAGGGCAAACTATCCCAATCAGACAAGACAAACACAAATGACACATTAAATACCTCCATTTTGGTAAAACCGGCCTTTCTGACCACACACTCCAAACATACCACAGAATTGATTGGAAAAATACCAAGTCCCTACACCGCACCAAAACCTGGTTTGAGAGAAAATTTAAAGAGTCGTGAAATGCTCAAACACAACCCAAATCTCAACAAAAATGATGGCCTAACCATTTCAAGAATGTGGAGGACCCATCTACAACCTTTATAACAACCTAAACTAGCCATAGAAGACAACCTGATGAATTGTTTGTAACATTCAACAGCAACTGAAAGAAATCATATTATAACAATCAGAACTATCCAGAAGAATATTAATACATGAGGACATTAGCAGTTTATTGTAGTTGTATTTTTTTTTTTTTTTTATCACTAGAGGTCAGGCTAGGGAAAAGGATTTATTAACTACATAGATTTAGTTTACCGGTATACAGGGCATGAGCATGTAGTTTGGTTCCTTATACACTTGTATTCTTCCGATGATGACCTCGATACAGGGTTCGAAACGTCAAGTTTTATTTTATTAGTAATTAATAAAATAATCTGTTCAACACATGTGTTTTTGTGTCCCTAAATTTACAAATATGAATACAAGTAGCCCAGTTGTGAAGCGACTTCACTCTCAAACTTTGTTTGCTTACACTTTGATAAAAGATTAAACCAAGAATATAATTTCTTTGCATCTTTATTAATTTATTCGTTTTGTGTAGCTATCAAATAGATATATATCCGAGAAAGCATTCAAAAATCTGTACTCTTTTTCAGCACACATCCATCACTCAAAGACAAATTGTCAGTGAGTGTGGTGTTCATTTGATTATTATTAATGCAGTTTTAAAGAGGTTTATGGAAGCAAGTACCATTTCTTCTGACAATAAAGGAAAATGTGGGAGAAAAAGTAAAACTACACTTACTAGTTAGAAAAGCAAAATGAGTCCAAGATTGTTTGCTGTAGACTTAGAGACTTGGCAGCTAGAAAGATTAATGTTTCTGAGATGACAGTCTGTCAAAGATTGTTGGAAGCAGGGACTGCCCACAGACCAGAAAAGAAACAACAGTTGATGAAGGCTGTGCAGAAAAAGAGACTCCAGTGGGCAAAAGTGCAAAGATTGAACTGTTGAGAAGTGGAAGAAGGTCATATTCTCAGATGAGAGCCATTTCTTTGTACAATGACAGTGAGTACCCTATGTTTGCACATCAGTGACTGAGAAGACTACTCCCACACGCCTTCAACAAGCTTCTAAACACCACCCAGCTAAAAAGATATTCTGGGGTTTGTTTCACACATTACAGTCCAAGATTACTTGTGTCTGTTGACGGAATGATGAAAAGTGACTAATACATAAAAATATTGGAGAAAAGAGTGGTCCCATAGATACAGCAAGACAAAGTACTCATCTTCCAAGAGGAGCTCGCTAAATGCCACACTAAAAAAGTGAAAGAGTTCCTCAAAAATCATGACGTCCAATTGCTTCAGTGACCAAGTAACCCTTCTGACATTAACTCAATAGAAAATTTGTTGGCCATAGTGAAAAAGAGACTTGGAAAATTAAATTGTGATACAATTTAATTTTCCAAGGATAACTTAATACAATCCATTATAAAAGTATGGTTTTGAGATGCAGAAATAAGAAAAATATGTTGTTCATTGGTAGAATCCATGTCTAAGCGAATTAATGAACTTATTAAGAGCAGAGGAGCACATATAAATTATTAGTTCAATTTGAGTTTAATTTTTGCACTTATTTTCTTGCAAAATTAAAATTTTTCTTTAAAATGTGAGTATTCAGAATAATTTGTTCACTACTGTAGTTGGATAATTGCACCATCGTGCAACAGAGTACACCTTAGAGGAAGGAAACCTTAGTTGTAATTTATTTTATATTAGTTGTAATAAATAATTAAAAATTAAAAATGAGTCTCCAAGAATACAATGATCATCATCAGTTGCATCAGTCTTGGGACTGGTGGCTCAGCAGCAATTTCCTCCATTCCACTCTGTCATTGGCTTTCTTCTTAACCTCCTGGTAACTCCTCAAACCCATGCTGTCTTTGACTTGGTCAAGAAAGCTTTTTCTTGGTCTGCCTCCTCTTCTTTTCCCCTCTATTTTGCCTTCAGTTATTCTTTTCACAAGTCCATCATGTCGAAGTATATGTCCAAACCACCTATCCCTTCTAATTTTGATCGATTTTATTAGTTCTTGTTTCGTTTATCTCTCTCAGGACTTGTTGGTTTGATTTTTTTTCTGTCCATTTTATTTTGTTCATGCGACACCAGCACCACATTTCAAAAGCCTCCAATCTTCTTACATCTTCTCTGCCTAGAATCCAGGTTTCACATCCATACAGTGCAATGCTCCATAGGTTGAGGTTTCCTGTTAAAATGCTTTTCATCTTAGAGAATTGGGCTTTTGGGTTGTTTATTCTTGATCTTATGTCTTCTCTTGTTCTGCCATCTTCTGTTATTAGGCTTCCTAAATATTTAAAACTTTTCACTTGTTTTATTTGTTCCCTGCTGATGTCCATATGCTCTGTATTGATAGGAATTTTGCCTGTAACAATGATTTTAGTCTTATCTGTGTTGATTTTCATTTTATATTTTTCAAGGTTATTATTTAGTAATTTTAGCATTGTTTTTAATGTTCTGTTTTCTGCTACAAGGGCTATGTCATCAGCAGATCTTATACACATGACTTGCTCACCATTTATCTTTATGCCACTATTTATTTTATCTTTAGTTTCCTGAATGGCCTTTTCAATATATAAATTAAATAAAAGTGGTGAAAGTATACATCCTTGTCTTACTCCACTCCTGATATTTATTATTTTCTCCTTATCATTGATTTTAATCCATCCATTTTGATTTTTGTAAATTTGGATTTGATAAATTATTTTCCTATCCCTCAACTCTATGCTGATATTAGTTAGACAATTTAGGAGTATTTGCTGGTTTACTTTATCAAACGCTTTCTCTAAATCAAGGAAGCAAATGTAAGTGTTTTTACTAAGGTCTAATTTTCTCTCTATTATTGTTCTTAAACAGAGTATTGCCTCTCTTGTTCCTTTATTCTTTCTGAATCCAAATTGGTCTTCATCCAATAGACAATCTATTTTTGAATAAATTCTATTTTGAATAATTTTTAGCAAAATTTTGCTAACATTTGGGATTAAAGCTATTGTTCTAAATTGGCTGCATTTGTTTGCATTATTCTTTTTTGGTATTGGTATTATGGTTGATTTCATAAACTCCTTTGGTATTTCTCCTCTATCATAGATTTGGGCTATTAATTGATAGAGTAAGGTTTTTGTCTCATCACCTAGATTTTGTAGCAGTTCTATAGGAATATTATCTACACCTGGACTTTTTTCCTTACTTGTTTCAGACAGTGCTTTATCAAATTCTTCTCGCATTATTGGGGGTCCTAGATTATCTTCATTTTGATTTTCTATACTGATATCAACATCAAGTTCGTCGCCATTATAGAGATTTTCAAGATAATTCTTCCATTCCATTAATATATCCTCAGATTCTATTAGTAATTTTCCATTTTCATCTTTGATGGCATTGTTTTTGCTGTTCTTATTAAATTTAAAAGTCAGTTTGTTAATTTCTTTATAGGCTTTCTCTATGTTTTCTTTTTTAAATAATTCATCTATGTTATTCCTATAATACCTGAAAGAACAGAATACCTGTTCTTCCAGATATTCTTTTTTGGCTTGTCTACATTTTCTTGTAATTTGATTTTTAAGATATTTGTATTTGGCCACATCTTCTTTAACAGCATTTTTATATTTTCTTCTTTCATCCATAAGGCCAAGTATTTCATCTGTTATCATCCAATGTTTTCTTTTTTTCTTTTTCTGCATTTTTCAATAATTGATTTGATGAATTTGTAATCAACTCTTTAATCATATTCCATTGGTTTTCAATATTATTCTGACTATTTATGTTTTCTGGAATGTTATGATCAGTTGCCTCTTGGTATCCTCTCTTTACTTCTTTACTCTAATTTTTCAAGGTTCCATCTTATTGGTTTGTATCTTTGGATTTGTTTCCTATGTTTCGGTTTTGTTTTCATTAAGACAAGGTTATGGTCACTACTAATGTCGGCACCTGGATAGCTTTTGCAATTTTTTATTTGGTTCTGTATCTTTTCTTGACCAATATATAATCTATTTGAATCCACAGGTGCTTTCCAGGTGTATCTTCTTCTTTTTGGAACTTGAAATAGTGTATTTGCTATAACTGACTGTTTTTGTGTACAAAATTCTATTAATTGCTTTCCTCTTTCATTCCTACGTCCAAGACCAAATCTTCCTGAAACATTATCATTGCTCTCTTCTCCCACTATAGCATTCCAATCTCCCATTATTATTGTATTGTCTCTGACTTTAAAGCTGCTCCAGATTTCTTCATTGCTATGTTGTAATGTTGGCATGTAGAACCATTATAATATTGAGGTTTACTGGTTCATTTTGAATGCTTATCGCCATGATTCTGTCACTATAGTTAATTATTGTAGTGATTAACTTAACAACTTTTTTATGAAGCATTATTGCAACACCTGACTCGCCCTTCTTTTGTCCTGAATATATTATCCGAAATTCTCCACTCCAGAAATCACCCTGTCCCTTCCATCTCGTCTCACTAATGCCCAGAATGTCTATTTCAAGTCTTTCCATTTCTTTTTTCACATTTTCTATTTTACCTGGTTCTAGCAGTGTTCTTGCATTCCATGTTCCAATATTCAGCTCATTTCTTGTCTTCATTTTTGAATAAGTACCAGGATTTCGTTGGCTGTTGACCTGAGAAGCCCGGTTACTTCTCCTGTCGGGCATGACTCCTTCAGTGAAGGCTCCATCGCCAATCTTGATTTCATTTATAACTTCCATTGTTGCTTTTACTTGGGAATGTAATGTAGTGGCTTCCCCTTGCCTTCCACATCGCAGTATTGTAACATGTATGTTACAGGAGGTTAATACAAGTAGCGCTGCTGACCACTACTATAATACAATGATATGTTACAAAAATTTATTATAGCAAACTAATCCCATGGTACCTTAAAAAAAAAAAAAAAAAAAAAAAAAAAAAAAAAAAAAAACATGGAAGCAACCTGTTGAGGTTTTTTGTTAGTGTGATGATCTTGAATATTTCTACACTGTGTTGATCTTATTGCATTTCTTGTAATATGATCAACCCCCACAGTTTTTTAAAAATTCATTTTAGTTATGTATGCTGAAATAATATATACACATAGTTAAAGTTGGTATCATTTAGGCTGAAGGTGGAGAGGATGCCAAAGGACCTTTTAAATCAGAACCTTTCTGTGTATATGAAGGACACACTGCAGATTTATTAGATGTTTCATGGTCAAAGGTATGTAATTGTAGATGCTTATAAAACACAGATTATGTATATGCTTTTAATTTTTTAACAGTGATCCCAAGCAACAAATTAAACCAATAAAAGATCTAAAGGAAAAGGTTTATTACATTGTGTTGGATCGTTTATGAGATCAGCTACAAACAGGATTTGGTGGGGAGATATATGCTACAATATATATAGACCATATCCTTTTCCAGTCTAGAGAGTTCACAGAAAATAAGATTCTGTAGATATGCACTATAGTGAACACGACTATAATGTAATGGTTTTGAGATTTGAGAATGGTTGTAACTATGAAAAAGTCCTGGCCTAAGTCTCATAACTCTAATGCTATTTTAAGCTTAATATTACAAACAGTAAAAGCCAAAGCCTTCACTGGAGTAGATTGAATTTCCTAGCAAATGACAGTCATTTGCTAGGAAATTCATAATCAGGAAACAATAGAAATTTGCAAGAAATATAACAAAGAAAATGGCAGGGAAAGGACAAAACACAAAGGATTGGCAGTAACCATATATATAGCGACAAAATGAAAACAACAATAGGTGATATAAGAAAGAACTAAAGAAACACGAAATTATGAAAATCTAAATTATCATTTAAATTTTTGGCAGGTTATATTAGCTTAATGTCATTTACCTGAAATATTCTTAATTAACTACTATATGTGCAGAATGCAAAAATTTAGGTAAATAACCCAAATTTTCCAAATCAGAAATTTTAAATTTTTTGATGTTATAGATAAATATGAAAAAGTATAAATGAAAACAATAATAGGCAATATAAGAAAGAACTAAAAAGCATGAAATTATGGAAATCTAAATTATCGTTTAAATTTTTGACAGGTTATATTAGCTTAATGTCATTTACCTGAAATGTTCATAATCTACTGTATGTGCTGGCTGTAAAAATTTAGGTAAATAACCCAAAAGTTCTAAATCAGAAATTTAATATTTTTTCGTGCTATAGTCTTTCACACACAAAATCAGTTCAAACACATTGCATAACTTTTACTTAAACTTTAAATTAAAGAAATAAGAAGCTGACATTCACACCAGCTGTGTCTGTTACTTTTTCCACCCCCTC